>NC_142067.1:45793719-46401219 GCF_059756535.1 Pantherophis guttatus | reverse complement strand
CTCATATTAAGACACTATATAGTGTATTAATATCTGGAATGCTATAGAAGAACCAGAGAGATCTGGATTCAGAGCTCTTGAGTAACCATGATGTTCACTCAATAATTTTCTCTTTCTTAAATTTTATTACTATATAGGTTTGTTGTGAAGATAAAATGGTATAAAGGGAAGAAAACCATGGATGCTGTGTTGATGGTGTGAACAAGGGACAATAAAAATAAAATAAAATGAACATTTTGTGTGAATGGGAGTCTATATGAATAATAAATAAATAAATAAATATTGCTAGTCAAATACATTTATAGCTGTTTGCTTGTATGTGGAAAATGAACTTTGACATCTGAAGTCCAGCTGCACAATTTTTATAGGTTCTATTAACAACAAACAATTCTTCTGTTTTAATGCATCCACATGTGATTATATTTCAAGAGCTGAAATGTTTTCTTTCTCACTGCTCTGATGATTTATCTTGCTTTTCCTTCCCAATCCAATTATTGTTGTCCATGGTACTGAAATGTTTTCAGCTTTTTTTATTTGATTAAAAACAAAAACAACTCATACTGATAATGGTATTTGCATATATTGAACATACATTGAAAGATATCACCAAAGAACATTTGTTGCAGTTTTTGAAGTTCATATGCATTAGAAAGGGAAATTTTCTATATATACAGTATCTAAAACTGATATAAACTGATATATTAAAATATTGTACACTGTTCTAAGTAGATGTATATTTCCTCCATCAGTTGCTGTGGAGCAACACATTTTGACAATAAACTACCACAGATATACTTTTGTTGAGATAACTTACTTCTATTTTCTTTCTATTACTTCTTAGTAAGTCCTAATTAGCATCTTAAGTTTCTTAATATCGAATAAAGTTGATTGAAACATTCCATTAAAGTTTCCTAATAAATGATCTTGCTTTAATGCATTTTGCAGAGCTTTTTTCCCATAGATTATTAGAATTTTGTTACTGTGTATTCTTTCTTCATAGTATATTTACAAAATACAATGGCTTTGTTAGTGGAAAAGGTGTCATGCTTCAGGCCTGAGCAAACATTGACAATTCAATAAAATCTAATCCATAAACACTGCAGCCCACCTGCTCAACCCTTTCAGAAAGTTTTGCAAGACCACCTTATTCCAGTTGTGCCTAGACATAGCAAATTCCAGCTGCTCTGAACCAATTATCCAAAGATGAAACATTTCTTAAAAGTATGTCTTTAATGGATAAATCATGTATCAAGAGAATTTTCAAGACATCGGTTGAATCAGTTTTCATAGTTCTTAGATCTGATTCTTTCTCAGAAGCAGCTGCATATGAATTTTTCAAAGCTCATGAAAGTTACTGATTTTTTTTGCTTATTCCAAAGCACTGGAATAAGATTAAAAAAGAGAAAACATCTAAGAACAAAAAAAAAAATTCTCTTAGGTTTGCGGAAATTATAATCAGTTCCATGCAATTACAGTGACTGAAATGTAGACCACACTGCTCACAAATGGTATACTTTGTAAACATTGCTAAATCCACCCCCCACCTGTTAGCACTCTATTGTTCAGCTCTATGGTGAGTAATGTTATAGTTCTGTGAACTAAAATAACATGACCTGACTGGCATCTTATTGGCCATCAAGGAATTTGAGAAGAATTCAGATCCTGCTGCCCAAAAAGTTTCAGGAAGGGCGATTCCAGAAAATTAGGTGAAGGGGTAGAAAAGTCCACTGTGAGGATGCTGAGACAATAGAATAGGGCATTTTAACATAACACATCTAGTCTAGCTTACCCTCCAGATATTTTGGGCATTTCCCATAATTTAAGATGGTTATTGATTATATATTGATCAATATCCAACATACCCGAGAGCAACAGTTTGAGGAAGGCTATAATCCAAAAGACCAGGAAGGAGGAGAAATGGCTATTAGGAAATAAAACGGGAGGGGGGGAGGCGGGATGTACCTGGATTCTCCTCCCGCTCCCTTTAAAAATTGCAATAACTTCAAAAGTTCATGAAGTCTCCATGTACTGCAAGATTCAAAGAGGCACAAGCTCCAAGTGCCATGATAGCTGCCTGGAGTAAACTCTCCCACTCTTTTATTAGTATTATAGATAAACGTGATCAGACTCAGTCTTTTCTGGGGAAGGGCTTTTTTTGGGGGGGGGCGTGTGTGGATACATAGGGCTCCCTATACTTGGAGAATCTTAACAGTCAAACTTCTGCCCTGCCCTCTTTCTTTGAAAAGCCACCTCTTGTGCCGGTAAGTTCTCTTTGGACTTTTTGGAAAAAGCCGTTGAGCCTTTTCAAGCCTTTCCAAATTCAGTCTTGGTCGGAGGTGATGGAGAGGTGGAAAGGATCATTCAAACCATTCTGGTGGGTCCGATAGGCTGCGTGAGTGAAGTCAGGCTGGGCTTGGTGAGGCTGCGACGGCGGCTTCGCTGCAGCTCCTCCCCGCAGGTGGAGGCTGAATTAAGACAACCAGCGACGGCTGCTGCTGTTTTTTCGCCGACTGCTGGACTGCACTTTTCTCAGCAGCCGTGGCCAATTCTGATCGGGAAGGGAACTGGCAGGCGAAAAACAAGCTGAGGTAAACTCAAGAGCTGGGAACGAAGATTGGGGTGCAAGGTCAGTTTGTCGGAAGGAGGGAAGGCTGACTGGCGCCTGGCTCCCCTTTGAAGCCTGAAAAGAGAAGTGTGGGGCTGCGGAAAAGTATTTTAATGCAGGGATGCGTTTGAGCAGTCCAAGGCACGATTTAAAGGAAAGATAGTAAAATGGCATTTAGAATAACTTAACTCTACCAACTAGGAAGATGAAGGAAAAGTCTTTTGTTTGTTAATCCTTTGCTTTTCATTCCTTGGAGAAGGCAAAGAACTTTTTCCTGTGGGTAGAGTGGGGGAAGAAGGCTGTGGATCCTCACTTTCCTGCCTTATCTGTTTTTGAATTAATTTCTTTCTGCAGGCACTGATAATAAAGCCCCACAGGGTTGTTGTGGCAGGAGAAAGCAGAAGAGGCATGGCTGTGTTTAAAAACACAGAGAGGGAAGCTGGCATTATTAATGGGGGAATGAGTCACTGGAAAGTGAATTACCAATTGGTGGTGCAATGAGATACATTTTCTGCTTTTATATGTGTTTCCTAGCTTTCTAAAACTTTCAAAACATGACAGCCTTTCCCAAAGATAAGAGTGAACATACGAAAGTGTAATTCAATACAGAAAGCAAAAGGGAAGGTTTTGTTTGTACAGATTAGTTTCAGTTCCAAAAGCTTACAAAATGGTTATGCTGAAGGTTTGTAGCCTAACACTTTTGAAGGAGTGAGTAGTGGAGAAAACTGGCTTAGATTCTTTTCACAGCTGATTTAAGGATTCATGTTACTGTGTTATTAAGTAAAAATGTATGACAAAATTAAAACATCCAATACATGTTTTTAAGCCCTTATTTGCTGCAAAAATGAATTGTATTGCTCAGTTGAAAACAGATTTGACTGTTGAATGAATGACATAAAATTTTTGGAACAAGCTTTTAATTAAGCTGTTAATAAGTTTATTTTATATATTGGACTACAGTCCGGTATGTTTTGCCTCACTGAAACAAATAGGCTTACAGTAACTCTCTGCTGGGCTGTGTTTTACATGGTTATGGATAATGCCAAGCAATGGTATTGCACAGATTTACTACTAATAGAAGGTGAGGGGAAAGAAATATCAATTACAACATAGATTTTGTCTGTTAAATATGTGCCAACTGTATATTCAGTGGAGGTTATAAATCTTTGCTCCGTGAACATAATTCTTTAAAGCTTATTGTACTCATAACAGATAATCTTTCATTATCATCCCTATAATTCTGAGGGTTCAGCCTATTTGTTTGGGATTAGACCTTTTGAGTTTCCAGTAAACAGTGCACAGCATTAAGGAATGTTCTCTGTGATCAATTGTTTTAGGGTTTTATTCAGTTTATTTCCATTAGTAAGTAAGGACCTAAATGTTGACTTTGAATAATCAAGACTCATCATGGTTTTTGGCAAATGTTTAGACTCCAGTAATGGAAGAGTTGATTTTGGCCTTCTCTCTGTTACTGCAGCATTTAATCTATAGTACTGATTTTATCATGGCTGTATTTGTACAATTGCATGAATGAAGTATCCATTCCGTATATAAAATATGTTGATTCTGAAGATTCTCTTAATCACTTGGGTTGGTTATAATTCTTATGAATCAGAAATGCTAATTAAAGAATAATCTACCAAATTGTAATTAATTAGTGACATTTTGGTTTTCACTTTGGAATGTAAACCTTCATTTAGATATTTATTTCTTCAGTTTAGGTACCATCAGGCTAAATAGAGTCCACATGGGATTTTATTGCTGAGAAGTAGAATGAACAAAAGTAACACAAAAGCCTTAACCATACTGAAAAGGAAAGAGAAGTTACAAAATGAGCAATGATATAAAAGAAGGCAAATAGTTAAGGTACTAGAAATCAGGTGACCCTGAGTTCTACTTCTTAGGCACAAAGTCAACCTTGGGCTGTTACTCTCTCTCTCAGTTCTGGGAAGAAGGCAATGGCAAGCTATTTCTGAAAGTCCTTGCAAAAAAACTGCAGGAACTAGTCTAGGCAGTTGAAATCAAATAAATAAATAAATGTTCACTATGTTTACTTGGTGCAAAGGAAATTATGACATGTATGTGAAAGATAGTGAATCCTCAGTATATGCATGTATGAAGTACTGTGGGTGAGTTAAAGGTCTGTAAATTCCTTCAATATAGTGTGAAAAGTTCACTCATCAC
This sequence comes from Pantherophis guttatus, assembly GCF_059756535.1. Taxonomy (NCBI): domain Eukaryota; kingdom Metazoa; phylum Chordata; class Lepidosauria; order Squamata; family Colubridae; genus Pantherophis; species Pantherophis guttatus. The sequence continues at coordinate 46,396,430 of NC_142067.1, read as the reverse complement.
ATCAATATCTAATAAAAATTGCTTCAGTCAGCCTTTTTTATCAGTCGTTAAACATGCTGTGTTTTATGATGTTATTCTATGGCATTCTTTATATACTTCTGTACTGTCAATTCACAAAGACTCCTGTCACTTGACAAAGGTTCAATATGAAATCTATAAAGCCATAAAATAACTCCCACCTCAAAACTCCAGAGATGAATAAGCAACTTCATTCTTCAACAAATATAAGCTTTGTTCAAATGCTCTCTGAGAAAATATAAGGGAGATTCCTTCTGGCTCTTTTGAGATAATGTATTCTGTAATGCAGAGGTATATATCCCTAAAAACAATGTAATCTGTTTTCCATCCTTTGATGGAAATCACATAATGGATTTGCTTCAACTGAAACAAAGTAGACAGGTCAGTACTACCTGAAATGGATGCATCCTGTGTCTTGCATCCCAAGACAAAAAGTAGTTGTGATTTTAATTTTTTCAGGAAATTTCTAGCAAGCATTCTTATAACAGCTTTACATGTCTGTATTTAAATTTAATTTTGCTTTTGTATACGGAAAAGGGAGGACTAAAAGAAAAGTGCATTATTTTTCATACAAAAATATACACCTATTCTTAAATAAACCATTAAACATAAACCAATATAAAACAATGTACATCAGTTCTTCCTTTACAATGATAAAGATGCAGTTCTGAAATTGAAACTAAGTATATATTTCTGATACAAGTCTTTACATCTAGAGTAGCTCTGTCTTTCCAATAGTGAATAACATTTACTGCTGTTGCATACTTCTAATTTAAATATGTTTTCCTCACAGGTTTCTCTATTTATACATATATCCATCCATGCACACATATACACAAAAGCCAGCTATTAGGGACCAAATATGCATGTATACCTTTTTTCTTAGAAGATGTACAGATAGACTGAAAGTGGTGGCAAGGCATAAAGGATTGTTTATACTATGTTCTCAGCACAACTTTCCTGTCATATAAGAAAACATGATGGTTCAAGCATTTGTGTCTTTTGGGTATAGTTTCTTTGGTAGGCTTACATCTTTTATGTATGTTATTGCTTATCCCTATTGATCTAACCTATATCACTGCTGACCATTTAATTCTTGTCAGATAGTGTAAATTACCAAACACAGAAAGTTACCAAGGACAGAAAGCAATAAATAAATAAGGCCAATAGATTTCAGGAGCTGACAATGGAGCTTAACTACAACACAATGGGGCCAACATTTGGGAATGACTCTTGTTTTTCCCACATCTATATCCAAACTCTGTGAGGAAGTTAGATTATTAATAGGACTTGATCTGTAATTAAACAATGAACTTTTGGTTACTTGATTAGAGCAGATGAATTAGCTAAAAATTAGGTTGGATAATGGATGAAAATCCCATGGTTAGATTGTTTGGAAAACTGAAGCTGGAAGTCTGCAGGCTCTTTTTTCTTTATTGCATTACTATTTTTTAGCAAGCATTGCAATTTATAAGAGCTGTGTTTCTATTGCTGCTGAGTGGTAATTCTAGATGAGCCCATGTCATATTTGTTCTGCCATTGTTCGAAGACAGTGGACATTAAATGGAAAGATACCAAAGACGCTATCACGGATAGGATTCATGGAAGAAGCTTGCTGCTCTATGCACTTCATGCAAAATGAACTGATGATGATGATTGTTGGGGGATGGTTTGACAAAAGTTACTGAGGGAAAGAAGAAGAGCTGGGAGGCTTTTCCCATATTATATCTGTTGATTTTATTCTTGGATTTTATTGATTACAACTATTTCTATGCAATCTACTATGGCAATTCTAGAAGGCACTCAATAATATATTAAAGCTAAAAATACTACAAATCTCTTAAAATCATAAACAAAATGCTGTTGTCTTCCAAACTTACTCCCCAAGGCTTTGTAGAAAAAGAATGTCTTCTCTTCATCTGATTCCAAAAGAATAAAAGTCTGGGAACTGTTTTAACCTAAAGATTAACCTATTCCACAGTTAGGAGATTGCCACATAAAAGAGCACTTCCATCCTAATGATAACTCTAGGATAAGTATTGATGGTATCCTGTACTGGTCAGTTTATGTAGGGTGGGCAGATTCCATCAGAAGGAAATAGTCCTGAAGCTTCTTGTTGCTGTTAGTTGCAAAGTCTTGTCCAACCCATCATGACCCCATGGATAACATTCCTCCAGGCTTTCCTATCCCCTACCATCCCCCGGAGTCCATTTAGGCTCACACCAACTGCTTTAGTGACTCCATCCAGCTACCTCATTCTCTGCTCTCACCTTCTTCTTTTGCCCTCAATCGATCCCAGCATTAGGCTCTTCTCCAGTGAATCCTTCCTTCTCATTAGGTGGCCAAAGTATTTGAGTCCTGAAGCTAGCAAGAAAATTTTATATAGCTTTACCAATAACAGCCACCATCTTGAACTAAGCCTTGAAGCTCACTGGCAATCAATATAGTTCTTATTAGTTCTTCTAAGTCTGATAAAAAACCAGATGGTACAGGCAAGCAGAGGAATGTTACAGAGTACAAGATCCCTGGGATCTCATACACTGTAGTCTGGCTCTACAAGAAAAAAAAAAAAAGCAGTGGGAGAAACTTACAAGAAATGTGATCTTTGCTGCTGACTTTCCCACTGCTTGTGGGAAGTTAGCAAAGGAAAGTTGCAAATGGTTATCATGTCACTGTGCTCACTATGACATAGTCATGTTGTGATTGTGATTGTAATGGCTGAAACTTTGCAGATCTTTTTATAAAGGAGCAAACCTTAATTTGAATAGGATTTACCTCTGAACAAAAATATATACAATTGCATTATACAGCAGTGTATCTGGGCTTGGATCACTCTAAATGAATAGTGAAGCAGATGGACATAGGCAACAGCAGTAGTATTCCTGGGAACTGTGGTAATTAACATTCTATGAAGAAAGGACTAGATTTTGGTGAAAAGATTGCAGTGATTTTGTTGTGACCTGATGTGTTACCAAGTTACAAGGTTTTAAGCCTCTGTAGGATTGGATACTAATATTTTCAAGGAAAAAAAAATCTGAATAATTTTATAAGTGTTCTTGATTGTTTCCAGTCACACTAATAGACAATTTCGTCAAAGTCTGGGTTGATTTGTAGAGTAATTCAAGGCAATATTGATATAATTAGTCCTGGATGTCCCTTATTTCATTCAGTGAGTAAAATTATATCCTTGGCTTTTCAAGAAAGCCAGATGCAATGAAGTGAGTGACATGTTGCCTAGAGTGATGAAAAATGAGTTCCAATGAATGTAGGCAGGAATGCATCTGAAGACATACTCTAGTGATGCAGCAAGGAAAATATTTTTATACTACTTTTTTTTGCACAGACTTTCCAGTAATTTGTGCAGGTGATAAAATATTGTTAGAGCTGGAGTTATTGGAAATAAATATAAAGAATTTTATTCATAATCCAGTTATAAGAATTTGTTTGATTTTTCAAACATTTTGTCTCAGTGAAAGAGGTATACAGAATGTAAGAGAGAAACAATATAGATATATTTTATTTGGCTACACCAGCAAGCAAATGAAGCTTTAAAAAGCTATGTCAGCTCATTTAGATTCCCAAATGAAAAATATGTTTAACAAAAATGAAACAGTGTATATAATATAGTTTAATAATTAATTTTAATGAGTTTGTGGTTTTGATATTTATAGAAAACGCAATGATGTAGAGATAGCAATTTGGCAATTATAAAATATCAGCTTTCAGTGGGTAAGAAAAAAATGGAAAATTATCCATACTTGCATTCATTAAAATTTCAGCGTAGGTAAATAACTAATTGAGCACCATCTGTCTGCTTATATTCCTTCTAATAAAAATTTCTAACAGAAATTAATGAATTTATGCTTTTTCTGATATCATATCTTTTTTTAAAAAAACTTATCAGCCTTAATTCAATGTCATTGTTAGAAACAATATAAATTAAAACAGTACAGTCTGTGATATGTAAAATGTACTATATTTTTCAACTGAATGTTGAAACTGCTTATAAAAATTAGATGAATGTTGCATGCTGGAACATGGGATATATTTATTTCCTGATCTTGAATATTGTTTGCTATTAAGAAATTTTAGCCTAACTGGTGGCTCTTCAGACTACGGTCCCAAGGATTTTGAAGCTTCTCTCTATATAACTAAACCAGATCGATGTATTTCTTTTGTACTGGTCATTCATTTTTGTATTCAATCCAGATTAATTCTTGATCCTATTTTCTCTTGTATATGCAACCTATCTTCACTGTATTCAATTTCATTTTTTTAGTGACATACAAAACCCTCATTTCTATATAACTGGGTGGAAACTTCTACATAATAATCATTGCTTCTTTCAATAGATATTCTTTCCTTGCAACAAACCACATGCTACAGGATATTGTTCTTCCAGTCTTTCTAAATCTTAAAGTTTGTTCATCCTTTTGTCAGTTTTTAATGAACATTCATCTAGAGTCGACATTCTGTGGCATAGACATTTTTATGGTGTTCTTTACTGTTGACTATTTTTGATGTTTTTGTTTGTGTATAGAAGGATTGTTAGCCATTTTGTAAATTGCATTTGAAATGGCATATAAGCTGAGTAAAATAAATAAGCTTACAACATTCATTACTAAACATAATTATTCCAATCTCTAAAATATTACTTCCAGCAATCCACCACTTTGATTTCAACATTTCATCAATTTTCTTTCATGTCATTTTCCCCCCAGACTTGAGTCTTGATACTAACAACAAAGGGCCTTTCCATTTTTGAAATTTCTCATTATCCTTTATTTTTCACTGATTCTGCCTTTTGTCTAAATAATAATATCAGTAATATTTTAGATTTATAATCATTCCATAGATGTATATTTAAAAATTATTGTTTCTCCCTTTCTTTATGTAGTGTGATAATGCAATGGGTGAAGAACAGTGGCTATTCAGAGTAGCTGGTTGGATGCTTTGGATTTTAATGGCAGCTCTAATGCTGTGGAGCGACTATGGCAATGGACAAGCTCAAGGTAAGATAATGAATATAATAAAACTAATGTAGTTACAATATTCAGCAGATTTAAATTTCAAACCATTAATTTATTTTCTTCATAACTCTTTTATCATACATATATTAAGATTTTCCAAATGTTTAACTTTTGATGGGATAATTTTTGGTTAGATTTGCTACATACCGTATTTTTCAGACTATAAGATGGTCCGGACTAAAAGACAGTCCGGACGCACCTAGCTTTTGGGGAGGAAAACAAGAAAAAAAACCCTCTGCCTCTGCCTCCCAGCAATTTGCCTCCTTGCAGCAAACAGCAAACAGCCTGGTCAGCTTCAGCACAGCCTGATTTAGCACGAGCAGCTGATTGGCAGTTGGATCTGCCTCCCAGAATACCGCCTATCACCTGTTCCAAGCTACGGGATCGCCACCACCCATCACTGCGGTCACTTCCCATTGCCGCTGCCGCCTATAGCTTCCTCCAGGTACCCCATTTTTAGCTGCTGCCTATCCCTGTCGCCTGGAATGGGCCAAAAATGGGGTGCGCACAGGAGTGGGATTCTACCAGTTCAGACCAGTTTGGGTGAACCAGTAGCTCTGACGGATCAGCTGGGAGTGAACTGGTTCGCTCCAACGATCAGGTAGGCCCGTCCAACCTGCCCTTGTGCTATACTTACCTTTATCTTCTCATCTGATTGGCACAGCAGAGCAGACTGCCGTGCCTCAGGTGTGTTACTCCCAAGTGGTAACACAGAAGGTTAGTGTTTGTAAAACTGTGCACGTGCGCTATCACCGAACTGGTTGTTAAACCGGCAGCATCCCACCACTGGGCGCGCAGAGGCTGAAAATGGGGTGCACAGAGGCCAAAAATGGGATGTGCAGTGCCAAAAATGGGGTGCATGGAGGTGGTGATAGGTGGCAGCAGTGATGGGCGGCGATGGCGGCGATAGGTAGTGGCGATCCCTGCAGCCTGGAACAGCTGGTAGGTGGTATTCTGAGAGGCAGATTCAACCATCAATCCGCTGCTCATGCTAAATCAGGTTGTGTTGAAGCTGACCAGGCTGTTTGCTGTTTGCTGTAAGGAGGCAAACTGCTGGGATGCAGAAGCCAAAGGATGGTGGGTGGGGGTGGGGGCTTCGGCAACATTCGCTCTATAACATGCACAGACATTTCCACCCACTTTTGGGGCAGGGGGAAAGTAGGTCTTATACCCCGAAAAATACGGTAAATTGTTATTTCATTTTTCTGGGTGATAAATCTGTTTCTGATCATTATGCCTTAATTGATTATTACTGTTGTTAATGACTAAGAATTTCAGAGTCAGTTTGATTTTTAAATATTAGTTTTATTTATGCCATGCATGTATTCTCTGATAGCTTTTAGTGTTGCAACAAACAGAAGGATAAAATGGTATGGTTATAATATTTATGAATAGGGAAGTGATGTGAATAAGTAGTTGCCTGAGTATTTTGTAACAACTGGAGATGTCATTTTGTTTAGCCTAGGTTTTGTAGGAAAAAATGAACAGCACTGTAGAGTTGTACTTTTAAAATTATGTTTTCTGAGTTTTGCCTTCAAGTATATTGGATCATGGTATGAAACTTTTAATTTGTTTTATTTAATAAGAGAACATTAACAAACTCACAACATCTAGCCAATATGGCCAATGATAAAATAGGCTGGAAGCTATTATTCAGTATTTGGAGGAGTTTTTCCCCCTTGTGTGCACTGAAGTTCTGCATAACTGCATCTTGACTCTGAAAGAAGCAGCGTGAAATCTTGAAATCTGATTTTCAAATTGTATAATGTAATTGTGGCTTCTGTTAGAGTCATATGATCACATGCATAAAGAAGAAAAAGCAAAAGAAAGGGCAAAGTAAATAAGCGCTATAGTTAAATTTAATATACTTATAAATGTTCAATTTAATATACTTATAAATTTTCAATATAGGTCGGTGTATAAGACCTATATTTGCAAAATTTGCAATTTTCAAAGCAAATCATATTGGAATTATAATGACAAATAGCTCTATCGCTAACTTAGTAGTTTTTGAAAACAGAATACTTTCTGGACCAATTAACATTGCCCTCTGGTTTTGGGTGCTTTCCTATAGCCACCATTTTTGCTTCCCAAATTGTCCCATTTTGAAAATGATTTACAGTTTTCATAAGACCCATTGTCTTGGAAATTCTCAGAATTCCATATAAACTAATTCCATATAAGCTTTCAACTACTCAGATTTATCCAATGTAAAAGATTGGATAAGCTCGGTTTTATCCAATGTGTGAAGACAATGAAGTTCGTTGAGAATCCTGAGAAGGAGACAGAAAAAGATGGCAATTCTTTTCATGAGAACAATTGTCACAAAACCTCAGTGATTCAGTTGCAAAATTATTTTTATAGTAATATTTTGCATTGTAAGAGAACCAGAAGCTTATTAGATTTGTTGCCTGAAGATCATAGTATATGGGTAGAAAAGGTGGTGTCTTTTTTTTCTGTTACAATTTCACTAAGAATCAACTAAGATAGAAATGAACTGCAAAATTGTTCATAAAGTGATATATCCTTACGAGGTAACAAATTTTCCTGCATCCAGTATTAATATTAATGTGGCATTGGAACATTTTCTCTTTCCTTGGGAGAAAATAGAGCTAAGCTTAAGCATGAACATATTGAACTTGAAAACTATCTTGTTTAAACTTAATTATCTTCTATATTACTTGCGTTGAGGTGAGACACTATTTTGAACAAATTTAAAAGAGCAAATAGTCACATGGAATGCTAACTGGTTAATCATCCTCTCCTCCTCCACCTTCTCCTCCTCCTCTAATTTTTATATTTGAAGCTGAAGGTGTTTTTTTATTTTTGAAAATGTATAAACTATTGGTTTTGTTAGTTTTCTCAGAGCTATGTAAATTCTCAACATCTATAATTATGCAAACAACACTATTTGCAAAATGTGTGCAATTCATTAAATATCCTATAGAGGATTCTTATTCATAGTTTTGGAGAAGAATTACTGGACTGAAAAGAAAATATTAAAAAATAGGTCTTGGAAAGTCCACTACAGACATGATACCAAAATCACACAATTTTTGATGTTACACTTTCCTCACAAATTATATGCTAGTTGCTGAATAATAGAAAAATAATAATAAAGAATTGGTATCTATATCTAAACTGAACATTTTGTTAAGGAACAAAGTTATATAGTATTTAGGTTTTATGCTTTATGAATTTATTTAGCTTTAATAAAAATAACGATTTGTTGAAAAGGGCCACTTTTAAAAGGTGAATTGTTGGCTGTAATAACCTAACAGTTGAGGTACCCTCCAATGCATTTGTGAAATATACTATGTTCCTGCTATTCAATTTCTTGAATATAATAGATTATTTAACTGCAACGTTTACCATTTTCATTGTTTTTCTTTCTGAGAGGCAAATGTTCTGGAAGAACTTAAATTGAAAGTTCTGTAGCAACTGCAGTTCCCTAGTCCATTTTCTTTTCGGAAAACAGTTTATTATTACTGCTATTCAAACTCATGCATTGCATGATGCAGAATTTTACTAAACTCGCAAAAGGTTTGAGCCTACTCTGCAGCATATTATTTCACTGGAGATAATTCATACACATTTTAATGGATCAGCTCAGATCAGTGAAGCAAAACCTTTAACACATTTTTATGCATGACTACTGGCATTCCCCCATTGAATGCAGTCAGTGATCTTATTTCTGCATAAGTGTGTATTATATTGAGACTATTTAAACAATGCATTTACCAAGGTTTTTTAATATCTAAATTTTGGGAAATGTAAAAACTTATTCCAAATGGCCATAATATTAATTCTGTCAATGTTTGTAGAGAAGTGGCATTTTCCAGAATATCAGTTGCAGAATGTTACTCAGAAAATTTTAGTTTTATGAAAAATGTCATATAGAAATAAACTGACTTGACTTGGTAGTAGTGTGTTCTTTAAAAAATAGTGATTAATTTCACTATATTTACCCAAAGACTTCTACTCAAATGGCTCCAGTCCTATATAGGGAAGTGATTTATGATAATTATGTACAACCAAGTTGATGTGGTTCTTAGCATCTCATAGACAAATTTTCTCCATGATGATCTGTCCTCACCCTTCAAGTTTTCCACGATATATTCATAACTACTGGAATTGAGTTCATCTACTTGCTGTAAATGTTCCCTTGTTTTCCTTTTCTACAATCTTTCCCAGTATAACAGACCTGTAAAAAGAGTTAAGTTTTCATGTAGTAGACAAAGTATAATAGTGCTTTGAAAGAAAACTATGTTGATTTGTTCAATAATCAATCTGTTTGTTTTCTTGGCTCGCTATTATATTTTCAGGGTACTTCTTTAACATCAAAATTCAAAAGCATCAATATTATTTCTATCTTCCTTGTCAAATTTAAATTTGGCTTATGTAGAGTGTCAAAGAGGGAAACTCATTGCATGGATCAGTAGTGGGTTTCAAATCCCATTGCTACCGGTTTGCTTGTGGGCATGTGCTCGCTTGCATGTCAGGCTTCTGTGTATGCGCAGAAGTATTCGGGCAGATGGGTGGAGCCTCCCACTGCCGCTATTGGTTCACCTGATCCGGGGCAAACTGGTAGCAACCTGTTCTGTCCCCATCCCCACACACACACAAACAGCCAGCCGGGGGTTAAAGAATTACTTGGCACACACAAGGTTCATTATCAGGAACTTGGCAGCAATACGATAACCGTCTGCCAAGTGCTTTACTTCAAGAAGAGGGAGTTTTCCTCCACCAGATAATCACCAACAAATACACACAGTTTTCAAAAACAATCCAGCTCAAACAGAAACCTTCAGCAGATTTAGGCGTTGTACAAAGTGACTAGCCAGAAGTTAGCTTTGTCCGTCACAGAGTCTAAATGGCCACCACACTCTCTTATATAGCCTGTAGGGTGTGGTCCAGTGACTCAGCTTAATCCCTGGCATGCCTCCTCATCTGCTGCAAACGTTTATCTCGCCTTCGTTGGCATGGATCCAGGAACGATGTATCACCGTCATCGCTGTCATCGGAGACACCTGGCTCCTGGCCAGTCTCCTCTCCCTCGGCAGACACCTGAGGCATAGCCAGAGAGGAGGGGCCTGGAGAGGGAGCCCTGGCCGGCTCCTCTCCTTCATGTTTGGAGCCTTCTTCCTCCAATAAAATGGGCTCGGGGGTCGGAGCCACAACACAACCCATCACTGGGATGAATGATTCTGATGTATTCTGAGGGTATCTGAATACATTTTCCAAAATCTAGTCTGTCACATGTTTTTGTCTGCTGTTCCCCCATTACCACCTGTGGACAGTCTGTCATAAAAGCAGAAGCTAACTTGTATATCCTACTTAATCCCACTAAACAGGTAACTACTCATTTTAACAATATTAAATATTTTTCTTCTACTGTTCAGAGACTGACTTATCCAAATATGCTTACAAATTCCACCTATTTATTTCCGATTTGTAAATGTGAATCATGTAATACATACATTTACCATGCAAGTTACAATACAAGTAAAAAGATGATTTAAGGTACTAGCAGACTTCTATCATATAATTATTACGTAAAAGAATTTGTTTCATTATATAACATATTTTGAGGACTAAAAAAAGGCAAACATTATTAAATGCATTTTAAAATAAGATTTCTCAGAAGAATGAATAACTCCTTTAAAATATAACACATTTAGAACAAAACAGACAAGCCTTTTCAGACATATTTTTGGCAGTCTTACTGGCATTAATAGGGAAAACTACATGGAAATAAAATGAATTGGCAGTGAGAAATATGATACAATGATGCATAAAATATAACAACCTCTAATCTTGGAGTGTATACAAGATCTAATTGCACTAAATATAAATTTGTTGAACTATCCAATGGAATTTTTTATGGACTATAAAGCAGTTCAATTTAGAATTTAATGAGTGTTTTGTTTAAGTAGTCACAATTAACTTTATTTTTAGATTTTTCAATACATACATACATACATACATACATACATACATACATACATGTGTGGGTGGGTGGGTGTGATATAGGGATAAAATAAATACATATATTCATTTACAAATATATTTAACTCAATATATTCATTTGGTTTAAGTATATTTAAATCTGATGGATTTAAAATTATTAACTGAAAGAAGTGTGTTTTAATAATGTATGAAAAGGAAAGGAAAAAAACACTTTTAGACAATGAATCTTCATGTCACTGTTTATAAAATTGTTAATATATCTGTTAAAATTCTAATTTTCAGAATATGTTTTCAGAATTCTGTTTACTGAACTTAAAGTAGCTTATACCATTCTCTATAAGCAGTAATTTTGATCTGTAGTTTCATAATATGGAGCTACATTTACTGAGAATTCTGAGACTAAAAGTTTGGAAGGTTGGAAAACAAATTTTTCTTTCCATTTCTTCAATTTAATTGGTTCTTGATTGCTACTGTACTTAGAATCAATGTTGCTGTCAGGTCTCAAGGTCATAGGCATTTACTCTAGTGCTGACAGTTGCATCATTCTTTGGTGGCCAACTAAATAGTTTGTTTCAAACATGTTCAACTTTTATTATTGACAGTGGCTTCAATTGTATCTGTAAATTCATTGAACAATGCCAACACTTCTGACTCTGAATTCATATTGCTGTTTGGGTTGTCACTGTTTAATTTTAATGTTAAATAATGGAAAGTTTCCAAGCCCAAGAATGCAGGAAAAGACTGCAGAAGAGACTAAGAAACAGAAATTGGAAGTCCGTGGAATGAAATGTAATTAAAAGAAATGAATTATTAGTATCATAATGATATCATTTGAATGCCAAACTCAATCACAAAGAAGATAAAACTAATATTAATTTCATGAATTTTCATGTTATCCTTATTTAGGGGCAAACAAATCTTCCTAATGTTATTTCACCTTTTACTAAAGTTTAGTTTCACAAGCTATTGTTTGTTTTAATTTAAGCTTTGAATCAATGTTGAGTCAATTCTATTTCAGTTGGTCTTGCTTTGCTCTTCATATCTGCCATACTCTATTCTCATTAATAAGAGTAAATATATAGGTAGTCCTGAATTTACGACCCCAATTGAGCACAAGGTTTATGTTGTTAAGTGAGAAATTTGTTAAGTGTGAAATTTTACAACTTTTCCCTCCACATTTGTTAAGTGAATCACTAAAGCTGTTAAATTAGTAACACGGTTGTTAAGTGAATCTGCCTTCCCCATTGTCTTTGCTTGTCAGAAGGTCATAAAAGGTAATCACATGATCCATGACACTACAACCATCAACATCCAAATGTAAATCACATGACCATAGGGATGCTGCAACGATCCTAAGTGTGAAAAATGGTCATAAGTCACTTCAGTGCCATTGTAACTTTGAACAGTCACTAAATGAATTGTTGTAAGTTGAGAATTATTTGTACTATATTTATCTGCTGTCATACTTAGGTTTTTCTGATACTGATTTTCCGTGAGAGCTAAAAAAGAACTTGGTTATTTTTTTTTTCTTTACTGATAAAGTACTGTATATAATCAACACACAAGAATTCAGTCAAGTCTCCTAATATGCATTTTTGTGCATCAACCTTCTGTTTTTAAAAATTGCATTTCTAAAAAGTAATTTCTTAAGAGTTAGGGACTATTATATTTATGTATACAAGGTAGCAAGAACTTTAACATAAGAGTGTTTTGGTATGAAAACAATCATTATTTTTATATTTATCAAGCTAAATGCACCAATCAAGCTAAATGCATACTTGGGATCTTAGAACATAAGATTTGGCCAAAGTACTTACAAAAGTTTTATGTGGCAAACAGTTCTATAGTATATTTTGTTCTACTTACTTTCAATTAGAAAACATGGAATGTGAAATAATGCTTTCTCAACACATTATGTGGGCCTGCACAGATAAATCTAGTATACACTAATTAAGATAAATGTTGGTAATTCTGCAAACAATTTATGCAAGGTCATTCTGGCAGCATGCCATTAAGAACGTTTATTGTTCTACACTTTTGTTTATTTCTACACAGTCAGAATGGTCATTATTTTATATTCAGCACTAATTTCTAATAAACATCAATGAACATTGATCATTTAATTTGACCATGTCTCATAATTGTTATATCTTTGTGAACAGACTTCTGTGCTAGAGCAAAATTAGTAACCTCCTGAATACTTTTCCCATGTGACAAAATATGTTATTTATCGAATAAGAAACTAATTCCCATAACGGAGTTAATTTAAAAATTAGATTTTTTAGAACAAATATTTGTGAATAGAGCATAAGTTAGTCAGAAAGCAAGACAAAATTTGGACTTTGTTCTGAAAATAAGAATAGTACAGATATTCTGATATTAGTTTGCATGAAGATGTATCTAACTTCAAGTGTTCTCTAGTAACCAAATTGTACAAATACTTATCACTGTCCATATACTTATCATTTAGAACATTTTAGTTTAATCAGGGGCTGGTTCCAAATCCCATCGCTACCAGTTCGCTTCTGCGCTCGTGTGCACGCTTGCATGCATGAGGTACTTCTGTGCATGTGCAAAAGCGTTTGGGTGGGTGGGTAGAGCCTCCTACTGCCACCACTACTGGTTTGACCAATCCTGTGCGAACCAGTAGCAATCCACCACTGAGTTTAATGTATAGTTTATCTTCAGAAAAGATGAAGGTTTTCTTGTATCATAACTTAAACATAAACTAAAATCAAAAATCAGCCTGCAGAAGGAAAAAAAAGTTTATACAAAAGATAATTTCTCAGTGCACATATTACAGTTTGTTATTTTATTTTATATTTTAAAATTTATTGCCTACTCAACTGCAGTGGACTTTGGGTGGTATATAAACTAGGGAAACAAAGAAACAGTTAAAAACATCAAATTAAACAGGCAGCACAAACTAAAAAAAAAAAATGCAATAGCAAAAATAAGAAATAACCATTGAACAAATAAGAAGCATCAGGCCAATATCAGGTTTATTGGGCCGCAGGAGAAGGTTATCCTCCTGTGAGATGCTGTTCCAGAGCGTGAAAACCACAACAGAAAAGGCATGCTTCCTAGGTCTCACAAGAGGGCAATGTTCAATGGAGGGAACCTGGAGTGGACCCATTCTGCTGGAAAGTACTGAAAGGGGAGAAACCGTTAGAGATAAGCAGTCTCTCAGCTATCGAGACCTATGCCATACAGGGTTTATAGGTAATAACCAGCACCTTGAATTTCACTTGAAAGCCAACTGGCAATGAATGCTGCTGGTGGGATTTATTGAGAGGTGCCTGTTACTATGCACACTGTTGCATTTTGTAGCTTCAAGGTAGCCTTCAAAAGTAGCCCCATATAGAATACATTGCAATAATCCAATTGTGAGGTGATCAAGCATACATTTCTGCTTCACACTCATGGAAAGGGCACAATTAGTGTACAAGATGAGCCTAGGCAAAGACCCTACTGGCCACACCTGGATGTTGTGGATGTTCTGAATAGTAGCTGTGAGCCCAGAAGAACCCCCAAGTTTGTGTACCAGTCTTGACTGGGAAAGTGCACCCCCATCCAAAATCAAAGATGGCAACATCTCTAACCCAGAGTGTAGAACAAAATAAACAGGATTATTCTTAATCCCATTGGTAAAACTTTTTCCAAGTAATGGGAACAGTTAAAGTAGATTTGATTTGTACTTCAATATTGGCATTATATCCAATTATTCTATTTTTTTCTAACATAAGCATTTTCTATTAAAAACAAAACAAATCCTGAGGAATTTTGACTTAAGAGGTTTTACAGTATACATACGAATGTAATGAATTTAGCATTTATTGGGTACTCTACCCAATATTGTTTGAATTTTGGGCCTCTTTAAGGTTTTTTGTAGGCTTCTGCAATAGTTTTTTAACCATCATGACATGGACACTTTCCTAATATAGTCTAAAATGTATATTTTGCCCCTGACATATTGTAGCATTAAATTTTTGTCAAGCATATCATGTTAGGACAACTGCTGTCAAAAGCAAAACTAAAAATGCCTCAATATGAATGGGAAATCTTATTAATAATCAGTGGATTGCTACCTTCATCCTGTAAATTATATATTTTATGCTTAATGCTGGATTGATATTAGTAAACATATCCATTTTACAAGGCTTTCTTTCAAGATTTGTTGAAACTAGATTTTTCATTAATTCTATCAAAGCCTAGTTTGTAGCCTATCTGAGAAATATACTTGCTAAAGTATATATAATTTTCCATAGAAATCAAGATGACTCATTTTTCTGATTTTAAGATATATTCCCGTGAAGCATAGATTGAAACAATTTAATTAATTAATATAAATTGCCCACATCAGATTTGCCAATTGATTTTCATTGCACAGATTAAAAATGTGGAATATTTAAAATACGTGAATGGCTATTTTAACAGGACAACAGAGGATTTATGGTGGATTAAATAGTTAGGAATAACAATTTGTGAATGGGAGACTGGGATCCTTTACTAACTTTTGCTCTTTTTCCCAGTAGCTCTGCACTTGTTATTTTATTCAGCTATCCCAGATTATTAGTCTTTAGTGAGATTAGATGCATCGTTTTGCTATCTAGACCTTGCAGTGATTCAGAGTGTTTCTCTTTCAGTTTTTAATAATGCCCTGGTAGATGACTGCATAGTTATCCTTCACTCTGGACTATTTATTTGTTTACTAATGAGATTTGGAGGCTGCTCAACTGTAAAAATGACTCTGCGTGACTCTTCAATTTCCTTATAACATATCAGCAAAGTATTTTGCATTCTTATGAAACCATAGCTAGTTAACTGGATTGCCTTCCTCAATCATTTGAAGAGTGTACTGCTGCCAGACTGAGAGATTATACTGCATTAACAGAAATGCAGACTGTTTTTTTTTAAAAAAATCATGAACAAAATTCCTTACTATGCTTTCTCTTTATCATACTGTTTTCTATTTTTGTTTTAATCTCAGTAAATATCATGAATAATTCAGTTCAGAGAATCACAAATTTCAAACTTCTCTGGAATATATTTATCCACTTACATACCTTTTAGCCTTTTCAAAAAATTCAATCAGGTTAAGAGCACTTTAATGCACCTATAACATGTCCATTGTCCCAGCTCTTAGATTAAAGGAATAAAAACTTCTTGTAATGCTTATGAGACAAGTTTTGCTTATTCCAATAATAGAAAAATAATTAGTTTTATTTAATTTACCTTTGATTTTGAAATGTTTAAGCTGGATATCATCCAGAATGTTTTATATATTGAAAAAGGAAATATAAAACCAACTTTTAGTAGCTGTACTAAATTTATTGCCATACCACAATACATTATTTTACCACCAATGATCCCCCTGCAATTTCCTTCTCCTTTTTTATACATATTATAAGTACAGAACAAAAATGGCTGGGAATTGCACTGTAATTAATTTTCAAATACATTATTGTGTAACAATTTTAAACAATCACCATGGGTTTTTTCCAAATAACTACACAGATTGCATATTTTCACAAAATCATTACAGTGTCTGACAAGACAGACTGATGCTTTTAAAAGCAACTGAGTTGGAATTGAAAAATGTCCTAACTTATTTTGCCAATTTTTAAGCAGCCAGACTATAGAACATTAATACTTTTGTTCATTTGTTCCTTGGGAAATGTTTAAATTGAGAATTGTGCTGTTGACCATGTGCACTCATACTTATGCATCTATTGGATGGCAGTGCTGATTAACTTCTTAATCTGTTGCAGTACAAGATGAATTGCAATAAAACAATTTTGCAGCATGAAATTTTCCATTGATGCAAATTCTCACTTTTTCCTCGCTTCCAGCTTTTCAGTTCTTCTCATTCTTACTGGGAAATAAAACATTTGTACATATGACCAGTTGCAGCTCCCCACAATGACATGATCATAATTTTCAACCTGTCCTGCTGGGTTCCCCAAAAAATCAATGGGGAAACCGGCAGGGAAGGTCAGAAAATTCCTGGGTCACTATACCTTCTTAATACACTTGTATACTACACATCAGTGGTGGGTTCCTCCCGGTTCGGCCCGGTTCGGTCAAGCCAGTAGTGGTGATGATATGATGTCACTGAACCGGTTCTCTTTCTTGGGGAGCTGCCCACCCCCACATTATTCTTTTATTTGGCCTCGCTCCCAATCTATTCACTGCCTTCCAAGTCCCAGCAGATCGGCTAGAAGGAAAAAAACTGTTTAAACTCTTGTTGGGGGGCTTCAAAGGGCCGCTCTACAGCTGATCAGTGTTAAAAGGCAGTGTGGTGGTAGACCAGTGTGCTCCAAAAACAAATGGGTAGACCAGTGCCTCCAAAAACAAATGGGTAGACCGGAACGCTCCAAGAATAAATGGGTAGACTGGTACAGCTCTGCAAGCAGTTAAAAGCCTGGTAGACCAGTACCTCTGCTAAATCCTAAAGAATTGTCACATGACCATCAAACAACACCCACAAAATAAGCCACGCCCACAGAACCAGTAGTAAAAATTTAGAACCCACCCCTGCTACACATCCTTGCATTTTTGTGCATTGCTTTGCACTTGTTTGAACCTCCGCAACCCTCCATGCACTTTACAAACCCTCCCTATTAACACACCTTTTGTGCACTGCCTGGAACCCCATGCAACCTCCCTGACCTGCAATACACCTTTCAAATCTTCCTCAAACTTCACATCTTTTGTATCCTTACTGACCATGTTGTGCCTCTTAGTCACCCCTTCCCATTCCTTCCCATTTGATTTCTACCACACCTCTACCGCACCACAAATATCCCCTTGCACACCCTCCCTGATCCTTCCCATTCCCCCATGTACTCCCTTGCTCCTCTCTCACGTAGTAGCAGCCACCTATCTGCCTGCCAGTCTGGGACTTACAATTTCCTACAGGCTTCCCCACTGATTTTGGTTGTGGGAAACTGTCAGAAAGTTGCCTTGCCTAACAAGTAGTTATTTCAGTTAATGCAACCAGTGCATCAGGAATTATTATTGCTAAGTGATGCAATCATGCTTTATGACCTAATTGCTTAGCGACAACATTTCTGATCTCAATTGCCTTTATAAATCAAGGACTATATGAATTTAGTGAATCCTTATTCACAATAACAGGCAGGCATGATTAAAATTTCATCAGTAGCAGATGGAATAAAAATCAAATCTGTTTGTACCTTAGTGCTAACTTCAGTTCCACAGTTACCATTTTCTTTTCCCTAATAGTTAACAAGTTGCAGTCATGATACTATACAGGTAATGTTGGATAGTAGGGATTATAAATTATGATGCTGTGTGTCATTTTGTCTGAATAGGTGTCAAAGGTCTTCAGAAATGCAATCTAATTTTCAGAATTTGAATAAGGTTTAGAAAAAAATGAGTTATTTTTCATAACCTTTTGTTAAAATTTATTATACTGAATCTAATCCCAGAACTAAGAAGGGAAGTAAGCAGTAAGAAAGAGAATTTTGTCTGATTTTTCATTCTTTAATTCAGAGTTCATTACATTAAAGGACCTCATCCCCAAAGTTCTGCAGGTTACTTTGAAAAACCTCCTTATATATTACTGACAGAAAAAAAATGTTTTGCTCCTTTTTGTTTCTTAGACTTTGATTTTTGCTGTCAAGAAACTCATTTACAGATACTGTCAGTGGTGAAATCTAAAATTTGTTACTATCGGTTCTGTGGGCCGGTTCGTTGGGGGTAATATGACTGGGTGGGCGTGGCCAATTTTTTTTTTTTACTTTTAAAACCATTTTTTCTATAACCTCTTCGGCAAAGAGGTTGTAAAAAAATGCTTTCAAAAGGCTCTGACGATCCCAGCTGAGTTGCCTGATCAGCAGAGGCTTTTTTAAAAAGCCTCTGCCCATTAGGCAACTCAGCTGGGATCGTCAGAGGCATTTAAAAGAAAAAAAGGGGTTTTTTCTTTTAAAATCCTTTGACGATCCCAGCTGAGCTGCATGATCATCAGAGGCATTTTTTTTTACTTTTAAAAGCATTTTTTTCCACCAAAGAGATTGTAGAAAAAATGCTTTTAAAAGTAAAAAAAAAAAAAGCCTCTGATGATTGTGTGGCTCAGCTGGGCATGGGGTGGGGGGGCAGGGATTTTTGCTACCAGTTCTCCGAACCACCTGCCTCCATCACTACCAGATCAGGAGATCCGGTCCGAACCGGGAGCATTTCACCCCGGATACTGTACTTCCAAAGACAACAAAGTCTGAAAATAATGTATGAAGTTGAATAGTGATTATATGATAATCAACATACTAAATGCTATTAATTGGAGATAAATTGAGAGTAAATGAATTCTCCACCAAAAAGTCAATTTTAGGCAAGAGGCATGTAGTATGTACTTCTGGGAGAAATTAACTGAATTTTGTTTATACACTTACCAACTAAGTGCTTATCAGTGCTGCCTGACTTAGGAAGGCTTGGCTGCATTTCAGCAAAATTACTATTATAAAAGGGTAAAAGAGGAATATTTTCAGTTTTTTAGTAGATGTTTGAAAGGCCCATGTACAGTGCTAAGAACTATGAGATCATAGAAACCAATAGTAGAGTTTGTTCTGTGGTTTCTCACTATTATGCTAGAGATGTTTTCAGATCTTTTCAGGAGCTATGACAAATAAGAAAAAAATGGTTTGGAGCAGTGGTGAAATTCAATTTTTTTTACTACTGGTTCTGGGGGTGTGGCTTGGTGGGTGTGGCTTGGTGGGCATGGCAGGGGAAGGATACTGCAAAATCTCCATTCCCACCCCACTGCGGGGCCAGGCAGAGGCGGTATTTGCCGGTTTTCCGAACTACTCAAAATTTCTGCTACCAGTTCTCCAAACTGCTCAAAATTTCCGCTGCTGGATTTCACCCCTGGTTTGGAGAAGTGAAGTCTTGCTTCTTTCTGCCTTTGTTTCTGAAATGGAATAACATTGTTGCTAATAATGTGACCAGATAATGAGAACAGTTCTGCAGGATTGTCAAATATTGGCTAGATGAAATCTGCATATAGTTTTTCCTGGCTGGACAATACCGTCATGTAATTAGCAAAGCTTCTCCATGAGTATGATTTTTTGATGCATAAATTCTCCTCATCAGCATTATTTCTTCATTCACAGGTAGAAAGCTGGTAGAAGAAATCACCACAGCAAATGGTTAAAATTCCCCCAGAGGAATAATTTTTGCCACATATAGTATGAAATATCCAGACTATGGCTTCAAACTCTCTCTCCTAATCATGGAAATTTGAAGCAAATTTTGCAGTACTGGACCTTTTTTTCCAATGGTACAAAGAACATTTCATTCACTCAGATGGGTATCCTGAATCTTGAATGTGCTAGCCTACCACCTGGCATCAGTATTGCTGCAAAACCAGGTGACGTTACAGCAATAGCAACCTCTCCATCTCCCCTAACTTTAGTGAGGATCAAGTTGATAACAAATGTCTTTTCCATTCCTCCTGATGTGTTAGTGAAAATTGCTGATGCAAGATTGCTTTGCAAGCACTAAGATATCCAGTCATAGTGATATGCAGGCTTTGCTCATTATTCAAAAATGGCTGTACAACTCTCTGCTGTTTGTTTCAATTTCATTGCAATTCATGCAATAATCCATGATTGCCACAATTTTGATTAATTGTGCTGTTTGTTGGTTTTGACAAGCTATATTCTTCAAGTGTTTTTCTGAATTTCTCAAGTTTTTCTTGGAAATACAGAAGAACTTTTCCATGATGTCTCTTATACCCCATGATATTAGGGTCATTGATACTTTTCCTCTTAATTTAAAGGAAGATTTCAGTCATTGCCTTCTTTAACTATTCCACAACTGTCATGGATTGTTGATATCAGTGTTTGTTAGTAAAACAACAAACACATCTCTCATTGCCATGGGGATTTTTGTTCTTTCAGTAGTTTATTGCCAATGATCATCAGCTTGCAACGATCTTTTCTCTTTGCACACATATTTGAGTGACATATTATGTGTCTTTAATAATTTGAAAGATACTAGCTCTTTTATGTAATGAACGAACAGTAGAGGTCACCACTTTGTGGAAAAATGGCATACACTTGACCAAGAACAATGGCTTCAAAAGTTCTGGAAAACTGCTCTCTTCTTTTCCAAATGCTCCTTGTTTCCCATCTTTTATTAGTCCAACTGTAGAATCTTGGGATATTCATGCAGTACAGTGTTTTTGCAAATGAATCATGTTCTCTGCTCAATGCAAACATTACCCAGTTGCTCCTCCCAGTTGCATACTTGATGACATATTTGATGGATTTGACAGATGAGCACATTTCTACATTGAGATGGCAATTGAGCGCCAATTGTGTATTATAGGGTACAACCCATTGAGAAGTTATAGATCAAATCTGTCATCCTGCTTGGAACATCAAGCATCTTCAAAGCCTCCCATTTCCGAAGACCATTTCCTGTAATTATGAATCATCACCACACCATGTATGTTTATTGAATGGCTTTGGGTACGATGTAAAAAATCATTTGTATGATTTTTCCAACATGCTGAGTTTCTGCTACAATATGGTGTATGTATCATGTGCTTCAATACAAATGTATGCAGTTCTGGATCTTCATTTGAGTCTGATATTTCAGGTTGCAAAAATGTACCATAAACTTAGGATCTTAGTTTAGATTATTCATCAGGCCAAGGCAGACAATACAAATGAGGCAGAACCTGCTTTTGGTAGGTTACACTTAGCATGTAATCAATACACCTACCAAAAAGACCACTTGTTCCAATGAGATACTTCAGGAACAATTTTTTCTTCAAGTTGAATACTCTTGCGATTAAATCTATCCGATCATTTGACTGCTGATTAAAAAAAAAGATGCAGCCCATAGCATGGAAGCAGTCATAACTTTCCTAAATTTTATTTCATTGTTAGACAGCGGTAAAATCTGGCCGGATCTATCCGGCTCATGTGAGCTGGTAGGGCAGTGGCAGGAGGCTCCGCCCACCTGCTGGGAGGTCATCACGTCCTGTTTTTGACCCTCTGCACATGCACAGAAGGCACTGCGCATGCACAGAAGAGGGGTGCGCGCCCACATTTCCGATTCGGTAGCGAAGGTAAGTGCATTTTACCCCTGCCATGGGCCCTAGATTTTGGACACCATCTGTAAAAGTTAGCCCATTTGAGATACTTTTGTTCAAAAATGTTACCCTATCATGCATCGGTTCACCATCTAAAGTTCATGGTGAGAACTTTAGTAGTACATATATAGTAGGATTCTGATGGTTCAGCAGTGCAAGTGAAAAAGAGAGGTTGTGCCAAGGCTGAGTGGCAGTGTCTAGTTCTGTTTCTTCTAGCTGACCAGTATGAATGAACAAAATATACAATTTCTGTTCACTGTTACCACATTTGTAGACAGACAGGAGGAGGAATTAAAGTGCTAGCCTCCTTTCAAGTTTTCAATACATTGAGTATATGTTTAAGTGTTTTGCAAAAAACAAAAACAATCAACAACACTCTGAGCTGTGGCTATTAGGATGTCATTCTTATGATATAAATTCACATAGAAAACTGTGATGATGGCTTGACATTGTAATTTTGCAACTCAAAGCTCTTTCCAACAATTGCAACCATAATTGTAGGTTGCAGTGTAGAGGTTCTCTTTCTACACTCTGTGAGTGTATGTATGGGACGTAGGGAAGGAGAAATGGCTTGTTTTGATAACAAAGGGTGAAGGATTAAATGAAGAAAGGATTGGCATATATCACTAGGTTGATGAGCAATGATTGGTAGTAGTAGTTGAGATATATGGAAAGATGTGAGAATAGTGTGAATAAATGTGTCATTAATACAAACTATTTCTATGTATGATTCAATTAGATACTCCTTTGATACCAGTTGCACAGGGAATAGCCAAGTGCATATGGAAGGCAATTGCCTGATTTATCTTTTTTATAGTCATCAAGTTGTCTTTGACTTTTATTGGCTGCAAAATTATTCTGTTTCCCATAAGAGGAGGATAACCCTTCCAATGATAAATAAATAAACAAACAAGCCTAGATGAAGTTGCCTAGAAGTGAAATAAGATTAGAAATACATTATGAAAATAAAAAACTGTGAAACTGTTGAAAGTTATTGACTTCATCTATTTGGGACTTGAGATGCTAGTTATGAAGTTTTAAAATACAAGAGGATTTTTTTTTTTTTTTTTGTATTGAAGATCACATTTCTTTAGAACAAATAGTCAGAAATGCTGGACACTGAAAATCTTCTCTCTCCTCTTCATTTATTCATTTGTTAAATCTATTTGGTTTCACTTGTTTGTTAATTTCTGCAATTTATATTCACATGGTTCATATATATTAAGTAGAATATGTATATATGTATTATGTATAGGTATGCACACACACATATACCATATATAAACTATAGTCATAAAGAATAATAAATTAGAAACCTTTAATACATAAAGATATAAGAAACCATGGCAAGGATTGATGTCCTAAATGTTTTTGCAGGATCTGTCTGGGATTTCCAAGACTTTTTTTTTTATTACCCAATAAGCTACATTGATTCTTTTGTGAAAAGAAACACAGAATGGAGAGTTTTAAAATGATTTAACCTTCAATATCTCCTGCGTATATTCATTCGTGTATATCAATCATTCATATACTTTTGAGAGATAAGAGTCCCAGTGGGCTATTGCAATACATTCTATGTGGAATGCCCTTGAAGAATTTTCAAAAGGTGCAATTGGCTTGGGATGCAACAGCACGGCCAATTTTAGGTTCACATTCTTGTATTCATGTAACATCTCTCCTTCAAAGCTCCCTTGGTTTCTAAGGAACCACTGGGTATAATTTAAGAATTTTCAGAAGGTGCAATTGGCTTGGGATGCAACTGCATGGCCAATTTTAGGTTGACCTTCTTGTATTCATGTAACATCTCTCCTTCAAAAGCTCCCCTGGTTTCTAAGGAACCATTGGCTATAATATAATGCTGTAAAGCACTACATGTACAGGGAAAGAAACAACTGCCCTTGGCCTTAGCAAGGCTAATTAAGGCACATGGAACAAACAACAATATAGACCAGCCATAAAAAGAAGGATTGGCACCCTAATTAGTTTTGATTAGAAAATGTTGGTCATAATTTTATTGCTTAAGATCAGTGTTTTGATGCAGCATAAGATCAAAATCCATGTTTTCAACCCATCTAATATGTTTACTGGTTGCAGTAACATCCACATCCACATCCATTTGCTGGGAAAAACCTCAGGGGGTAGTCAAGTTATGGCAAGATGGTTTTGAAAAGTGAATACCTATTATCTACAAGGACTTAAAATAAAATACTGTCCATTAAATCTTAAGATGGTCAATTTAAAATCATTTTGAAGGAGCTGTTCACCAGAGAAAAACCAGTGCATTAAAAAAATTGAAGAAAATAATCATAAGAAATTCTGATAGCGATAGTAAGAATAATCAGACCAGCATGTGATGGCATGTACTAAATCTGGGAAACGAGAGAAAAGAGACTCTACTCCTCCCAAATATGTGCTGGATCTCCACAATCAATCATCCTATTCTGCATTAGCACAAGTCTCTGTTGTGGTTTTCAACTCATTCAGAGAAAAGACTGATAACTTATCTTCTAAAATGGAGGCCACCAGAAAAGCTAAGGAAGCTTTTAATCTGTCTGGGTCTAACAAAGAATATTTTTTTTTTCATTTAAGATAGATGAAGAGATCTTCAGCTATTTCTGGAAGTATCAGGAAATCCATATGAAACAACTTAACACAGTTTTACTGAAGATCAGACTAAGAAAGTAATATTTCCAACCACTAAGTATTCTTTATGTTTAATTTGGGAATAAAGGAATGCTTGACAAAAGACCTTCCTGAAGAACTAATCGCCAGTTTACATATTTTCAAATAAAAAAGAAGGAAAATTAAGAGTATGCTGTCAAGAAGATCAGCTAAAATGTCAAATTGTTTGCTACCCGCACCTCTGGACACAACAGTCTTCAAGCTCTACACTGTAGACTTCCAAGAAAGAAGAATTTGTTATTGCTGAAGGATCCATTTATCCATGTAATATATTACAAAAGTTTTCAACATACTGTGTGAGCCCTAAAGTCTTAAAAATCTCCAAAAGATTAAAATAAAGCCTCTAGCTGATTTATATGAGGTGGTATTGTGTGAGGAAATGAGTAGGAAAAAAGGAACATACCAGAGACAGATATTCAAGCTACTGGAATAGGAAACTTCAAGATGAGGCAGTGAGGACTAAATAAGATTCTGAAATTCCACGAAATTGAAGGAGGAATGTGATTCAAATGGCATGTTGTGTTTAAAAGAGCCTGTATGTCAATCTCTTCTCATTCAATTGGCACAAGTTCTGGCAGGGAGGAAAAAAACAGAAAATAAAAAGATGTACCTGCCATTTCCAAATTCATGATAGAAAAAAAAATGACAAATCTACTTTCTAGTTATCAGCTAGAACTTAGACCTTATAGGAGAGATGTTATTATGATACATTTTGTTTGTGTGTCAACTTATCTTAAAATGATGCTGTGTTGTGTCTCAAATGCACTTCTGCGCCTGGACACAGGATTGACAAAAGTCGAAGCAAGAATCTGTATAGCGTCTTTAAAAGTCGAAGCAAGAATCTGTGTAGCATCTTTAAATTTCTGGCTAAAGCTTAACTTCTTTCCACAAGATCTTGCTCCATTAATCCTCCAAGACAAATTCTTCTCATCATGGATTAAGGCTGTCAAGTCCAACTTTGCCAAACTAGGCTTTCCCCAAGCCTCAATACTTTGGAAAAACCATATTCTTCCATTGGTATGGAATGGTATTCTGGCCATTCTGACACTGCTTATCTCCAGTGGCTGCTTAAGGTCAGCCTCCAGTCCATAACTACAATGCAGGTGGCTAGATTCTGCACAGCAGCACTGGGGATTCGTCGGAAACACGTGTCTAATCCACCATAGCTGTTTTATACAACAAATGTGGCAAAACCTTTGCACTGCTTATTCCTTTCCCTTTTAGTATTAAACTAAAAGGGAAAATAGTTTATGGATTGTAATTTTAGTATAGTTAGACCATGTAGAATTGACAGACTGGATTTTATGATAGATTTTAGCTGTTATTTATTATTTTATACTAGAATTTTTAATTCTAGTATGTATGTATGTATATATGTATGTATGTATGTATGTATGTATATATATATTTACTGAGTGTTTTTATTTGTTCTGGTCTATCGCTGTAATAAATTGAACCAGAGTAAAGGTTTTTAAAAGAAGTCTCAGATTATGTGGTTGCAGTCACAGTTGTGAAGATTGTGCTACTCCAGGCTCTCTGTGGTTAGCATAAGTTCCTGGCCTTACAGTTTCATTTGATGGCGAATAATACTTTTCCTTTGTTATTTGACTTAGTCTTGGGCAATAAAAAGAAAATTAGCTCTAGTCCCTTCCATGGAGTTCAGTCCTGAGCTATGTATATTCTCTTCTGTTAGTATTCTTGGTTTTGTCAGAAAGATGTAATGATGATTTGATGCATGATAAAGAAAATGTACTTGCATTAAAAAAATGTAAAGAATTTTGGAAGCATAATATAGCTTCTGGAACTTCTAGGGCTGCTGGATACTTTTTCATGATGTGATGAAAGCGAAACCTTATTTTACACCAGACTTCAATGTTTTTCACCATGGCGTCAAATGAAATTAAAACAAAACAAAAAAAGCAAAAACCCATAAACCCATAAACCCACCCAACCAGTATATAGAAACATGGATAAATTAAAAATCATGTTTATTAACCCAGAGATTATTTCACAGGGAAAATATTTCACAGTTGTATTTAAAATTTGATTTGGGTTTGGGTTAATTTCTTGGCTTCTTTCAAGTGATGTAAAAAAAAAATCTTAAGAAAATATGGTATAAGAGTTATCTAATGATCTGGAAATAATTTTTCCTTACATGTATGATCAAGAGAGACTGAGAGCAAGAGACTTCTGTATTGCAATTATTTTGATGAGTTACACACATTCAATTTGCTTCATTTCAACACAGCATACATACTTTTCCCCATAAATTGGTTTAGCAAAAATGAGAGTTACATTTCAATGGATGTGATATGATGTGTGAGTTATATTTATGCCATATAGTATGGAGTATTTTAGCACTGCTTTGGGTCAAACCTAAAGTATCTATGTTGTAAGATGTTTCAGCAGGAATCGTATACAGCATTGTTTAGTGAATATATCCATTAGTAAAAACTGTAAAAAGACTAGAAATAAACGAGTCTTTGTTTGGAATATTTCCTTCTGTTTAAGAATTCAGATGAGCCACTAGGTGGCACCATTTCATTTTCATTTCTGCTATGTTATGTATATTCAAGTATTTGCTGCATTTTACTGCATCTTCATATAGTTCAATGCAAGGTCATCCTAAGCATTGTTAGGTGTACATTCCAATGAAATCAGATATTCGCAGGATAGTGTGTTACATTTACATGTTGTGATCTTTCATTTGTAGTAACAGTTGAAAAAAAATACTGGCATTTCAGGCAGAAACGTATAAACTCCATTGAAAGATACTTGTCTGATGAGTTAAATTTATAACTGAATATGTTTAAATTTGCTTTCAATATTTTTGAAATAGTTATGTGTGAGGACAGAAGGAAAGCAAAGATAACCATTTATTACTTAAGAACATGTTTATTCTTGTCCATGGTTAACTTCTAACTATAATCATTAATTAAAATAATAAATGATAATATACACAGAACCAATTCATAGAGACAGACCCACCTCTTTCATACAGTGTTCCCAGGGATACACTACAGCATAAATTGTCACAAATAAATAAAAATATTTTCTCAACTGACTGAATTCTTATGGAATACAATTAAGAACAGCTTTAGTGTTGCATTCAAATAACTAGAACTTGGTATGAATCCTTGATCCATTATTTTCCAACCCAGTGCTACTTGAATGGTGAATCCATATTGATTCTATTGGACGACTGATATTAAGAAAAATTTGTGGAGGAACAAATTAAAAATGAAGTCTGAAAAAAACATGAATACAAAAAAGAAAAAAAGTTCTCACAACCCTTGATAGACTCAACTACAGTTTCAACTAAGAAACTGGGAGTAACCTGGACCAAGCCAAATCCACAAATACTAGGAAATTCATGAGAGCTTGGCATACAAACAAATTAGCCATCAAAAAACACATAGAAATCAACCACATTTACACACCATTCAAAATAAACAACAGAAAGGTATGAAGGAAACAAAAAAGACCAGACAATATTCCCTCTAACAGCCTACACCCAGAGAAGCTGGGATTAACACTAGACAAATAAGCAGAAAACAAAACAACAACCAAAAAAAACCTAATCAAGGAACTATTGTTAGCCTTCCTAGATAAACCAAACAGGAAATATGACTAAATGAGAAAATTCAACTTTATTGTAAAGGCTTACAATAGTCTTTACAATAGCCTTAGCTTAAAGTTACGCTAAGATAATCTTACAAATCTAAAAGTAAAAACTTCCCACCACCACTTTAGTCATCTATTCATCTAGGGCAGGTCCTTTCTAAGTTTCTTTTTCTGAATATTAAGCCCTTGGGGGCTCCCTGTTTCTTATCTGATTGTTTCCTCGGCAGCATCTTCTTCCCTCATCCCACAAGGTCATCCACACATCCCGTTGATGAATAGGACACCCAACACTGGCAGGCAAGTTGCTGTAGATAACAGGGAACAAACCGCACACTTACTAGCACTGATGATATTAGTAGGATAATGAAATTTCTGTTAGCATACAACCAAGCTCAGGGAGCACTAAGGATTCAAAAAAATTGAGATCCCTGCCACCTCTGAATAATGGAATAGATCTCTGTTCTCATCCTGAAGGCAATTCTCAATATAAAGACAAAGAACTAGTCTTGTCTTTAATATTCTTCAAATAACAATGTGCACCTTTCAGGTATAATGTTTCAATCCGCTAGTGAGACACAATTCATACTGCTTTAGATGACTATGTTTGCTGCAAAAAAAGAAACTGCTATCAATTGCTATTTTGTCAGCCTTGCAGAAAACTGCCATCACTTGAATAAATACATGTATATCTCCTCATCAAAGCCAATCTTCTAAGTACAAACCAGGAATCAAATCAACACAATCTTTTTAGTTTTTGAAATGCACCTTCAGCAAAACTTCAGCATAAACAGAATACATACAAAGTTTTGCTAATAATACAACTTGAAGAATTTCATAGTCAGGTATACTGAATACTAACATTCTCACTCAGTGTGTTGGCAAGTATCAAAAAGATAAAACGGTATATCAGATTGTCTATCCCATCCTTCCTTATGTACATGCAAGACACGGGTGGGTTCTAAATTTTTTTACTACTGGTTCTGTGGGCGTGGCTTATTTTGTGGGTGTGGCTTGATGGTAACATGACAATTCTTTAGGATTTAGCAGAAATACTGGTCTACCAGGCTTTTAACTGCTTGCAGAGCTGTACCGGTCTACTCATTTGTTTTTGGAGGCACTGGTCTACCCATTTATTTTTTGCAGGCACCAGTCTACTCATTTGTTTTTGGAGGCATTGGTCTACCCATTTATTTTTGCAGGCACTGGTCTACTCATTTGTTTTCTTTTAACACTGATCATCTGTAGGGCGACCCTTTGAAGCCCCGCGGCAAGAGTTTAAACAGTTTTTTCCCCTCTAGCCAATCAGCTGGGACTCAGGAGGCAGCAAGAGATTGGGGGTGGGGCCAAATAAAAGGTAAGAATAATGCAGGGGATGGGAGGACAGGGGGCGGAGAACCGGTTCGGTGATGTCATATCGTCACCGCTACCGGCTCGGCAGAACCGGGCGGAACTGGGAGGAATCCACCACTGATGCAAGGACTATGATTTGGAGAAAGGCAGGCACAGTCTTCTCATGAGGTTTCAGAAGGTCCCAGAAGCTTTCCAAAACATCAAGAGAATGGTATATGTAGCTTTCAGAAGGCCTGTCACAGCCAGTAGCGGCGTTGTATATATAGGACCTGGCTGGGTGCACTTCATCAGTAGTGGGAGGAAGAAGACAGCAAAAGTCAGGTGTGTGCTGCGTGTAGGGCTGGCAGAGCAGAGGACAATGAGGCTGCCTGGAGCTTTGTGTTGTGGCTCTGAGGTGTCTAGCCTGCAATGGGGGCTTAGGGCAGAACTCCAAGGCAGCAGTGAAGATGCTGACAGTGCTGGGGTTAAGGTTGGAGTAACAGGGTCAGCAGAAGCCAGCTGAGACTGCTGAAGATCATGGGCCAATGGAACTGCCATTGCCAATGAGTAACACTGTGCAGGGCAGCCAAAAGGACAGAGATGAAGATGGAGATTGGTGTGTGTGGAGGGCTCCTGAGAAGCCTGTCCCATATCTTATTGAGACTCAGGCTGGGAGAGACCAAGACAGGAAATGCTTGGATTGAAGTGAGTCCTTCCCTAATGGCCAGTGGGGTTTGGTTAATGAAGGCAATGGGGACTGCCAGGATTTTTGTTGCTAAGTTATGAATTTCACTTTACAACTGCATTGCTTAGTGGTGGAAATTCCATTCCCAATTATTGTTGCTAATTGAGGATTACCTGTAGGCCCTCAATGCTGGCTAATTATTGGGATGTGTGCTCAACTAATTAAACAGGGGTTTGCCTCATAAGGTTCTCATATGTTTTAACTTAGTTACTAATAAAAACAAAAAAAAAATCTTAAAGATTAATTTGAGGATGAGACATTTAATAAGGGAAGTTCACCAAACACCAACATTCCAAATCTATAATTTATTCCTAGAAATTCATTTTAGGAATATATGATGTAGGCTAATCCTAAATTAAGTCATAGGTCACTCTGAGACTAGTGTGACATTTAGAATAGCTCTCACCATGGTAAGCTTACAGGGTGACATTTAGCTGGAACTTTTTAGAAATATATCACGTTCTCCAGAAAGTACTGCGGACTGAAGATTTATAGAGCTGCAAGCCTATTATGCAGAACTGTAGATCTTTGCTGTCTACCAATGACGAGTTTTTCTGCTAATATTCACTGAGTGCCTTTTTGTCTTGCTTCTTTCTTGTTAAGTAACAATTCAACATAAGAGTTTAAAACAAAACAAAAGCAGTTTGAGGGACCATTAACATTCCAATTCCAATCATGTTTTGCAGCTATTTTTTTATAAGAATATTTTATTTTGCTGGAAGAAGGAGATTTGTGTTGAAATACAGTAAGGTACTTATGAACTGAATAAGACACTTGAATATACATTTTTCCATGTTCTTGCATACTTGTATTTACATATGACAACGGACAAAGTAAATCATAAAAAAGTAATTCCACGAGTGTAGGATGACTCCTCGGAGTGCATAGTTATCCTGAAATGAATCTACTGTTTGGAAGTAGAAAATGTAAAAAGAAATATATCAAGTGCCTGTATTTAACTTATGTGTATGTGTGCTAGATTCTTTGAAATGACTGTTATAAAACATTTACACGGTGCTGTAAATTTGCATGCAGCTTATACAGCAAAGCTTTCAAGAAAAAAGGACTGAGTATGAAAGAAGTCTCATATAAATGTATGCCTCCTTGAATTATATTTGTGGAAGATAGCATTTTACTGTACTCAATCAGAATATTTTAAATAATTGCCACATATAGCTCTGTTCATGTTGTTGATCTTGCAGTAAAAAGTTGACTTCCAAATGTATCAAATGATTTTTTCAAATGTACCAATATTATCAGTTCTATCTATAATGAGAACTTTTTGTTTCAATTGTTTTCCACTAACCTATTCAGCCATTCTAGTTGTGAGATCTCCAAGCAGGCACCAAATTTAATGTAATATTTTGAAATTATATATCTATTTATAGATTGTATAATGAAATATATATAATCGTTTAATCAATTTGACATCTTTTAGGGAAATCTTACCATTTTCCTTTGGATGTTAGGTGTTTTAGTTTCTTTGGCCTCAAAAAGCCCCAAATATAGGCTTTGATATTTGCAAATTACAGACAAGTAATCAAACAAACAAGTGATTGTGAACTCCGATCAGAACTTAAAAGACGTCAAGAACAAGGACATACTGACTTATACATCGACTACCATGCCGACTGTATCAAAAGAAAGTCCCACAACCCACATCCTAACACCCAATCCTCCTCCATCCAACTTCCCATCATCCAAAACTAGGCATGTACGCCCTAAACTTCCTCTATAATGACTTCTACCAACCTTAAATGCAAGTTACTTAATGCAAGAAGCCTTGTAAATAAAATACCTGAATTCCTCCTCTTACTAAATACGGCTATATTTGACATTATATTTGTCTGTGAAACTTGGCTAAATACATCCCTCCCTGACTCCATTACTACAGTAAGAGACTATCATATTTACCGGTCAGATCGTGAAATCCGTAGAGGAGGAGGTGTTGCTATCTTCTACAAAAAGTCCCTACATCTAAAAAATATTCAAGTTACATGCAAACTTGCTCATCTTGAGACCATCATCTGCGACCTGTCCTTAAATACCACACTTCGATTCTTACTTTGTTACAGAGCCCCAGATTACGACCTCGAACAAGCAAACAAGTTAACTTCATTACTAACCTGGGCAGCCGCCTGCCCACATCCAATAATCTTTCTTGGTGACCTTAATTTACCACTTGTTAATTGGACCCTAAATGAATGTACAACTGAACCTATACATGCAACCCTGTACAATACTGTAACTAATCTGGGACTTGATCAACTAGTAACTAACAACACTAGACCCAACAACTGCCTTGATCTCATCTTCTGCAACAGTTTAAATTCTATTTATGGACTACAAATAAAAGAACCATTCTCCAACAGTGACCACAGCATGATTGACTTTTGTCTCAACTTACACCCTCTCAAAAATCATAATGATGGGATTCCCAGTTATAACTTTAAAAAAGCCAATTATGATCTCATAGACAATGAACTCTCATATCTTGATTGGCAAAATCTATTCTCTGGCTGTAATACTGCTGATGACCATTACAACATTTTCTTGTGTGAACTCAAAAGAATCATTAAACTTTATGTACCACTAATACCCCACAAAACCAGAAAAAATAAACTACCAATAACAATAAGGAAATTACAATCCAGAAAAAAATCTCTTTGGCGAAAAAACAAAACAAACTATGTAGCTAACTTCAAAAACTGCTATAAAAGTTTATGCCAACAAATAAAGATTGAATGCACCAATTATCACATCAAGCAAGAAGAAACCCTTCTATGCACAAAATCCACCTGTGCCTTCTATAATTTTGTAAACAGCAAACTTAAAGACTCGAGATCCATCCCACCCTAAAAGGACCAAACAATGAAGATTGTATTGACGAAACCATTAAAGCCAATCTCTTTAACATGTTCTTTGGCTCAGTCTTTAACAGCAACAACACATACCCAATATGTCCCAGTCGTACTACAGACAATTACAACGATTACGGTGATCTTATACATATTGATTTTACAGAAGACAACGTTGAAAAGGCACTACGCAATCTAAAACCATCTCTATCTATTGGACCTGATGGACTATGTGCATACTTCTTAAAAAAGCTTTCCATTGCAATTGCAGAACCTCTAAGCATAATTTTTGAAAAATCTTTCAGTACCAGCACCTTGCCCCACCAATGGTCACAAGCCAGGATCATCCCTATCTTCAAAAGGGGAGACCCTAGCCTAGTTGAAAATTACAGACCAATCTCTTTATTTTGCGTCACCTGCAAAGTCATGGAATCAATCATTAAGCAATCTATTACCCTACACCTAGAGATAAACAACCTACTTTCTAACAAACAATTCGGTTTCAGAAAAAATTTATCCTGTAATTTATAACTACTACATTGCAAAAACATATGGACTACACATCTCGATCAGGGCAAAGCAATAGAAGCAGTTTACATAGACTTCTGTAAAGCTTTTGATTCAGTGGTACACGCCAAATTACTTCTAAAACTAAAATCCTATGGCATTTCTGGACTCCTACATAAATGGATAGCTGCCTTCCTGTCAAACAGACAACAAGTGGTCAAAATAGGAAGCGCTCTATCAAATCCTGTACACCCAAGGCAGTGTCTTAGGTCCAACACTCTTCATACTTTACATAAATGACCTTTGTGATCATATTAAAAGCAACTGTGTTCTCTACCCTTCAAAAAGACTTTGACTATGTGTCAGATTGGTCTAACAAGTGGCAACTCCAAATTTCAATCAACAAATGCTCTGTCTTGCACATTGGCAAAAAAAATCAAAACATAAATTACAAATTAGATGGACATGACCTTGTAGATGACCCTCACTCTGTCAAGGACCTTGGAGTACTCATTTCTAATGATCTAAGTGCCCGAGCCTACTGTAACAACATTGTCAAAAAGGCATTAAGAGTTTTCAACCTAAACTTAGGTAGCTGCTTCTCTGGTAATGTTGTAGTACTAACTAGAGCATACAAAACATTTGCTAGACCAATTCTTGAATACAACTCATCTGTCTGGAACTCACACTGCATATCGGACATAAATACAATTGAGAGAGTCCAGACATATTTTATGAGAAGAGTCCTCCATTCCTCTAACCGCAATAAAATATCTTATGCCACCAGACTTCAAATTTTGGGCTTAGACAATTTAGAACTACGCCGACTTCAGTCTCACCTAAGCATAGTACATAAAATTATCTGCCACAATGTACTTCCTGTCAATGACTACTTCAGCTTCAACCACAACAATACATGAGCAAATAATAGATACAAACTCAAGGTAAACTGTTCCAAATTCAATTGCAGAAAATATGACTTCAGTAACAGAGTGGTCAATGCCTGGAATGCACTACCTGACTCTATAATTTCTTCCCCAAACCCCCAAAATTTTAACCTTAAACTGTCTACTGTTGATCTCACCCCATTCCTAAGAGGTCTGTAAGGGGCGTGCATAAGTGCACCAGAGTGCCTACCGTCCCTATCCTAATATTCCTTTTTACTTATTATTTTCATATATTCAAATTATGTTTATACTTTTACCTGTTACCTTATATATGCTTGAAAAAATAAAATAAATAAACTAAACTAAGTATTAACCATACTTAAATTCATTTTCTGTATCACAAGGGCAAAAGTGATTTTGCTAGCATATTACCTACAGTATCTCATGATAGGTTTCCATATGTCATACAGTATCTTAAAAATGTAAGATCATATATTATCTAGCTGGATAAAATGCTGTTTTTAAATAATGCCTACATTGTAAAAGAATGGATATTAGAACTAAAAATAATTTCTAGTAACTATTAACTTAATTTTCATTGTACTCTGAAAATCCCACCAGTATCTTAATTGCTAATATTGTTCTTATCAAAATTAGATACTTAGAAAATTGCAATTACTCTCATTATAATTATGCAAGTTTGAAAAGCATTATTCTATAACTAAAATTTAACCTCATCTATATAAATATAACTCATCCTCTAGATTTGTTGACTATGCTGATTAGTCTCTGTGCTTCTTTGTATGTGCCTGCTTATCTCTCTGTAGGACATGTAGTTGAACACTGGGTGAGAATATCAGATCAGGCACAGTATTCCATGTTAACAAGATGAAGTAGCTGTTCAGTTTTTAAAAAGTTCATCAGCCTGTCTTCATCATCCATGGACTGGGCTAAATATACTGTATAGTGGGCCACTTTTGTCACAATAACTGTAGCAAGGTTATGTAAATAGATTATGTTTATATAACTAGTGGTATTGTTTCTTTGAAGATTATGTGTTGTACAACCAATAATAAAAAGAATAAGAGAGAATATTGCATCAATTTCTTCTGAAACAAATACCATGGTTCACCTGTAAAGGTTGTGCTGATGATCTGCTGTTCTACATTCAACATTTAGTATGTGCAATAGATTTTACTTAGCTAAATTCATAAGTTTAAAATACAATAACACTAACACTTATACACTGCCTAATCGTGCTTTATAGTGCTCTCTGAGTGGTTTACAAATGTCTCCATATTGCCCCCAACAATCTGGAACCTCATTTTACTAACCTTGGAAGGATGGAAGGATGACTCAACCTTAAGCCAGTCAGGATCGAACTCCTGTCTGTGGGCAGAATTAGCCTGCAATACAGCATTCTAACCACTGCATCACTATTTAAATTTAAATTAAATCCTATGACCCCCATGATGGGAGGATGGAGGGAGGGAGGGAGGGAGGGAGGGAGGGAGGGAGGAAGGAAGGAAGGAAGGAAGGAAGGAAGGAAGGAAGGAAGGAAGGAAGGAAGGAAGGAAGGAAGATAATTCCCTTCCCATCCCTTTGGGTGGTATGTGTCTTTCTTAGTCTTGGGTCCTCTACCAGAGGGTTGGGAGTTTGAGGGTTCCGCACAGTCTTAGTAGTTCCTAGCATTGCACTCTTCTGGACAGAAAGTTCTGATGTCATTCCTGGGATCCATTCTCCCATCTTAAGAGTTACAACCCCAAATGTTCCTACCAGCACTGGAACCACCTTGGCCTTTACTTTCTACATCCTCTCTCTTCAGGTCCTGGTACTTCTCCAGAGTCTCTGGGTGTTGAAAGTGGAATAGAAACACCCATACATTGTGAGGATCTTCTGGGTTTTCACTTTGGCACCTTCCATGTCCTGCTTTGGCTAGTTCCCTATACCAGCAGGATATTTATGACTGGCAGGGTGTTCATGTTGATGTCATGGATCTTGTTTTTCCCATTGAACTGGCTGTTCAGGAAATACCTTATCCTTTGATGGTACTTATATGTTATAGTGTGTAATACATACACACACATACACACATGTGTGCAACATTTGAAATATATAACCTACCTTCAGTTGAGTAATAGTGAAAGAAAGCAGGTTACTTTAATTTTTTACATCCGCTTAATGAAGCTAAATCATTGTTCCACAGAACTCAAAAATGAATGTTTTCTCACTGGTTAAAAAGTAAAAGCTGGTATATGGAATCAGGTTAATGGATATACATGGTGTTTATAGGCAGTTATTGACTTTTTCAGGATTGCCCTGATAATGTGTCCTCCTTACCTCCTCCTCCCTCTCTCAACCTTACAATTAGTAAGAGAGATATGAGAAATGCTTGTGTAGTATTAGTGAAGGAGAATAGACTTTTTAATACATTTAGCTTTATAAATAAAATATGAAAATGCATAGTTGATCAATAAAAACATAATAAGAAACAACAGGTTGCTTACTTTTTCTGATTATGAACTTTTTAAAATATTCCTTTCCATCAGTTAAATGGATTTACTAGAAGAATTAAAGAATTAACTTAGTAGATATACAATGGTTGTCTGATGACAAGCTTCTGTTGGAGCAGTTCCTTACTACTTTTATAGCAAATTCCCATTTGTCATTCTTTGTGTGGACTGACATTCTTTGTGTGTATACATGAAAGACGGGAAAAAATTATTTCTGATATGAGAAGGGAATAAAATATGCATGCTGAGAAATTTTATTTCCTAAATCATGCAGCCTATCCTTTTTCAATTCCCAGTTTCCCTGTTTATCTTAATGTTGTGGTTAGCATTGCCTTTGAAATATTCACAACAAATTAGATCTTAAGCATATTATTATCCATCATCTCCTCTGTTTTAATATGATGATGATGATAACACACCATGGCTGTAATATGCAAGGTGGGGAAGTTAACCTTTTAGTATTTGTCTTGATGAAATTCACTTCATTTCATGCCTCCTATTAGCAATCCAGAGTTTGTTAATAGAATCCCTCCTTGAAATGGCTAACAATTATTAAAAGATAAGGCTTTCATTTGGAATTAAACTGCATAAGGAACTCAGTAAGGATTTTTTTTTTCTGTCCAAAATGGTCTTTCATCTGTTGTTTCATAAGCATAGATTTGATTGCAAGTAATGATGCACTTAGCATTATGCTTGTTTTTTCCTTTATCTGTTTAGTCCTGGCTTTCAGCTCAGGTGAATATAGGCTGACTAGAAAGGCAGGCCTCTAAAATCTTTATGTAGAAGATCATAGGATGTGTTCCTAATTTATTCAGGTATCCAAAAGAATAGAAGCACTTTGACCATTCAGTCATTGAAAACTCCCTCTGTAATAATTTCAATGATCTGATTTTTCAATTTGTCATTTGGCTGTTACACAAATGTGTCACAATCTCATTAAGTTTCTGCCACTGGACTTTATTGCTTTAATAATTTGTTGCAATATTTATGAAGTGCTGTGATGGATTATTAGTTGTATCACATTATCCATCTCAAATCAGATTACATTATGAAACAATGAATCAATCACATTTTATTTTTAAAATGTCAAAGCAATGTAGATTACAATTTAAGATATGGGTAAGATTATTTTAAAAATGACTTTAGCTATTACAATATATTTTGTTGTATAACAGCCTGCTGTTATATAGAAGTTGTTGTTATTGTTCCAAGAATAAACACAAATCTGTACGTTGTCTGAAAATTGCAAACTTTATAAAGTTGTGTAGGCTTTTTTGAGCACAAGTGTGTGGTAATAGAAATAACTCAGCATAGGCACTGTTTGATTGACTGTGTTTATGTACTACCTTTCTTACATTATAGAATTAAATATGACATATTTATGTAATAGTACTTATATGTCACAATATATCTCATGTATGCTACCTCAGATTTAATTATTTTAGAAAGCCTGCTGACTTCAAACAAAGCCCGCAATTATATGTTGCTTGTTTCTCAGTTTTTGCCCAAATAATACTAACATTATTTTTGCCCAAACAATACTAATAATACTAAATTAATACTTCCTGTTACTGTACAGTAACAGCACATTCCTATTGTCATTAAGTATATGTATATTTTTTAGATAGTTTGCAGCCATCTGAGAAGGCTATTATACACATTGCTGTGAAGTTAGTTGGGGAAAAATACTATTTATATAATGTGGCCTGGTGAGCTTCATGATCAGAGAGTATTTCAGTCTTACCTAATGCTGCGGAGTATTGATTTAATATTATTAAGTATGACCAACAAGGCAGCTACCGGTAATAGCAATATAATAATAAAAAAAGTTTATAGAATTCTAAAATTATCAAATTTGCTGAGAGATAGACTAGCTTTATATGTATGTAATTTTGGCAATATTTTTTTCTATATGAGGCAAATTATAATTTTATTAAATTGATATAGTTATTAAAAGATTCAAATAAAACAGTTGATGCTGTTGATGAATAGTACATTCTATGTATTGAAAAAGAACTTGAAACCAATATAGTAGTTTATATATTTTATGTATATTATTATATATAATTATATTATGGAAGCACATTGCATATACATTATATGAAAACTGGGATTATGGATAGATTTCAACAATAAGTGAAATACAAAGTTAAATGAAAACCAAAGTGGTCATAGATTAATTATTACTGTGAAAATAAATCTTATTACTGAATGTGTATACTTTACCAAAGGGCTTTATCATTATGATTGGTCACATAGTCAGCCAGATGTTTAGACTGAATTATTCATTTTAATTCACTGATTGACTATTTCCCAAGTACCTGAGATAGGCAGATCTTGTTGATTTATAGTATTAAAGATATGTTGCAGGATACAAGTTGTTCCAAATAAAGCTGCCTTTTGCAATGGATTAATAGGGATTTTGTTAATGGGATTTATGTTCAAGTGGCGCTCCAGATGTTTTGAAAATGTTCCCAAGGCACCTATCACTGTTAGTCAGTGGTGGGATTCGATTTTTTTAACAACTGGTTCTGTGGGCGTAGCTTAGTTGGGGGTGTGGCTTGGTGGTCATGTGACTGGGTGGGCGTGGCTATCTGGTCATGGGACTGGGTGGGCATGGCTATCTGGTCATA
This sequence comes from Pantherophis guttatus, assembly GCF_059756535.1. Lineage (NCBI taxonomy): Eukaryota > Metazoa > Chordata > Lepidosauria > Squamata > Colubridae > Pantherophis > Pantherophis guttatus. The sequence goes on along the minus strand of NC_142067.1, from coordinate 46,356,512 downwards.
GGACTGGGTGGGCGTGGCTAGCTGGTCATGGGACCGGTGGGCATGGCTATCTGCATAGGGACTACCCAGAGGGCTGAAAAAAGTCATTTCTGACTGATCCTCGCACTTTTGACCGGTCCTCGCACTTATGACCATCCTCACATTTATGCCCGTTGCAGCATTCTTAACAACCGTGTCACTAATTTCACAACTGCTTCTCTTCATCATGGTGACAAGATAGGGCAAAAACGTAAAATGTGAGGACAGTCGTAAGTTCGAGGACTGGTCAAAAGTGCGAGGACCAGTCAAAAATAACTTTTTCAGCCCTCTGAGTAGTCCATATGCACAAAAGGACTACCCAGAGGGCTGAAAAAAGTCATTTCTGACTGATCCTCGCACTTTTGACCGGTCTTCACACTTATGACTGGTCATCATTTATACCCATTGTAGCATTCTTAACAACCGTGTCACTCATTTCACAACTGCTTCTCTTCATCATGGTGACAAGATAGGGCAAAAACGTAAAATGTGAGGACAGTCGTAAGTTCGAGGACTGGTCAAAAGTGCGAGGACCAGTCAAAAATAACTTTTTCAGCCCTCTGAGTAGTCCATATGCATAAAAGGATACAGCAATAGAGAGGGATGAAGGAAGGGAAGGGAAATTAGAGTAGGAGTGAGGGTAAGAGAGGGAGGAAGAGAGGAGGAGAAGGAGAAAGGAAGAGGAAGTAGGGAGGAGAAGAGGAGGGGGAGGAAGAGAAAGTAAGAAGGAAAGAAAAGAGAGATGGTAGGTTTGAGGAGAAAGATTGCTGTACAATAAAAAAGATGAAAGGGAAGAAAGCCAACCCCAAACAAATATAAAGATATTAAGATACAGAATGAATTGTTAAACTTTAAAGAATAAAAGAGAACAAATATGAATAAATAACAATAATTAGAAACACACATACAAACATACAATGTATTTTCTTTGAACAGAGTATTTGGCTGGTTCACAAATTTAAACAGTGTTTAGTCATTTCAATTAAATTTACAATTTCTATATTTCCTTTTTGCCATATTTATTCCTCATCTATTTTTATAAAAAAAACCCAATATTACCCTTCATCCTCATCTCTAATCTTAATCAAATTCAATTTTTCCCTTCTATTCTATATTATACCCCTTCCCATTGTCATTTATTTTTATATCCATCCTCACATTGGTTAATTATGTAATATTAAGTTGTTTAATATAAAGTCAACATTTTAATATAAATCAATTAGTTATATAACTACCCTTTTGTGTATTAATCAATATGAACATGAATATTCCAATTATTTCCATGCAATCCAATTTCTTACAAATCAATTAATTATATTTACCAATAATAATAAACCAAATAATTTCCCCCATATATTCCTCCAAACCACAACTTAACCATTTCTGCTTTCAACACAATATACAATTAATAGTATCTCAATTATTACAATTCCCTAGTTAAATAGAGCTTTTTTTCTTTTGTGTTTTAAAATCTTGAACTCTCCTCTTTTTCCCTAAATTTCCCATTGTTTGCACCTACCTTTTTTGGTGAGGAAAAAGAAAAGAAATCTGCCTGCCTAATTTTCCAACGTTGCAGCAACAGCAAAGCCAACAGCCTGCTTTACTTTCAGTTTCATTTTTCAGCATAGCTAGGGAAAAAAAAAATCTGCTCCAGCAAGCAGCAGAGCCCTGGGCAAAACAGCTGAGAGCAAATCAGCTGAGAGTCGGGAGCCGATCTAATCAAGGGCTAATTAGCCTATGCTGAAGCTCCGCGGGCCAATAAAATTACAAAAAAACACCGAACTGTTTGTTAAATTGCTGGCTCGCCCGCCCCTCACCCACCACTATTTATTGGCAATAAATAGTGGTGTGGAGGGGTGGGGCAAGGGGCAGGGCGAGCCAGCAATTTAACAAAGGGTTCGGCCGAACCCCCTAGAACCGGCAGAATCCCACCACTGCTGTTAGTTCTATCTTTGCTTTCTTTTGCTTCAGCTGTTCTACTTCTATTTGAAAGTCATTGTATTTTGTGATTTTTCTTCAGTTCTTTCTCAACTATTCCACTGTCTCCAGGTACTATGCAATGTCCACTATCCAGACATTTTTCTTTGCCTTTCTTATTGACAGTTGTTAAGTCTAGAGTGTTATATGGTAGATGCTTGTGTGTCTGAATTCTAAAATTCCAGAACACTTCTTTATTTTCTATTTCTTCGTTTATTTTATGGACTTACCAATTTCTGCTTACAGGCAAATGGTATTTCTTGCAGATCTTCCAACTTCCAATTGTCAATTCCTTGTCATGCTATTTTGCTTGTAGTCAGTCATGGGAACTTCTTGCAGCAGCTAACTAGGGGATCCACATTTCGTAAACTTCTTTGTAGAAGCAGCATTTGCTATCTGTTGCTGTCTGCTCAATTCAGGCTTTGTATGCATTTGTTCTTAATGCTTCATTTTATGCAGCCAGAATCAGCCTTTCTGTCTCTTCCTTCTATTTTTCTGCTTTTAGCCAGGTCTTCTTATGTGCTTTGCCTATTAGCTTTTTTAATGTACTGGCTGTGTCATATTTTGCCTTGCCATTTCTGTTTTCTATTCTTCATTTCATCTTTTTTGTAGGCCAGTTTGGCCTCTCCGGTACTCAATAGGCTTTCCTGCTATACTAGCTTTAGTGCATCTTATTGAACTTGTATACTTTATCATACCTTTTCCCCATCCTTATTTTAAATTAAGTACAGAAATGGCCCAGTTAGTAAAATGGCTGTGAATATCTGAATGGCGCACCGAAATATTTTTTTCATTTAAAACAGTTTTTATATCCTTTCATGTTCCATTTTTGTACCAGTTTTAGAATTGGTAAAATTGCCTAGTATTATTAGTCAGAAGTATGCTTAAAGAAAGGTCATTCTTCTGACATGATTTTCTAGCCTTAGGTAATCTTAGGTAGTTTAATTTCCTAATTAGCCTTAGGTAATCTTCCCTGTGCAACTTTTTGCATTCTATGTTAATTTAACTTTCTCAATCCTGATATTCTCTAGATGTTTTGAATTTCAATTTTTACAATAATCAGAATTCTATGGTACAAAATCTAACAATAGGAAATAGTTCTAGTAATGTATCTAAAACAATAAGAAACTATAAGATCTTCATGATCGTAATATTCACTTGCATAGAACTGGCATATTAAGAAATGGCCTCAGATATAGGCTCTGAGTAAAGTGTCTAGCTGTGCTTTCCTGTGTTGTTGACCAGCAGATAATTATGCATACCTACTTCTATAGAAAGTTGTCCCAATAATTTAGAATTTGTTGTTGTTGTTAGTCGTGATTGTGTCTGAATAATCATGATCCCATGGACAACGTTCCTCCAGGCCTTCCTATCCTCTACCATTCCCCAGAGTCCATTTAGGCTCAGGCCGACTGCTTCAGTGACTCCATCCAGCCACCAAATTCTCTCTTGTCCCTTTCTTCTTTTGTCCTCAACCGTTCCCATCATTAGGCTCTTCTCCAGTGAGTCCTTCCTTCTCATTAGGTGGCCAAAGTATTTGAGTTTCATTTTCAGGATCTGGCTTTCTAAAGAGCACTTGGGGTTGATCTCCTCTAGGACTGACCAGTTAGATCACCTTGCAATCCAAGGGACTCATGAGAGTTTTCTCTAGCACCATAGTTTAAAGGCCTCAATTCTTTGGTGCTCAGCCTTCCTTGTGGTCCAACTTTCGCGGCCATACATTGCAACTGGGAAAACAATAGCCTTGACTAAACACACTTTTGTTGGCAGGGTGATGTCTCTACTTTTTAGTATGCTGCCTAGATTTGCCATTGCTTTCCTCCCCAGGACCAAGCGTCTTTTAATTTCTTGGCTGTACTCCCCATCTGCAGTGATCTTGGAGTCCAGGAAAATAAAATCTGTCACTACCTCCATTTCTTCCCCATGAGTTTGACAGGAATTGAGAGGGCCAGATGCCCTCTTAGTTTTCTTAATGTTGAGTTTCAAGCCAATTTTTGCATTCTCCTCCTTCACTCTAATCAAGAGGCTATTTAGTTCCTCTTCACTTTCTATCATTAGAGGTTTAGAATATTCCTTTGTAAATAAACATGCTAGAAGGAACTGTGAGTTAGTAATTTCTTTTTGCTCACCAAAGTCAATGTAGCTTAGAAATAGCTGCAGCTATTAGGATGGTGTATGCTTCTTTAGTTCTTTCAATTGCCGTATAGTGTTATTAGTGACACAGGACATATTTATTTATTTATATTCTGCCTTTATTATTTTTACAAAATAATTCAAGGCAGCGAACATCTCCCATACACCTTCCTCCTATTTCCCCACAACAGCAAATCCTGTGAGTTGAGTTGGGCTGAAGTGAGTTGAGGGAAAGTAGCTGGTCCAAAGCCAGCCAATGGATTTTCATGGTTAAGGTTTGACTAGAACTCATGATCTCTTGCTTTCTAGCCTGGTGGCTTAAATGGCTTCAAAATGGCTTGAAAATCATTAAAAATGTTGTTAGGAATTCAAGTGCTCTGGTATGAAATCAAAAATAATTTCTAATAGAAATATGTCTTTCTGGCTACATCTTGGACATTAAGAAAAGCTTGATATTAGGCAATGTGCTTGCTGGGACTCATGTAGAGAGGCTTTCTTTTTATCCTGAGACAAATAAATGGTTCTGAACAAAAATGATCTAATGTTTTGGTTGGATGTAGAGACCAATCATTTATTCTCATAAAACCATTCACTGTTCCTACTTCATCATAGTCTAAAATATTTATATTAATTTATGGATTTCTAAGGGCACCAACTAAACAATTGATCAGCTTACAAAAATTAAAGTATTTTTTAGTTAATTAAAAAATTAAAAACAATAAAAGTCAAACATTAAACAACAATTATCAAGTGGTAGAAGAGGGAAAAAACACTACTATACTGTCAGCTATTCCATACAGGCAAGTTCAACAAACAGGAATCACTACAAGTGTTGGAACGTATTTTAATATAGTTAAGTTATTATAGTAGAGTTTTGAAAGCCTCAAAGCCACTTTCTACTTATACTTAACACAAACAAGGGAGAATTGTTTTGAATTCTTTCTTATGCTTTCTACTTTCTGAAGATTCAAATATATTTTTTGTATTGGCCTGACATTTTACTCTTATTTTTCTGAGTCAAACCAACTTTCCAACTCTTATACTTAATTAGCAGTGCCATATGCTATCTATTCAGAAGTGTGCATGTACGCTGCTGCCACTAGCTCGTCAAACTGGAGCTGTGAATTGAGGATTGTCCAAAATTGCACACCAAGTCCTTTGGGGAAGAGCTGCTCCAACCAAAGCTAACCCTGAAGGTCCCCAGATTTAAATTGCTTATGTAGACATAGCTAAATTATGGTAGCGTTGAATCTGGCCTGTTCCTTCCATCAGGATATTGGCTACCTCTAGGCAGGACCAGGACCAACAGGATCTCAACAGCACCACTTGGCTAGTGAAGACTGACATGTACAATTGACAGTGAACAGCATATTGATGGGACTTGACAATGTGTCAGTGAATGATATTATGGAGATGTTAGGCAGAAGTGGCAAAAGTAGTGAACTTTGAAAAATTCCACATTGCAGGTACCTCAAGTTTGATCTCTTTCACTTCAACTGGAGACAGCCACAAAGACAGGACAAATATGACATCATCCCACACCCAATTCTCATATCCAATGCAGAAGTATACTATGTTCAATGGTATCCAGAGCCTCTGATAAATCAAAATAGGCCAACATAATTCTTCATCCCCATCCTGGATTAACAGAGTTTATCTCCAGAAGAGAATGCTTATCCAGTGTTGTAGTCAATCAATTCTCCTTTTTGAGACAATCTTTGCAAAACCTAAGAAAGGCCAAGCAAGTATATGTTGATCATGGAAAAGCAGATCATGGAAAAGCAGAGCATATCACCCCATCTCTGGGCATTTTCAACTACTGCATATGTGTTTGGAATCTTTGTGGCCTTGGAACAATTCAAGGACACTACTTTCTGGTACCATATATGTTGTGTCAGAATTTGTTGGTGTCCTGATTATGGACTTAACAGTGGAAGAATTTGCTGCTTGATTCAGAAAATTCTGTACTATTTTATAGATGTCATACTCATTTTGAAAAAGTATAAAATCAGAACTTTCAAAGTCACATTTTTATGTTCCCGTATTAAAGCTTCAGGCATTCACTCAACCTGATATAAAATATAAGCAATCCATCATGATACTAATTCAAAATCAGGAGCTTTAGGGCACAAACTAAAAACTTTTCTTGACTATCTAATCAGGGAAAAAAAAACCCTTAGCATTTACATGAGAAACAAATAAAAACCAACAACGTGCTTTGGATTCTGCACTTGTAACCACTTCTGTCAATTTATTTGTTAGATGAACTATCATTTATATCCTAGGACAAACTTTGTTTCTTAATACAGAAACAGGCCAGTATTAGATTGATTTTTTTTTATCAAACGAAAAGACATTCTATGCAGAATTTGCCGATGACCACATGCTTACTAGAAAAGTAGTTTTTAAAAGCTCATTGAAAATAACTTCATCAACAACTGAAGCCAAACACATACAGTAAAAATTTTCTCCTTCACTGGATGGATTATGTTAACTAATGGAAGAGGTTTCTATGCTATGTATGCTAGAAGGTCTCTGCATTAATTATACATTTTTGTCCATTGTAACTTATGTACAAAGAGTTGAAGTTATTAGTTTTATGATCAGCCTTTATAATGTGTTCATAATCAATGGTTGTGTTTGTGCTTGTGCAGCCAATATTACTTCAATTATTTTCAGTCCAACACAGTAGAACACTGGACATAATTCCTGAAGTATAGAAATCCTATCAGCTTCTTTGAAGTTAGGTGTATCCTTCTTTTTAAAATATTGAATTGCAATAGGTAATGATTATTTTAGCTCCTTGCTAAATAGAACAATGAAATAATATTTCTGCCGCCCCTTGTAGCTTTTCCCTACACATTCAAACTTCAGTTAATGAGTGTTTCTTTTCACAAATGTGTGTGTGTGTGCATGTTTTTAAAAGACAAGCACATCAGTAGATAGCTTAAGACATGTCAAATTAACATAACTTAATGGTTGCTAATATGTTTCATATATTTTCTGCACTGAAATTCAAAAGAGGACAGATAAAATATGATTGTAGAATGACAACAACAGTTCTGATTATGATTATGTGAGAATCAAGTCTTCAAGATAATTTCTTAAATGTTAGTAAATGAATTACAGACTGAGTGATCTAACCAGCTTCTTAAGTATTATTATTCATATTCATTATTCTTCCATAAAAGTAAATCCCATTATAAGTATTCTCCAATAAGTATTGAATGATTTTATCTTTACAGGTAGTGCTTATTTAACGTTCATTTGTTCAGCCACTGTTTGAAGTTACCACAGCATTGTATGAATGGTAATTATGAATAGTCCTCAAAGTTATGGCTTTTGCAGTGCCCTTTGGTGCTTGGCAGCCTGCTTGTCTATCTGCCTCCATCCCTACCCTTTTAATGATAATGTACTCCCCACTCCATGCTGACCCTTGCCTTCTTCAGTCTGCTGCTGACAAGGTACTCCTGGTCGAACTGCTGCCCTTTCCTTTGTGAGGCTTCAAGAAAGGGCATAGCAGGGCAGGAAAAGAGTGAGGCATTTGCCTATGATGGTGTGTGCTAGTGCCTAATGGAATCCAATTCTTAGAATTGGAAGTTCCAATCCCAATTAGGATTGTTAAGCAAGGACTATTCATATTTTAAATTTAAAATGACTTTTTAAATGTCATTTTGTGGTTAAGAAGTAACTGAAGAAAATAAAAGTACAAATTCATGCCATAGGACAATAATATTTTTTGAATATGTGGACAATATATATACTGTAATACTTAAGCATTTTTGGTTAATATCTTTATTGAATAATTAAGTTAAAATGATGATCATATTCATAAGAACAGCTGAAATAATTTTATAGCTTGCTTGATCTTTGCTGCCAAGCAATGCTTTGTAATCCACAGCTGTTCCTTAGCAGTTTATGAAAGCTTTTACATATGGACCTCATTCATCTTCAAGATAGATTGCTGAATTCATGTGAAGATATTAAAAAGAAAAAAGAAAAGAAAACAGCAATACTTCTGTCAGGTCCTATCTACACACCTGTTTGCTGCACAGTTAAGTGATGATTAATAACATTTTAAAATTGGAAAAACAACTTGTCTAGATTCATAAATTGCATGAATAGCAACAGGGGAATAACCATCATAATTTGCTTATGATGTGATCTCTGGTGTTAACCCTTCCAAAACCGAATGTTTAAAAAGAAGCTGAAAAGAAAACTAAAAAGCAGTCTGTAGAATTTTGAAGAGTAATTGCATGTGTGTGACATAGATTGACTATTAGAATAAAGGTAAAAAGAACAAAAAGACATGTACAGCACTTTAATCACTTAAAACAGCTAAACAATGCAAGAATAACCATCTGTTATATGGATTTCAATTAGAGTCTCAGCTAGTTTTGCAAATATTGATGGTTATTTAATGCTTTTTTTAAAAAAGAAAAGAAATAAATGCTGCTGGAACATCTAACATTTATTTTACAGTGCTTGTAGGCTCTAATGTAGATTGTTGCATGTAATATTCCCTAGCACACATTGGTTTTTGAAGATACATTTTTATAATATACTTTAGGAAATGAACAATAGTATTTAGTGGAATCAATGTATTTTTATTGCCATTTATTGATACTATAATGAATTCAGTTAATTATGCTTTTTTATTTCAACCTCAGAATACTTTTACATCCTCACTTAAATTTCTTTACCTATATAATAAAAATGTGATCTAGGAATACTGATCTTCTACCATTTCTAGTTCTGAGAACTATATGTAATAGGTTTCAGATTTGAAGTGATTTTGTATGTCTCATTATTTTAAAGTGCTGTTATTGAACCACAATCTGAATACTGATATTATATCTATAGCCATTCAGGGAATGTCTCAAAAAAGTAAATAGTAAACTCAGACAATTCTAATATGCCCTTATTGAGCTATTTCAGTTACATTCTACTTGTCAGAAATATTTAGGATGACAATTCGAGTTAAGGTTGCACAAGAACAAATCAGAATGAAATCCAGACATGTTGTTTAAAAGGGAAAAGTTTTATTTGAGAGCATAAAAACAACCCTTGAAAGTAGCTATCAAATACAAAGACTGGTTATGTTATAGGGGAGCTGGTCCTTGTGTGAGTGTGTAGGGCAGGAGTGTCAAACTGGCGGCCCACAGGCCGGATGAATCATGTCCAAGCCATGCCCACCCCAGCTTCACAAATCGGAAAAATGACCCAAAACATCATGCAACTTCACTTGACAGCAACGTGACATGGCAAGTCTGACACCCATGGTGCAGGGTGTGAATATGTATGTGTATGTGTCTCTCAACTGCCCATGTGGTACTGCTGGGAGGCAGTCTTATTTGATCTCTCGTGTGTCTGCAGGCTTTCTTCTTGTTTGTGGTTTTAAGGACATGTGTGTAAAGACTTTTTTCCTGTCTTATTATTTTGTTTAAGTTAATCGGTTTCAAGGCTATCAATTGCTCAGTGGAGGAGTAGTTTAGCAATGTATTGTTACAATGTGTTTTCCTTTGAGTGTGAGATGGATTTGTGTTAACAGTTAAGGAACATTTGAGACAGTGAAAAAAATTTGAAGTAAAGAATTGCCTATGATTATTATTGGTTATTATAATTTTCCCATTTTTACTAATTAGCTTTTGTCCCTGTCCCATTTGTATTGTCTCCTGTTGAAGTAGGATGCAAAATCAGGGACTGCTCTACCTCACACTTTGACATGGGATGTTTATGCTTTTTTTGGGGGTTATTTTTGTTCCTCAATGCAATCTGAGCTTCTGGACTATAAGAAATTTGGAAGCAATTTGATCTAGAAATGGAGATGTTAGGTTTTATATGACAATATCATTAACTGCTTTAAAAGCAGTAATGCCAGGAGTACTTTACTGACTGTTAAATTATCCTGTGAACAGCTATGGAGTTGTCAGAGGTAGCATTTTTTCTAAACTAATTTCCTATGATTGGTCCCTTCACTGTCTCATTTCACTCCATCACTTTCCTTTTCATTATGAAATAGGTTAAAATAGGCTTGAAATACAAACTATTAGAAGACAGATAAGTGCTGTGGGAACTGCTGATGTCTACATGTGAAACACACATTACGGTATTGATTTTGCAGATTTCAAAGGGTTTGTGAACTCAGCAAGGTTAATTTCAGCCTTATAAACACACCAGTGACAAGGCCAAGAGTATTTATGTTTTCTCTTGAAAACTAAGCACTAAGGACTTTTGCTAATACCTTAAGAAGAAATATGAACCCTCTAATTAGCATAGGTGTGTATATGTATGTGTGTGGGTATGCATATACGCACATTTATGTCTGTATATATATTTAAACATATATTTCCTTGAGAGAACTGATGACACTTTATAAATAGTTACCTTCATTCTGTTAATTTATTGCTCCTCTAGGTCTGCATATGAGTGTTGTATTTAATTATGATGCAATGAAAAGTAAATAAAAATACATTTTCTTTTGTTATTTCTATATGGTTAGAGGAGCCATTAGAGCAGGACTTTGTCGAAAAGCTGCAGCAGAAAAAGGAAACATATTCCCAAACACACAGCAGAGTAACTTAACAAATTTTACTTTTTCTTTGTACTTCAGTTCTTGTGCTCCAGTTTCTGTTTAATCCTGAATATATATATATATATATATATATATATATATATATATATATATATATATATATATATATATATTGTAATATATATTGTAATATATATATATTTGTAATGTTACTATACTACTTTTCCTGTATGTAAAAGAGAAAATAAGAATTCTGGGCTGGTAGTTGGATAATATCAGACAGTTTAATATTACAAATACACTGTTACCAAACTTATTTATAATTGTTTGCAAAGACCTGGAGTTTTACTTAAGCTGGTTTATTATTACAGGGGTGGAGTATTCTTTTCAGTTAATGAAACAAGTCATGTTGTGCTCTGAATTTAGAAAAAAATATTGGCATAACAACTTGAATCCCCTGGGTGACATCTAAACTTATGTAATTGCAAGACCTCAGTGACATTAATCATTCAACCACAAATTGAGTTTCAAACTTAAGAGGTATTTATCTTCCCTTCAACAGATATAGGTTTGTTGAATGCATAATGACCTCAGATTTTTTCTGGTCATTGTCAGAAGAGGAAGCTATGTGGAAGTGTGTGTGTGTGTGTGTGTGTGTGTGTGTGTGTGTGGTGTGTATATGTATGTATAAAACAGTTCTTGGTAGCATGACAAATTCACACCTTCTTTAATGCAAATCATCCTTAGTGTAAATGTTTTGTAGTGATTTTTTACTGTATTAAAATTACTATATTATGTTTTTACTATATTAAGAAAATATAAAGGTTTTTGTTTAAATTAAACATGTGAAAAGCCATTAAAATGTCATATTTTAATGAGAAGGTTGGGTGGGTTTAATGATGGAAGTTTTACACACTGACTATTAAAATTATAGTAAGCTTGCATATTGTGGAGTAATGGAGGAAGATGTATATATATTGTTTCCAGAATAACAAAAATGAATTCATTTATATTAGAAACATCAAGAGGATGCATGTGTAATAAATGTGCTATTTTCTCTGAGAACCATATGGTAACTGATAGACTTGTGATAAATAGCCTCATTTTGAAAGAAAGAATTCTTGGTTGAAATTCAAAATTAGTTTTGGAAGCAGATGTGGTTCTTTCAGTTAAAGCTATTTGCTCAATCATGAAAGTCCATCAGGATATACGCAGAAGTTGAAATGTATTTTCCAAAATGTTAACAGCTTCCTTGGGGAAATATACAATACAATTAATGATATTCATCTATTTGAAATTATGCACAAGAAAATGGTACCTTATAATCTGATTACTATACTAAAATGTTACCTTCTGGGTGTAAGGTATCTCAGTTTACTCAGATATTCATAAAACAAAGTTCATTTATAACTTTGCTCAAATTTAATTTAAAAGCAGGCAGAGTACAAAGCAAAATTAGATGTAGGAAGGGATGGGAACTACGCTCCTTGCCTACTTGCTACCCACTAAAGGAAATGAATTTGATATCATCCCTTGTTCAGGGATTGCTTAAAGGTAGGAGCAGCAGGAAATAGATGGGTATCTCTCACACAAGATGGTTTTATGTGATTATGAAAAGGGAGCAAAATAATACACAATCATTAATGAAATATCAGTAATTAAACTTCTTTTGCTTGGTGAACCTCTTGCACGGCTGTTACTTTTTTGTCTTTTTCAAGACTGCTTTACCATCAAATGGCTGATGGTAATGGCTGCTGGTGTGAAATTCACACAAGGAAATACACCATGTGCATTGTACATAATCTTCAAGCAGAATTTTTAGAAAAGGGAATAATAGGCTTGCTAGGAAAAACCACTGTAAGTTGCTAAGTAGAGATATCTGAATTCAAATTGTCTCTCAAAATTTGTAGATAGCATTAGCACTTAGACTTATATACCGCTTCATAGTGTTTTTACAGCCCTCTCTAAGCAGGTTACAGAGTCAGCATATTTCCCCCAACAATTTGGGTCCTCAGATAAACAGATAAAATTGTTATAGCAATGAAAAAAGAATAAAAAATGGAAGGCAGATATGTGGATGATACCCATGTTATATGGGAGATAACTTAAGGGTCAAGGTAGATGGGCATTCTATTCATAGAACAGAAATCATGAATTTCTCATTTTAAATGTATTCCCACCATCAAGATACCTAATTTTCCATTTGTTGAACTGAATGCTTCTGTATGATACAATTTTATAGACTCCAGTCATTGAGAATTAATGGTGGTTTGTGAGAGATGTTCCTCTTTTTTCTTTCCCTCATTTCATAAAATAAGCTTCATAATTTAAGCCTTAATGGCTACAGATTACTGCTTGAAATGCCAGTGCTGTAACTTCATTATGTCTTTGCGCATTAAATAATGATTTTAATAAAAGTGTAGACATCATGTTTTCTTCTTACCAGCTATTACCTTTCATGATCTGTTAGTACATACCTCTTTATCTTCAAGGGAATGTGAACAACATCTCATATTTTTCTTAGGCATTATATGAGCACATTAATTTCTTTCTGCTGCCATGACAGGACCTTAGTGCTTTGGGGACAGTTAATGCAATATGATCACATTTTCACTCAAAATCAATATTGCATGGCAACGGTGGACATTTGTTTTCCAATCCAACACTCAGAAACAGCACCAACATCAGCGAAAGGGCTTTTTTCCAAAAATAGAAATGGAAACATGAGGTGACTGAATAATCCACTGATTACTGCAACTGACGCTGACAGAAACAGCTTATTGAATAGTTGGTCAAGAGGCTTTTTCTTGCGTATCCCAAAGGTATAATTTGGAATTGTATCACATAAATAGCTAACCAGGTAATATAACTGCCAGATTGTTTTTTGTTATTTGCTTGCTGCATTTTCCCTTAAGTTTCTATTTTTCAAAAATGTATTGTATTAAAACTGAGCAAATATTCACAAGGATGGAGGCTTAATGGAGAGCAATTGAACTTTTGACTTGTTACAATTCTTGAACTAAAGTATATTGAAACAGGGAGTTGCTGGCCCTGATAATGTCACCTATTTGTGTGAGGAAGCCTGCAGGCAAAAACCAAACTCAGTGAGCACTAGGGAAACCACAACAAATGGTAAGGTAAATAATTAGTTGTCCTTCGTATTATTCAGATACCTGTTGATGACATCTTAAATAATGAGGAGGTCTGGGAAATCCATGCAGATTATTTGAAGATCCCTTTAGCTCAGATAACACTCAGATTAAGTTAAATTCAGAAGATGTTGCGGTTTCAGTGGCTATGAAGTGAATGGTTATAGCTCTTAATATGAATTGGGCAACTTGATGCTATGAAATGGAGGGTAACATGGATTGAAATGGCATTCAGAGTAACACAAGATAACTGGGGCAGTACATTTTAGTTCAAATCAGCTGTAATCTTACATCTTGCAAACCCAGTTTTTCTTTTCCTATTGGATTGTTACTAAATTCTAACTCTATTACTAAATGTGATGCAGCAGATAAACAAGTAGAAACTGCATAAAATGTATGTATGTGTATCTACATACATACATACACTTGCTAGGTGTTAGAAAAGAAAAAAGCCCAGAACCGAGTAGATGAGATTCTACTGAGCTGGAGCTACAAAAAAACCTTGGCTACGTAGGGAAAACCTGGCTAGAAGAAAAACACACATAAACCCTACGAAGAAGTAAGAAAATTGATATATATATATATTGATATATATATATATATACGCACAAAATTGATATATATATATATATATATATATATATATATATAAATAAATAAATAAGTAAGTAAGTTTCTGGGCCTTTTTTCTGCTGACAAACTGCAACTCTCTCCCAGAGAGCAACACAGTTGCAGTTTGTCAGCAGAAAAAAGGCCCAGAAACTTGTGAATGAGATTTCACAGAACCTAGGGCTGTAGAACAACTAAGTTTACGTAGGTAAAACCGGGCTAGAAAGAATATGCATATGTATATATGTATGTATGTATGTATGTATGTATGTATGTATGTATGTATGTATGTACAGTACTCCACTCCATTTTCTTTCTAATTTATTCTTCTTTTAATTCATGTTCCCAAAAATATTTCTTTTGGTATTTGAATATACCTATTTTTTTACAGTTAATAGTTAGCTACCTCACTTTCCCTTCCCCAATAAGAATTTTAGTTCTTTTCTCAGACTTGGGTTAATTGTATTTTGTAGGGATAGTCATATTTGCCTAAACAAGGGCCTATCCTTATGGAACTGGAGTTCTGTTATAATTACATCACAGTCCAGTTAACTAAATGATTTAATTATACAGGGATGCAACTTTTATTTGAGCTTATTAAGTCAAAAATACATTGATTATAAATGACAAATCAGTTTACATTTTTCCATCATATCTCTAAATAATCAGAAAGCATCATTTAGTACTCTTAACTTTTCAAAGTCCAAACCTCAGTAAATCTTTTTCTTTCTTGCCCCTTCCTCACTGCAAGGAACTTTACACATTAAAAGAAAAGTTAAGGATAAAATGAAATAATTGATTTTCCTTTGCCATCCCCACATACTTTCCTTTCCCTTTTTATTTTATGTATTTATTAAATTTATTTGCTGCCCATCTTCTATCGAAATGACTCTGGGCGCTGTTTAAGTTAATAAGGTAATTATAATGTATAAGTTTATTATTAATTTTAAAACATTGTATCCATGCATATAGTGAGTATTGGTTATGCTTGCCATCTTGGTATATACATATATACACATATACAGGGGTGGGCTGCTGGGGGTTCGCAGCGGTTTAGGAGAACCTCTAGCTAAGATTCTGTGCACTTCAGGGAACCCCAAATCCCATTCCTGGCTGGCCCTGCCTGCCCCACCCAGGAGTCCCCACGCGGCCTGTTTTGGATGCAGGTAAGTGCAGGGTGCGTGCAGAGGCTTGGGGAGGGTGAAAAACAGGCCTACCGGAAGTTCAGGAAGAGCCTCCAGAGCCTGGGAAGGTTGTTTTCGCCCTCCCAGATGCTCAAGGAAAGCCTCTGGAATGCCTCTGAAATGCCCCTTTGCCGTGGTGCAAGAGGGCGACTAGGACACACCCACCATGGCCATGCCCACCCAGCAACCGGGCAGAGAACCCCTTGCTAAAATTTTTGTCCACCCCTGCACATATATGCATATATACACATATATGCATACACATGCACACACAAATACACACGATGGCAAACTAATTCTCCTGACTCTTATTTTTCCCATAACAACAACCCTAATGAGGTGGATTGGGTTGAGGGAGAATAATTGGCCTAAGTCACCCAGTCCGCTTTCATGCCCAAGGGAGATCTAGAACTCATGGTTTCCTGGTTTCTAGGCCTCACCACTAATTCAAAGTGATACTCTATTATCTTTTTTTCTATTTATATCTTTGAATAGCTAGCTTTCTATATGCAAAGAGAGATATTAATTGTTTTAGTGGTATAAATAAAATAACTTTATTCACTACTACTTTTCAGAATCTGTCTCACTCTGTGCATTGCCATGTATGATTACTGCACAGATGTAAATTTGTATATAAGGACATAAATCAGGTTTTGATTTACAAAGTATATGACATAGTACATGAAAATGCATTGATTACAATCTTATTTTGAAGATCACCTAGAAGCCTATGATTGCAGTACAAATAAAACAATGATATAATACCACTTTGATGAAACATTACATTTTAAGAAAATGTAGATTTACTGCTTTGCATATTTGATTTTGACAATTACCATCTCTGTTGCTTTTAATTGATGTACTACTATTTCCCAAGGTAACTGCTGCCACCTGCTGGATGCAGATAGAGATACAAGTATTTGCTAAATAAATGTGTGTCTTCTTGTTTAGTTTGCTGGGTACATAAAGGGAGTGAAGGAAATATTTCCAGGATTGTCTGTCTACAAACAACATTTTTTTTCAGCATATTCATGATCATATTTATTCAAGTGTCAATTCCACTGAATTTATTTCCAGAAATGTAGGATTAGGACCACAGCTTTGAATTACTATTATGGTATGAGATTTTAAAGGTAAAATGGCAAGAGAACGCTTTCCTTTCTTTTCCTTTCCTTTCCTCCCCTCCCCTTTCCTTCTCCTCTTTGCCCCTTTCCCTTTCCTTTTCTCTTTATATATTCTGTATCTAAGGTATATCACACACAGTGTTAGATGTGTATTCTGGCATTTTCCTTTTTTCTCCTCTTGGTCTTTTGCTGATTCATCTAAACCATATAAATGAATGACATATGACCTTGGCCCCTAACTACTATCCTCCAGCGGTGTCCTTCACACTGCCACAGTGTGACTCATTCAGAATCCCAGTTTTCATTAACCCTTAGTCTAGTAAAGGTGCATTTTGAAATACTTACCATTGCATGTTGTTATGATTCTGCTTCTTTACCGAGTTCTGGCAGTGAATTCTTGAGATAACGGGTGTTTCAAATTGACTGCTGGGAATTACATGTAAATTATTCACTCCTGCCAGAACCTACTGCTTATAAGCAACAAGGGCTTAGCTTGTATGACACATCGCTGAAGAAAAAGAACACAATGAAATAATTTTCAGTGAACTCTGTTTCATTGGGGATCATCTTTAGGTGTACTTGATGATCATTCCATTTAGATGAAATATTAGCTATTA
The DNA here is from genome assembly GCF_059756535.1 of Pantherophis guttatus. Taxonomy (NCBI): domain Eukaryota; kingdom Metazoa; phylum Chordata; class Lepidosauria; order Squamata; family Colubridae; genus Pantherophis; species Pantherophis guttatus. Next base: position 46,339,166 of record NC_142067.1, on the reverse strand, counting down.
CAGGACAAGTCTAGAGTATTCCTTTTTCTTTAAATATATTTTTTCTGTATGAATTCCATATCACATGCTGAGATGCTGAGGTAACTTTACAGGACCTAACATTTAACCACATACTGTTTTCAATAACGATTGCAGAGAGTACTGTTTGACTAGATACCTGCAGTTGATATTTCATTTATCCTGTGGAGTGTATAATTGACTAATAATGCCTGTAATCTACCTCTGTGATTAACTCATTTGAAGTGATAAAATATTCCAGATCAAATTATGCTAAATAGAGAAAGGAAGTGCTTTTCATGTTTCTATGTGCTGATTTCTTGATTTCTGTTAACTAGGTACATATTTCTTTATTAAACCTAAAAGATTTTTGCATTAAAAATAAATGAGCACTCAAAACAATATGATTAATTAACAAATAATAGTTACACTAGCTAAGTTCCTGAAATACCTCATTTTATTTTTAAGGATTTACACTGAAAGGATGGGCAATCATGCCACATAATAAAATCTGAATTAATGTAGCTTTGTTTTATATTTTATATATCTTTGAAAAAAAATGGAAGAGCTTTTAAGAATCTTGAGAATTTTTAAAATGGGAATGCCAGAAAATTTAATTTAATTTAACATATAATGTGAAATTATATGATACAGTTGCATATAAAGTTTAGCTTGTACGTACAGCGCAATATAACGTACACAGATATGTGTGTGTGTATATATGTGTGTGTGTGTGTGTGTGTGTATACTCATATAAAATGCAAATGTCAATGAATTGGCATAATGTATGGATTTATATTGCTTTGATGATTAGTAGGTCCTTTATAGAGATGGGTAAAAGCAAAAATTCTTAGATGATGTGAACAGAAATTTTACACAACAGTCACTTACTTGACTTTCTTATCAATTATTCTACTTCCTTTAAGTTCAGTTAAAAGGAGAATTGGAATTTCAGGGCCAGATAGTTAGATTTCCTGGCTCTAAAACAAGTATTTGAAATTAAAACAGACATTTTATTATTATTATTTATTTATTTATTAGTCATATTTCTACGCCGCCCACTCTCCGAGGAGTCTGGGCAGCTTACATCAAAGACAGTATACTAAATAGCATATTGCCCCCAACAATCTGGGTCCTCATTTTACCCATCTCGGAAGGATGGAAGGCTGAGTCAACCTTGAGCCGCTGAGATTTGATCTGCTGATCTGCTGAACTAGCAGTCCACTGAAGTAGCTGCAGTACTGCACCCTAACCACTGCGCCACCTCAGCTTGGCTAAATAAGTTGTTTAATAAATAAATAAAATTATGGAATATTATCTAGAAATGTAATGGAGTCCAATAAATTCTAAATATGTTTTTTTGTTATATAAATGGTAATTTTTTAAAAAAAATTAATTTATATGCTGCCCTTCTCCGGAGACTCAGGGCGGCTTACAATGCGTTAAGCAATAGCCTTCATCCTTTTGTATATTTATACAAAGTCAGCTTATTGCCCCCACAAACTGGGTCCTCAATTTACCTACCTGAGAAAGGATGGAAGGCTGAGTCAACCTTGAGCCTGGTGAGATTCGAACTTACAGTAATTGCAGACAGCTGGTGTTAATCACAATGCTATCAGTCTGCTGAGCCACCAGGCCCCTTGTTCAATTTGAAGTCTACTGACATTCTTCCTATAGAAGTTAAGACATTGGGAATAGAAACTGGAACATCATGCAATAGAATAGAAACTGGGACATCCCATAAGCATGCAAGCTGGCTAGGTAATTTCATCCACTTATTTTCTCTCAATCTAATGCATCTCATAGTTTGGAGAAAATAGGAGTTTGGAATATTATATGTATCAGCTTGATCTATGCAAAGAAGAAAAGAAGGATCTGAATCTAATAATAAAATTAAATTTACCACATTTCACTTAAATATTTTTTGGGAATATTTCAGACTCAGACTGCGATCCTATGTTTTTAACTTTCAAATCCCAGAGATATTCATGAATTTTTTTGCTGATACCTGCTTTGCTGATACATATAGTAATAATAACTTTATTGTCATTGTACGTGTATACACAGTATACCCATACAACGAAATTCACTTAACATTAATATTAAGAAAATACAACCTGAAAATAAAATAAACACCTTTATTTTATTACTTTATTTATATAAAGCCCCACATATCTTTTCAAAAGTAAATCTCATAAGTTAAATGGGACTTACTTTTAAGACTGGAAATAGCACTGTACTATAAAAATGTGCATCATATGAAGATTAATAGATTTACATTCCATCTGAGTGAAAACAAGGTAGAGAGCCAGTTTGATGTAGTAGTTAAGGCACTAGGCTAAAAACCGGGAGACAATGAGTTCTAGTCTAGTTGTAGTCCCATATTAGGTATGCAGATAGCTGGGTGACCTTCGGCTCGTTACTCTTTCTCAGCCCTAGGAAGGAGGGAGTGAAGAGAAACCTTCCAAGAAAACTGCAGGGACTGTTCAGGCAGTCACTGAGAACGAGAGCTCTGTAGCAGCCTATCAACACTTGAAGCCAAGATTCTTGTATGTCTTTTTGAGGGAGGCCAATCTCCCCTATGTGAGCTGCCAAGAATTATTTTGATGGTTTCATAACGAACAAATCAATCAATCAATCAATCAATCAATCAATCAATCAGTCAATCAATCTCTGGATGTTGGTGAAGATTTTATTTATATGATTTATCTTCAATTTCTATTTTTAACTTTACAAATATTTTTGATTGCTTATAAGCATTTTCCTGTTGCTGTACTGTATTACCTATATATTTCATCCATACCATTTTTACTGTTACTTTTAAGGCTTCTGGAGGATAAACAGTATGTCAGTTTACAGTGTGTTGTAAAGAAACAAACAGAATCCAAAAAATTTTTAAGCGGAGTTGTTAACTGGTAGGCATTAATGAGTTAACAAGCCTGTAACAACTTTCTTCTTAAGTTTCACTTTCGTCTCTTTGTCTTAACGAGCCAGCGCCATCTTCCCCTCCCTTTCCACTCCAGCTCCGCTCATATAGGCTCGAAAAGAAACGATGTTCAAAGGAATTAAAGTGTAAGTACTTGCAATTATGTAGTCTCCTGTTTTTGTTCTGCCTGCTTCAATTTTCTCTTTGTATCAATTAAAAGCAGGAGCGGACGTGGCGTTTTGCTCTGCCTTCTGGCAGAGGCGTCCCGGCTTTGGAGCTTTTCCCAGGTTCTTGGGGAGCTCGCACTTTTCGAGCCCCAGAATTAATTCTAGGGCTCTTATGGAGCTCTACCCTGCACCTGGCTGCTCACTTCCCCCTCTTCTCCCGGGGGGGAAGGTTCTTCGCCGCTAGACAGCTGATTTTTGCTGTTCTAGCGGCTAACAAAGTCACGGGGCTAGCGCTCACCCAGGGAGCGTCCTCAACGTCCTACGGAGCCGCTGGAATCCTCTGGATTCCGCTGGATCTAAAACAAGTATTTGAAATTAAAACAGACATTTTATTATTATTATTTATTTATTAGTCATATTTCTACGCCGCCCACTCTCCGAGGAGTCTGGGCAGCTTACATCAAAGACAGTAGTGTGTTGTAAAGAAACAAACAGAATCAAACTGATTGAACAGATAGACTTTTATAACTTGGTATTAAATCATCACATTCTTATACTTGTACTGGAATATTTTAAATTTATTTCAAAATACATATTTAAGAATATATATTAAGATAAGTGATTTTATGCAAGACCATTTCTTTGTCTTATTTTTGGTATCATTTCTCAAGGGGGGGGCAATGTGTGAGAGGCCATATTAGTTGGTATATCAAAAATGGAACCCCGCTTCTAAAGATTATATGCTGTCTGGAAAAGTTGATATTATTTCAGCAGTTTCAAGGATAAAAAGCAGGGGAGATGGGGAAAAAAGGGACCAGCATATGTTACTCCACGCATATGGCTCAGCAGCTAATTTCTTGGCTCTTAAATAGATTTTTTTTAATGCTGTCCCATAATGCTTCTAATTGCTTTCTATTGCATCTAATTGTTTTAGGAGACTTCAGATTTATTTGATAAATAAAGAAAAAAATAAAAATACTAAACAATCAAGATAAATATGAATAACATTCATCTATAAATATTTAATAAAGATACTAAGGATATAGCTTAATAAAAAGTATTAAATAGTTCAGTGATCCTTTTGTTGCCCTTGAGAATAGGACTACACTGACTGCTCCATTATTTTAACATGCACAAAATATAATCATTTTCAGAAGCTAGTAAGTTAGAATTTCTTTCCAATAAAATACTGGCTAGGATTTTCTTTCTGCCTTCCTTCCTTTTTTTAAAAAAAACAAGCTTCTTCCCACCTCTAACTTTTTTTTAAGTTAGGGACTGGATTGTAATCATGTAACTTTTTAGATTGTTTTCTTTCATATTTAGTTGATCATCAGATCATCTTTTGAATCTCATACATTATATCACATAATATATATACGGTTGGTATATAAAGTTCTTACAAAATAAATTCTTTTTTATATTTTAATATATTTGCTTGCAAATTATAAATAATTGTCTTTGATCTTAAGAGCCAACAAGACTTTGTCCTTCTGTAAGTTAAAATATAGAATATTAAATGAAGCACAAAATAAATCTGAAGAGTTTGCAAATAATTCTAGTAAAATCAGGTTATAGAGTTATAGAACCAAAGGATTTTATAATTGACAAATAGTATTTCCTTTATTTCACCTAGGTGAAGAACTTTCTGTTTCAAGTAGAATTAGTACCTAGTATAAACTACAAGATAATGTTTTGGCAAGCAATGAGGCTTGTCATCAGATCCCCAGTAAAGATTTGAGAAGGAACAGTGTGTGATCACTTAATCTTGTTAAATGTAGCACAGAACACTAAGTGTATTAGAGCATGCATTGAAATAATAGCAAACCCTGCTGTTAAAGCTATTAGGAAACATCTTTTTCCCAATTCACCTGCTAGTTCTGAAAGGCTTTTCCACTTTATTTGAACTATTTGCTTTGACTTCTTGTGGTGGATTAATAGTGTGCTTTAAGATAAATTCTGGAATTATCTGCAGTTTTCAGATTATGCAACTATTTCTAATAACAATTGAAAATCTGAAAAATTGTAATGCTGAGCATTACAATGACTCTTGATTGTATTAAACAGATGTTATATAACAATATTGGTACAATATATTACATAGCTACTGTATATTGATTTAAACTCCACAGAGCCATGTTTTCTGCAGTACTGAAGATCAATATCATTTCTACAATCTGCGAAAGTAAAAAGCTATGCAAAATGTGATTTATAAGGCTTGGCCATTACCCAATAATTTTGATATGCTAGAGCTAACCATATTAGTTGTCTAGGGCTAGCTTTCTCAGGCAATTACATTTTTGAATTTGAAGTTTTTAAAAAGATCAAGTTTAATGATTTATTTTGTAGTCTTAGTAGAAGAAATATTACTATGGGAGTTAGGTCTTATTCAACAAAACAACAAATAAAAATTATGTAATAAAATATACCAAACAATTTATTTTTTAAAATAAAATTGTTGTAAAATCCTTGAAATTTGGGGATTTTATCAAGTGCCCTCCTTATTGTGAAGGACATTTCCTTTATTATATTTTGTTTGGCTATGACCACTAAACATGTTTTCTAGTTTAGAAATTTAATTGAAGAAACTGTAATATGAGAATGACGTAGAATAGCACAGAAACTGTCACAAGTAAATGCCTTATTCTCCATTATGTAAATAGTACATGAACAGGGTATCAGGGGTTAACTTATTCTTCACCTCTTAATGTATTCATATTTCACCACTCCCATATCTAGCTCCACCCATTGTATATATAAGGAGCCGCATACGTCCATCTTGTGCTTCTATCTGTGAATATTCAGTGAATATAGAATGCCTTATGTAAATAAATAGTGATTTATTTGAATTTATAACTCTCAACTTATTTATTGAGTCTGATCCTGAAAATATCGTAACAGAAACATTGTTAGCTCCAGAACAAAGGAACAAATTTACTTTTTAAAAATAGTTTTAAGATGCTTTCTAAAATGATCTTGTTTCTAAAGGGTATCTATATCCCATCAATATGTCGCATTCAGGAACTAAAAAAATTTCTAAAACTGTCTTTTGGGGTGGTGGGTAGGATGATATTTTCAGGCCAGGACACTGAGCCTCCCTCAGATCTGCTATTCCACCAACATCTCCCAAATCCCTTTTCTTCTGTTCATTCTTCTTGATGGAATATAATCTGGGAGGAAGTATCATTTGTTGCTTTTGTTTGTTTGGCAATTCAAACCCATACTAAAAATTTGAGAGGAGATATTAATGAAATCATTTTGCTAAAATGCTGTTAATTAAACCATAAATCTCAAAAACAATGTTTTGATTGTGGACCCATTAAACAAATGGATTCTGGGAATAATAAGATATGATAAAAAGAAACCTACATTTCTTACCTCAACTCTGTAGTCACTATATCATTGGTTTAATTTTATTCTGTATTTTCATTATTTTACAGACCTTTGCTTTAATACTTATTGTATATTGTTTCAGTGTATTTTATCTTGTAAACTGTTGAGATAACTTGGTAATTTATATAAATATGATTAATAAATAAAAATAAATGTGATAGGCATACTGGTAACATTTAACTGCAAAACTCTAGAGGACTTCGAGAGATTTCTTACAGCCACTATACATCACATCACATTTCCAGTGCAAATTTTGATCTATCAGATCTTTTATAATTTGGCTTGGCATCTCAGTACAATCCGTTAGAAAATTAAGGTGAAGCTATTTATACAGTTCCATATTTCCAAGAGTTTTGGATGGTTGGAGCTAGAAAATGCTGCTTTTCTATAGCAGTGTTGATACTTTGGAGCAACTTCCTAAAGGATATCACATCAGGTTAGCTTCCTCTCACCATTTTCTTTTAGAAATTATTCCAGAGGGCACATACTCTTTTTTCTCCATTTTAAAAAGGAAAACTTTTATTGAGAAAGTACATTTTGATGGTCTATAATAGTAGTGGGTTGCTCTTACCTTTGCTACCAGTTTGGAACTGGGAGCGTGCGCATGCGCAGAACCTTTTGCACATGCGCAAAGCATCCGTGATTACATCCAGGCAAGTGAGCGCAGCCTCCCGCCGCCGCCACTACTGGCTCACCCAAACCGGGATGAACTGGTAGAAAGCCACCACTGGTCTATATACCTAAACTATGAAATAATGAAAGACCATGTGATTTGCAAGGCCACATGAAGTCTGACTATTACCAGAACAGAAAAAGGATTATGGGTGCATCCACTGGAATTTAAACTAACCCTGAGAATAACACTGTAACAATCAAAGAGATGTAATGCAAATGTAAAAGCATCTAAAAGAAGCATTCCTACAAACTTTGCTCCTACAAGCTAAATCTATAGCTTGTAGGATAAGAAGGTTCATTAAAACAATTTATGTCAGAAGTGGGTTCTTCCAAAAAACATCCTTCCTGGAAACAAGTCAGATTAAAGCAGTAACATTACAAAACAATGATTATATCAAAATCAGTCCAATTATGAAAATTACGTTTAATATAAGATCAAGGAGTTATTACCCTCATTACTTAGATAAAGAGGAGCAACTATACCCTAAGCACAAAAGATTTTTAAAAATTATTATTTTTTTAAAAAAGTATATGTATAGGAGAGAAGGAAGGCAAAGTTTCCATACTTAAAACAAAGGAATAGCCTGAAGTTGTCATTTTAAGAACAAATTTCATCCAATTTTGGTGTTTTCATTCAGTTCTTAAAATGGGAACAGTGCCAAGTACAAACTGCTACCAGCTTCATTCATAAATCCAAAAATAAACCATAAGGAAATATTTTTCTATTGAATTATCTTCGTAACTATCTGTTCCAGAGATAATTTTTTATTCTTCAAAGAAAAAAATATTTTCCAGATTCACCCTCTGCTTTTATTATCCACAAATGAAAAAGATTAAACATAAATATGATATGCATATACTATAATTGATTAACATTTATCCAAGAAAATTGTCAGATTATGTGGTAGAAACACTTTGAAATTGTGCTTCTGAATTAAATATATTCCATAACTTGGAATGGATACAAATGATATTATCTGGAATTCAGAAGAATGCAGTTGACAAGATATTCTCAGTATCTAGAAGAGATCACTGAAGAGTTAGTTATGGCAGAAAATAGATTTTAGACTATTGTAGCTAGTATTAACAAAAAGTGTGTTAATATAAGCACATTTGCTTACTGAATTAAGCCATTTTCAGAGTTGGTAAAATATCCTAAAAATTGTATTGAATTATGGGTTTAGAATAACAGTGAAACATTTTGTATTTTTTATGTTTATGTTAATTCATTACTTCTTAGTTGATAAAGTACTTCATGGGAAAAAGCTTCAATATCTCTTCAATTAATATATTTTGACTCTTCTAGATATTTTGAAAAGAAAGAACTTTAATTATTTTAAGGCAATTAAAATGCAAATGGAAGCATAGATGTCAAGAAAATTGTACAATATTTTTTCAATATTTAGATATTGTAATTCATCTGCTTCAATTTCTGCTTCTAAGAATTCTTTATCAATATCCATGGAATTTTCTCGTAAGCAAACTGTTTAATTCGTATATTATTTAAATTCACAGTCTTTCCAGCCTATGCTAGAACTGTTCAATAGTGAATAAACTATTAGATAACTCAGTACATAACATTGATTAAACTAGTGATATGCAAACATGGAACAATAGAAAAAAGTGTGAGAAAAAAATCATAGCATTTTAAAATAAACTGGAACAGAACAATATGTAGGAATACTCTTGAAAAGATAAAATTTTGTTTTGTGACAAACTGATGCTCATCTGCATCTAGTTTAAGGTTACCTTGATCTTAAAGATTCCAAGTTTCAGAAGACACACAATTAACTGAGCATGTAATACCAGAGACAGTAATGCATTAATAAGCAGTCACAGAAAATAAATTTCATGCAGTTCGTGTTTACTTTTTATTTTCAACCTTCTAAATAAATGATTCCTGAAACAGATGTTATTTTTGTATAAATTTGTTACCTGGAAAATTATTCTTGTTGCTTAAATATGACTCGAAAGGGAGCTTCCAGGTTGTCATCTAGCAAGATCTCACTAACTGAAATCAATAATTATCTCTATCTTCAAAAAAGGGGTTAAGGGATACCCAGAAACTACACATTTGTCAGTGTGTTAGCTACACCATTCACGGTCTTAACTAAATTATCAAGCAGCATTTTTTTTAATGAAACACACTGCAGTTAACAACGGTCAGCATAGTTTGTCACAACAAATCATGCCAGACTAACATTATCTTTTTGACAGCGTTTTACTGGTTTATCAGTTAGAAGAATACTGCAGGTGTGGTGTAACTGGATAGCAAAGATTTTAATAAATTATGTTATAATCACTTCAAAAAGTGGTAAAATATTATTTAAATGATATTACTGCATTCATTAATAGCTCCAGTTCAGCTTAGAAAGGAGAATTAAATGGAGGACAATAGGATCCTGTCTGGGTTTGGAGCTGATCATTGTTTTTATCAGTAACTTTGATGAGGATGTTGAGAAGTCCATTCTAAAGATTAAAATTGAGAAAAATATGTTGTACAAATACATAAAATTCAAAGAACATCAATGATACCAGGCTGAAATGAACAGAATTGAATTTACTAGAAAGAAATGTAAAGTTCTTTATCTAGATATAAAAAACTAAGTTACATGTATGAGATGGGGGAGACCTGGCTTGCAGTAATTCATGTGAAAAAGGTCTGGGTATCCTTTTTAAACATAAGTCAGCAGTGTGATGAAGCTACTAAAAAGGCAACCACTATATTTTAGTTTATTCATAGGATAGATCATAGTATTCATAGAAATTTACACACAGAACTATGGCCTCCTTGAATAAGGCATTGTCCTTTGGAGGCCATATGTCCCACACTGAGAACTACTGCTCTAGTGAATCCTACACTAAGTAGATGTTTGTACAATATAATATCTGGATTACTTTCCAACTCTATAATTTATGAAAATCAATGTTTTGTTTTATATTTATATTACTTACTAGTTTTTGAACTGTGGGAAGAAATATCCAGGTCCAGTTCCAAGCCAGGAGAAAGGCACTGGAGACCAAATGGAGGCTGGAGGCTGATTGGAAAGAGGGTCCATTTACTGATGAACAGAACCACATGGGTTTGTGGTTCTGGTGCAGCTGAACACATGGAGTTGAGTGTGTGTGTGTGTGTGGGGGTTATACCTTCTCTTGGGCTTTACACTTGAGCTTCCTGCTCCTATTCAAGAACATGTATTTTCATGCATCGTTGCTCCGACATTCTTTACTCTTGGGACATCTTCACTTCGATTGGATTTCACTGAGTGCTCATCAAACTTTTTCTCCCTCTGCAGCCTAGTTCCGCCTCCTCCCTCTGCGCATGATCAGTTCTTTTCACTCAGTCGATGTGGTAGGACTGGAGTGCTAATTAGTCTAGTAGATTAACATTAATTAATTCATTTAATTGGAAATTTCAAAGAAATAATATATCTTTATTTAAATTAAGGGGGCTGCTGGAGGCGATTGTTACAATATCGGCAGTTTTTTTCTATTGATGTTGAGTCTGCTGCCGCTTCTAAAGAAAGCCGCTTGTAAAAGAAAGCCGTTTGCCTCACTAATTGCTCAGCAGCGATCCGCTTTGAAGTGGACGCTGTTCTTTCAAAAGCAAATTGCCGCGGTGTGAGAGCTGGTTAACTGGCGTGCTAGGATAACCGCCTACACCATCGCAGCCTCTGTTTGCGGCATCGGAGTTCCTGCAACAGAAAGTCAGGCTCCAAGAAAGAAAATAACTAAAATTGGCGAGAAAACAAACTGCCGCTTGTGATAGCCGGCTATTTATGGTGAATAAATATTGAAGTCTTTGCCTGGCAGGCAAAGCTATCAAAGGCGAGATCGCATTACAAAAGTAATTATTTGAGAAAAAAATAAGACGCTTGTAAGCGCTATTTTCTTTATATCTGCATAAGTAAAATTCAGTGAGCTCGAGCGCTCAGCAGTTTAACGGAAGGTTGGCTGAATAGAATTTGAAAGCGACGCCATTTTAAAGTACAAGAAATTCCGTTGGCCGTTTATCTCTATATACTGCGCAATTATCAACTGCAGTCTGAAGAGGAACTTCACCACAGGGAAGTTTTTTTACAATTCATTATAATTAATAATAATAATAATAATATATTAATTAAATTGATTGTTTTATATATATATATATATATATATATATATATATACATATATAATTTTATACATATATTAAAAAAAAATTAAAAAAATTAAAAAATAATTAATTAATTGCTTATCTATTTATATTAATTTTCCTGATTAACAAATATGGCAGAAGATGAATTATCTTCCGAATTAGAACAAGCCACTACTCCTCCTAGAGTACCTTTACCCCAGCCTCTAAGAAAAAAACGAGACAAAACCAAACATGTGTCTATTCCTGGTCAGGACAATAATGACACACAAACTAATAGTCTTAAAAGTTCTAATATGATGGAAAAACGTAGGCATAATCAATTAGAACGCCAATTTGAAAAGGCCCAGCGCGCAGCGCAATTGGTGCCTATTACATCTCAGTCTGAAGCAGTTAATCTTCAGCAATCTGAAAATACAATGCCTCAATTAAATGAGGAAGATTCAAATGTGTGGGTTCAAGATAGTATATCCATAGAACCACAAAGTCATTGTTTAATTGATGAGTCAAGGAGGCTTGCACCTCAAGGGCCTATGTGCTCAGGTCATTTACATATAGCTGACCATATGATTCATGGTCCACCTGAGGCCACTTTCACGCCAACAGCTGCTGGCCTGAGGGGAGAAGAAGGTCCAAATGGTAGTAATGCAATGGATTTTCAAACATTAGTTTCGCATACAATTTCTCGCATATTTCAAGCTGGTCTGCAACAAACCGGATATTCTTGTCAGTCTGGTGCATCCACCAGCACTAACTGTCGACATCAGATACATCCCCAACAACAGCAACAATCTGTAAATTACTTTAATCAAGGACATGATCTTGATTGTCTAGAAGAATTTGATATGTCAGATGATGAAGAGGAAATGGTTTCAGAAAAGCCAGCATTCCAAGGTCTTTTTAATCCAGCCTTATTTAAATCATTGTTGCGTAAGGCAAAATTAGCTACCAATTTGGGTGTCAACATAGAAAAAACATCTGAGTCAGGTAGCCAACTTGACCATAATAATACTTTATTTAACTTACCAAAATCGAATTTAGATTTTGTACCATGTCCAGATCTTTTCTCACAAATTATACAAAAACCATGGGAACACCCTAGTTCAACATCGGGACCGAACAGTTTTGATAAAAAATTATATTGTGTTGCTCCTGAATTGGATGAATTACTACAATTACCGTTGATAGATGAACCTGTAGCAACATTAACTTCATCTTCTATTTTAGTTAGCGAGGTTGGGGAAGGCCTTAAAGTAGAAGATAAAAGAGCTGAGATGCCATGTCGTAAGACTCATCAAGCTGCTGCATGGGCAGTTAGAGCAGCAATTTCTTCTTCATTCTTTAACCGTGCCTCTCTTATATGGCTACGTCAACTGAGGGAAAGATTACCACCAGGAGAATCTAGAATTCAACAAGACATATCAAAACTTATAGCAGCAGCAGAATATTCTGCTGATGCATCATTAGATGCAGCAAAATTCGCATCTAGGGCTCTTGCTTCATCAATTTCATCACGCCGACTCCTTTGGCTGAGAAATTGGAGGGCAGATTCAAAATCTAAGTGGAGGCTTACATCAGCACCTTATAAAGGTCGTTCTTTATTCGGAACTTCACTAGATCCAATTCTCATAGAAGGAAGAGATAAGAAGAAGGTATTACCTTCATTGTATAGAAGACCAGACCGCAGATTCTCACCTTATCAGCGTCAATCCTTTCGATATGATCAAGGATCTGCTAATGCCTTCACTCAGCGTGGTAACCCACAACTCTATTCATATGGATATTCAAATGATAGGAACTCCTTTCGTGGAAGAGGAGGACGTCAAAATTCTTTCAAGAGACCTTTTAGAGGCACCATGTCATGACAATCACGTAGAGGCAAGTGACTCGAAAGATGCCCTTCCCATTGGGGGCAAACTTCAACATTTCTTTCATCAATGGGAACTTTCTACGACAGACGCATGGATATTACGTACAGTGACAAGCGGTCTCACTTTGGAATTTACCTCCCCCCCACCACAAAGGTTCCTACAATGTACATGGCACAGCCATCCATCTCAAAGAGAGCTGATGAATACAGAAATTCAACATCTAATCCAGATCAATGCAATCGAACCGGTTCCAAAACATCAAATTCGAACAGGTTTTTATTCCAGTTTCTTTCTGGTACCAAAAAATTCAGGGGGATGGAGGGGAATTCTGAATCTGAGACAATTGAACAAGAAAATATTATACAGAAGATTCAAAATGCATTCACTAAAGTCATTACTGGGATGCATCAGACAAGGCGACATAATGCAATCAATAGATCTCAAAGAAGCATACCTACACATACCAATTCACCCAATGTACAGACAATATCTCAGAATCGAATATGCGGGCAGGCATTTTCAATACAAGGCAATGCCTTTTGGCCTTTCCTCCGCACCGAGAACATTTACGAAACTTCTGGCAGCGGTAGCGGCTTCTCTCAGATTAATTCCAATTCATCTAGTATGTTACCTACACGATATTTTAATACTGTCGACATCAGAGACTCAGGCATGTCGAGACAGACAATTAGTAATAAAATCTTTACAAGCTCATGGGTTCACAATCAATATGGAAAAAAGTCACTTAGTCCCAACAACAAGAATTCAGCACTTGGGAGCTATAATAGATTCAACAAAGGGTATGGTATACCTATCTCAAGACAGGCAGAACAGTATCAAAGATCTGATTACTCAAATACTATCTCAAAAGAAAACTACATTACTAACACTGTCTCAACTTCTAGGCAAGCTAATATCAGCAATTGCAATAGTACCCTGGGCTCGATACCATTCTCGCAATCTACAATGGTTTCTACTGCCATTTCAAAAAAGACAAACAGCACACTCTCTATACAAAGTGTTAGTACCAAAAAAAGTCAAAATGTCTCTTCAATGGTGGTTGACTTCTGCAATTCAGCAGGGATCATTTTTTCTTCAATCAGAACCAGTAATATTGACAACAGATGCCAGCTTGTACGGATGGGGGGCCCATCTGAAGGGTCTACTGGCACAGGGAATTTGGTCTCCCTTAGAGAAGAAACAACCAATCAATTGGTTGGAATTAAGAGCAGTAAGAATGGCATTAAACCATTTTCATCATCTTCTAGTAAACAAGCATGTATTAATTCTAACCGACAACATGGCCACGAAGGCGCATGTGAACCGTCAGGGAGGAACAAAATCAAAAGATCTCATGGAAGAGACAGCGAAACTGATATCTTGGGCAGAGACACATTTAATGTCAATAAAGGCAGAACATATATCAGGAGAAAAAAACCAACAGGCAGACTGGCTCAGTCGTGGAAAAATAGATCAGTCAGAGTGGATGCTCCATCCCAATGTATTCAGGGAGATAGTTCAGAGGTTTGGACAACCAGTAGTAGATCTATTTGCGACACCACAGAATGCACAGCTCCCAAGATTCTTTGCGAGGTTTCCAGTGGCAGGAGCAGAAGGCCACGATGCTCTAAGATCTCATTGGCCAGTAGGGCTTATGTATGCATTTCCTCCAATCCCAATTATTCAAAAAGTAATTCGGAAACTTATGGAAGAAAGAGCAGAGATGATATTGGTAGCGCCATACTGGCCACGCAGGCCATGGTTTGCAGAAATGCTACAACTATCGATACAAAATCCGTGGAGAATACCATCAGCAAAGATGATTCTCATTCAAGGAAAGGTTCAACATCCAAAGCCAAATTGGTTAAAATTGACCGTTTGGCGATTGAAAGGATCAAATTAGCAAAAGATAACCTTCCTAAGGAAGTAATTTATACCATTCAAGCAGCCAGGAGACCATCAACAACACGTATTTATAATGCTACTTGGAATACGTTTGTAAAGTGGTGTATAGAACATCATGTTGATCCTACATCAGCTAATGAAATTGAAGTACTGTTGTTTCTTCAGGCTGGGTTAGAGAGAGGTCTTGCACCCTCTACGTTGAAAAGACAAGTAGCAGCACTAGCTACAGTTTTAGAAGGACGCAATAAAAAATCTCTTAGTAAAGATAAGAGAATTAAATCATTCCTAAGGGGTGCAACGAATTTAAGACCACCTAAGATTCACAGATATCCTTCATGGATATTAATTTAGTATTACAGGCTCTTACAAAGTCGCCATTTGAGCCAGTAGCTTCAATAAGTATAAGATGGCTAACAATAAAATTAGCATTCTTAATAGCAATAACATCGGCACGTAGAGTATCAGAAATTGCAGCTTTATCTATAAGGAATGATTTGTGCACTTTTTACCCAGATAGGGTAGTACTAAGACTAGATACAACATTCATACCGAAAATAAATTCTTATTTCCATAGAGCTCAAGAAATAGTTCTACCAAATTTCTGCCCAGATCCAAAACATACATTGGAAAAAATGTGGCATACTCTAGATGTACGTAGGTCTTTAATAAGATATATGAAAAGAACTGCAACATTCCGTAAAACGGAAGCATTATTTGTATCCTTTTTACCTTCCTCGATGGGAAAAGAAGTATCTTCCAATACAGTAGGAAGATGGATTAAGGCATGTATATCAGCAGCATATGCTTCACAAGGGGTAAGGGTACCTAGTAGAGTGTTACCTCACTCAACACGTAGTGTAGCGACATCAGCTGCATGGGCCACACAGGCATCAATAGAAGAAATATGTAAGGCAGCTACATGGTCTTCTATTTCATCATTTGTAAAACATTATAAAATAGACTCATTTGCGTCAGCTGACGCAGCATTTGGAAGAAGAGTATTACAATCAATAATTTCCCCACGACAACAGGAAAAAGACTTAGAAACCCACCCTAATAGGAAAAGCTTGGGTATATCCCAAGAGTAAAGAATGTCGGAGCAACGATGCATGAAAATGGAACATTGTCTCACCTGAATGTTCATTTTATGATCGTTGCGACGACATTCTGACCCACCCTTAAGGTTTTAGTATGGTGGTCGTGGGGGGTGTTGTTTCATTACTCCTTCTGCAGTTGATATTCCGCGAAAAGCATGTAAAGAAGTCAAGAAGTGACATCGTGAAAAGAACTGATCATGCGCAGAGGGAGGAGGCGGAACTAGGCTGCAGAGGGAGAAAAAGTTTGATGAGCACTCAGTGAAATCCAATCGAAGTGAAGATGTCCCAAGAGTAAAGAATGTCGTCGCAATGATCATAAAATGAACATTCAGGTGAGACAATGTTCCATTCTATTGGCTGTTGTCAGACTCCCATGGGACCATGTAGGGGTTATGTAGGGGGTCATAGCTGGCTCTATAGGCAAAGTACAAATCCTAAGTGTTTGTCTGAAGTTTCTGAGAGTGATGCAATGAAGGGCCTTGTGTTCTGAAAGGGTGTTGGATAATTCCTACTGTGGCTTAATGGCTTTCATCCTGTGTTGGATCTTGGGTGATGGCTGTTTCTAATCTTACAATTCTGCCCTTGTTTCAAAATATCCTGTCCAAAATGGAGACAAAATATGTTTATCAATACAAAAAGCCAGTTCAATGTCAGTTTCCTCATTTATATTTGTAAAATCAAAATTCTTCTTATGCAATTTAAATAAGTGAACTGTTGACCAATAAAGTCTTCCTCTTCCAGTTCCAGTTACACTCCAAGTTGATAGTGGTGCTATGTTCAAGGAAATCCAGTCAAATAATATCATCTAAAGCAAACATAAATGAATAAATAGATAAATAAATCTGTGTCTGACAAAAATATAGTCCTGAATTTTCCTGCTAAAGCCTGTTTTTTTTTCTTTCTGCAGGTAAAGGTTGTGATAATAATCCATAGACTGATACTTCATTTTGTGTCATAATAATAAATTCATGTTTCATCAGCTGTCATGAGATGGAGTAGACATTCCTTACTTTCATTCTCATGGGATGACAACAATTGCCTGCAAATTTTAATTTATGAAGCTTTCACCTTTGCTGTTGTCATGCGAGGGACTCATTTTACACAAACCTTCAAATATTAAGTAATATCAATAATGTGAGCCACAATTTCTATGAAATACCAAATTTGACAGCAATGTACTTTTCAGTGTTCATCAATTGCCTTAATTTTCAACCCACCGAAACTTGTCATTTGCTGTCATAGGTTGACCACTTTGATCTTGACAATACAAACTTTCTATTTTTTTGTCTTTACCTTTTGTTGACCTACTGATGCACAATTATAATGTTAACCCAGTCATCACTATAGGTAACCTGCATTATGGCAAGTCACTATAAGTGACTTTCAATTGGAAGGACTCCTTGGTAGTGTTAAAAATTAAATCATTGCACATTGCTTATAATGTACAATGACCACTCACTGATCTTTTTATTTCATTAACAATGGCAACACAATATCTCACTTCAACTTCTCATCAAATGAAAGAACAAATCCAAAGAATACATCAGATATTCTAATGCATTAGTACTGGCATCTGTTGATGAATTACAATACTAAAGGCATTTTTTTCAATTCAAACCTCACATCTTTCTGGGAAGTTAACAATTTGGCATAATTTTAGGTTAAAATCTTATTTTCTTCTCTTTGTTTCTTTTTCACTCTTCTGCGGTTCCAGAAAAGAAACCATCTACAAATTCTCCCCACTTATGAGGGTGACCAAGCAGGCTCCTCAATGATGTTGCCACTACTATTGAATCACAGACATGCACTTTGTCATTTGTTCATTTTTCTGTTCCAGTACCTGACACTGCTTGCATTTTCATCTATAGTTATCTCTCCCCAGTACTGAATTAGAATCCTCTCAGTCCTCAGTCTGAGAATCGGGGGTGCAAATTTTATCCTCCAATTTGCTTCAAGTATCCTTCTCAACTATGGCACTGTGGTGAAGATGAAGACTACATTTCATCTGCTTTGTCGTCCAGCAAATACATTGTTCTCTGAAAACAAAAAAGAACTTGATATAGCTTAGCAGAAAACATTTCTTGCTTTCCCTTCAATTCTAGCAGCCCTTCCCAATATAGTTGCTTTGACAGAGAAGATGAATACTTCATAGCTTTGCCTCCTCAATTCTGGTGGCCTTCCCCACCTCCAATTTTCTTACCAATTGTCCCACCAAGCTCTTGGTCCATGTGTACGCCAGTTACTAGAGCATCACTGGAGGTGATGAGATCTTGATGGAGTTCCTCCATGAGATTAAATGTTAAATTGGAACCAACTCAGTCAATTTCCTGTGTCTTATATGCTTCTCATTCCCAACTCTTTTCTATATGCAGTAATTCTATATGATTACTCTCTCCTATATTCTGTCCCCATTACACAACACTTATTCTCATTTCTAAACTTTTGGAATAGTTACAGAAGTAAAATATATTTTATCAATCAGACTTCATAGGGGTTTACAATAAGTTTTGCAGGAAATAAGCTCATTAATATTAACTGCCTTTGAATCTTGCTGGGGAAGTTTGAATATACAATATACAATAACTTCTTTCAAATTGAGTAACAGCTCTCTGGTCTTTCAAAGAGTAATCATATTGTCCATTATTTTTCATTGTGTATGCTGCTGATTTTTTTTAAAAAATACTGACCCTTCTCTCCATGCAAGTCAAGTTTCAGCATTTCATCAACACTCCAGTATAACCTATCCCTATGTATGTGTGCTTGTGTGTGTGCAGGTGCACCCTAATGCTAGAGAATCCTGGAGGTAGGTATGAATGAGTGTGTGGAACAAAATTTGAGAGTACTATAAGCTCCTGAATCTGATCCCAATATATAATTGAGTGTGTCTAAGTATATGGACTAAGAAAAATACAAACAGTAAAATAAGAAAACTTGTGGTAGGCATTCAGTCTTTTTCCCCCCACATTGTATGAATCAGTTTTGGAAAGTCCTTAATCCATCAAGTTCAATTTATTTTTGACAGGTAACAGCTACATAAGATTTCACACATGAATCTTCCAAAGTCCTAGTTGAAATCTCATTGAGGTTTTGTACACTTAAAATTGTGACATTTTGCTTCAGTCCTTCAGATGCTGTAGTAAAGTTATCAATATTAGTGATGGTAGACAAACTGTATCAGAAATCTCAATCATTTTATCAAATTATGGAACTAGTGTTATAGGTTTTCAGATTCAGTGGACATTATGTTTGTGCTTGTCTGACAGCACTGACCCAGCCAGTTACTACATGGCGGAGAGGAATAAATTTACCATGACAGCACACTAGTAAAGATGCTCTGGTAAAATAGGAATCAACAATCTGGCTATCGCCTCCTATTGCATTAAAACAAATCAACAAAAAATCCTGTTGTGTTTTTTAAAAACATCTGCTGTCATCCATTTGGAAATTGCATCACTGGCTTTGGAATGGAAAATAAAAACAGCTCATTATAATATGTAATAATAAAATAGCTATAAAACATAAAACACATACAAGGTTTTTAATCACAAAGCCTACTCATAGTTTCTCTTTTTTCACTTTCAATTGCCTGACTCAGAATTCTATACATTCATATACATAGATCTTTGGTGCACCCTGTTTTCTTGCAGACATTTCATTAGGGAAGGGAATTAGGCTTTCTTTCTTTTTATATACTAGAGGCTTATCCTGTCAATATTGGTGGGAGTGTTCTTAATGCTTCCTTGATTACACTGTTGTTTACTATTAGCTTGTTTGTCTGAGTTGGTCGCCCTTTGATTGGAATATTGTTTACTTCTTGATTGTTGCTCTAGGGCTAATCATGGTGTTAATCTGAGTTCTTTAATTATTAGTGAGGAGGTGTTTGAGTTCTGTTGTTTCCTTTTTGTCTTTTTGATTGTCTCTTTTTGTCTGAAGATTTTCTCTTTTTGTCCGAAATGGTAGGATTTCCTGCCTACGGGGGGTTGGACTAGAAGACCTCCAAGGTCCCTTTCAACTCTGTTATTCTATTCTATTCTTTTGAGTAATATGTAGATGTTGCTTATCTCTATGAATCTGTTATCTGAGTCCCAAGCTTTCAGGAATTCTCCAGAGTATTTGGACTTGACTTGATATAGGATACAACATTAAAATATCTGCTAAAAAACCTAACCAAGTTTAAAGAATATCAAAAATCTTACAGTTCAAATCACAGCTCTCTTCTACCACAATACTAAATATTTGTGCAACATAATTTTCCAAAAATTGTTTTATAGTCCTCTTCCCTCCTTCAAAAAAGTTAAGATTATTATTTTTAATTGATGAATGTTTATAGCAACAATATGAATATTCTTCAGAAATGCTCAGTGTTACTAGAACCGTGTAAGTAAAAATAAAATAAAGATACTTCTTTTTGATTTTGCTTGTAAAAAAATTCCTTTTAAACTGTAGTAATCAGAATATTTTGATTTCTACTTCAGTGTCTTGATACCTTTTATTTTATGAATTTATAGAAATATTTCCATTCCACTTAGGGAAGTTTATAAAATTTTAAAATACAATGGCTCATAATAATAGCAATATTTCTATTATTATTACTACTGTAAATAATAATAACTATCAAACTATATCTGCCTATCCCACGTCCTTGGGAAGGACTTGATAGGTGGGTAAAAATGCCAAATCCAGTCTAAACATCTGGCAGACTGTGCAATGCACCATAATAATAATAATAATAATAATAATAATAATAATAATAATAATAATAATAATAATAATAATAATAATAATAATACAAGAATACAGACAATAAATACACTTTCCTGTAGCCACACTCAAATCTGTAAAATTCTGATTATATTTGAACAGTTTTTCACAACAGGGAATGATCACAACACAAAGTCATGCTATAAGAAATAGCACAGCAAAGTAGAAATGTGCCAAATTGCCCAGAAACAATTTGGATAGCTGGCAAGCAGGGCTGCCTGCTGGTTTGTGAACAGTATAGGTAATTTGCCACTCAACTCTCTCCTATTTACTTCAATAAATTGTAGGGTACTTAGTATCCTACTATCTGTTATCCATCTGTCTATATTTTTCTGTACTGTCAGTATTTGACACTAGATCTGTCATCTTCTCTATATCTGTAATTCTTGCTACTGTGGCCAGGAGTTGCAAAAAAAAAAAAAAAAAAGCGGGGGGATATGCTGTTTTGGGTCTGGAAGTGCATATACGCCACAATATATCTATGTAGCCTATTAAAAAGGCTGATGCAAGTGGCATAGTAAATGTATTGCATTTAAGTATACACTTTGGTAGCATTGTGTAAGGATAAAATTATGATTAACAACATGCAGAACACAAGCGCTTAAGGCATGTAACTCTCAAAAAAGAGTTCTGAAAATGTGCTATAATATGCCACTGAGAACTCTTAGCAGTACTTGAATCGTTCTGCTCATTAGGTCTGAAATTAGGCAGGATTAAAATCCACTTGCATAGTGAGTATAGCAGAATATATAAAGCAATGTGACAAATATCCATGTGACTGTAAAGTTTGTTTTCTTTAACTAGACGTTCCTGGGAATGATATAGAAAGTTCCTTATGCTGATTGAGATTGCAGAGTGACTCCTGAAGGGAAAAAATTATGATAATCTATTGTCAAACATAAATGTCTTTGTTGATTTATTTAATTGTCCTGGTAAACAGCATAAAACACTGATTTATTGGAAATTACAGTAACTCAGTTCAGTCTCCTCTAGGATTGGCTATCATCTAATCATGAAGATGTAGCAAGAGCCATGTTTGTACACCATATTTCCCTTGGCTTGTGAGATTCAAATTTGATTTGCTAGGTTTAGCAGCAGCAAGGTATTTTGGCATGGATCTTGTGTATGTGTCTGAAGATATTTTGAATGATCCAGGCACTATATTCCTTTTCTTAAAAAAAAGTAATCTTATTTAAAAATTGGAATAGAATAGAATAGAATTCTTTATTGGCCAAGTGTGATTGGACACACAAAGAATTTGTCTTGGTGCATATGCTCTCAATGTACATAAAAGAAAAGATACATTCATCAAGAATCATAAGGTACATTTAATGATAGTCATAGGGTACAAATAAGCAATAAAATCATATTAGGAAACAGTCAATATAAATTGTAAGGATACAAGCAACAAGGTTACAGTTATACAGTCATAAGTGGGAGGAGATGGGTGATAGGAACGATGAGAAGATTAATAGTAGTGCAGATTTAGTAAATAGTTTGACAGTGTTGAGGGAATTCTTTGTTTAGCAGAATTAAGGTGTTTGGGGGAAAACTGTTCTTGTGTCTAGTTCTGGTGTGCATACTCTGGTGTCGTTTTGAGGGTAGGAGTTGAAACAGTTTATGTCCAGGATGTGAGGGTTAAAATTACTATGATAAACAATTAATATAAATTAAAAAAGAAAATAAAAATAGAATTTGCAAAAAAGGCAACAGAAAGAAATAGAAAATAAATATGTAATGCATCACCTTTTAAAATGCACAAAATGATCTCTTTTTCCTACATCCCATTTGTTATCTATAGACAAATTTTAAAACTTCATAATTTCATTCAGCAAAAGTCCATTAAGGATCACCAGAGATGAAAACATAAACATTTTAACCTTAATTAGATAAACCAATATTATATTCCTTTTATTTTAACAATCTTGATCTTTAGTTCCTTCAAATAATGTCTAGAACTTGGGTGACCTTGCTATGAATTTATACTCTTAGCATATATTCCTGGCATTCTTTTTTTTTTTATTGAAAAAGTTTTTCAAATACAAATTCCCCCCCCTTTCCCCCCTTCTCCCTAACCCCCCCTCCCCTCCCCCTGTGGCTTCTTCAAAATAAAACCCAAATTCATAACAGATTATAATACTTTACCATCCCCTTACTCCATCCCCCATATGCTGACCCTTTCTTTCTAATAATATTATTATATCCCCCTTATACTATACATTTCATAACTCCTAATTTAACATAATAATATTATTATATCTCCCAGCTTACGATTTCTGTTCATAATCTACCCTTTTTCTGCCCCCCCATACATATATCTCTTAAATCAAATCTTTTATGTATATTAATATAACATTTCAAAGCAACCTTCCACTATAAGACTATATAATAAATCTTAATTTAACATTGATTCAACTCATAGTCTGCCCATTTCCTCCACCCCATAGATATATCTCTTAACTCAAATCTTTTACATATATTCATATCTAAACATAATATCCCTTTTCTTAAACTAAACAATCAATAAGCTAACCTGTCTCCACCCACTTTCCTACAAGACTACCATACTTAATAATTCTTAATATCTTTATTCTTCTGCCCACACCACTAAAAAATATTCCCTTATGTAAATAAAATCCTCTTTAAAAAAGACTTTAAGCTTGTAATCCATATGATATCTTCTGTAATGTCTTTCAGCTGGATTGTTAACTCCATCACCCATGTTAGGGTAACATCACATCCTAATTCCAACAGTATGTTCGGTATCTTCAATTACCATCTACCCCCATCAATAGCAAATATCTTCTAAAAAACAAACAAAAACAAAAACAAAAAAAAAACCCCACCCGAGTGACTTTATATTTGTATTCCATATAGTGTCTGTAGTGGTGTCTTTCATCCAAATTATTAATTCCAACCACCGTAATAGGGTAACAGCTAGATCATCTGCGTGCCCCAATTCCATAGCTCTCTCGCCTTGTAGCTCAACATAAACATAGTACATTTATCAAAGAATCCAAAAAAAAAGATAGTTCCAATCCATTCGGTTTAAGGCCCTTTTCACATCCCAAAAGTACAGCACTGCAGAGGTCTGTCACTCTCCTCAGGATAATATAAACCAATACTTTGCCTCAACTATCTTTTCATATATTCAATCATCTCTTAAATAACTGGCATTACGCTGTTGTTTAGTTTAAAAGTTTTTGTTTTTGTAAGACCTGCTTCTTCTTTTCTTGACTTTTTGTGACTTAAATCTCCATTCTGGTTCTATGAGTTGTATATCAACTGATTGATTTCCATGCTGGTCTATAACTTGATAAGTCATCACATTAGAATCCAGAGCCGCCTCTCTTGTATTTATAAACAATCCAACTGAGACCTCTGAAGGAGAATCCGGAAGCGGCTCATCTACAAAGACCTCTGTAACTTGTTGTTTTTCCATTACTTCCACCTCCTTTTGCTTATCTTGAATTTCTATCTCTTGTTGATTTTGCTTTTTGAAAACCTTGTAGTGAAATTCTTCCGCTTTTTAAACAGTATTTAGCTGGTATCTTTCTCCTTGATATCTCAATATTATACCAAGTGGAACGTCCCACCTGAATGAGATGTTATGTTTCTTTAGCTCAGTCACCAAAAATCCAAATTTCTTTCTATCTTTTAGCATCTTAGGCGGTAACTCTTTATATATCCATATCTTTCTTCCATGCAATTGTAGAGTAGAATTAAAGGATTTTTGCACAATATCATTTC
Organism: Pantherophis guttatus; assembly: GCF_059756535.1. NCBI lineage: Eukaryota > Metazoa > Chordata > Lepidosauria > Squamata > Colubridae > Pantherophis > Pantherophis guttatus. Next base: position 46,314,492 of record NC_142067.1, on the reverse strand, counting down.
TTATTTCTTTATCATTTCTTATTTCAATATCATTTCTTATTTCTTTACTTCTTTATGAAGTAAATCACCACATCTCTAGGCAATTGCCTTTGCTTTGCAATCCAAGAATTTACTCTATAGGCCTTGTCAATCTTACAAGTTACCTCCTCAGGATGAACCTTTAAAATCCCGGCCAGAACTTGAGCAGATATTTTTCTTAAATCATCTCTATTATTTTCCTGTAACCCTCTCATTCTAACCGCAAATTCTGTGAGCTTGTATTGCATCATTGTAACTTCTTTTTCAATCCCTTGCTTTGTATCTTCTGCAATGTAAGTCTCGTGACCAGCTTCCTTTTTAGACTTTACTTCTAAACTATTGTCTTGAATAATTATCAAATCATTTTCAATTCTTTGTATTTTATTGTCCAAATTATAAATCTTATCATCAACTTCCTCCATTTTAGACTCTAATAACTTGATATTTGTATCCATCTTTATAACAATTTCTGAAAAAGCATTAGTCACTGTTACAATCTTTCGTTGCAGATTATCATACTTTAGTTGTATCATTTCTTTAATTTCCTGCCTAAATTTTTCAAGATTCTGGTTCACAGTCTCGTGATATCTTGCCATTTCCTCCAGGACAAATTCTTTTAAATTAAAGCCATTCTGCTGAGTCTGTAGGCTCAGAACTTGTTCACATAATTGTAAATGGGGGAACACCCCCCCACTGCTTGTTTGTCAGGCTTTATTAGTTTTAACGCCATCCTGCCACACAAACAAACTCTTTTTAAAGAAAGAAAACTTTTCCCCAAGCAAGATCAAGTACAAATCTCCAAGAAAAAAGAAACTTAAAATAGATACTTTTCTTCTAGATTCTAGCCAGCACTGTTTATTCTGTTACTTTGTAGCTTGTTACGGAAGGACTTTCGCTTTCGGCTTTCTTCTTCTTCTCAAGCCTCAGCAGTCGCCATTTTAAACTTTTTTTCCTTCAGTTAAAAATGCTTGTAAAATCATTAAAAATACTTGCGATATAGGGTCCCAAGTCCAAATCTTGTCCTCTTTAATTAAACCATCTGTTAATTTCATTGATTGGTCCGGTCCCAGCGCCTGGCTCTGCAAAAAGGCAGAGTTCTCCCGAAGCCCGGAGCAGCGGCGAGCGGAAATAGGGAGCCACAACCTGCTCGTCCCCAAGAGTAAAAAAAGAACTCTGGGGACTTCGCAGAGGGCTCTACCTGCCCTCACCTGCTCTGACTCACATTTCCTTCAGGAAATGGAGTTTTTTGAGCTGCCTTTCAGATGTAAAAGCGGCTCTTTACAGGCAACGGGGCTGGTGGTCTCGGAGGACCGTCTGGCGGCGATGGAAGCCAGACCGGAAGCCTATTCCTGGCATTCTTCATTTGTCCATCCCAGAGGCAACCCTGAAACCCACCCTCCAAAATAAGACAGTATACCAGAAGTTTGGGAAGATAATTTTATGTCCTGATCTTTTTATTATAGAAAATTATATAAAATAAGGCAAGGAAAAATAACAAAAGTTATTTCACATGACTTCAGACTATTTCTATTTGTACCTATTCAATAAACAAATTCAAATGAATGACTTAGGCTGGCAGGCCTGGTTGAAGGGACATGCCACATAATGTGTCTATAATAACATGGAAGCACAGTTTGTGGAATTATATTTTAAATTGTGCAATAGCCTTTATGGTCACATCACTGAACTTTTCCAAAATCCCAGAAAAATAGCATCATGTGGCCCTTCTGAATATTAAATTCCTTCACTGATGAATGATTATTGTTCTTTTATGAAACATAATAGTGACCACACATATCTATTTGGAAGTATGACCTATAGTGTTATATATTATTTTTAATAAGAACAGATCTTTAAAAAATTGACTGAGATCATATATTGTGATTGTGATATAATGTTTAAACATGATACATCAAGTAACTTAGATTTATACAACACGCAAAGAAGCCATTTTAAGCATGGCTTAAAAAATAAAATAGCTAGATTTGCATAATATACTAAACCAGAATTAAGTTGCTGCTATAATTCTGCTGAAACTTATTATGAAATTAAAAGGCAAGCGCAAAGTCAAACAAGCAAAAAAAGGACTGCGTTGATATACTGAAAGTATAAGAATGTAGCTTCAATATTTTTCTTCTTTAATCTGTTTTTAGATTATACAGCAACAGCAAACAATTGTGAAGCCTCATTAATAAACTTAATGAATTGATTTTGCTGTTAAGGAGTTCAATATTCCCTGAAACTAACATCATGAATATTTAATCAGTCATTGATCTCAATCACTGTCTTCAAACATCAGTCAATCAGACTTGATCAATGCTGTTCATTTAATTTGCCTGTTTTTTGTTGTTGTATCCAATAGACCCATGTTATCATTTCATTACAGAAACATTTGCTATCAGAATTATTGGAATTTTTCTTTGTACATTGAGAATGTCAAGCTCTGCTTTATTACGCTACCTGTTTTATGGATCAAATAGCTTTCACTATTAGAACAGGAAATGCAGATTGTAATCTTATACATATATAAATGAAAGCAAGCACTTTTATTTTCAATAAGACTTATTCCAAGCAGACAACTTTTCAATACTCTCTTTAATATGGAAAATGCTTTTTAAGAAGACATACAGATTGTTTTCAACATATGATGGATGTTGGAACAGGAACTTCTGTTGCTAGGTGACATGGTTGTAAAGCATGGCTGCATCACTTAGTGATGGCTGTTTTACAGTCCCAGTTGCCATAAGTAACTGAATCCTACAGTTTTTAGGTGTGGCAATTTCCTTCTAGATTCCCATAACCAAAGTTAGATACTCATCCTATCCAATTTTGACTGTATTATGTATGATAATTTAATGTTAAAAGAAAGAGAGATGGAAAGAGTGTAGATGAGGCAGTGACACATCCACCCACCCTATTTACATCATGTAATCTCATGTCTCATGTATCTGTACAATGTGTGGTATCACCTAAAACAGGGGTCTCCAAACTTGGCAACTTTAAGACTTGTGGACTTCAACTCCCAGAATTCCTCACCAGCTTTTCTGGCTTTGGAAAGCTTTGCTGGCTGAGGAATTCTGGGAGTTGAAGTTCACAAGTCTTAAAGTTGCCAAGTTTGGAGACCCCTGACCTAAGAGGATAGGAAGCTGAAGCCTAAGAAAAAAATTATGTAGTACAGTTGTTGTCTCAGAGGAGAATCTATATACTTTGTTCCTAAAGTTAAACAGTGATTATTTCACATCGATAGGATGCCAGGAGTTCAGATGGTTGCAAGATTATGAAATGAAAATAATTTGGATAAGAGGGGTCATAATTAAAGTGCAACTGCAAAGAATTACTGGGAATTTTGGAAACATTGCAGAAGTCATCTGAACAATTATCTGCTACAGTTCAAAACCAAGTGAGACCCCCCTGCACTGAGTTCTAGTTCATATTTGACATGTTATTTCATTTTTCATTTCATTTTATTAAATTTGTATACCGCCCTACTCCCGAAGGACTCAGGGCAGTGAACAACCATAGAATAAAACATATAAATACAAAATTTAAAATAGAATAAAACAAATTAAATAATTTGGCTGAATTTTAAAACCCCAATAATTTAAAACCAAATTTAAAATTTCCATTTAAAAAGGGGAAAAAAAAACTTAGGTCAGGCCAGCTTGATGAAATAAGAACGTCTTGAGCGCGCGACGGAAGGTGCGCAGATCCGGGATCCTTCATATCTCCAGGGGGAACTCGTTCCAGATAGGTGCCCCCACAGAGAAGGTTCCGTAAATAACCAGGTCCTAAGCCATGGAGCGCTCTAAAGGTGATAACCAAAACCTTGAAGCGTACTCGGAAGACCACCGGGAGCCAGTGCAGCTCGCGCAGGAGAGGCGTTACATGGGAGCGCCATGTCGCTCCCATCACCACCCACGCGGCCACACTCTGTGCCAGTTGGAGCCTCCGAGTGCTCCTCAAGGGGAGCCCCATGTAGAGAGCATTACAATAGTCCAGACGGGAGATGATGAGGGCATGAGTGACCGTGTGTAAGGAGTCCCGATCTAGAAAGGGACTCAACTGGCAGATCAGGCGAACCTGATGAAAAATCCTCCCGGTCACGGCCATCAGGTGCTCTTCTAAAGACAGCCGTGAATCCAGGAGGACACCCAGGTTGCGAGCCCTCTCCGTGGGGGCCAGCGATTCACCCCCAATAGTCAGCGATGGCACCAGCTGACTATATCGGGACATTGGAAACCACAGCCACTCGGTCTTGGATGGGTTGAGCCTGAGCCTGTTTCTCCCCATCCAGATCCGTACGGCCTCCAGGCACCGGGACATCACTTCAAAGGCATCATTGGGGTGGTCTGGGGTGGAGATGTACAGCTGGGTGCCGTCAGCGTACTGGTGGTACTCCACCCCGAAACCATGGATGATCTCACCCAGCGGCTTTACATAAATGTTGAACAAAAGGGGCGAGAGGACCGATCCTTGTGGCACCCCACATATAAGGGGCCTCGGGGTCGACCTCTGCCCCCCTGTCAACACAGACTGTGACCGGTCGGAGAGAAAGGAGGAGAACCACTGTAGTACGATGCCTCCCACCCCCAACTCTTCCAACCGGTGCAGCATGATACCATGGTTGATGGTATCAAAAGCCGCTGAGAGATCTAATAGGACCAAGACAGAGGAGCACCCCCTGTCCCGAGCCCTCCAGAGATCATCCACCAACGCGACCAATGCCGTTTCCGTGCTGTACCCAGGCCTGAAGCCCAACTGGAATGGATCTAGATACATCGTTTCATCCAGGTACTGGGGGAGCTGTCGCGCAACCACACTCTCAACAACCTTTGCCACAAAGCGAAGGTTGGAGACTGGACGATAGTTAGCCAATATTGCCGGGTCCAGGGAAGGCTTCTTGAGGAGAGGTCTCACCACCGCCTCTTTCAAGGCGGCGGGAAAGACACCCTCGCCCAATGAAGCATTTATAATCCCCTGGAGCCAGCCTCGCGTCACCTTCTGGGAAGCCAGCACTAACCAGGAGGGGCACAGGTCCAACAAACATGTGGTCGCGTTCAATCTACCCAGAATCCTGTCCACGTCCTCAGGGGTCACAGGATCAAACTCATCCCAGATAACATTCTCAGGACCTGCCTCCGTCATCCCCGCTGGATCTACCCAGTTGGAGTCCAGATCTTCCCGAATTTGAGTGATTTTGTCATACAGATACTGAACAAAATCCTCCTCCCCCCTCCAAGGGGTCCTCCCTCGCTTCCTGGTGGAGCAGGGAGCAGTCACCCTAAACAGGGCGGCCAGGCGATTATCTGATGATGCAATAAGAGCAGCAAAATGGGTGCATTTTGCTGCTTTTATCGCCACTAGGTAATTCTTAATATGAGATCTTACCAGTGTCTGGTCAGATTCAGTACGACTGGCCCTCCAACTACTCTCTAGGCATCTTTTCTGGCACTTCATCTCCCTCAGCTCCTTGGTGAACCAAGGAGCCAGGTGAGATCGGCACCGGGTCAGAGGCTGCAAAGGCACAACTCGATCCAGAGCTCCAGCAGGCGCCCTATCCCAGGCGGCCACTAGGTCTCCAGTCGAGGCGTGAGCCAGAACCTCGGGGATTGGCCCAAGCTCCATCTGGAACCTATCAGGTTCCATCAGGCACCTGGGGCGGTACCATCTTATCGGTTCTGCCTCCCTGTGGCGGGGTGCAGTGGTTCAAAGGTCAAGGTGAAGGAGAGAGTGATCCGACCATGACAAGGGCTCGATGACTATATCCCCTGTCTTGAGATCACTCAGCCACTGGCCAGAGACAAAAACCAAGTCCAGTGTGTTTCCCCCCATGTGCATAGGGCCATGAATTAGCTGGGTCAGGTCCATGTTATCCTGTTATCCTGCAAATGTGATTACTGATGAAAACTGATGAAAGGTACAAGGCTTCATTCTTTGTAGACAGAAAAAAAAAGCATGTGAAATTTGTTTATTGTTTCTAGTATAGTTTATATACTGTATATCTGCTATAGCCTAAACATAATTTATCTCAGTAAAAAAGTGTGTGTGTGTGTGTGTGTGTGCATTTCAACTTATTAAGCTTTTTGTTTGCTATTTTACAGTACAAATCTAATCTTTGGGTTTCCTGATACCTATCTCTATTTTTGTCTCTCTTATTTCTTTAAACAATATTTTTATGACAATAGACAGCGCTTCCATTTGTGAACCCCACAGACATTGTTAACCAATTCCTCCTGTATCTATTATTTAATTAATTACATGCCTATGGCTGGGTTTAAATTTAGAGTTTTACTGCAGTTTTTTCAGTTCTCATGTTGAATGGTTTATAGTGAAATATAAACATTATCTTTTAAAATTAGTACAATAGCCACCTTCTACAGTCTTAGAAATGTTTACTAGAAGAGAAGGCAATGCTTTAGACTGTATTTGTATATCTCCTCGTGCAGCCTGTCTGTATTTTTAATACAAATTATCTGGGCTCTTTTGCACCTTATTGTGCATTGCTTTAGCAATCCATTTGTCCTTTTTTTCTTTTCTCTGCAAATGAATGACTCGGTGCTAAAGCTGAGGAAAGCAGAACTCTTCCATGAAAAATGTTGCCATTAAAAAGAAGAGAGGAAACTGCATAAATTACAAATGAATTACATCAGCAGCATCAATGTTACCTGATTATACATGTATGTTTCTTTGCCATTAACCCAAGAAAATAGCATACTATGTGTGATCCAGAACTCTTTGTAAAGAAATACCAATTTTAAATTAGGTAAGAATGTATGGGCTTTACATAATGATGAAAAGTTATAATGCTATTTTAATAAACACATTAGTTCTCCGCTTGGTTTTGACATGCCTAATGGTAGCCTTTAATAGCAGTAGAATGCAAAGAAGTGACTTGTGCCTGCTGATCTGTGGAAGGCAACATATTCCAAGCAATTTGTTTCTTTTAAAATTATCTATAAATAGCTCTTTACATTTACCCTCTTTGCTAGAATATTTAAATGTATGTGATTGTGTATGTCTGAATTTTTTTTTCCTGAACATTTAGTTTTAAGAAATCATTTGAAGACTTTTGTTCAAATCATGTTGTGTTTACTTTCTATCGAGGTGTTACATCAATGCACACCCTGAATTGATGCCTCAAACCAGTATGAATATGATCAGTTTACTTTAAAAATAGAGATACCAGAGTCACCTGCCTTACTTTCTTTGTTTGAATGTCCCCATGTTGCCAGCCAGTACCACCCTAGCTGGCTAATGGGAAAGTACAAAAGATTGTAAACAATTCCTGCCCTACTCTTTTGCATCTTTACTTGGGGAAAGGAACAGCAAAGGTTGTAAGCAAACATAGCCTTTCTTTGTACTCATGGATATTTCATATATTGTTTCAATAAATCACTTCCTGGTTTTAATGTCCAGATCAATATATCACTCTGATTTGATCATTATCTGAAAGGCAGGACTTGAAATCTGCACGTTATTGGACAAACTAGGGAATGTCCTATTAAACCAAACCCACAGGAACAAGAGGAAATGCCTGCAGATGTTTGTATGCCAGCCTTCAAATTAAGATATGCAGGATTGGCACACATGAAATATTAATGAATAAATACTTGTTATATGATTTGTGTTTGAACTTAAACTCATTTATTAGAAAAAATTATGTGACTACCCATGTTATAAAAACCCAGGCAGCATTAAAAAAAACTATTATATACTACCAGATGCCTTAACATTATCCTCTTAAAACACAGAAATGCTGGTCTCACCTGGACCAACAGCTCAGCAAAGAAGCCAGCCTTAATGACCTTCTAGAAAGGTAGGTGCAGCTGTGAATTTTATGAATTTTGCTGTTTCCCCCCTTTTTTTCTACAAAGAGTAACACCTCTGATGTTACTGAAGTAGAGTGTCAGGGTTCCAAGGAATAGAATAGAATAGAATAGAATAGAATAGAATAGAATAGAATAGAATAGAATAGAATAGAATAGAATAGAATAGAATAGAATAGAATAGAATAGAATTCTTTATTGGCCAAGTGTGATTGGACACACAAGGAATTTGTCTTTGTTGCATATGCTCTCAGTGAACATAAAAGTGTACATAAAAGAAAAGATACAGTACATTCATCAAGAATCATAAGGTACAACACTTAATGATAGTCATAGGGTACAATAAGCAATCAAATCATACTAGGAAACAATATCAATATAGATTGCAAGGATACAAGCAGCAAAGTTACAGTCATGCAGTCACAAGTGGGAGGAGATGGGTGACAGGAATGATGAGAAAACCAATAGCAATAGTAATGCAGCCTAATGTGAATAATTTGACAGTGTTGAGAGAATTATTTGTTTAGCAGAGTTATGGTGTTTGGGGAAAAAATGTTCTTGTATCTAGTTGTCTTGGTGTGCAGTGCTCTATAGCATTGTTTTGAGGGTGGGAATTGAAACAATTTATGTCCAGGATGCGAGGTGTCTGTAGATATTTTCACAGCCCTCTTTTTGACTCGTGCAGTATACAGGTCCTCAATGGAAGGCAGGTTGGTAGCAATTGTTTTTTCTGCAGTTATAATTATCCTCTGAAGTCTGTGTCTGTCTTGTTGGGTTGCAGAACCAAACCAGACAGTTATAGAGGTGCAATTCCTCTGTAGAATTGTATCAGTAGCTCCTTGGGCAGTTTGAGCTTCCTGAGTTGGCGCAGAAAGAACATTCTTTGTTGTGTTTTTTTGATGCCGTTTTTGATGTTAGGTGTCCATTTTAGGTCTTGAGATATAATAGAAACTGGAAATTTGAAGGTGTCTACTGTGTTGTCTAGTATTGTAAGAAGTATGGGAGGGTTTCTACGGTTTTGAGTGTGTTCAGTTCCAGATTGTTCCAGTTGCATCATGAGGCTAGTTGTTCAATCTCCCGTCTGTATGTGGATTCATCATTGTCTCGAATGAGACTAATCAATGTTGTATCATCTGCAAACTTCAGTAGTTTAACAGATGGATCATTTGAGATGCAGACATTGTATATAGAGAGAAGTGGAGAGAGCACACATCCTTGGGGGGGGGGGGCTGTGCTAATTGTACAGGTATCTGATGTGATTTTGATTAGCTTCACCTGCTGCTTCCTGTCTGTTAGGAAGCTGGTGATCCACTTACAAGTGTGTTCAGGTACTGTTACCTATTTTAGTTTAGTTAGAATAGAAGAATAGATGAATGTATCTTTTATTTTATGTACACTGACAGCATATGCACCAAGACAAATACCTCGTGTGTCCAATCACACTTGGCCAATAAAAATTCTATTCTATTCTATTTAGAAGAATGTCCAGTATGATCGTATTGAATGCTGAATTAAAGTCTACTAAGAGGACCCTTGCGTAGGTCTTTGGAGATTCAATATGTTGTAGGATGTAGTGCAGAGCCATATTAACAGCATCATCTGTCGATCTATTCACTTAGTTTGCAAATTGCAGGGGGGTCTAACAGCGGATCCATGATGGTTTTCAGGTGGGGCATCACTAGCCTTTCAAAGGTTTTCATAACTACAGATGTTAGAGCAACTGGTCTGTAGTCATTCAGTTCCTTGATGGAGGACTTCTTTGGCACTGGGATGATAGTGGAGCGTTTGAAGCAAGAAGGAACATGGCACATCTCTAGTGATTTATTGAAGATTCAGGTGAAGATGGGGACCAATTGGTCAGCAATAACACTCCCAATGAAAGAAGACTCCGAGGCTAGAAGTTCCTCAAAGTTTCATTTTATTAGAGATGTCATATTGGCACATCTGGGAAAACCTGAATCTGAAAGCTTCCAGGTTTTCCCCACCCAAAAGAAAGTCCAAGTCCTTGCCCCAACACCCACATGTCCATCAAATGGTCCAATCAATGCACCATCCCAACTGGAGATGCCTCCCATTAACAACACTCCAGGTGCAGGGCAGGATATCCTTGACTCTCAGAGAAAAGAATGTTATTATGACTGGATACCTTCCCAACTTCATACAATCCCCCCTCCTAGTTTCCCTCAGCACTAAATGTGGCAGCCCTGAAGATCCAAAGTAAAAGATGGCTTCCAGGACTGACATAGAGATGAAAGCAAGAGCAGAATTATGGCATTCTTCTGGGATCTATAAATACATGGTGTGTGTGTTTGGGGGATGTGTGTTTGTGTGTGCAGAAAACTGTACCAAGCTTTCAAAGCAAATCCCTTCCCAGTACATTTACAGACAAGTTAGTACCCAAAAGAAAAGCATATTCCTCAAATGTTTTCAATCATCAATGGGGTGATCACCTGTTGACAGAGGGGCTGCTTACCAGTGCCCACAGCAGTTCCTGTACTGACACTAAGAGTGTCGAGGAGAGGACAAACATACATTGAGGCAAGTTTAGTTTTTAATAAATGGAAGAAATTCAACATTTATTGAGAGACAGAAGCAGGAGAATCAAACAACAAAAGAGGAAAAGAAGGTGTTCTATTGGGCAACTCCCCTTTACATTGCCAATTGTCAAGCTGAAAGGGAGCATAATTTTGAGGAGCACTGGACTTTCTGTATCCAATTTGTCAACACTGAATGCAAGCTAGTTGGCTTGTAGGAGCAATCAAAGCAGAAACTGTATCTCATCAGACGAAATTATGAATGAGACATTTTGAACAAGGGATTCCGCATTTTTTAAAGGAATAAGAGGTATTTTTATTATTTTTCTTTTTTGTTTGTAATTGTTTAAAGCAAATGGTAGCAACACTGAACATTTTTTCAGTAGTTTGTATTCAGTAGTTTGTATTTCCCAATTTTGTTTCTTGAATGAAGAATTGAATTGTGAAAACTTCCAATAAGATGCTATGTGCAAAGGTGGCTGTAACAATTTGAGGGACTGTTTGCTAAATAATGATTGCATTATAAAGGAGAAAAAAATAACTAAATTTATTATAGTGATTAAAAGAAACATGACATGAAAGGGGAAAAAACTAATTAATAGAAAAAAGATTCAGTTACTAATTATACTGTACATAGCTATATGTATAGAGCAATCAGAATAGAGCTGGAAGGGAACTTGGAGATCTTCTAGTCCAATACCCTGTTCAAGCAGGAGACCCTATACAGTTTGAGAGCCTTGGTGGCACAGCAGACTAAAGCACTGTTAAGATAACACCAGCTGCCTGCAATTATTGCAAGTTCAAATCTCATCAGGCTCAAGGTTGATTCAGTCTTCCATCCTTCCAAGGTAGGTAAAATGAGGACCCGGTTTGTGGGGACAATAAGCTGACTTTGTATAAAAAAAGAACACTGCTGGGAGGGGGGACGAAAGCCCTACTAAGCAGGTATATACAAAAGTATGAAGGCTATTGCTTAACACATTGTAAGCCGCCCTGAGTCTCCGGAAAAGGGTGGCATATAAATCGAATCCAATCAATCAATCAATCAATAAATAAATATTTTTTTTAAAAAAACGGATAAGGAACTTATGTCCTTGATCTTAGAGATTAGTTTTCTTTTCAATTGAGTAAAATTATTCTCTTATACTTTAGGATTGGCAGAACCAATGATCTTCATAAAATAATAAATTCCATATTTCAGATAATATATGAAGATTCATATTGAGAGCCTGGAGACATTTTCCTCAAACTATATACATGTGTATTAATCATAAAGATCAAATCATACGAGTTAAAGCACCTTCTACTTTCTAACACTGCCACCATGGAAAAATTGATTAAACATTCATAGAGGGCTCCAATAAACATGCATTAATAATTTCTGATTACATTTTTAAATAATAAATATATTTCACATTATTTAATTCCAGGACCAATTGATTTTCCAAAATTAGATAGTCATTCCACTATTTATCCAATATTGACTTAATATTTTATAAAATACAACTGTTTGTTTCCATTTAAGTGCTGCATATCTTGAGAAAATTAACATTGCAGGTATCTTGGAGGTTGTTATGAGTATGTGGCCATATTGCTTAATTAGTACATTTTTCTACTGCATACTATATTGCCAAACATATAGGTGTGTTAAATTCAAGACACAGTCAAACAAAACCTTTAAACTAAAAATCATCTGATTTAAAATGTTAATCCTTTGTTCAGCCCAAGCATTCCAACAGAACATTTTCTCTACTGTATTTAAATTTGGGTTATTCCACAACATCAGTTTTTCAAATTATTGACGATTAAAATATAATTAAAATATAACACATGCCAGTTAACAAGCAAATATGCCTGGTAGCTTTCAAAGATGAAAATGAAAAGACCAGTTTAATGTTCCTGGACCTTAAAAATTAACAAGATTTCAAACAGATTAACATTTTCAATTGGTCCTGAAGAAGGAAAAGCTATGGTTTTGCCAAATTGACCATGGTCATGTACAATGCCAAAAAGAATAGCAGCTGTTAGTCATAAATTTTAATAGAGGAATTGGGATATCAGAGACAAGCCACAGCATGTAATGTAGTAACTTGACCAGAGTTAGTAGGCAATAAAGTTCCACATTCAAGAACTGCTTCAGAAATTGTTCTCTTCTCTAATTAGATATAGTCTTATGCAGATGTTGAATAGTGCCTTGATTAACCCTACTCAACATCTGAATAAGACTCTGTCTAATTAGAGAACACAACAATTTTAATAAACAATCCAAAAAGAGGAATAGAAGAAGTGGGGAGACCCAAAACAATTCAATTCTCTGTGAAGGTACTGACCCAATCGTCTATGGAGACTCTCAATCATCCAGGTCATGGTTGCCCCAAAGGTGCTTTTCAAAAGTCAACTGGACAGTTCTCTTCTCAGAATGGAAGAAGATTCTTAGATGAAAAGTGAAACATTTTCAAGGAAAAAACTAAGAAAACCAAGTTGCCTTTTGAAAAGTATCTTTGGGGCAAAAGCACCTTTTATTAACCCAATCAGTTCCCTCTTATAATTTTTTGACACATGTGCTAAGATTATTAAAGCAGGTTTCTTCACTGCATTGTTACTTTGTAGTAAAATTAATGACATTTTGAAATGCATGTACTTATTTATGAAAAACAATGGATTTATTTGAATAAGTGTTCTTTTTTTACTACTGTCCATTGTTTCTAGACTGTAGTATTGCTTCATACTTCAAAGTATATTTTTATGAAAAAGCAGACTATAGCTGAAAAGCTTCTTTATTAAAATTCAGAGTTGCTGAACTTCGTGAACCAGATGTTGCATTTTCAGCCAAACCCAAATATTTTGTTAGAATGAAAGTTTGCATAGAATATTTAATATTTACCATACCTGCAGATTAAAAATAATAAATATAGCACTTAATAGAAGTGGAAAGATTTCTCATTTACAATCAAAAACATTGATATAGCTATTATATGGATAAGGAGTGAGCCTTATCTGGTAAAATCTAGCAAGTCAAAATCTGCTGGATGAATTACTAGGGCAAATCTTGGAATCTTATTAATAAAAAGTGTGCTTCTTCATATCATTTAACTAAATATATAGCAATACCAGGTGAGGTATACTGGATTAAAGCTACTGGTAATTCATAAAAAAATTCATCATTTATAAATAAATCAGATCCAAAGTAAATCTGAATAGAAAAGATTACAAACTGCAAACTTCATATATGTGCATAGAGATAGGCACAACTGTAACCAATAGGGAAAGTACAATTTTCCTCTTGCCTATATTTTGGACAGAAGCTAAGCTTACAGAAGTTACAACTTTTTCCCTGTGTAATAGCTTCAAAGCTATTTCAGAAGAATCAAAAATTTCTGTATGTTCTCTGTCACTTGCCAGCTGCTAACCGATGAATAGAAAGAGGCCAGAATAGCTAGAGGGGAAGTCTGATAATCGCTGAATTGCTAAATTGTTGATGGTGCCTGAGTGTGTTGGGGAACGAGCTGGCATTTTTTAGCCTACAGCATATAGCTCATCTAAAGAAGACAGAAAGCACGAAAGTGGGAAGAGAACATTATGGGATAGTCAGAAGAGAGTGGAAATTATTTTGTGCTGACTGAAAGAGGCAGAATCACATGAAAACTACATAAAAGCAAAGGTGAAGAAATCTACAGAGAAATAAGCAGGAAAGTTTAAGCATTCACCCATATTGCCAAGACAGAAAAACAGACCCTAGCAGCATGACTCAGTAGAATAAAAACATTACGTCCTGCAATGATATTTGTAATACTATCAAATATCCACATCTGCCTATCCCAGATCCTTGCAAAGGACTCGATAGGTAGAAAAAACAAAAACAAATCCAGTCTGGCTTGATTATGTGACAAATCATAATAATAGACCTGGGCAATTCTAGTTATTGGATATGCAGTTGCAATAGTGGATTAGACTCAAATTTAACTAGAAGACCTGGATAGGAAGACCGGAAAAATAATGACAATGGATCATGCCTTTCATCAAAGCAGCAATGTTGAAAGATTCTGTTTACCAAGGAGCATAGGTGAATGTGGAATGTTCAAATACACTAGACAGTTGGGGTAAAAAAAAGAGAATTGGAAAAATATTTGAAGAACAGTGAAGAAGATACATTAAAGCTTAATAATTACCAAAGAGACCAAACTGGCCTATAAGAAAGACTAACTGAATAATAAAAAAGAGACATGCCAAGGCAAAGTATTACATGGCCAGTACATAAAAAACTAGCATGAGTACATAAAAAAGTAGATGACAACAATGCATGGCAATGCTAAGGAAAGCTGAGGAAAAAGACAGAGGAGCTAATTCTATCTGCACAAAACTAAGCCTTAAGAACAAATCAGTAGTGGATTGCTCCCTGTTCGCAATAGTTCTATAAAACCGGTAGTAAAACCGGCAGGAGGCTCTGCCCACCGATCCCGACATCACTAAAATGCTTCTGCGCATGTACAGAAACTTCTGCGCATGTGCAGAAGAGCGCGTGCACACCCCTACTGCGAACTGGTAGTAAAGATAAGTAGAACCCACCCCTGGAACAAATATATATTACGTGAGAAGTGAGAAGTCAGCAACAAACAGCAAATGCCCTTTCTGCAAAGAAGCTGAAGAAATAGTGGACCACCTAGTTAGGTGCTGCAAGAAGGTGGCACAGATTGACTAAAATAAAGGCATGACAAAAGAGCAACAATGATACTTTGGAATACCTGAAAGAAATCTCTTTGTCCTGCAAGTAAGAACTGGAGGGACCACAAAATAGATATACAAAATGAAGAAGCTAAAGTGCTCTTTGAGTTTAGAATTCAAACAGACAAACATCCACTTAATAATTGTTGATAAGAAAGACAAAAAATTCTGGATAGTGGACGTTGCTGTTGTTCTCAAACAAGCAGAAGAGAAGAGAAAGAAATGGAGAAATTCACAAAATAAAGAGCTGCAAATAGTGATTATGGCAAAATAAAGCCAAGATAGTATCAATAGTAATAGGTGCCTTGGATGCTATATCAAAACAGCTGGAGCACCACTTGAACACCATTGGCATTAATAAAATCACCATCAATCAATTGCAAAAGGCAGTTTTTCTTAGAAAGGTTTACATCTTGTGATAATAACTTTACCACCATCAATCAACAAGATCTACCTTACAGAGGTCCTTGGGAAGGACTCAATAGGTGGACACAAATGCCAAATCTAGTTTAAACATCTGGCTGCCTGTGTGACCAACCATAATAAATTTAATTTATATGCTGCCTGCCTCCCAATGAGTCTGTTCAGTTTACAATCCCTTAAACATTTTAAATTCAAAAACAATCATAATCAATCAATCGTTAATCAAAAAATTAAAAAAAAAAAACAATACAGAAACAGCATGACAGAAGAACAACAATGACAAAGAAAGTACATCCAGAAAGGAACAGGAAGAAAGGAACATCAGTCATCCTGTCCAAAGTGGTGAATTAATTCTCAGAAATTAGCAACTTTATGCTTAAATGTTAAGCAGAATATTTTGCTTAAACATTAAGCAGAAAATTATTTTAAAATGTACCAGTACTTTGATATAGCACAATATTATTCAAATAGGTATATATAGAGAGAATGAAGGATTCAATAAAAAATTAAATTGGGATCTGTTTTCAACTTAACTTTTCTTTGTCATAAAAGCTATGAAGAATTCCGTGCAAAGTTCTATTAAATCGACTATCTCATTGCCCAGGCATTCAAATGAACTGTAGAGGTTATTAAGTTGCCCTTGATAAAATGATTTATTTTTTGAGGATAAATGCTTTTATAAATTCTACATTTGACAGTTTTACTACATATTGTAAATAGAATATTCTGCCAGATTTTTTTATGACAGCTATCACTAAGTCTTTCAGCCCTTATTACTTTTCAATTTTGAATATGCCTTCTTCTTTTTAAAAATATATATTTTTAATATGCACTTTTTATATCAATGGCCAGTTTGACTTGCAAACATGTTATTTAGATAGATTTAGATTACACTTTCCTCAAATGTCTTCCATTAACAGGCTCCACTATGGGAAGCAGACATTAATTTACATATTCTGCATTTATAGCCACAGATTCTTTAAGGTTCTGCAATTACTGATAAAATTTACAATCTGTTCTGTACTCAGCTATATTCTTCTGCTAAGGTCTCTGAGTTGTAAACAGTGGGTGTCCTTGAACCAACTGCAGCATAAGTAGTTTAAAATTCATTGTAATGTACATATTTTAGTATAATAAAATCAAAGAACTTCCCAGTCTACCTACTAAACATTATAAAGCTATATATCAAATATATGTTTATATCATTTTGATTGCTGTTCTTGGATTGTTCTCAGAAAAAAGTTATATTTTAAAATATAATAGTACTTATTTTTGTATTAAATTAAACTTTTTTATTATTTACAAAACATGCTGTAAAATGTTGTTTGTAACCTGGATACTGAACATATGGACATATTTTTAATTTGTAGTAAACATTTTGAATTATGATTTGGATTGAAGTGTTGAAGATTTTATCTCATAGCTCTCTGTTGTATTTCTGTACAATTATCTGTGAAATACTTCCTGATTTTCTCCCTTCCTCTCAGTATACAGTATAACATATTATGAACAGGTTTATAATTTCTATGATACAAAGTTAATTTGAATTCTGTCTAACCTGTTTTATTTTTATACTAAATTGTTTTTCATTTTCTTATACCATCTTTTCAAGGTTGTAAATTTACAAGGTTGTAAATGGCTACTTCAGACTTAGATATAGGAAATATATTCTCGTTTTTGTTGGATTTCACTGTGGCATCATATTTAGCTATTGTCTTAAATGAATTGCCCTCATTTTATAATATATTTTTAATTCTTATACACTCATTTTAATTGTATTCTTTTTTACAGTTTTATTGAATGTCACTTTAAGATTGTATACAGATGATGCAAATTTTAAATTTAACTTAATCCCCTCCCTAATGTTTAGCAGGTATTTCCATTAAAAATGAATAGTTTTGCTCCTTTTAAGAATCACCTTGTACTTGCCTTAATGTGAGGTTGTCTTTCATCAGGTGTACATGCTCAATATTATCCACTGATTGACAGAATTTCCACATATTTCTAATTCTGTTATGGGTGGAACATGTGTATGCAAACACATTTTATTTATTCATTCAAATTATATCTGCTCATCTCGCCAGGTGACTCTGAGTGATAAGCAAAATGTAAAAAATGAAAAAAAAAATCAATAATACAATTTAAAATATATAGCAGCCCAAAAATAAATCATGATCTATAATCTATAAGGTGGGTGCTATGCAGAAAAGACATGTTTTCAGGCTCTGCCCATAAGCATTTCTTAGCTGCTGGAACCTGAAACTTGCACATTTTGCCTAGAAACAACTGGGGAGAGATGGTCTCTCAACTTACTCACTCCCAAGCCATGAATGATTTTAAAGGTAACAACCAGCATCTTGAATTGCATGCTGGCAACTAATGCAGCTCATAGAATATAGATGTTAACCTGCGCTGAATAACAGGCACTATTTACTATCCATGCTGCTGCATTCTGCACCAGTTGAAGTTTCCAAATGTTCTTCAAGGGCAGACCCAAAGATGATACACATCCTCAGTTAGAATCTATCAAAGGAATATGATCTGCAGTTCTTCCCAACTTACTGCAATGAGTGGTATGTATGAATAATATGACTAAACAGAATTATTAAATGTTTGATCCTACTGCTTAACAGGTTATCACTTGAGCAATGTTTGCAACTAGTTTTTCTTCCAATGTCAATCATTAGTGCTTTTGGAGAATAGAACTATGTATGTTCTAACTTAGTGTGTTGATTTGGGAGATATATTGTTTTGATACAATTGTGGAAACAATAATTTACTGCAGTTCAACTACTTTATGTTCAAGGAATAACCTGGAATTTAGTAGTGTTATGCAATAGAGTAGGAAAAAAATCCCTAAAAGATAAATTCTCTAAAACCTCTTCTAGATTCATGTTATCCAAAGAAACCTAATTATTATCCTTCTTTGAAAGAGATTGTCTATGTTGTGGTAAAAACTGGTTTAAATATTGCAGTTTCTTATATTTATAAGTTCTGAATATCAGATATTCAGCAATGTCAGATGATTCAAAATACAGTAGTTAGGTGAGATATAAAACGTGAAATGAATTTCCTCATTAAGATCCAATCTAATTCCAACATGCTAGGTTGATTCTATTAAGCTACTTAAAAAAAGGATAGATTGGCTGTTGATCAGTGAAAATTCTGTCAATAGAAAAACACAAGTTTCTACTCTACAGATTTTACTTGCATTTTCTCATATTCATTTAATTGACACACAGTTTCATAATTTACTTCTGAAAATGCTTTTCATTCAGCTTTACCTGGTAAAAAGGGTGAGGCTCTTGATGAGCGATCTATTATTATACACACAATGCTATAATGCTTAGTACAAAAACAAAAAACACCACAGTCATTACAAAACTGCAAAGGCTATATCAGAAATGTTTAAACTGAACATTCACTCCACCTTGATTTTTATTCTATAATGCTATAAAGCATGTCCTATGCACCATTCTCCCCAAGATGGTTATACTGCAGGATCATGTCATGTGGATATGGTTCTTGGGAAGGATAAGCAAAGAATACTGCAAATATACTACAGGGACACACTACCCAAAGGACTATCCAGAATATGTAGATAATTCTAGATATCTAATTAAAGCAAGCAGGCACCTATAATAGATAGCAGCAATATAGAGAGATATTAAAAGTAGATCATTCCGTGAAAATTGCAAAAACATTATTTGATTCTGTCTCTGTGTGAGAGAAACTATTCCTAGCATCTAGTAAAAGAAAATCCAAAGTTACAAAGACAGAATTACAGTGGGAATTTTGAATGTATCAAGAACATGGCGAAGCTCAACACAGTGAAAGATGAAATGAACTAAGAGTGACTTCTTAGGCACCAGCAAATTAAAATGAATCGGGCAATTTTAAGCAGAGATTGTTCTGAAAAGCATTAGGAAAGAAGACATTCTTATAAGAAGATATGGAATACAATATATACAATTAGCAACCATTTAAAGTGGAAAGCTATCAAGGTTCTGCTAATGCAGAAGAGAAGGTTGGTGAATTTTGTGGTCAAGTTCAAGAAGATTGTTGGAGACCCATATACCAAAAGTTGAAATAATAACTAGGAAAATGTAGCGGAACAATATGGCTTAAATCCTAGAAATGAAAATGACTACTAGTTTTTCTACTCTATTTCTTTATTATTAGTACAATCTTCAAATAACCAAAATGATGTCTATATAAATGGGCATCACCAAATTGAGTAACACAAATTAAATTGACTACATTATTGATATAACTTAGTAAAATACCTCAAATATAACTTCAGTCATATGCCAGAGGCTGATTGTAGAATGGATAACTAGTGACTCATGTGCAACTTACAAATCAAGCTAAAGCAGAGAACAAAATGGATGGTGGAACAAATTTGGAGATAGCAAGTACACTACTTTGTTTCAGTTTTTTTCCTCAAATCTTTTAGTGGAATTCCAAGAAGCCACTCAAAGCAGCTAGTCAAGGTAGCTAAGCTTTATGAAACTGAGCAATGATCTTTGATGCTTTACAGCAGGCCAAGGCATTATATCAACCTCAATATTTTAGTCAAGCGACAAGATGAGTGGTACCTACTTTCCCCAGGCCTAGTTTTGATCCTATCAATGATTTCTCATTATTAGAAATCCAAGCAAATAGCTCTGCACACTTAATGCATTCTTAAAATTCATGTGCAATATGAAACTGCCAGCAAGAACACTCATTTCTTATTTATACTTTGCCTTAAAGAAACTTGATTTCTTTCATGAATAATTTTCTTTTTTAAAAATGTAGATATATAATAACTAGATCTGGGCATTAAATTAATCTCTTCTACCCTAAAATAAGGTTTTTCTTGTTCTTATTTATTTAGGAAATGAACATGAGCAAATGAAAGATTAGAATATATAATACAAACTGGTAAACAAATAATATCTGTTTAGTTTTAGGGTAGCAAGTTGAACAGAGCAATTATGCATCTCTTCAATATCAGTCATTTGTGTAGCAAGTTTTTTTTAAATATGTTTATCATTAAGGGCTTTGCATTTTGTTCATTTATTTAAAACAGCATAATCCTACTCTTCGTTTTCTTTTAGAAACAATAATAATCTTTTTCTCTGATTGTAGAATTAAATTTTGTATGTCAGCTTTGTATTGCTGTTATTCAAGCACCACTGTTTTTTCTTTCATTTCTTTCATTTTAAAAATATATTTAAGGATGAAATATTTAAAAAACCCATATCTATTTATAGTACTCAAATATTTGTATGAGTTAAGGTTAGAAGTAGGAAAATTGTTGAGAAATTAAGAGATAGAGAATATCTTGAGAAAAAAACCCAAATGAATTAAATGTAATGTAATGTGTAAAATATTAAGAATTAGCTAAATTAATATTATGAAATTGATCTGTTTACCTTTAAGTTCTACATTTAGTTTTTTTGTCCTGCTTGATTAAAATTGTGCCATTAGTAACTGCTTCTGTTAGAAATCAGGAAGTCATATGCTGCGTTAACTTAGATAATTTTCAAAGTCAGGCCCAATATGGTATGTGTGTGTAGACAGGGCAGACCTCATTTCATATATATATATATATATATATCAAGAATGAGACTTCGTCAAAACGTCGCCAAGACACTTCCAATTTTACGTGGGAGAAGACCCGAATAACCAAAGACCTACATATATGTGTGTGTGTGTGTGTGTGTGTGTGTGTGTGTATGTATGTATGTATGTATGTATGTATGTATATATATATATATATATATATACATACATACATACATACATACATACATACATACATACATACACACACACACACACACACATATATGTAGGTCTTTGGTTATTCGGGTCTTCTCCCACGTAAAATTGGAAGTGTCTTGGCGACGTTTTGACGAAGTCTCATTCGTGATCTTCAAGCTGGTGTTCTCGGCTTCGTGCTTCCAGGAGCAATGTGAGATCGCAGCTGTCTCTTCTTTTTAACTGCTAGTGGGGGCGTGAGCTGATTGGGTGGGAACTTGGCTGTGTTCTGATTGGGTGGAGGTGTGTTCTGATTGGTTAGGGTCTTGGCTGTGCTCTGATTGGATGGGGGGTTGGTTGTGCTCTGATTGGCTGGGGGTGTGTTCTGTTTGGGTGGGGGCTTGGTTGTGCTCAGCTTAGTCTGAGTTGCAGGGGGATTTGAGCTGGTGAGCTGCGTTGTTGTTTGGCTTCGTGTTTGTGGCCGTGCGAGCTCTTCATGGTGGGTGTCAGTCTGCTTCATGTATGGATTGGAGGGGTTTAAAGTGGCTAATGATGCAGCTGCGGTCTGGCTTCTGGTCCTTGGTCGTGGCTCATTATCAGTGTGGGTTTGAGTCTGCTTTCTGGGTGGATGTGTGGTGGTGACATCCTGTGTGGCTCTCGTGAGTGTGGGTCTGGTGTCATTCGTCGTGTTAGGGACTCGTTTGTCAATAAGGGCGGGTTTCCAAATGGCTGGTAGGCGAGAGGTATCATCTCGTTTGTTCATGCTGTGTGGGCGTTTTTCTATCTCGATGGCTTCTGTGATTATTCTGTTGTTAAAGTGTTCAGTTTTGGTGATAGTTTTGGTCTTTTTAAAGTCAATATCATGTCCTGTGGCTTTAAGGTGTTGGACCAGGGAAGAAGTTGGTTCCTCTTTTCTGACTGAGTTCTTGTGTTCTTCTATGCGTGCACTTATTCGTCTGTTGGTTTGTCCGATGTATGTGGTGGGGCAGGCGGTGCATGGGATTTCATATACTCCTTGATTTTCTAACTCAATTTTGTCTTTGGGGTTCCTTAGGATGGTGGATATTTTTCGGTTTGTGCAGAATGCTGTCTTGATGTTATGTTTGTGGAGGATTTTGCTTATTCTGTCTGTGGTGCCTTTTATGTATGGGAGGAGGGCTTTGCCGTTTTCTTGTTCTCTGTCTTAGATTTTAGTGGGGGTTTCTTTTTGGATTAGGTTGGTGATCTTATTTCTTTGGAATCCATTGGATGTTAGTACGTTAGTGAGAGTGTGTAGTTCGGTTTTTAGGTGTTGTTCGTCAGCTAAGCGTTTTGTTCTGGAAATGAGTGTCTACAGAGTTGATCTGGGCAGGGTGGTGGTGTGAGAGTGCATGCAGATAGCGGTTTGTGTGTGTTTTCTTCTGGTAGATAGTGTGTCCTAGGGAGCCATTGGATTTTCTGTAGACTAAGACATCCAGGAAGGGAAGTTGGTTGTTCGCTTCTGTTTCCATGGTGAACTGTATTTTGGGGTGTAGGCTGTTGAGGTGTGTGAGGAAGTTGTCCAGTTTTTCTTTCCCATGTGGCCAGATTATGAAGGTGTCGTCTACATATCTGAGCCAGAGTTTGGGTTTGTGATCAGATTTTTCTAGAGCTTGGGTTTCAAAGTATTCCATATAGAGGTTGGCAATGACAGGTGAGAGGGGTGATCCCATGGGTGCTCCTTCTATTTGTTTGTATTTCTGTCCATTATAGATGAAGTATGTGTTGGATAGGCAGTGGTTGGTCAGATCTAAGATGTGCTTGGGGGGGTTATATTTGTTTTGGATAACTGTCAAGGCTTCTTTGATTGGTACTTGGGTGAAGAGGGATATGACATCGAAGCTCACGAGTAGGTCACTGGGCTGTAAGTTTTGTTGCTTTATGATGTCTATGAACTGGAATGAGTTTTTTACGTATGAGGTGATGGATTCTGCATAGGGCTGTAGTTGTTTGGCGAGAAATTTGGCTAGGTTTTGTAGAGGTGAGCCTATGGAGCTGACTATGGGTCTAAGTGGGGTTCCTTCTTTGTGTATCTTGGGGAGACCATAAAGCTTAGGGCATCTGGATGATTTCTCTCTGGGAATGATTCTTTGCTGAATCTCTTCGCTGATGGGGGAGGCTTTTATTTTGGATCTGGTGTTTTTTTCCAGGTAGGTGGTAGGGTCTGTGTTTAGGGGTTTGTATATGGAGTCTTGGAGTAGGTTGGTTAATTTGGTTTGGTAGTCAGATGTGTTCATAACCACCGTGGCATTGCCCTTGTCTGCTGGTAGGATTATTATGCTGGTGTCTTCTTTCAGGTTAAGTAGTGCTGTCTGTTCCTCTTTGGGTAAGTTACTTTCGCTTAGCTGACGAACAACACCTAAAAACCGAACTACACACTCTCACTAACGTACTAACATCCAATGGATTCCAAAGAAATAAGATCACCAACCTAATCCAAAAAGAAACCCCCACTAAAATCCAAGACAGAGAACAAGAAAACGGCAAAGCCCTCCTCCCATACATAAAAGGCACCACAGACAGAATAAGCAAAATCCTCCACAAACATAACATCAAGACAGCATTCTGCACAAACCGAAAAATATCCACCATCTTAAGGAACCCCAAAGACAAAATTGAGTTAGAAAATCAAGGAGTATATGAAATCCCATGCACCGCCTGCCCCACCACATACATCGGACAAACCAACAGACGAATAAGTGCACGCATAGAAGAACACAAGAACTCAGTCAGAAAAGAGGAACCAACTTCTTCCCTGGTCCAACACCTTAAAGCCACAGGACATGATATTGACTTTAAAAAGACCAGAACTATCACCAAAACTGAACACTTTAACAACAGAATAATCACAGAAGCCATCTAGATAGAAAAACGCCCACACAGCATGAACAAACGAGACGATACCTCTCGCCTACCAGCCATTTGGAAACCCGCCCTTATTGACAAACGAGTCCCTAACATGACGAATGACACCAGACCCACACTCACGAGAGCCACACAGGATGTCACCACCACACATCCACGCAGAAAGCAGACTCAAACCCACACTGATAATGAGCCACGACCAAGGACCAGAAGCCAGACCACAGCTGCATCATTAGCCACTTTAAACCCCTCCAATCCATACATGAAGCAGACTGACGCCCACCATGAAGAGCTCGCACGGCCACAAACACGAAGCCAAACAACAACAACGCAGCTCACCAGCTCAAATCCCCCTGCAACTCAGACTAAGCTGAGCACAACCAAGCCCCCACCCAAACAGAACACACCCCCAGCCAATCAGAGCACAACCAACCCCCCATCCAATCAGAGCACAGCCAAGACCCTAACCAATCAGAACACACCTTCACCCAATCAGAACACAGCCAAGTCCCCACCCAATCAGCTCACACCCCCACTAGCAGTTAAAAGGAAGAGACAGCTGCGATCTCACATTGCTCCTGGAAGCATGAAGCCGAGAACACCAGCCTGAAGATGACGACTCAAGTTTTCGCGGGTGTGTGTATGTAAAAAGTTAAAATCTCAGGTGTTTTCCTGTGTCATTAAAAGTCTGTTAGTTAAAATGCTTAAAATCTTAAAATCCTGGCTAAAATCCCAGCTCAAAATCCTCTAAAATCCTAACGAAACACTTTGTAAGGTCTTTTAAAACTTTGGCTAAAATCCTAACCAACACTTTAAAGGTTTTTTTGGCAACGTTTCGACAAGCTCTCTAACTTGTCATCATCGGGCCCCTACTTTCAGTTTAGAAGCTGTGGGTATGCTGCGAGGTCGGAGTTGTTGCTTTTCTCTGTTCGCTGCTGCTGACGTATGCTGGTTAGCCTGCAACTCTGTGTCCTGCTTGGAGGGCAGCCGTTTTTTTCTCCTGCTTCATTATCATAATATCAAAATATATATGTATATACATTTAAGTGTGTATATGCACCCACATGCTTGTGTGTACTATCTATCTGTCTGTCTGTCTGTCTATTATCTATCTAGCTATCTATCATACATAATGTGCTAAATAAATAAAAATATCTTATTTATCTTTTTTTTTTTTATAAAGCTTTTAATGGTTGTGCTGTTATACGTTCAGTGTCATTTTTAATGAGATGGGCAGCTATATAAATAAATACAATAGTCCATTTTGGATGTTTGCAGAGCAAGCAAAATGCAGTCAGCTGAGGCCATTTTTCAATAGGATCATTGTTAACATGTGCAGCTATACTGAGAAAAGAGTTACTGACCATGATAAATTTAGAAAAATTCACAAATTATATACTTAATCCTTCAGGAGCATCTCATTCTTCATGTCAAACAGGAAAATATCTTCATCTTATTCTAATAATTATTTCATCTTAAATATCCGTGATGATATACTTGTCTACAGCATGACAGAGTGTAACTATTGTGCTACAGTTGCTCAGCATGTTTCAGAGGGTTTCTTTAAAAAAAAAATATCTCCAAAATGGTGTGTGCATATGTGGCTCTATATAAACCCAAGAATCCAAAATCTCTAAGCTGTTTGATATAGAGTTATTCAAACAGTTACGGACTATGCACACAGTGAAATGTGCTCTCCTAAGTAGCCGAGAATATAATAACGTGATAATTCGGTTTATGGCTATGATCCAGAGAAGCTACTGCCAGGTGACAAGAGGTCTGGATTTGCAGACAAATTGCTGATCGGAATGCAAATTGCTATGTGCAATATCCTGCTCAGCAATAATCACAAATATTTGCAGCTCTCACAGCCGTCTTCTACTTTATACCAAATTGTATAGTGATAGAGGCATAACTCTTTGCATAACTGTTTGGTTAAATGTGGCAATGAATATCCCACCGATGAAATGCTACCTTTATATACAATGATGTAGTTCTCCATCTATAAATAATAAATGAGCTTTAGTTTTCAACCTGGTGGATCCTTAAACCACAAACTGGCTTCTTATGAGCTTCCACAGAAATACCATCTCAATTATCCTCAATTATTTTTGTAGCAGTATATTACCTTACTTCTAGTTAATTTAAGTTGGCTGAATTCCTAAATGTATTGTTTTACATGCCCACAACTGTACTTTGGGCAGAAAAAGAGGCTTACAATGGACACATCTTGTTCCCTAGGTGAGAAATTTGTACTTTTAGAGTTACAAAGTTCTGTTGAAATCGGTTTTTCCATACTGGAAACAAGAGCAGATGAGCCAATTCTATTTTATAAATAAATAAAAGATTCTTACAAATGAAGGCAAATATATATGTCCCAGAATAATGTGTCAAATCCTACAAAAGATATTTAGAAAGTTAAATTCATGCATTTTTTGTCATCTACATCCATTTTATTTCAACATTCCATATTTCCATTAGTATAACTCTACACATTTTTGTGGTACTAAATATTTCTTTTCATTCTATTTTAGGAAGTGTGCATATAATTATAGTTTAGTTTCTATTCATTCTTTTGTGAGAGTAATTTCCCTTCTAATACTTTTTCATACAGATGTTTGTATCTGCTTTTCTTGCCATCATTCTAATTTTAGTCTCTTTCTTCCATTTCTTCCCCTTTCTAAAAAAAAATAAAATGGTTTTTCTATTTTTCCCACTATTCATTCTTAATAATACCTGAAATGGTTTGACCCAGAACCTCTAATCACCCTTCATCTTCTTTGGGATACTTTAGCTCATAAGATCAGACTAGTACTAACTTGTTGAATATTTAAAAAATTTAAAAATTGACTTTTAAGAGAGCCCAGGAGGCGAATTGGGATGAGTTGAGAGCCCCCACCCTAGATTGTGTTTGGATGTTTATTGCTCCTAGTGGCCATAGCTTCTCCATTTTTTTTTTTGTTATTGACAGATGTTCTTTTGTTATATTCTTCTTCTATTTTAATCTTCTTACTATAAGAGGGAAATATAAGCTGATCTGAGTCCCACTGGATTGAAATGGCGTATAAGCTGCAGTAAATAAATCAATCAATCATAAATTAACAGGCAGTTCAAAATACATTGAAGATATCAGTTATGCTGTTAGTTTTGGATGCCTAAAGAAAATTGGATCAAATCCATACTTTCTTTAGTAACTACAGATAAAAGTAAAAACTTACCTGTGGCAACTTGGAGACAGGTGAAATGAAAAAAAGGAAAATAATTAAATATTAACTGGATTCTAAACATTATACAATAATTTTAAACTATCCTGAAAATATAAATATATATTTCATAATTGCTTAGTACAGATTTGTAGAATATTACTACATATTACTTCCATATGAAAATTTGTCTTGCTACATAAACGAGATGATGTGTTGGAATATGGTGGGCCAGATTGCCAGGTGAGAGGGAATATATTCTAGAGGAGTAAGAGGCATCCCAGTTCAGATGATTGGTATGAGAGAAAGAGCGGGATGACAGCCCCTCCCTAATAGAATACATGTTTGAGATAGATGATAGGCTGCTTCAGTTTGGCAAGATTTTATCTATGGGCATGGAACAATAAAGAAACCTGATTTGAAGTTTTGCCATGTGCTTTTCCTGACAGATGAGGTACGTACAATAACTGATTCTATAATGTAGAGGAAAAATGTGAGAGATGGTGGAGAGAGAGAGAGACATTGGTGTGATAGACTGCAGTGAAGCAATAGTTTTTGTGGAAGGAAAGAGCACATTCCAGAAATAGAGTGGGAGGGGAGATATGAGACAGAAGAAGATAGAAAGAATGTATACTGTATCCTAAAGGTGATTTTTCAAGAGGCAACGGAACTTTCTTGTTTTTTTCTTTGGAGACTTTTCGCTTCTCATCCAAGAAGCTTCTTCAGATCTGATTGGATGGTGGGGAATGGAAGGATTCATACTCCTTGAAAACAGCTGGTCATTTGTATTCTTTTAAAGAGTCATTGAGGCCACCTGGAGGTTTATCTGTGTTGTCAGGGTCACCTGAGTAGTGCAAATGAGTGTGATGCCTTCTTGGAAGTGTTGAAAAGACTGTGTTGTTGACTGGAGATGATGTCTGCATCTCAAACTGAAGCACAGATGGTTCCTGAGTCTGCAATGCATCCCTTCAAATGGTGCGAGTATATGAACGGATTTCCAGAAAAATGGCTGACTACAGGAACCATTTGTTTCTCTTCTTTTACTTTAAATATTAATTTCTGTTAATTTTAATCTTTCTTGTTTAAAACTCTAATAAAGTTATTATGTAAAAAATTAAAAAATGCAATTTGCCAACATGAAACACAAATGAGAAAAATGGTTAAAATATTGGATTCATAAAAATTTAGAACAAGAATTTATTTCAGCAGGGACAAGCCAAAAAAATAAAGTTGTATTATACATAAATCCATAGTTAAAACCTAAACTGATAATGAATGATGATCATTGATGATATGTAGGGGCTAAAATTAATTTGAATGAAAGTAAGATTATGATATTAGGAATATATGCCTCAAATGAAAATAAATCTATATTTTTAAGGAATTTACAGAAAATTAAAAGACCAGTGTTATGAAAATTGGTATTTTGGGAGAGGTTGGAATGGAGTGACTTGCCCACTAAGAAATAGAACCTCTTTGAATGTCTCTCTGAAAATAATTAACACAAGGTAAAATACCCAAAAATATGTTTTGATGTTACAGATGTTTCATAACATAAAAACAGTGACTCTAAAGAACATATCCATTTCTTTGTTGTTTTATCATTTTTTCTAAGTATGTATTTTAGTCCAATATTTTTTCACTTTTGAGCATGTCCACCACGTATGATAGTATGAACCTGGTATCTGACTGCACTTCCAACATTTAGCTGATAAATTTTCATACATCTTTGTATGAAATCTCACTGGTGGCAGATACTACCTATAAAACATTTTAAACATAAAACATATAAATTCTCCTTATAGGCCGTTGGCATTGTTACCTTACAATTTCTATCCCACAGTTTTTGCCATTTATCTAATTCTATTGCCAAAGTTTTTAGCCCATCTTATCATTGTTTCTTTCACTTGTTTTTCCAGTTTAATATTCAGTAAATAATTTTATATATAATTTTATATATATATATATATATATATATATATATATATATATATATATATATATATATATATATATATATATATATATATATATATATATATATATATATATATATATAATATTTTGCTGATAAAGAAATAAAGGGAGACTAGTATAGATCTATTTCAAGCTTTTTAGCTTTCATCAGCTAGCCATACCCTTAATCAGATTCGAACTTGGGCTTCCTTCATGTTAGGCAGTTGAATTAACCTTCTGAGCCACAAGTTCTCCTCCCTTCATCAGCTTGAGCCAGGGGAAAGATTAAGTGTTTTTTTATCGAAAGGGACCAGAATGCCCCCTCCCACATGTTGGGGTAGATTGGGTGTCTGGATCTACCCCAATGGCGTGCTCGTTATAGCATTTCACACCCATATTCATTACAAACTATTCTAAAAATATATATATAGTGTTTATCGAGATACCTGGACACACCTGTGTGTGTGTGTGTGTGTGTGTGTGTGTGTGTGTGTCTTTAGCAGCATAACATCTTGGTTTACGTATGTAGAACCTAGCTAAAGAGACATACACATAAAACCTACGAAAAAGAAAGAAAAACACACACACACATATATATATATTTCATCTGTCCCTAGTAGTATTTGATCTAGTTCTGTTGGTTCTTTACATTCTTGTGTCTTTCTCATATCTTGATTGCATTTGCATATATGGCCACCAAGCTAAATCAATAGCTTGATTGGTCAGTTCTTGTTTAGATTTGAGTTTCCCTTTGTCATTCCAAATGTCTTTATATCTTACAATTTTTTCCATATCAATCAGATTAGGATATATGGGTGCCTCCATTGTGGAGAGCCAGACTGGTATTTTCATGTAATGTCTTTCTTTAATTTCCCTCCATACTAGGATATCTATTTCTTTGCAAGACACAAATCTTTCTCAAGAATAAATATGTATTGAAACTTACTACATGTCTCAAAGGTGCTTTTTCAAAAGGCAACTGGACTTTTTTGTTTTTCCTTGAAAATGTTTCGCTTCAAAGGAAAAACAAAGAAAGTCCAGTTGCCTTTTGAAAAAGCACTTTTGAGACAACTTGACCTGGATGACTGAGAATTTCCATAGACAACTTGCTATATGCATTAACAAAATGGAGATATTGCCAAATACTTACTCAGATCATAACCTGGTAACTCTTAACATAATAGAGAAAGTTAGAACTTATATATGAAATTTTGTTACAAAAATAATTGAGAACTGTAAATATAAATTGAAATCATTCTTGAAGTTAATTTAAATAAAAACACAGATATAAGGATAGTATGGGATGCTAATAGAACTTTTATGAGAGGACAATTTATACAACAAATTGAAAGAAAAAGAGAAGAGATGATGGAAAAGTAGATTAAAGATTAAATTATCAATGGAAGAAATAAAGAAGGAAGGGAAAGTATTTTACAGCAGATTAAACTTTTATAGTGCCAACTTTCTGTGTTTAAAGAAATGATTAAAGAATAAAGAAATTAAATAAAAAACAAATTTCGCAAAACGAAAGAACTTTGAGTCAAACAATCAACTGAGAAATGGTTAGAATATAAACTGAGAAAAGAAAATGAGAAGAAAATGATATTAAGGTTACAAAATGGGAGTGCAATGATAATAGATTGTTGGGTCTAGATGCTATGTTAATAGGCACCTCTGATGGGCCCATTTCTTGGAAGGACAGAACAAGGACAGATCTTTTACCTGTTAAAAATCCTAAAATAACTCTTTTTGCTCTTACCTTTTGTTACT
The DNA here is from genome assembly GCF_059756535.1 of Pantherophis guttatus. NCBI lineage: Eukaryota > Metazoa > Chordata > Lepidosauria > Squamata > Colubridae > Pantherophis > Pantherophis guttatus. The sequence continues at coordinate 46,283,409 of NC_142067.1, read as the reverse complement.
GTATTTGGTAGACTATGTTCTTTATTAATAGCAAAGCAGATGAAATATAATCATAAGCCTTTGTATAGAATGTGTTGTATTGTTTTTTTGTGTTGCTTAGTTCATTATTTGTAAGATAAAAAGAAATTATGAATTTTTATTTCATATATTTTTTGGTATCCCATTTTTATTTTTAATATTGTACCCCACTCATAGTTCATTTGAATTGGAACAGGTTATAAATATTATTAAATGGATAAATAAATTTGGCTGACTAATATAGAATAATTATTGTAAAGTATGTGTGGGTAAAAGTTTGACTAGTATGTCAGTATCACTTATCTAAAGTCTGAACTTTGAACCTTACAGGCCTTTACATACTCCATCTTTAGAATAAAGAGATATACTGAATTAATTTATCATCCCTAGTACTGCAAATAAATGGTTATTTGTTGTGGAACACATTTTTTTTCAAAAGTTACCATAAATGAGAGACCCAAATTGATGGCTGTCCTTGGAGATATAAATGTAATTATGAGTGTCAAAACTCTAGTCGCTTCACTGTCAGTCATGGTGATAGAGTGTGTTTGGCTCTTGAGGATTTCTGCAATGCAAAATGTGCCATAGATCAGCCAAAAATCATCTAGAGGTTGCATTTGTCATTTCATACCTTATGGGATAGATAAAGTTTAAGATCCCATGTTTGATAATTACTGCTGCCATTTGAATTAGCAGATAATTAAGAAAAAGGTTGTTATAAAGCCTTATTCCCATTTTAAAGTAAAATAATTCATATCAACTTGGTTAACAATCTTGCCTTCTCTCTTTGTAGGAAAAGACTATACAGTTAGTCCTTGCTTAATGATCAATCACTTAGAGATCATTAAAAGTTACCATGGAGCCCCCCTAAATCTACTTGCAAACTGACAGCTACATGTTCTCCCACAATCACATGACTTCATTTCAGGAACTTGACAACCAGCCCACCTTTATGGCCATTTGCAGCATTCTGTGGTCATGTCACCACAGTTTATGACTTTTTTGCTGGTCTCTGGCCTTTTCAGCCAGTTTCTGGCAAGAAAACAGCAATAGCACTTACTTACAGTATATACCACTTCACAGGGCTTTACAGCCCTCTTTAAGTGGTTTACAGAGTCAGCATATTGCCCCCAACAATCTAGGTCCTTATCTCGGAAGGATGGAAGGCTAAGTCATCCTTGAGCCGGTGAGATTTGAACTGCCAAATTGCAGTCACCTGGCAGTCAGCAGAAGTAGCCTGCAGTGCTGCATTCTAACCACTGCACCACCGTGTCTCTTTATACCTAAAGGAATAAATGGATTTGCTTAGTTTGCTTAACAACCACCACAAAAAAAAGTAATAAATTTGGATCTGGTCACATGGGCACCTCAATTTAAGACTGTCATGACTTCTGATGGAAATTTCAGGCTCCATTACAGTCATAAATCAAAGTCTACCATGTAATAGGATTCACTGAAAGAGCAGGTCTATGATTGAAGAATCTTTCTAGACTCACTCCTTATTAAGCAAATGGAGTCTGTGGCTAAGAGGGATTTTGCCAAGATTCACTTGCCTTGGAGAGCCAATTAATATTCAATAGGTTCAGAATACATTGGCTTATATATTGATGGCTCAGATGAGCCCTATAGTATCTGCTTTGTTGTCACTGAATTGGTGAACAGTAGGTTTCAGAGTGCAAATGCTGGTTTTAATCTATAAATCCTATGTGGCTTAACAGTTAAGTATCTGTTAAGTAACAGTTAAGTTTTATTTTTCAAGCAGAGGTGACAAAACTAATCTATCCAGTAAGGTATACCATATTCAAATCTTTGTGATCCAAAGAACCTGTGAACTGAAGGGTATGAGAGAGTCAATGTTTTTTGGTTGCAACTCTCAATCTTTGAAAATAAATCCTTCTCAATGTTAGGCCAGCATTTTCATCTTGATAAATTAAGATGCTTCAGAACACAGTTGAGATTGAGGCTGCTAATCATTACGTTTAGTTACATTTGCTATATTATAAGTTGATTATTTTTATTCTATCTATCTATCTATCTATCTATCTATCTATCTATCTATCTATCTATCTATCTATCTATCTATCTATCTATCCTGTTTTTATTATATGAAATGCCAGGAATTCCAAGAATCTTTAAACTGGTGATAAAAATGCAGTAACATAAATAGCATAAATAAACAAATTCCTCAGGATCTTTTTAGCTGGAATATTTCTTTATTTATAAGTTTTAGATTGTTATTAGTAGAACAACATCCATATATGATACTTTCATGTTTCTCGACAAGTCCAACATTGTAGACAACTCCAACATTCCATCTAGGAATATCATGGCTTAGATAATAGCCATATCCCCCTATTTCTATTTGGGATTTTGATCCTGAATCATTGACAGCCCAAATCTTTCACACTAAGAAAACTAGTGTTGGCATATTCTGTAACTCCAGGACCAATGAGGTCCCAGTATTCTGTTGCAACAGCATTCAGAGCTTTCATGAAGCTAAATTTTGGAGAAAAGGCCACTAAGCATGCTACATCTATTCCTGTTCTTTTGATAGAGGACAAACATAATAACTGTATTTCAAATCCTAATTTAGGCAAAGCAGACTTTAAAATTAAAGAAATCTACAGGCTTTTCAACAAAAACAGAGAGAAGAATATAAGTCATTAGCTTGCATCTACATCACATTATTTTGCTTATTTAGCATCATGCCTCTCCTGCTATAACTCTTGCATCCTACAGCTGAAAATATTAAGATACATTTACTGTCTAGTTACTATATTTTTCTCTTCCTAATGGCCAACCACTAAAGCATCAACATATCAGAATATTAGTTATCTGTCCTGTACTCATGAATGTCAGTGACCTTGTAGATTTTTCCTGTAGAGACTTTTTCCAGACTTTCCTTTCTTTCTATTAAAAAAAAGTAGGGGGCTGGAAAACTGCAAACCAAAACATTATTATAAGGAGTTTTTTTATCCATGTGGGTCTATCAATTTAGTTTTAGTTGGCCATGTCAAGCATGGCAATATGCAAGAACAAAATAATATGCATCATAACAAATATATGTTTGTAAAAAGAAACTAACAGAATCAGACCACTGCAAGAAGTATCTGCAATTACCCATTGCTTTGTTCCCAAAGATAGTTTGTGGCTACCGTGACATACAGGTTATGATTTCTGTGTTAAATAGAGAACTTAAAACTACTGCAAATGTCTTTGGTTCTTAATAATCATGATACTGAATATTGGAAGGAAAAGTTTTCAGTGTCATAAAATGAGAATTCATTCCTTAATCCATATTATCAAAATACAAGCCAGAGTTAGATATAACTCCTACCATTTTCAATTTCATTGCTATTGATTGTAACAGAGCTTTCCCAGCAATAGTTAAATATTTATTCGCCTTGTACATCAATGATAGTACATGAATAAATTATGATTATTCTTATAATTGATAGGTGGTAACAATAATTTATTTAGCACCATTGTGGTATAAGGCAAATTTCAAAATTACGTAACACAAAAGATAGATTCTTGCCAAGGAGTTTGGAAACTAATTGAAGTAAAAGTTGAGTGGGGGAAAAGCAAAAGATCTGTGTATAAAGCATGTCAGCAAGGTTGTATTATTAGATTTGATGGTTGATAAAACTTGTTCATTCCCTCTGAATCTGCTCAGGTTACTTTTTTTATTTTAGTCCTTTGCAATCCATTGATTCTTGGGAAATTATAATCAAAAATTGACAATAAAACATCCACAGCAAAACAGTCAATTTTAAAACCAACATGCATTCACACACGTTGAAATATGTTTTAACAAGAGCATTCAAACCATAAGAAATAACTAGATGCATCCAAAAGTCAAAATTCCTTATAGAACATAGAATAATAGGATTGGAAGAGACCTCTGAGGTCTTCTAATCCCTGTTTAAGCAGGAGATTCTATAGCACTCTTGATGAATGGCTGTCTTGTCTCTTCTTGAAAACCTCCAGTGATGGTGCACCCACAACTTCCAGAGGTAAGCCATTCTGTTGATTAATTGTTCTCAATGTCAGGAAATTTCTCCTTAGTTCTAGGATCCCTCTTTAATGATTTTCCACCTGAATAGTTCTGTTTTTAATAATTTTTGTAAAACCTAATTCACAAGTACATTAGCTCCTCATTAGGAGGGAAATACTGCCAAAGTTCAAATGAATAGATTTTTGTGGCTGGTTACATTTTAATGAACAGGTAATGCATCTATCTGTGAAATTGGATTAAAGCATTAGAGCAATTTGTGCCACTGGAGACTTAAATTGACAGAATAATAGGTTCATAGTGCACAATAGTTTATGTGCACAAAAACCATTTTCATGTTGTTGATATTGATCACTAAGTTTTAATATATAACCATCTTATCTTTATTGGGAATAGTCAGATATAGATAGACAGATCTTATTGAATAGGGCCCAAACCCCTTGCTGGGAATTGAAATCATGGTTTATTTAACTTTATATGACTATATATGGTACATTAGCTTTAGGCGATGTCCATCTTCTTGTACTCAGTGCAGAAAGGGATATATAGAATCTATATTCTATAGAATACAATAGCATATACAGTCTACCTTCTATTAAGGTTGCAGAAAGATATACAGATATTACATTATATCACATACCCAATGGGAGAGTCATGTAAAACTTGCTACATACAGCAATGCAATATATAACTTCTATATCTCCTTATGAGAGCTTTCTGGAAGATGGCATATACCATTCTAACAGAATTTGTATTTGGGGGAGGTTTTAAAAAATAATGTCTATATTTTCTTATATATTTTGTAGACACTGTCAAATATCATAGAAGATCTGAAAGGAGGATCTGAAAAAGGACATGTTCAGACTTCCCAAGGATAGTATTAGTGATTATAATGGACTCTTGAAATTAGAATGAAAAAGCCATTGCTCCTTTAAATGTTTTTTTTTTTTTGTGTTCATCTGCAAAACATATTCTTTAAAAACTTGGGTGAAAGGGTGGTGATAGTTCTTATATCTGTAAATGACATAAAAAAGCTTTGGTGGCGCAGTGGCTAGAGTGCAGTACTGCAGGCTAGTTCTGCTGACTGCTGACTGGCTGCAATTTGGCAGTTCAAATCCCACCAGACTCAAGGTTGACTCAGCCTTTCATCCTTCTGAGGTGGGTAAAATGAGGACCCAAAATATTGGGGGCAATATGCTGACTCTGTAAACCGCTTAGAGAGGGCTGTAAAGTACTGTGAAGCAATATATAAGTCTAAATGCTATTGCTAATTGAACAGGATATATGAGTCTCTAAAAAAGAGAAATAAAATTTTAAGTGAGCTTGGTAGGTTTGAGAATAGTTCTGAAAATAACGTATTTAATGCAGATAATGCAAAAGAAAAAATAGACAAATACAGACTGAAGAATATTTGGTTTTCTAATTATTTACAAGAATAAGCTATGGAGTCTTGAATTGAATATGAGCATTATAAGATAGCAAAAAAAGACAAATGCAATTTTAGGTAGCACAAATAAAAATGGTTTTTAAATCAGGGGGGAAACATAAATTTTGCTTTATTCTGAATTGGTCTTGTCTTATTTTAAATTCAGTTCTTGCACCACACTTTAATTTAGATGAGATTATGTATTGGGATTTAAGAACATAAGAAGTAGGGGGCTTCTATTTTGAAAAATGAAGGAGAGTTAGATGATAAATGCTGGATATATTATTTCATTGATTTTTTTTCTCCTACATGTATATTTTATTTGTCCATTAAGGAGCTCAAGGCAGTGTATATGATATCAGTCCTAGTTTTTTTCTTCTTCACAGAACACTCTTGCAAATCAAGTTTATCCTACAGTAACTGGCCAAATTGTAAGAAGAAAGCCATGTTAAACTATCACAGAAGAAATCAGGAGTCTGGTAGCACCTTTTCAGAATAGGTCCTGCCAGGTTCCTTCTAATAACTTGCCAGATGTCTTTCATAGACCATTTAAGGCGAGTTCAACATACTCTGTAGGATGTTGGGGTGGGTGGGGGGTAACCAGTGTCCATGAGCTTACACAGTTCATGCTATAGGCTGAATTTTTGAACCACCTGACTTTTTATACAAACAAACCCCCCTCCCCCGTTATTCTCCCAGTTAAAACATTAGGTGGACAATCAGCATATTACAAAATGAAGCATAAGATGTATTATTTCCAATAATAAGATGTATTAATAAGCATAAGATGTATTATTTCCAATAATGCTTCTGGGTCCCATATATCCCAATATACATATCCCAATAGACAGGTTTTCCCAACCATTGGTAAGTTTTGGATTTATAAATTTTCAGAATTCTGAGCAAATGGCCTGGGGGCAACTCTGAGAATTGAAAGCCATTCTTCTGGATATTGCCACACTTGAGACATTTTTAGAAAATAAAAATGACAATCCATATTATAAATATAGGATAGAATAAGATTAGATTGTTGCATGGGAGAGCAATTGTCAACTGTCTGACTAGTGAACCCAAAATAAGGAAACACTCTTAGGAGCTTTGAATTCCCAAAAGTAAAACTTTATTGGATACACCATTTTGGTACTGAAGAATCAAAACCAACTCTGGTTTTCCCACACAAATACTTACTTAGTTAAACAATACTTTCCCTTTCTCCCCACCCCCGCGTGATCATATTGTCCAATTATGAAACATTCTTTTGTTATGGGAACAATCCATCTCCTTCTCAAGCACCTGCAGTGGTGATCTTGATGGTTATCTTCGAAACCGTCTTCTACCGCATAGTTCCCAGTGACCGGTAAGATCCCACAGAGTTTGCCTCCTCCAAGTCCCATCAGCTAAACAATGTCGGCTGGCAGGTCCACAGGGGAGGGCCTTCTCTGTGGCTGCCCCAGCTCTCTGGAATCAGCTACCTCCTGAGGCTCAGACCGCTCCCACCCTACTGGCCTTCCGGAAAATGGTGAAAACCTGGCTTTTCCAGAAGGCTTGGGACCGTTGATCTCGCCACTGCGATCTTGCGAGATCCAGCCATGAGCGGTGTGTATGGGGTTTTTTTAACGTCTCTTATTGTATATTGTTTATATTGTCTTTGTTGTAAACTGCCCAGAGTCCTTGGAGAGTTGGGCAGCATAGAAATACAAATAATAAATAAATAAATAAACAAGAACTATCAGATGTACAAATTAGATTTACAAGAGACAGAAACATCATATTGCTAACTTCTGATTGATAATGGAAAAGGCAAGGAAATACCCATAGATGTCCATTATTAAATAGATGGTAGATAGATTGTAAATGCAGAATATACTATGAGAAAGTCTAGATGAGAAGGAATAAAAATTAAAATTAGAAACACCCACATTCTCAACTGTAGTAATGTTATTTTAATGGCTGTTGGTTAGAAAGACTTAAAGACTCTCTTGTTAAAGCTGAAAGAAGAATGCAAAAATCTAATATGCTGCTCTGTATTAAAAAGAAAAGAAAAGAAACAGCAACTAAACTTATGTCAACAGGTAATGTCAACCCAATCGAAATAGGTGGTGTTGAAGTAGAAGTTGCAATCTTCCTAGAATCAAAAATTTACAGAAGTGGTGATAATAGCTGTAAAAATAGATGTTCACAGCTTGAGAAAAAGACTATGACAGATCTGTATGAAATATTAAAATGCATACTCATCACAGTGACAACAAAAGTATGTATTGCCAAGACTGTATTTTTCTCAGTTATAATATATGGCTAGACCATCAGACAAGCTAAATGAAAAAAAAAATGAATTGTGCTGCAGATTAAAATTTTTGAGAATAACCTGAATCACAAGCATAACAAATATTTTAATACTAGATGAACTAAAGTTCTACTGGACACTAGAAGCACTGTTAAGGAAACTAAAGTTTGCATATTTTGCATGCAAGACACAAAAGCAATATTTTTTTGTAAAATATTATTTTATAATAATAGCTTTTTGATGTAATTTTTTAAAAGTACAAGCAGACTAAGTGTTCTGTCCCCGTCTCACACACGCACACAAACAGTCAGCGAGGGGTTAAAACTTGCAGACAATAAATTCCTTCGATAACAGGATTGGCAGGAAACCAGTAGCTGCTTGCCAAGAACTTTACTCACAGAGGGAGGTGTGAGATAAACCAAAACAAATACACAAAGTCAAAGAATTGTCAAGTCCAGTCCGTATTAAATCCAAAGCAGGCAGATAACGTAGTTTCAGAGATACAATGCGACTCGCTAGTTGTTTAGTTTTGTCCGTCACAGAGCCTTAATGGCCACCACACCCCCTTTTATCCCCTGTGGGGTATGGTCCAGTGACTCAGCTTAATCTCTGGCACGCCTCCTTTTCTGCTGCGTGCGCTTGTCTCTCCGATGCTGGCGTGGATCCAGCCAAGACTTATCTCTGTCATTGTCCAACTGCGACTGCTCAGAGATACCTGGCTCCTGGCCAATCTCTTTTGCTTCGGGAGACACCTGAGGCATTGCCAGAGAGGAGGGTCCTGGAGAGGGAGGCCTGGCCAACTCCTCTCCTTCACCTTTGGAGTCTTCTCCCTCCAATAAGACGGGCTTGGGGGTCGGAGTCACAACACTAAGTACATTCTTAGTCATGGTAACACAGTGGTTAGAATGCAGTACTGTTACTTCTGCTGACTGCTGGCTGCCTGCAATTTGGCAGTTCGAATCTCACCAGCTCAAAGTAGACTCAGCCTTCCATCCTTACCCTGAGATGGGTAAAATGAGGACCCAGATTGTTGGGGGCAATATGCTGACTCTGTAAACCACTTAGAGAGGGCTGTAAAGCACTGTGAAGCGGTATGTAAGGCTAAATGCTATTGCTATTGTAATCTCAAAAATAAACTGGCTTATCATTCTACTAAAATGTGCCATAGTAGGAGCATCACCATATCTACTTTTATCAATCAAAATCAAAGAAGAAAAGCAAGCCTCTGGGAAGTAAATAAAAAAAAATTCAGACTGAAAATCTGAACTGATTGCAAAGAAAATTTGAAAATATTGATAGTTATATTAATATTGCCTACTCCTTAATGTAGTAGAAGGTTAATGTGAAGAAATACAGGCGGAGGACTTTTTTTTTTTTTTTTTTTACAGCTAGAGGTTTTTTCCTGATTCTCTCCCCTCCCCCAAAACTAAAGGATAAGGATAATAAGAACAAGTATAATGTTTTTGATTCATTTATTTAATTCAGTTCTCTGTTAATTCAGTTCAATTCTCCATCCTGTTTTAGAATTTGTGTGGAGAACAGATCATGTTTTAGGTTACATTTAGACAGGAATATTGAAGATTCAAAAGATTCAAAAGGGTTCACAGCATCACAGTATGTCTGAGCCACATTTGTGTTTTAGATTCTACCCTAGTCAAGTAAAAAAGAAATTTATTATATATAGAAACCCTCACTGCAAATATATAAGCCTTGAACACAAACTTTATAGACAAGTGAGAAAGTCTCATGTGCAATTATGTGAACTGGTATCCTACTATAGTTGTTGTTAATTTTGACTTTCATTATTTTGAAATGGCATAAACAGTTAGAAAGGGTTACACAATTTCTACATCCTTCTACATTGCAAGTACTTTACTGAATGGACCTCATGATCATGCAATGCTATATAGTCACATTGTCTTTTTATAAAGTTGTACAAAATGTACTGTATTTTTCGCACTATAAGACACACTCCCCCCCCAAAAAAAGTGGGTGAAAATGTCTGTTGCATCTTATAGAGCGAATATTGCAGTGGGGGGAGGGGGTTCACCACCACCGTTTGCTGCCCCCAGGGAATGCTCAAGTCTTCGCTGCTGAGCAGCTGATCAGTGGTTGGATCGGCCTCCCGGAATTCCACTGATCAGCTGTTCTAGGCAGTGACAGTGATAGGCAGTGAATGATGGTGGTGAACGGTGGCAGTGAATGATGGTGGCAAACGGTGAACAGCACCAGTGGCAAACAGTGGTGATGGCAAATGGCAGCGGCAGTGCTAGGCGGCAGTGGCGATCCCTGCCACCTAGAACAGCTGATCGGTATTCCAGGAGGCCCATCCAACCGCCAATCAGCTGCTCAGCAGCGAAGGCTCCAGTGTTCCCTGGCAGCGGCAGAAGCTCAGCTCAGTTGACTGGTGGTGGGTGTAATGGAACGGAGCTCTGACAAGCCATGTGCTGGGGCTGTGATAACGTGCTGAAACTGACCAGGCTGTTTGCTGTTTGCTGCAAAGATGCTAGCCAAATGAATACTGGATGGATGCTGGGAGGCAGAAGCAGGGTTTTTTTTTTCTTGTTTTCCTCCTCTAATGTTCGTCTTATGGTCCAGTGTGTCTTATAGTGCAAAAATACAGTAAATAGCCTGAAGCAAATCTTTGTGCACCCATACATTTTTAGACTTTTTTTTTCTTTGAAAGGACAAATGATAAGGCTATTTCCATTAGCATTTAATCCAGTAAATTTTCACTGAGAGTGAAAAACTTAAATGCATTCCCAGAAAAATCCATGGTAAAATTATTTTATAATCCTATTATTTTCACTAGTACACTCATTACCCATAGTCTCCACTAGTTACAAATGTAATGGAAATGTAAAGGGAAAATATAGAATGTAAATTCCAATGGCAGATATTGAGGCCATGTAGGCACATGTTTCCATCATATATTTGTTTAATGAGCGGTGGCATTCAAGTGAATTAATAAAATTACTAATTTGTACTTATAACTAAATTTAAGATATTTCAATGATGACCTTCATAATGAAACACAATAACAACTTCTATTTCGATGTTTGCATAACAGCATAAATTATGCTGTTATGCAAAGATCGAAATAGAAGTTGTTATTGTGTTTCATTATGAAGGTCATCATTGAAATACCTTAAATTTAGTTATAAGTACAAATTAGTAATTTTACTGCTGAGTAGTCTCTTGTTTTCCCTAGAATATTCTTGGGTGTAATATGGTAACAAATAACCACAAGAGTTTACATAGTTTTGCTTTCATGCTTGGGATTATGAAGACATTTATTTCCAATTCATTTTAGAAGCACATATGAAAACTTCAAACTACGAATGAGGCAGCTGAATAAGCTACAAAGTAATTAGTTAAGAAGGAAACGAGAATTTTTTTTTTCCATAGTCATTGTGCATTTCCCCAAAATCTTAGACAGCCTACAGTTCCAATATACAGTACATTGAGGGCACCAGTTTGAATAGCTTGCCCTAAAGATATACAGTGTGTGTGTGTGTGTGTGTATTTATGTACATATACATATATCTGTACATGTATCTGTATATTTAAATAGTTGTATTTCATCAAATTAGAAAATTCTAGAAAATATTTTTTAAAGGAAGCTAACTCAAAACTGATATTATTATAAAACAAGTTAGATTTTGCCTGTCTGTTTATCTGAGCATATCTGTATAAATGTGTTGTGTTTGTTCCTGCACACACTTTATTTTCTCTTTTTAAAAAACTAGCAGCTTGTATTTTCCAATCTTATCAATATTTCAGATAGATGTAAAAATAACTAGTGTAGCAAATATTAAATCTTCTAAAGGCTCACACTAAATTAAGTAAAGCACTGCTTACGTTCAGTTAAGACTACAGTCTGAAGGAAGAAATTTCCTCCACACAATAGAGATTAAATACACTGTGTGCATACTGTATTCTTTTGCTCGGTCCTCAGCATTCTGAATAGGAGCTCTGCTAGTTTTTTATCTTGAGCAGCTTTTTCTTGATGATTTTCATGCCTGCTTTTACCTACCCAAGTGGCAGTGACACCAGCTTTCACCGAAGCCTTATTACCCTTAAAAGAGCAATTTGGTTGGTTGCACGGCTATTAGGATCAGACAGTGAGGCTTAAAGCTGTCAATGCAACTGCTTCTCATCTGTTCTTTATCCCTTCTCTCTCTGTGTCTTTCACCCTCCACAATCATGACATCTTTTCTCTTTTCTACTGGACATTGGCATTAATGTTTTTAATTTCAATCACACTCACAGTGAAAGCTGAGGAATCTATTTTCGCCGAAGCCAAAGTGAGAAGCAAGAAATTCTTTTACAGCTCTTCTAGAAGCAGCAGTGCTGCCTGCACGTTGTGGATGGGAGATGCTGGATCAGAGGAAAACGTGGCATTCCTCAGGGCTACATCACTAGATGTTACCTCAGAATGGCAAAGCCTTTCCTTCTGCTGCTTTTCACCTGATTAGCAATTCTTTTCCAACCAAATGGAAAATGGAGAAAATAAGGGGGAAAATGTAAGGGGGGAAAATTGTGGAAAATAACTTGTGGAAATGCTATCATCAGAAAGACAGAGGGAAAATACAGTGCTTGAACTTCTTTTTATTTTGATGTTGCTCTTCTCCGAATCAACTCTTACCAAGCTAAGCAGGACCAAAGGCAAGCACTGGAAGGGGGGTAAGTGATAAAAAGTTTCATAAGGGTTATCTGTTGGAAATCTTGAATGGCATTTTCTGCCACAGTAATAATAAATACCTTTTTTAAAGGTTTTCATTTCCTTCTTTACTTCAAAATAATTAAGTAGAACTGAATTGCCTGCATGTTTTAATGTGTAAAGCTTTGGTTTTTAAATGGAAATTCGAAATGAATGAATTTAAATAATAACAAACATACGTGAGAGTCATTGGAAGGTTCCATATATATATGGAACATTTATACACACACACAAACACACACACACAATATGAACAGGTGATTTGAAGTTAATGTGCTAAAGATTTTGATAGTACTGACTGCTCATTTCAGAATGGAGAAGCTAAAAGATCATGCGAAGGGATATAGATGTAGTTGTGTTGTCTTTGAGGGCACTGTCACTTCCTGAGGCTGACCTGTTTTGTTCCAAGGAAAAGAGAGAGCACTTCAGCCTGCTCAACAGATAACATTATTAGTACATATTATGAAATTATTAGACAGATATTTTTGAGAATATGACTCTTAAAAGAAATGCAGCACCAGCATTACTGACAGGCTGATGGACTGTATCAATGTTGATGTGTTAATAAAGATAAATTGCATTAACTTCATTGAATTTCTTTTTGCTGTGCTAACAGAAAGATACTTACTGCTTATGAGAACTGTTTTTCTTCCTTGCTATAAACTTGGAAGAGTACTTATGATACACAAGCTCTGTAGATTTCACCAAATATAACCTTTTACTTAAATTCTAATTTGCTTTTCAAAAGGAAGATAGTTATGGAGAAGCATGTTGGAAATAGAAACAAGTGATAGTGAAGTATGGCTGTGAATGTTAATTCTATAATATTAATACTTTGGAAAATGTGCTTGGGTTAAATGTTTGACAGCATTTTTTTTTTACTTCAGAACTGTTCTCTCTGTAATTGTTTCCTTATATTGTTGATTGGATGCACCCCATGACTTATGTTTCTCCTAAGTTGATTTCTGATTTAATAGCACTTTCCATTTTCCTCTTCTGTCAGTATTGTGATCTGAGGTTAAAGAGTAACATCAACATTAAGAAGTTTTAATAATTCATCACACTATCTCAGCAGGAGACTCCCATTCCACCCTGCTTCCTCCTCCCTTCCCTTTCATCACATGAAAGACTTTACAAACCATCCACGTGCTGTACCTTCAAGGGAATTGTTTCAGCAGGAAATTAGCCTGAACTGTGTAAAAGCATAAAATAGCCAAAAGATTATGGATCTTGGTCCTTTCTTTTTTATGCTAGCAAAATTATGTTCCGCTTGTGATAGATTCTCCAATGCCATAACCTTATATACATTGGATGCTTGTGCATATGTACCTACTGAGTTCCTATTTGCTGTTATCCAGCAGGAAGTAGAGGAAGAAAGGTATGTATATGTTTGGGTGTTTGGGTGTGTGTGTCTATGCATGCGAGTATGTATACACCCACACATACACACATATGTACAATACAAGTAATTGTTGGATCATATAGTAGTTTATGCCAAATTATGTTACACAACAGATAATAGTTCTGCCTTCTTATAGACATCCATACAAACATGGCATCTCAGGATTTTAGATGCTAGTTATTGATGAGACAAATAAGTTATTGCTTGATGGTTATAGTTAGGTATGAAGCATTGTGTGTGTTTTTCCATAGTTTATAAGGTCTTTCTTCTTGTCAGCATTTGTCTATTTCAGTATGAAAAGATTGTGTATATTTGTTGTGATGATGATAATGACAGATTTTGTCTGAGAGAAATCCTGTGATAAAGAAATACATTGGATTCCTTCCTTCCTTCCTTCCTTCCTTCCTTCCTTCCTTCCTTCCTTCCTTCCTTCCTTCCTTCCTTCCTTCCTTCCTTCCTTCCTTCCTTGACAGGCATATCTTCTGTATGAAGAGAATTAATGGGATCAAAGAGGCCCATCTTAATCTACTCAACAGAAGGTGACTGACACATATATAGTCAGTTTCCAAGACACTGTAAGATAAGTCTAATTTCCTTCAAATAAATCTATTTAACGAGACTAAGAGACTAGTTTTATTAGTTATAAGTAGTTGGTAGGATTAGAACAATGTAACCATTAATTTATTAATCAAATTGATATGGCTGTATCTCATGGAACAATTCTAGATGGTGTACACTCCAATATATAAAACATTGTTAACTAAAACCATTATAAATAACTTAAACATTAAAAGCTATAAAAGCAGAACTCAAAAAGAAAAGGAAAATAGTAGAAGATATCATTAATCCAAAAATATATATATATCCATAAATTAAAACATTTAATAGAAGTAAAAAATGCAAAACAAAAGAGCCCAAACCAGGGGTGAAATCCAGCAGATTCTGCCAGGTTCTGGAGAATCAGTAGTAGAAATTTTGAGTAGGTTGGAGACTGGTAGCGGAAATTTGGAGTAGTTTGGAGAACTGGCAAATGCCACCTCTAGCTGGCCCCAGAGTGGGGTGGGGATGGAGATTTTGCAATATCCTTCCCCCAGGAGTGGGAGGGAATGGGAAATTTGCAATATCCTTCCCCTATAATGGGGTGGGAATGGAGATTTTGCAGTATCCTTCCCTTGCCACGCCCACCAAGCCACACCACACCACACCCACCAAGCCACGCCCACAGAACCAGTAGTAAAAAGATTTGGATTTCACCACTGGCCCAAACTTCCACTAATGTTCAAATGTTCTTCAGAACAAAATAGTTTTTATATCCTTGTGAAAAGCCAGCAAGTTGGGAGTCAAAGAAACCTTATGGAGTAAGATATTCCATATGATTGGGAAACATTACCAAGAAGGGCAATCTCTAGGCACAATCCTCTTAACTCATATGAGCTGGGAATGAAACACAACTCCTCCAGAAAAGAATACAGGACCAGTGAATTTGAGTTATAGGAGGCAATCTTGAATGTACATAGAAACTATGCCATATTGGGCTTTAGAAATATAAACCAGCAGTTATAAATTAACTTATTATATATGAAAAAACAGCAATCTATGAAAAAGCACCCTCTGTTATTGCACTAGTAAAAACTCGATGTTGTTTGAAATTATTTATGCTTTTGTTTTCTGTTGAAGACTTTCTATACCTTCAAAGCGGTAGATTAAGCATGTAAAAAACCTTAATATAAAAAAAACTTAATTGTCTAATGGTCATTATTTTGGGGGGGCAGGGATAATTAGCTTTTCAGTGGCTGTAGATAAATTAGATAAACTTTTCTGTCTGGGCCATGTTGTATAATGGTCTCTAGGGACTTTTATATCCCTGCATGCACACACAAAACTGAAATTATTATTTTTTAATTAAAAAGAGAATAATAACAGATAGTGACAGTCGATAAACGGAAATCCCAATAGAATAGCGTGCTTTCATACAATAAAATACATCTATCCTATTTGAATGGAATGCTGAGACAAATCAGACTCTCTTTAAAAGATTTAGGATGAGGCAGAAGTCCTGCAAATCGTTTGAAAGGAAATACATGCCTTCATTTTGTAAACAATTCATATTTCATCAGGACACAGCGATACTCTGGGTTTATGTGTTTGTTGGTTTGTTTGTGTGCATGCATGCATGCATAAATGTTTATATGTATTCCTACTAGTTTGTAAATAGGATAAATTAGGAACTGTGTGAGGATATAAGTACGGATATATAAAGGACAGAAAATGTGCTTGTATCTTGTGACTTTTTTCTGAAAGAGTCAAAAGTAATTGGGCAATAATTATATTCCTCTTCTTGTTTAGTGGATGACTGTTGTTGCCATTAATTGCCAAAACAGATTTGTGGAAAAGTTCCCAAATGCAAGCTCCCCATCAGTTTATCTCTTGGTGGTAGAGGAACAGCAGGGAATTACCTTACGGATAAGTATGAAAACTGCTAGCATGTGCTGTTTCTTGATTTGATTTGAGGGTTTATTTTGGTTCTTTGAGTTTTTGGTTTTGCTGCTGTTTTATCTTGTTCCATTTTAACAATTAGTAACTTGGCTGCTTGTGGTATTTGTAAGATGCTTTCATTCTTTTCTTTGGAGGGAAAATAACTGGATTTATATTTCTCAAATAATACTTATGGTGAGAGGTATTCATAAGCTTCAGGCAGCCAGGAAATATAGCAGTGGGATAGGAAGGGAAAGAATATTGCCAATTTGCAGTGCAGTGTTCGGTATTCAGACTGAATCTTGCTCTGAAAGAAAGTGGATACTCCTTCATTCTGAATTAATATTGCAGGATATGGGTTTTCTAGGAGAATGATTCTCATCCTTTAATTATTATTTTTTTGTTTCTACCAGTCATTCTATTAATAATATTCAGTCTCATCAAGGTAAAACAAAGATCTATTTTTAATTGTGTGTGCATTCTGCTATTCTATGTATGATATACTTCAGTACTTTGGAGAATACAGTAAATGTAAACTATAAAATAAGAAGTAATTTCATTGCTGGAGACAACGTGCAAATAATTTAGCAGTACTATTGAAAGCCAGTAGTTGCTTTTCTTTGTCAAGCACCTAAGTCAAAAGAAAGTAGATCACTATTTACACTGAAGTAACAATGTGAAGAATCAAGGCAGACCAGCTTATCTGAGAGACACCCTTTATCTGATTACATCAGCCTGCCCCATTAGATCTGGAAGAGTGGCATGTTGTGGGTACCATTAGCTAAGAACCTTCATTTGGTGGGTACCAGGAGATGTGCCTTTTCTGCTGCAGCACTCACTTTATGGAACATTCTTACCTCAGAAATCAGACTAATTCTATCTCTTTTCATCTTCCAAAAATCCCTTCGTCTTGGCTACTTT
The DNA here is from genome assembly GCF_059756535.1 of Pantherophis guttatus. Classification (NCBI taxonomy): domain Eukaryota; kingdom Metazoa; phylum Chordata; class Lepidosauria; order Squamata; family Colubridae; genus Pantherophis; species Pantherophis guttatus. The sequence goes on along the minus strand of NC_142067.1, from coordinate 46,266,145 downwards.
GTCAGTTCTGGGGCTTCCAGGCAACTGGAAACTTGCTTCATTGTTAAGGTGGCAAATTTTATCCTCCCTCTCCCGTGCTTCATATCTTTCACTTTTATGATATTATTAATAAGCGTTTTTATCTTGCACATTTTTGTTTTTATTGTTTCTATCTGTTCAGTCAGATAGGTGGCTATATAAATTTGATTATTACTACTGCTATATCAGGCTAGAAACCAGGAAAGTGTTGAGTTGTAGCCCACCTTGGGTACAAAGCCACCTTGGGTGACCATGGGCCAGTCACTTTCTCTTTCTCTGAAAAACCTTGCCAGGATAACTGCAGAGACTTGCCCAGGCAGTCTCTAAGAATCAGACATGATTAAATGGAGGGGGGAGGAGACATAAAGTTTTTATCACAGTCAACAGAAAATAAAACATCTTCCTGCCTTGAAGTAACATGGGATAATTATGTGATTTTTAAAATTGAGTTACATTGATAAACTCCAATTTTTGAATTGAGAAAACTCTACCAACATGATATATGCTAATACTCTTTTGCCAGTTCCTATTCTGTCTGTGTGCCTTTGTAACCTACTTAATCAATGGTTGACAAAGACCGACAGATTATATGAACTTGGATGGTATTAGAATATGGAGGAAAATACTACTGTAACACTAATTTAAGCTAATAAATGTATGTTACATTTAAGGGTAGGTAAAGTCTTTTCCTCAAAAAACTGTCTTACTCAAAGGGATAGGATGAAGGTGTTATAAGTATATTGGAGTTTCAGGCCAGAGTACAGCACATTGGTGGAAATACATTGGTTATGCTTACAGATTAGGGGAGAATAAACCTCTTGGTCCTCTTGCTGAGCTTTGGTGAAATGCTCTCTGATAGCTTTTCTGTTTTTTATCATTCTCTGTGATTCACTATGGATTTCATACTCAAGAGACCAACTACTAAGTATCAAGAAATGTTTCTTTGATGAACAGCTTTCTGTGATTTCACACACACATCCGTCTTTACAAATGCAGAAGAGTTTCTAACACAGGAAGAAGCAACTTCCTCTGAACAATGGATAAACAAAAACAAATAGATGTGATTGAAGATTGGAATTTATCAAACACAAGATTTGGATATTTTCTTTCTTGAAAATTTTAATAATACTATGATGTACTATGGATAGGTTTATTTATTGTTTTTGAAACGTTTCCTTCAAAATTGTTGGTCTCCCATTATCTTTAGGATTAGATTGTTGGTCTCCTGTAATATTTAGGAAAAATAAATAAGCAAATAAGCAAAGGTAGTATTAAAGTAAGATGTTGCTAGGACATATAGCTCTGGTTAGGTGGGAGATAATCATGGTTTCAATCAAAAGAAAATCTCTGTATATCCTAAGAACTACATATTGCTACATTCATGGCCAGCATCATATACATTTGTTCACTACCATTTCCAATTATCTTTGAAACACTTATAAATACACTCCAAAAGGAGTACAAAGGGCATCTTCCCACATTATAACAGGAAACTCCCAGCCCACAATACTGCTAAACTACAATCAATAAATTAGTCTACTTCAGCATACTCAGTTGAACATTGATTTCTCTACCTTTTTTCTCTATTATTTCTTTCCCCTGTCTCCCATTCACAGATTCACATACCCACATATATTATTTTATTTATTTATTTTTAAAGTGTATTCTAAGACTCAATTTTACCAGATCTATTTACCTTCACTGACCTTGCAGGTTTGCCATTATAGATGACAGCAGTAACAGTAGTTCTCTTAACTTATTGAAAAGTTTCACAGTGAACAGAAGAGATCAGAAAGTTGCTAATTTTAATTCATGAATCATTGGAAGATCATCTGATAAAGAAAATGACATGCTGTTCTAATCTCAAGTATTGATTTAAAATAGTCTCTCTCTCTTTTTCTTTTAACACTATGCTCAGAATTTAAACAATGTAGCATTATATACCTCAGAAAATTCCCTTTATGCTATTATAGAGGCTACAACAAAGAATATTCTCCAAGTGAAAATGCCTAGAGAACAGGGTGTATGGATGCAAACAAAGTAAGGAAAAACATTTTCATGTCTACCATATAGAATGGCTATCATAAATATACTTATGAATACAAGTTGTCCTCAATTTACAACCACAATAGGGCCCACAATTTGGCTCATAAGCTGCTGCAGTCATTAAACATGGCACCCACATGACTGCCTTGCTTGATGACTGCATCCTCAACTCCTACATTACAATCATTAAATGATTACACTCAGGGAGTGGAAGAGGCCTAGGAGGCTTGGAACCCACTGGCATGCAGAAACTTGCTATTGACTGGGAGGCCTTGGCCAGCTAGGCCCACTGGTGTGTGGGCCTTCTCCCCCATTTTATCACTCCCAGAAGGTTTTGTCCTTCTCATGGTTCCACCATCTCCTGAAAGGCTTGGGTCTTTCACCTCCCCAACACTTCCCCAGAAGGCTTGATCCTTCTCCCTGCCCCATCTCTGTCCTGGAAGTCTTGGGCTTTCCCCTGCCAAATTGCACAGGCTTATGTACTTTCCCGTTCTGTTCAGTGCTGACAAGAATGCCCAGCCAATGCAAACTACAGGCAGAAAAAGCCCCTGAATTTTGTGAGAACTGGTGCTCATCTCACAATGTTTTTGAATATAGAAAAAAATCCTCAAAATATTGCACAGATTGGTGCTTGTCTTGCAATATTTCTTAAGGCTAGAAAGCGCCTCAGAGAAGTGGGATGGGATAGGCAGGTTTCCTTATGCCAGTGGACCTAGTTGGCAGAGGCTTCCCAGCATATGATGGTGAAGACTTGCAATAGACCCATGGTTGTAAGGGACTTTCAGTAAGAAGCACCCACATTTTTGTCACATAACCACAGGGCCACTGGAATGGTTGAAACTTTGGGAGGGAGTTGTATGTCCCTTCATTCAGCATCATTGTAATTTCAAACATCACTAAATATATGACTGTAAATTGAGGACTACCTGTACTGAACATTTTCACTCTCATTATTATAGTTAAGAGTGCATTAAGATTTTAATAGTATAGGAGAGTACCATGGTAATAGTATAGGAAAGTACCATGGAATCTGTAGATGACTTGCTTGAGAAAACAATTGAGGCACATCTAAGGGCTTAAATTCTAAGTTGAAATAAACTTGCTGTTGCTTCAGAATTTAATTGCTTGCTATAAAGGCAAGTTGCTTTACCCATTTAATTTCCTAGGTAATTGGCTATAGGATAGCTTTGTTCTTCTCTGCTGATTAACTTTTTCTCTACTGATTCATATACTGTATTTGTATAGGGTTGTCTTGATTCCTAATTTATTCTCTATTCTTTATCCCAATATCTTAACTATTTTAATATATTTTAAGATCTCTTTTACCTATTATCTCATCTTCTAATCTAGATAACTTCAGTACGTTCCCTTTTTGCATTTTGCTTGCTTAATTGTTTATTACAACAGACTTAGAAGAAGTAAATATAATTTGGGGAGAAAGAAAATACAATCTTCAAAACTTCATTAGGATGAAAAATGAATGTGAGAATATAGCTTTCAAACAGTTATAAAGTATTATCATGCTAGAGAATCAGCAGGCAAAAGCAATGTTCCTTAATTGATATGACATGTAAAACAAATATTTTTTTTAATGAAAGTGTGCCATTAAATGTTTGAAGATTTCAAAGGTTATAAATGATAAAATACTTAAATATGCATATTGAACTGTTAAGGAAAAATAATGCAAGTACCGTATTTTCCGGCGTATAAGACGACTGGGAGTATAAGACGACCCCCAACTTTTCCTGTTAAAATATAGGGTTTGGGCTATACTCGCCATATAAGACTGCCCCTCTTCCAATGCACACCAAATAAAAATTAAAAAACATCAACTGGCTCACCTACAATGTAAAAGCAGCTGTGCTAGACCCAAAATGGCCCCTGCAACAAGCAGGAACCTCACACAGCCACAAAAAGCCCCCCCAAAAAACTTTCACACTCTAAACACACACAACACAACACAACTGGCTCACCCACAATGTAAAAGCAGCTGTGCTAGACCCAAAATGGCCCCTGCAACAAGCAAGAACCTCACACAGCCACAAAAAGTCCAAAAAACCAACTTTCACACTTTACACACACCAAATTCCACATACAGCTTTGTGAGATTTTGTGTGTTTGTGTAGTTGGAGTGAAACACTACAGAAACACACTAAATCTCAGAAAGCTGCACAAATATTATTTTATTTTATTTTATTTTTATTTTTATATGAAAGCTAAATTTAAAACTTCCTAAACTTTAAATGGCTAGGTATAAAAAAGAACAACTAAAAAAAACCCAATTGACTATTTTTTTTAAAGCTCCCAAAGGGGAAAAAAACTTACCCAATAGAACAGGGGTCTCCAACCTTGGCAACTTTAAGACTTGTAGACTTCAACTCCCAGAATTCCTCAGCCAGCTTTGCTTTGCTGGCTGAGGAATTCTGGGAGTTGAAGTCCACAACCCTCCTTGCTTGATTGCAGGCAGGGAGTTGCTTGCTTGCCTGAATAGATTCAGGCAAGCAAAGCAAGGCAAGCGTTGCGACTAGCAGCTGAGGTAAGCAAGCTGGAGGGGGAAAACTTTTTCCCTTTTACATGGCTCTGGCCATCCCAGCTGAGTTGCAGGGAACTCAGCTGGGATCGTCAGAGCTGGGATCCTCAGAGTAAAAGGGAAAAAACTTTTTTCCTTTTACGTGGTTTCTGGCGATCCCAGCTGAGTTGCAGGGAACTCAGCTGGGATCGTCAGAGCTGGGATCCTCAGAGCTGGGATCGCCAGAGCTGGGATCGCCAGAGCCATTTAAGGCTTGTTAGAGCCTTTCGGGCTGGTCTGCCTGGTTACAGGAGAACGACACCCAGCGTATAAGACGACCCCCGACTTTTGAGAAGATTTTCATGTGTTAAAAAGTCGTCTTATACGCCGGAAAATACGGTAGTTTAGTTTCATATTTTTTACTTTTTACTAATTTTTTGAATTGCAGTTAGTGTGGCTAATAATTTTTACTCTCTCAACATTTCATTATTTGTGGTTACTTATCTCAGCAAACGTTTGCCTGCAGTGATTAATCTTGACAAAAATAAGACCAAAAAAAAAAAGACTCACACCCCGGTCAGCACTTCTTTACCCTCCTAACATCCGGAAGGAGATATAGAAGCATAGCCAGGCTGAAGAACAGGAGGAAGAACAGTTTTTATCCATGGGCTGTCAGACTCCTGAACATGGAATAACATCATAACTACGTAGTACGATGGACTTGCAATGCTGGCGCAACATGTTCACACTGGTGTAATAGGACTGGGTGTTTGTTAATATGATTTATTTCTGTTTCCACTGTGAATTGTATTATGTTGGGGAGTGCACTAAGGGAGTTCCACCAATCTCATTGTACATATGTAGTGCAGTGACAATAAAGGTTGTTGTTGTTGTTGTTATCAAGTGTTAGTAATAAAAACTTATTTTTTCATTGTTCAACTCAGATTGTTTTAATCATAAATTCATTATGAAATGTTATTTTACAGCAACTCATCCAATGCTAGTGAGCATTAAGTGAGCATTAAGACATATACTATAGCTCTCCAATATCCCAAAGTAGAGTGTTTGTCAATATCTTGTCAATTGCCTTACCTGTCCTGTTATGGACAAGCAACAAGAAATATAGGCTATCCCTAATTAAATTTGTCTAAATGAATTAGATGAAAGCTTTAAATTAAAAATTATAAGAAGAAAAAAAGACTCATCTAAGAGAAAAAAATATTACTGTATGCCTTTTTCAAATGCGAAGCTAGTTTCAGATAATTCAACTCTATGCACAATGACATACACATTTTTGGCAATATTATCCATGGCTTTAAATATTATTATACTTATATCAAACTAGACCTTAAAGATGTACTAGATGTTCTAGTCTCAAGTTCTTGGGCTTAGTGAATAGATCAGGTACCAACCATGTTCACATATCTCACTAAGCTAAATTCTGATTTGGTTAGCTCTGTTTTATCATATTGTAAAAACCATCAACTTGTGTGTATAAAGTTTCAGTTTAGCAAATCTTATTTTTAAAAAATAGCCAAACCTAACCCCTGGAAGCATATAGGATATTTTGATGACTGTACTCTAAACCATGGTGAAATAGAAATAAACAAGTGCTCATTTTTCCCCCCTTCTCTCTCTCTCTGTCTCTCCTTTCTGATTTAATGAAATTAAAACATCTTATTAAAAGGCTTTGTACCACATATTCCAACCTCATTATGTAATGAATATTGTACAAGGCAAGCAGAATTTTGAAGAATTATTTTGAATTTGAGTATTTTAGATCCAACAAATTATTATCAGTGTATTGATATTTCTTCTTAAAGATTTATGCAAATTCTGTTTTTAATAAGCCTCATTTTGATTGCCTGATTAGATTCGGAACCAGTGGTGAAATGTAAAATTTGTTACTACCGGTTCTGCGGGCATGGCTTGATGGGGGGGGGAGGGTAATGTGACTGGGTGGGCGTAGCCAACTTTTTTTTTTAACTTTTAAAAGCATTTTTATCTACAACCTCTTCGCCTGAAGTGGTTGTAAAAAATTGCTTTTAAAAGGCTCTGACGATCAGCTGAGTTGCCTAATCGTCAGAGCTTTTGTTTTCTTTTAAAAGCATTTTATTTGCTTTTTTTTTTTTTTTAAAGCCTCTGACAATCAGGCAACTCAGCTGGGATCATCTGAGCCTTTTAAAAGCATTTTTTCTACAACCTCTTCAGCTGAAGAGATTGTAAAAAATGCTTTTAAAAGGCTCTGACGATCCCAGCTGAGCCGCGTGATCATCAGAGGCTTTTTTTTTTATTTTTAAAAGAAAAAATGCTTTTAAAAGAAAAAAAAGCCATTGATGATCGCGTGGCTCAGCTGGGCATGGGGGGTGGGCAGGGATTTTTGCTACTGGTTCTCCAAACCACTCGCCGTCATCGCTACCGGATCGGGCATTCCGGTCCGAACCGGGAGCATTTCACCCCTGTTCTGAACCTTCTAAACTTGTATGATGTATAATTCTTGCTGCTTATTGGTAATACCTATAAATTTTCAATTTAACATTTATAATTGGTTGATATACCTGTTATTTATATAAATTGAAAGTATTTGCTACGCATATGGTTTGCACTAGACAATACAGAAAGCAATTTGTTTATATACATATTGTAGTAGAAGAGGAAACAGAAAAGAGACTATTTAACCTAGTTACAAAAAACCATTAGAATGGGATGAGATGAAACTGTCTTGCAAGCAAATTACAAAATTTAAGTGCAGCTATCAGTAATATTTTATTAGTCCCATCTAAATATATTTAGAGGTCATTAAATACACAAAATGTATCCTAAAACAATCTCAAAATGAAGATAGGATTATACCATGAAGGTAAAAAGACAGGAGTTGTACAATATTATGGAATCAAATGAAGGTGGGGTAACCTGTTTTAGAGATGTCAAACCCAGTAAGAATTATATACACAAAAGGAAATGGAGTATTGATCCAGAGTCTAAAATTAATATTATGAATCAAAAAGCTTATGCCTTTAGAATACTAATCAATCTGATATATTTTCTCTATAGGATCCTTTAATGTGTGTTTAATGCATCAACTCACTTTTACAGTTAGCTTTGAATTGTTTCCACTGAAAATGCCTACAATATAAACACCAAGACTATCATTCACATGCAATATGCATAGATATGTATACTTGCACCATTTGAGAATATATTATTATATAATATTTGCAGAGTTGCAAAAAAGTTTGATTCTTTTCCCAAACTAGGAATGAATACAGCAATGTAAATGAACTTTATTTACTCCTTCCTATAGATGCAAATAAATATAAATCTCCAATCAAATGATACATACATACTTACATATATGCACTTGTGTGTGTGTGTGTATGTGTGTGTATAGTGTATGTATATGTATGAATGTGTGTGTGTGTGCATGCATATATACACATATACTGTACATACATACACACACACAAACATACATACATACATATCAGAGGTATATAAATGTACATTTATTCAATAATCGTGCACTGTCTATTCATTCATACAGGAATGAAAATTGAAAAATACATCTTTCCTTTATCATATTTTTCCAGAAATATAATTAAAAAGCAATTTTAAGGAAACATCAGAGTGACTGATGCTGGTGCTGTACTACAAGATTATTTTGTTTCTCTGACATACTTTTCCTCAGTTCCATTAATTTAAGGCATTTGCTAGCTTGCCTATGAAACCTCTATGATTTAGTTACAATAGATAAAAATGATCCTACTATTTAAAGGAGCATTTAGAAACAGTGTTTGAGTATAAAGAAAACACAAAGCAAGGAGAAATATAAAGAATATTTCTTTTTAGTTTTCAAGCATCCATGTAGATCGGGAGCTGTACTTTCTTTAAGCTGAATATAACTATAGATGTCAATTTCACCCTCAAGATGATAGAGTACTATTTGAAGATAGTAGGCAATTGTTATCCATTCAGCAGCTACACAGTTTGATGAGTCCACCTACTAGTATTTTCACTCTAGTATACAATCTTGTTCTGTAAATCACCAGGCGGTTGTATTACTCTCAAGGATTTATCTCTGCTTAAGCCTCAGAAAGTTCTGTTTGCACACTAGTGTCAATATACTGTGGCAGACTTTAGAGTCCCTGAGTTCATAAAAATATAGGAATATACTTTGACGACCTATGAAGAGATGAAGATGGATAAGGAAAATAAAAGAACTTTCTTGCTTTATAAAATCTAATTTGGAATATGACCGTGCCAGGTGTACTAATTGTGTAGTATGTATTTTTGTTTGTTTAAAAGTTGTTGTTACTCTTTTAGGTACTGTATCCAGAATTTGTTGCTAAGGTACACTTTAAAAGTAGTCAGAAGAGTGTCTGAATTAGCATTCATGTCCAGACCTGTTTTCTATTTAATTAGAACTGCATACAGTCTGCTCTTTATCACTTCAGAGAATGATGCCACCTTCTGCCATTTGATTAAATCATACTTCATGGTTACATACCACACTATGCCAAGAAGCCTGCCATATAGCAGTAGGGTAGTCATCTTATCATGCATTGCAGTAATTCTGGCAGTATGCACAGAAAGTCATTATGCAGAGTGACATGAAAGCTGTGTGAAGGTGGCACTAATGATAGTATTTCAGATAACAATTAAATGGTACTCTATTTTTTGAAACCAACCAATAGAGATGAAGCATGAATGTTATGAATATCATACTGAATATCACATGTAACCATATCTGCTATGTGATATAACAACCAACTTTCAAAAATAATGCTTTTTTAGAATTGCATATTATATAGGTAGTTACCGTAGATGCACCGGAGTATAAGACACAGCTTAGTTTTTGGGGAGGAAAATGTGGGGGGGAGATCTGCCTATTAGGTATTTATCTGGCTAGCGTCCTTAGTCTGGTCAGCTTCAGCACATTAGTTTGCTGGGTTTTTATCCCCTGTTTGGGGATAAAAAACAGATTCTAAGCCACAGCTGAGAGGAAGCAGCAATGAGAAAAGCAGGCAAAGCATGGGGGACATCGTTTCACTTGGCTAGTGCCTAGTTAGGGCTGAAAAAAAGCTCCTAAACAACAGCTGAGAATTGGAGCAATGCATGGAGATCGCTTCACTTGCTAGTGCCTCATTAAAGCACAGCGGAGAGTCGAGGGAACAGGCAAAGCTGGGAAGATCGCTCGGCAAAGCTGGGAAGATCGCTTGCTAATGCCTCATTAGCGCCTCATTAGGGCTGAAAAAAAGCTTCGAAAAAGCTACATTTGGAGTATAAGACGCACCCAAATTTTCAGCCTTTTTTAGGAGGGAAAAAGGTGCGTTTTATACTCCGAAAAATACGGTATATCTGTTTTTCCAGCAGGTCAGTGATGCTAAAATGGCTCTAAAGCAATATCCTTCATTCTCTATTAAAGTTCAGAGACTAGGTCTCAAATGTGCATTTTGAACTCTGGGCAATAAAAGTTTTAAGAGATAAGAAGCTATTTCTATTTCAGGCTTGCCATTAGTTTGAATAATGCATAAACAAAGGAAAAGGTTTGAAGTACTACTAAGGATCACCAGGGTAGCTTCAATTAAATTATACATCATTATCACAGCTGCCAAGACTGATGTGGGATTTTAGCCTCAGATCTCACCAAACGTTCTATGTAGCTGTCTTGTCTAATTTTCTTTTATTTCAAAGCAACCAACAACTCTCTTAGCAAAAGGGAGAAAATTAAAATGAAAAAAAAAAAAAAACTGGTTTCACAGAAACATGCCAAACACAATGTGGTTAATCATTATTGTATTTGCCATGTCAACAGTCAAGCAGTAAGGGAAAAGACTTCCAACTCTATTGCATCAAAATGAAACCTAAGGGAGGTATCAAACCTTAGAGTGTCATGACATATTTCATTCTTAATGAAATAAAGGCCTACATGTTATTTCTGTTACTGAAGCAATGTGTTGTATCAGACAAGCAAGGCTTTGTTAAACTTCTCATTGTTCTTCCTTAATGTACATTTTCAAACTGCTTTTCTATGGTTTAGAAATAGTTTTTTTTTAAATACTTATTTTATTTATTTTTATTTCTTATTTATTTAGTTTGTCAAATATGTACGAGCTAACAGGTATAAACATGGACATGAGCACAGGTAATGAGTACACATGGACAGTGGGACACGGGTGATAGGCATGCTGGTGCGCTTATGCCCTCTTACGGACCTCTTAGGAATGGGGTGAGGTCCATGGAAGACAGTTTAAGGTTGAAGCTATGGGGATTTGAGGATGTAACAACGGAGTCAGTTAGACCATTCCAGGCATTGACCACTCTGTTGCTGAAGTCATATTTTCTACAATCGAGTTTTGAGCAGTTTACCTTGAGTTTGTATCTATTGTTTGCTCATGTATTATTGTGGTTGTTTATGTTAGCAAAAACAGCAAGATTTAATACACATGATTTTGCTCAACTTCTGTCATGTTTTTGACAAATAATCTCTCCCCCACCTCTAGATAAGATCAACAGCCAACTTTTCGTAAAACTAACAATTTTCCAACAACATTTGCTATTGCATTTTGCTAGCCAGTCAATTTTCAAAAACCTCTTGCAAAAATGAAAAGATGAAATTTGTAAAAAGAAAAACTTTAATTAAAAGTTTTATTCAATGACTGTCAAGCCATCCCCTTTAGTGCCAGCTCAAAACAGTGCTATCCTTAACTTCTAAAACTTTCTAAAGTATTAGAATGGCTGCTCAGAATAGTACTATCTCCACTTTCTAAAACAAAAATCCACATGAAATTTTCCTTTAGAAATTTAAAGTAGCTTTAAAAAAGAAAGAACAATGTAAAGAAAGAAAAAAATACCCAGAAAAATATACTGACAATAATAATAATAATAAAAAGAAAATTACTTGGTATAATAAATATAACATAAGTTTAAAATCTAAAATTTTGAAAATTTGAGATTTTCTCCCTTTTTAATGCTTTCATTTTTCTACGATACGAACATTATAGTTTTATAATTATAACAAGTCATTGTAATTCAATTTTTGAACAATTAATTAAACCTAAACCTTGTATTGTAGTATAGATCTTGTACTATATACTTGTATTATGATATATAGGATAATCTAATTCTATATTCTAGAATTGCCCAAACAAACTCATGTTTATTTCTTTGTTTTATTGATAATACTGAACAGTTTGCTCTCTAAAAGTCTTCTCAAATATGATTAAAACTTCAGAGGGTCCTAAAGCATTAGGAAAAAGACAAAGAACATAACCAATATTTAATATTTGTTTTATATTACTGTCTTAGTAAAATATATCTGTAAATTGATGCATGCTGAATGTGATCATTCTGAGATGCATCAAAAGTTTGCAATCACAGCAATCTAATTTTGCTTGAGTAAGTTCTTAGAATCATTGAGATATTACATGTAAATGGAAATACCAAGTGTCTTGCACTTGTCAGTGAAAAAGTGCCTCAAGCTTCTTAACAAATGGAACTGTTATCTATATTTGGAAGCTTCATGACATATTAAAGTAGTTTATGAGGCACAATTTGTTTTGGTGGTCTGTTCTGATTTATGACATGCTGTTTCATCTGCGGTGGAATTTCTGTAATAAATGTTAGTAGCTGGACAGTGCTAAATGTGTTCTGTCTAAATCATTCCTTACTTATAACAAGTTTCAGTGTATATGAATCAAAGGTTGTTTATAGGTGCTGTCAGATTAATTCATCATTTGAAGCAGTTCTATCACTTCAAATGGGATATCAGAGACTTGTACCTCAGAGTGTTTAATACTCAAGCTAATATATATTTTAACTGTTAAAGTTATCATCATTGTTTTAATTGTAATGAATACAATACATCTAATACCCATTAATAATGTATACAGTAATTTTAAAAAGCAAATATGTTAAGACTAGAGTTTTAGAGGAATATAATTTCTTCAATTTAAAATATTTTATATAAAATATAGCTTAAAGATATGAGAGATATCTTTCCTTTCCTGAACATGTTTTCTGTTCCTTTGCTGATCAAAATGCACAGTTGCAGGACAAAGTCATGAATCTACGGGGAGCAAAAAAGTAGATAAAATATGACAACTGTATCTGGCATCATTGTCATCTGCCTTTCCAAACATGCAGGCCAACATTTTTATAAATATCAAATAAGCTTTCTCAGAACCACAGTTAAAACTATAATAGAACTTGATAATTAAAAGCTTAACCTTCATTAACAGTGATCATGATCAAAGTGGGATAAGTATCAAATCAAACTATATAGAAATGCAAGCTTTTTTTCTGTAAAATTTGAACGCTATTTGTAAATCAATGGGAATTGGATATATGCCCTTCAAACCAGAATGTAAGACTTTGAGAAGTTGAAATGCAAAGCTCCTTTCCCACATTTGAAATTGGGATTTATTTACTAACTCATCACTAAATAATCTCCTCTCAATCTGTATGAAACTTCACCAAAGGTAAACTATGTTTCCATTCCTAAAAAAGTTTTTAGGTCTGCATCACAAGGAATTTAAAAAAGAAAATATAGTAATAATTTCCCAAAACATGTTATAGCAGATATTTTTCTAATGCTACATACAGTACATTGGTCCTGCAGGATTTTTCTCATTACTAATTATTTCCTTTCTCCTTTTTCTAGACTGAGAAGAATGCTTTTAGAGTAACCATTTTGATTTTTCTAGAAAACCTGGATTTTGGTACTTTAGAAGAACAATATTCTAATAATGACAATAAAAATAAATAACAATGTACAAGTGGATCTACACTTTGTTGACTACATTTTATTCATCAGATGCCATGACGGGCAAGTTTTCAAATGCAAATTCTTTTCTTACTCAGAATCCTACTCAGAATCCCCATATCCCAAATACCAATTTTAACATGGTTTAGTATGTCATATTGAATCCCAATTGTTAGAATTATATACCATGATTTATACTCTGTCTTGTTTAAAAATATTTAAAAATTTTATCATGAGTATGAATTCAATTTTTCTGTAAATTGAAATAGAGTGAATGCCATCTCAGTCACAATATAGAAATTTCTTTGTTTTTTTCATAGTCATTTCTGGTGCTTGTGCTTATTACACACACACACACACACACACACACACACACACACACACACACAAACACCAACACACACACACACACACCAGAATTTCTTCAATATTTTACTCTTCTCAGAAATTTTCCCATTGGTCTTTCTCCTACAGTTCCCTCTCTATAGATCTGCAAATGTTTGTCTTGCTTCCTCACCCTATCCTCTTTAGTATTTACTTAGATATTCTATGCCAAATATAGTTATTTTCTGCAAAAAGGTTTCAAAATCTGAGTAGTTTTCTAGGTTAACAGGAAAGATGTAAAATAAACTATACAGTAATCTAATTAATAACTCAGTATTAAATACAATTTTCATATTCCTTTGTCAAAAAAAAAGTTAGAGCAAGTTATGGCTCATAAACATCTGATTTGTTGTTGCAATTATATGAAGTTCTTTGATTTATTTTAACAGTCAAGTGGCTCATAGCCACTTAGTAACATGGTGCCAATTGTCATTCATACACTACAGCTGCATCTGATGGCATAATTAAGAAGCAACTCCATCACAATTTCTTAAACCAAATCCTAGCGCTATGAAAAGACTAGAAGATTTTAAGAAACTAAAGTATTCATAAAATTATTTTAATTATTTGTTTATGTTTACATTAATAAATAAATATATAAATTTATTAAGTAGACATTTATTCATTTATATGCCACCCAACTCCCAGCTTGAAAGAGTAAGAAAATAAATATAAGTAGTATTACTTTACTTTACGTCCAGTGTTCCAACAATTTTCTTTTGAACATAGAAGATACAGCCCTGCTGTCTCAAATACTATATGGAAACCTAGTTAGTATCTAAGCTTCTCTCATTTTATATGGGTGCTACTCATGAGCACACTACATAGACATTTTGATTACAAATGCTTCTGTTGATCTTCAGGATGCTTCAGAGGAAAATAGTTTTATTCTGTTTGGCCACTCCTCATTTACAGTTTAGGCAACTTTCAGTAAAGGACTGGCTGTGTCTCAGCAACAGTTATTCTTTTTATGAATTATGGGCATCCGGTTGGTACTTTTCTTTCCATAACCTTCACACAATTGCACTGTGAAAATGCTTCTCCTTTGCTTCTATCTGACCATTTTTCAAGTAGGTTAATAGAGCTGTGGTAACAATATACCAAGCCATATTTCTTTCAACCAACAACTTTTCTACCATAGGACATTTCACAGTATTTAGCGAGGAAGAAAAATCTATACTAACAGTATTGACTTTGTTCTTTGGAAGGCTAGACAATGACAAATAGCACCTGAGAAGAATGCACATCCCTTCCCTTTATCTACTTTTGCACCCAATACTACAAGAGCAGCCCTTGTTTGTTTCAAAGCACTTAAATTAGTTTTTCTACAAGCATGCTGTTGCTACTGAGTTATGTACATTTTCTTTGGGACAAAACAAGTTAAAAAAAACATGGATAATCAATATATATATATATATTGCAGAAGAAATAAAAAAGAGCTATAATACTGTTTTTTTAAAAAAAGGAATAAAATATGAGAAGGATTCAGAATTATGTGTGATACTGTCATTGAAATTCATTTTTGTTAGTTGCCGTTCCTACAACTTAAGACATTCTCTGACTAAAACAATAGTTAGTAAATACATTCTTTTGCCAAGAAAGTGTTTATTTTAAAAAGAAGACTACTTAGTTAATTTTTGAACAATTATGAATGTATGTTCATTTTCCTTCTTTCTTGCATTCTGTTCTTTTCGTGTGATCGTCAAAACTAAAACATTACATTATTTTTCACAGAACTAATGTCCTTGGATTTTCTTCTTACTTTAATTGGAAAGCACAACGATTTTAGTATATGACAATGAGATACTACGAGATACACGGGTTTATTCCTTTTCCATTGCTACTACTCTTCTTTTTCCTTTTTTCTGCCACAATTTCCTGTTAAGACACTTTTCCTTTATCAAATAAGGGGAAGATTCTTAAAAGGAACATTGGCAATTTCTTTCCTGTGTATTTTTCTTCGTCCAACACAAGTTTGCCCTTTCAGGCAATCTACAATGGATCATTAAACAACCTGGAATGAAGTCTTCAGGCTCACAATCTGCTAACTCCTATTGGCTCCCTGTTGCAGGTACACTCTTCCATTTCACAACACTGGATGCTGTGACTCTATTATTTTGTCGTGGCTATAAGAGAGATCAGATAGCTAAGTTTTCATAAACTTTTTGTTCTCTTTGAATGTGACTATTGTCCTAGAGATTGGTACAGTATACTACAAAAGAAGATGATATAATCAAACCCTAAACTGCCCTATTTAAAATATAGCTCTATTGATATCCTAATAGTTCATCTTATTTAAAATTTAAGTGGATTGCTAGTTCATTTATCAGGGACATATAAATCTAAGGGCTATGATATTTTACTTAATTATATTGCCTGAGGGGAAAAATTGATGTAACATTTTATATGATGATGACATTATTCCTTCATCACAGTTTGACTGTTGAGCCAAATTCTAACTTTCTAAAAAGTTAAATGTAGATCTTAACTTTGGTCTATCGTATTATATTTTTATATGCATGACTTTTAGGAAAACGAAAGTTTGTTCTTGCAGTATTGCAGTAGTGGGTTGCTATCAGTTCTACCTGGATTGGCAAACCGGTGGTGGCAGCTGGAGGCTCTGCCCACCCGTGCCGGATGATTCTCCGCATGCACAGAAGCATCGTGCACGTGCATGCTTGCACGAGCAAACCGGTAGCAATGGGTTTTATAACCCACTACTGCAGTATTGCCCTACATCAGGGTTGTCAAACTCCTGGCCCATGAGCCAGATGCATCATGCACTGGCCATGCCCACACCTGGTTTAGCAAAGGGGGAAAAAATCCTGATACATCATGTGACACTGCCGTGGCGACATGACTTTGACACCTCTACCCTACACCATTACTGAGAATGGGAAAGACTTGTAGGGAATGGGTAGAGATTAGAGGCACTGAGGAAAGAACTGGAACAAAGTCCCAGTAAACCTGCCAGGACTATGTCCTCCTCTTCTCTATAGTGGGCTGCATGGAAGTTCTAACTCCTGTTTCTACTATGCCATACAGTCTAACCCATTGAATCTGCAGCATCCTTCAATATTACTGCAGGAGTTTCTCCAGGAAGCCAGTCTAGACTGAGCACATAGCATCCCGAGGCAGTAGTGTCCCAAAGGCCCAATTGGTGATAGATGCTGTGCAAACAATTCCCTGTCTGGGAGCAATACAAGCTGCTAAGAAGTCCAAGAAGACTTCCCAAATTCCTTTTCTAATGCAAACTGGTACTAAAAAAGCTCTTTAGGAATCATATCTCCAGCTTGAATTGATAGTGGTTAGCAACATAAGCAAGATGCATTTTAAGTAACACTTACATACTTACCGGTATGTAATCCATATAAAATTATCTATCTCTATGATAATGCAAGATCTTTAATTATAGATCTGTTTAAACTGTAACACAGGCATGGATGGCCTAGTGAATAAGAAGACTGAAAACTGTTATTATTGGCCATATGCCTTTTGAAATATTATCTCTACACATTTTAACATTTACCATTACAGCATAATTGCTGCTCAAAAACAATGGCAGCATGAAGTTCACTGCTATATGCGTTCTTCTTAACTAGGTGAGATACCTAATAGCATGCATATATTTTAATTTAATCTGAAATGTAATTATCTTGACGTAGATATTTATATTTACATTTTTCAGTGTCATGGTGTCAAAGGAAGCAGGTTATTATAGCAAAGTTAAGCAAATGTATCATTTAATGCTTATAACTAGGTCATTGGTTGAATTGCAAATTTGTCATTGAACAAAGTTCTATTTTAATATTCTGTTAGTATTAAGGAATGAAAGGGATTTTTAAGCTCTCAATTTCAAAATAAAAGATTCATAACATAATAAGCACTGAAGTTTTACACATATATTCATTTTCTGACCAGACAGGCAAAATACCACCTAAACATTTTCTCCAATCATTTTTTCATGTTCTTTTTCATTCAGAATCTTTTTAAAAAGTTATGTGCAGCTTTCTCTTTCATGCAATTTTTTTTCTCCGAATATAGTTACGTTTTGGTTGGCTATTTCTAAAATTTGCCCTAGTTTGATTGACTACATTGATTCATAATTATTAAGTTTTACTCTAGCTTTTATTTCCTGTTTCAGATATTGTTTCTTCTTGCAATCAATATAATAATGCTTAGCATTATTTTACTATGACTTTCATCATAGTCTTAATGTCGATTCATTTTGAAGTGGATCAGAATGGGATTACCAATTAATAAATATAAGTTTGATATGGACTTGAAATAAACTAATACATATATCTATCACTCTATACTCATGGATTCAATTGTAAAAATGATATAAGAATATAAATATTCTGATATAACTGATAGGCCTATGAATTCTTCATGCTAAAGGAGCCAGATATTTTGGTAAAATATGTATCATAAGGATTGATTATGTGAGAAGATTGTAGGAAGATCAACCTCTCACACACACATACATACATGCCATATTAATATGCCCCTTACTTTCAATGAACTACAGACAGTAAAACAAAAGAGTGCTTAAGCCTTTATACACCCAAGCTAATGCTTGGGTGTATAAAGCACTTATTTACACAGAAGAAACTAGCAAATACCAGCAAGTTATCTAAATAAGAGAATCCCCTTTAGATGTTGTACGTTCCTCATTTCTTCACATAAACATCATCCACATTTTCCTCACATAACACTCCCCTCCCCAAAGTTGCCATCAGTAATTTATAAAAAATAAATATGAAACCCCTCCCCAGGGAGTCAATCCGTATCTTCCTCTCTACAGGACCCTGTGAGAGCAACTCCCAAAAGGTAGGCTGAGTTTATGCACTTCCTGGGGACAAAGGGGGATATTTCTGTACAGTTTTCTGTTGAAAACTTAGCTTCTGCTCCAAACAATTTACCCTGAGTGTTCTTTGGAAAACTTAGTCTGGACTTGAACCAGAATTTTCTTCTAACAGTTATCAAGCTGTTGACTGGAATAAACATTTTGGCAACTAGATTGATTTTATTAGGCATATATGTCACTCTGGCCATTGTTAGCTCTGAATTGACTACATCATCTATGACATCATAGACTGAATATATATATATGCAAGTCTTGGTGTATTCAGGTCTTTTCCCGTGTAAGATTGAGAATATCTTGGCAACATTTCGACAAGGTCTCACTCGTCATCTTCAGGCTGGTATCTTCGGCTTTGTGCTTGTGCGAGGAAAGCTTTCCTCGCACAAGCACGAAGCCGAAGACACCAGCCTGAAGATGACGAGTGAGACCTCATCGAAACGTTGCCAAGATATGCTCAATCTTACACAGGAAAAGACCCGAATACACCAAGACTTGCATACCTCTACCTGTGAAAATCTATGAATATTAAAGCAATGTGAGATCGCAGCTGTCTCTTCCTTTTAACTGCTAGTGGGGGTGTGAGCTGATTGGGTGGGAACTTGGCTGTGTTCTGATTGGGTGGAGGTGTGTTCTGATTGGTTAGGGGCTTGGCTGTGCTCTGATTGGATGGGGGGTTGGTTGTGCTCTGATTGGGTGGGGGTGTGTTCTGTTTGGGTGGGGGCTTGGTTGTGCTCAGCTTAGTCTGAGTTGCAGGGGGATTTGAGCTGGTGAGCTGCGTTGTTGTTGTTTGGCTTCGTGTTTGTGGCCGTGCGGGCTCTTCATGGTGGGTGTCAGTCTGCTTCATGTATGGATTGGAGAGGTTTAAAGTGGCTAATGATGCAGCTGCAGTCTGGCTTCTGGTCCTTGGTCGTGGCTCATTATCAGTGTGGGTTTGAGTCTGCTTTCTGCGTGGGTGTGTGGTGGTGACATCCTGTGTGGCTCTCGTGAGTGTGGGTCTGGTGTCATTCGTCGTGTTAGGGACTCATTTGTCAATAAGGGCGGGTTTCCAAATGGCTGGTAGGCGGAGGTATTGTCTCGTTTGTTCATGCTGTGTGGGTGTTTTTCTATCTCGATGGCTTCTCTGATTATTCTGTTGTTAAAGTGTTCAGTTTTGGCGATAGTTCTGGTCTTTTTAAAGTCAATATCATGTCTTGTGGCTTTAAGGTGTTGGACCAGGGAAGAAGTTGGTTCCTCTTTTCTGACTGAGTTCTTGTGTTCTTCTATGCGTGCACTTATTCGTCTGTTGGTTTGTCCGATGTATGTGGTAGGGCAGGCATGGGATTTCATATACTCCTTGAGCATGCACCGCCTGCCCCACCACATACATCGGACAAACCAACAGATGAATAAGTGCACGCATAGAAGAACACAAGAACTCAGTCAGAAAAGAGGAACCAACTTCTTCCCTGGTCCAACACCTTAAAGCCACAGGACATGATATTGACTTTAAAAAGACCAGAACTATCGCCAAAACTGAACACTTTAACAACAGAATAATCAGAGAAGCCATCGAGATAGAAAAACGCCCACACAGCATGAACAAACGAGACAATACCTCCCGCCTACCAGCCATTTGGAAACCCGCCCTTATTGACAAACAAGTCCCTAACACGACGAATGACACCAGACCCACACTCACGAGAGCCACACAGGATGTCACCACCACACATCCACGCAGAAAGCAGACTCAAACCCACACTGATAATGAGCCATGACCAAGGACTAGAAGCCAGACCGCAGCTGCATCATTAGCCACTTTAAACCTCTCCAATCCATACATGAAGCAGACTGACACCCACCATGAAGAGCTCGCACGGCCACAAACACGAAGCCAAACAACAACAACGCAGCTCACCAGCTCAAATCCCCCTGCAACTCAGACTAAGCTGAGCACAACCAAGCCCCCACCCAAACAGAACACACCCCCACCCAATCAGAGCACAACCAACCCCCCATCCAATCAGAGCACAGCCAAGCCCCTAACCAATCAGAACACATCTCCACCCAATCAGAATACAGCCAAGTTCCCACCCAATCAGCTCACACCCCCACTAGCAGTTAAAAGGAAGAGACAGCTGCAATCTCACATTGCTCCTGGAAGCACGAAGCCGAGAACACCAGCCTGAAGATGACGAATGAGACTTCGTCGAAACGTCGCCAAGACACTTCCAATTTTACGTGGGAGAAGACCCGAATAACCAAAGACCTACATACAAACACCCGCGAAAACCTGAGAAAACAAATATATATATATATATATACACACACACACACACACACACACACACACACACACACACACACACACACACACCATACATACATAATACATACATACATACATACATATAAAATTGAAGGGCATTTCTAAATTCTGAACATATAAAAAATACTTGTCTAAGGCAGAGATTTCTGTTAATTTGAATTGTGAAACACTTTTTCATGTAAAATAATATTAACCTTGAAGAATCATACTATTTTAAGAGTAAATAAATCTTATATTCAAAATGTACTCCAGTGTATATGCGAATATAATCCTTCAATTAAAAAGTCCATAAACAGGTATTTACAGAACAGATTGTAACAGCCTCCAAGGGAGTAATTTGGCTTTCCAAGTCAATTCCTGTCTGCCTGAATGAGTGTTTTAATTTCTTACATGTACAGTCACATGAATACAAACCATGTTTGAAAAGTGTAATCAGCATTATCATCAGCAACACATATACAGTTAGAATCTTAGCAGAAATTGTGCAGAGTAAAGGGTCCATATTTTTAACTAGAAATCATCATCTTTGAAATATTTTAGAAATTAATTCCTAAAAGAATAAATTATAGGAAAAAGTATAAATTAATATAAGATCAGTATATTTCTCTAAATACTATTCATCTGTTATTAATCAGAACAGAGATTGGTGTACTGCTTCTCACCTCTAAAATTATATTTTAGTTTCTCTACTCTTTAGAATTCTTTAAAACTAAGTACAGCAATTTCCTTATTCAAAATCTAATAAATTGTTTTTAAAAATTGAATTAAGTTTATCTTGCTTGGTTCAAATTACACCCTTTAAAATGATTTTTAAAAAGCATGCACATGTTTCCATCTTGAATTGGAATACTGCTGATCTGTCCTTTCACATCTTGTCCAACAGATATGTGTTATTATTACTTTATTAGGTTCATCAAATAGGGTGAGAACAATTAAAAGGGTCACGGATGTCTGTCAAAGTGTAATTGCACCATTCGATACTTAGAAAATTGTACAGATGACAGCTATTCATTTTTGCTAGGCAGAGCAAGGGCACAGCATGAAAAGATGAAGAAATACTCTGAATATTATTCTAATAACAGTTTATGCATTTGCCCTGCTGTTTTTTCTAGTTTCCCACAGGGATGTGGTCTTTTTCTTTGAGTTACTATAACCTTGGGGAAATTACATATAACTTTCTACCTAAAAATATTTTCTTATGTTTAAAAGTCCATGAGTCTTGTAAAACAACAGTTCTTTTTCTGTGTACTCTTCTACTAGACAATATGTGGTATGAACATATTCTATGTTACGCTACTGAGAACTACATTTTAAATATATAATATTTTTCTTAATGAAATTTTTGACAAGATAAAAGCAATACAAATATTAGAAAAGAAAAAGAATAGTGAATAAGTGAGAAAAAATATAACAAAAAAAAATAGAAATGAAAAACAAAAGAAAAAACACAAACAAGTAGCTTCCAATCTTTTTGACATTGGCTGTAAATGCATTTATCTTTTATCCTCTATCTCTAAGATTACTTTATAATTTTCTTCTTTTCATAACTTACCTAAGAGCCGTGGTGGCACAGTGGTTAGAATGTAGTACTGCAGGGTTAACACACTGTTCATTCCAGGAGTTCAGTTCTGAGCAGTTCAAGGTTGACTCAGCCTTCTATCCTTCCGAGGTCAGTAAAATGAGGACCCAAATTGTTGGGGGCAATATGCTGACTCTGTAAACTGCATAGAGAGGGCTGTAAAGCACTGTGAAGTGGTATATAAATTGAAGTGTTATTGCTATTGCTACCTTTACTAATCTTTAAATTCAGAAATAAGTTCATTTTTCCCTCTTTTTCATCAAAAACTGATCTTTCTCTAAACAAGCAAGTTAATTTCATTTCTCTGCTAGTTCTGTAATCTTTACCAACAATTCCTCCATTATGTATATTTCAGAATCTTTCAATTTTTGTATATAATCTTCTCACACAATAATCATATATAAGCATTATTTTCTACAATTCTTTTCTAGCCATTAATCCCAGCAAGGAAAGTTCTTGTTTTAATATTATATGTATCTGAACCCGAATTTTCTGGGTATAAATTGATCAGGATGATAAAAATGATCTTTCCTGTTATTCACATTTCCAACTTATTTGAAGTACCATTCTAGACATTTTTCCTGGACATCTATACCAAAGGTTCATCATTTAATAATAATAATAAAGTTTTAAGTTATAATAATACATTGTAATGCAAATTTTAATTGCTTTAAACACATATTTTCCACTGTTTAATCAGCATATTATATACAAGATTCTTAGCTGAATTTACCATATAGTCCTTCACTTGGTCTTCTGTTTCAAATTTCAATAAAAGGGTATACATTTTGGCATATTCATCATTTGTATGCAGTTCACCTTCAAATGCTGCCTTTTGCTGGTCAAATACAAATGTCCTATTTTCTCTTTTGAATAGTTCTCTTAACTGTGCATTCAAAAATCATTAAAACCTATATTGTGAGTTGATCTCAAAGCACCCCTTGTCAAGTAATGTACTGTATATCAAAATTATATACATATCTCAGAAGGAGATAGCAGGAATAACACATACATTAAACTTTTACTGACTAGTAATTTAAACATTTTTTTTAGCTTTGTAGAGTGCTGAAAGTACCTAATTAATTGCAGAGAAAGTTTACTTTTATACAGACTAGGTTCAGAGAATAATCTACATTTGCTTTCAAATACTTTCATTTACATTAGGAAACCTGCTCTGTGAAAATAAAATGTTAGAGATGTGTAAAACCTTTTTGAAAAGATGCAGAAAATTAATAAAATTAAAGTAAGGCTATTGTAATGATATGTGGGAAAGATCTTGAGAGACTGGACGAAAAGATGCTGCCAAGGGAATGGTCAGAGTATAACCCACAACTAGATGGCAAAAAATATAAAGGAGATGAGGGAGACTGTACTTTCTTGCTTGCAAGATTGATGTTGGCATCACAGGGTAAACCAGGTAGGATCACAACCAGATAAGCTAATTCTACTTTATTGTAAATCTACGCTGACAGAACCTTGTGGGCTATCAGCCTCATAAGAAACAAAGGCAAGAATCACATGAGGTGGATCAAATACTGACATCACTTGAGCAGATGGAAAAGTTAGATGATGATAGCATCAAGCCTCCCAGCCACCACCACTCCATGCCCCCCCCCCCGACAAAGAACAGAGGAGGACAGAGACAATCTATGAGACCAAGCAAGATCATTTGATAGCTGCAATCTATTTAAGAAGTAGCTGTTCTTTTTGCTGGAAATTCCAGCCCTTGTATGACATCTCTGTGTAGGAAACCTTGGGACTAACCTTGAGACTGGCTAACAACCATGGCTCTCTGAATCTTGAACCAAGTTTGGACTATTTCCTTTTTCATGTTTGGATTAAAAAAGCAAATCATTTAGATAAGTGTATGAGACTGTATTTTGGTTTGCATGCTGGACCGTTGTTATTTCTTGACCTTGAGGAAATGGAGAGATACTATAGCAAGTATGTGTGAGTTAGTAATTGAAATTTGAAACAGGTCAAAGTCTATGATCATCTAGACAAAATATTGTGATCCAGAAAAATCAAGTGATTAAGTTCTTACACAGGCAGCCAGAGCAGCCCCATATTCCTTCTGGATGTTGGATTAAAATGGGTTCACACCATTAGATGTATCTGAAGTTGTAATGATACCACCTTCACACAAAATGATTTTATACAGAGAAGGGAGGGTTAACTTCATTAGTCTTGTAACTATTCAATTTAAAGAGAAGGAAAATCTTCTCTTATAAAACAGCATTTGTCAACTATATTAATCCATAGATATCCACAGTAAGTGCAAGATGGGGCAAGTGACCGATGGCAACACCACAATGCAAAATCCATCTCTTGTGTATTTGTGTGCAATGTCCCAATGCTAGTACAAAAGCTTAAAGTTTTATAAATGTTTGTTCATCACATTTGGGAATAAGGTAAAATAAGATAAGGGTGTCCCCAAGGTTTTACTCTTCTAATGATTGATTTCAGGCAGTGGTGTTCATCTCTATTTCTTAAGTATCATAATATTCACTTAAATATCACTGCAGTGCATTACCCTAAATATTAGGAGTGGGGGTAATTTTTCTTTGTATGGTCTCCTACTTTCCTTACATGAAACATGGTTCCAAGTAAGAGTAAGGCACAATTAAAGAAATGGTTAATTTATAACATTTCAGTGTGATGTACAATAGTAAAGTAATTCCAGGAAGCAATTTGTTCATTCTGCGTGCTTTTTTTCCAGAATATATACTGCAGTTTCCCTAAACTATTTATGCCATTGTTTCAGAGCCAATTGAAAATTGGTGGTATTTATGTACTAAATAGGGCTTTTAGTCAAAATGATTGCTTAAATGGTTTCTGCTAAAATGCTGTTATTAAATGTGTTGTGAATATTCTTGTTTATACTTCTTAGTATACTATTTGCTAATGTCAATTTTGCAGATTGGCAAATTCTGTCCCAAAAAAGAAAAAACCATTTCTGATTTACCCATAATTACATTCTTTTTACTTGTACCGTTACAATATTAGTTGTACTCTTAGAAACAGTTTTACAAATGCTAATGAGATCAGAGAAACATATTTTTAAAAAATCCTACACGTATGAAAGGAGACTTTATCAAATAATTTGTGAAAAGCTTCTAATATGTATTAATGTGTCTTGATGTTTTGCACTCCTGTCTGAACAATTATGGCAGCAGGGGATGAATGAATGCTCAGATTGCTGCTGATAAAATGGCATGGAATTTTCCTTAAGTTAAATAATTTAGTTTATTTCAATATATAAAATGCATTAAAACATATTTTATGTATAAATATGTATGTATAAAATAGATTAAAATATAATGTATATTTTAAAGTATATAAACTAATTGCTAAATTCTATTTCTTTTCTTTTCTAAGTTCTTCCTTGACATGTAAATTATTAGTTCCTCCTTCTATTCATTAATTAAAACGGCATTTTGCTATATTATCTATTAAATATCATTGAACATTTCACAGACGGTTGAGAGAGAAACTGAACTAGCAGTGGCTTTTTTTAAAGCTTTCTCTGAGAATTTTCAATACAGTCACAAAAACGGTTCAGCAGATTAATTTTTGATTAAATAAAGATTATTCCTTTTGGTCTTTATTTCGAATTGAACTATCACTTCATTAAGATGCTTGTGGAACTCATCAAATATTCCTTACCTACTTTCACATTTCATTTCACTTCATAGTTGTAGTTATACAGAAATGGGATGTCATAAATGTTCTTGGTTGCTATTTATGTTGTTTTTAAAATTATTTTTATTGTTTTTATGCTGGTTTGACTGTTAACTATCCAGAATTATGTGTATAAGATGGGTGGCCATGTAAATGTATTAAACAAACAAACATAAAATTAGCTTGTTTGATCAGGCAATGATTTTTTGACTATAAAGATGGCAGGAACTAAACAGATGATATAGACTGAGATTAAATTATTATTTTTACTACAGATAATTGTATAATCTCCATATTCCAGGACTCTTCAAATACAGGAAACATAACACCTCCTAGGTTCAATAAACTCTAATCCAGAAAAAATAACAGTTAAAAAAATCTAGTTGCATGTAGGCAATTATGACACTCAGCATATGTATTTTCTGTATTTATTATGCATACCATAATTATACTTAGCTATTTGTTGCATAGCTTAACTTCTCTAAGAAAGTAAGCTTGTTTTGGTTTTGTTTTGTTTTGCTTTTGTAAGTAGGCCACATGGAATAAGTGGGAAATTCCTGAGATTGTGATAAAATTTGCTATTTATATCAACATGTGATTTTGGATTTGGAATTCTGCACTTATTATCTTTATAGATAATTCCTAAAACTTTATACTGAAGAAACTTAGCACCAATCCCTCCTAGAAGAATGAAATATTTTAGGAAATATTAAAAAGGCAGAATATTATATTTCCCTGGATGACAAAAGGAGAAACAGTTTTTTTAAAGACAAAGAGCGGCTCCCTGCCCCCAGCAGATATTTGGTGCATATTAAGACTGGGCCAGCCTATCTACAAAACAAAAGACCACAGCTCCAGAGTGATGGAATTAAAACATGACCCTCCAGGACATAATAGGATTATCTACCAGCAGAGCTCACCACATGGCACAACCAAGCGCCTTCATTAAATCACCCAGCAAGGTTCCACCAAACATGACTCCACATGGGAGTCTGCAACCAATACAATACATGCCCTTGCCACAGGAACAGAAAGCTCAAGTTCAAAGCCCAAGAGAGGGTACAAATAACACTCACTCTCCACTCCATGTGGTCAGTTACCCAGAATCACATGTGCTTGGTGGTTCTGCTTCACCATTAAATCATCCTTCCAAGCAGCCTCCATGTTTCCAGTGTCTTTTTCCCCACTTGGAACTGAACCCAAATGGACATTTCTTCCAACAATACTGCTAAGAATAATGAAGACTGTAATAGTGCTAAAATATCAGAGGTTTAAATTTAGAAGACTGTGTTCTTTTGTGCATCTAGCATAATAATTTTATATTATTTTTAGAAACATTTAAACAATCCTTAGGGAAGTGTAAGTAAGTGCCTGCATATATATGCTTCTTTACTTACATTTGGCTTAAACATCGCCAATCCACTATATTATACCAGGATATTGTTAGTTGTGGGATTTAAGTGTTCTTAGGCACCTTTTAGAAGGAAATCTCATCCTGGGATTACTTTTAATGAAGACAGACATACAGTTTATATATAAAGCAGATAAATTAATAATGCATAACTTGTTTCCAGCCAGTTATCAAAAGAGATACATCCTCTTTGCAATAGTAGATCTTAATATAATATTATACTTCATATGCCTGTTTTAAAATACGCATTTATTACCTCATCACTTCTAGTCACAATTACCATCATTAAGCAATGACTACCTGAAGAGCTTTCCCCATGCTTAAAGAAAATGCTGTGGTCCTGAAACATAATAGATACATTCTTGAATGGGATAATTTTAACTAATTAGAAGTATAATCCAGAATTTGATTTATAATTTGATTTATAATCTTCCTTCAGCTATGGCATGTACTGGCAGATAACACATTTTTTGCATTAAAAATAATGCTAAAATAATATTAAATACAATTAAAAAATTAATAGCAATGCAATAGTTTTATATATTTTCTAAACACTGAGAGAACACAAACAATGCAATTCTGGAGATATCTTGGTGGCATATCTTCTCAATAACCTGGTCACAATTTAGACAGTTGACCTCTGCCAAACATATTTTTAAGTAAAAGGCTGTGTCCAGTGTGCAACACTTGGTGATGGCTTGATGACACATCTTGTCAAAAACCTGGGAAATAAGACATTTTTTTTTACTTTATATTTTTACTGAAGAACTCATTATGGTGTGATGCCACTATTTCTAAATCCTGACAGGTTTCTGATTAAGAAGATCAAGTTGTTCTGTTTAGCTTAATTATTGCAAGTAGAGGTAGAGATAAAAGGCTTAAAGTAAATGTGATTACATAAATGTTGCAAAGGCTCAAAGTGAAACTGGTTGCATTCAAATGCCAGCAGCTTGTTGAGGAACAGTTTCCAAGAATAGATATAGAATGTACAATAATGCATTTTGAAACGTTAGTTAACTCCTTCTAATCACAAATATGAAGGAAATTTATCTTACATGGCCAGAAAAAAAAAAAAATGGAGCATACCCCTATGCCTCTTCATGAGTTTTCCATGGTGACTCTATACCATTATGAAGAAAATTATATAGGAAATATTTAGGAAACTATTTGGTACAGAAATCAAATCATTTAGACCAGCTATTGTTTTTCAATTTCTGACTAATACAGGTAGCCTTCGATTCACAACAGTTCGTTTAGTGACTGTTTGAAGTTACAAAGGCACCTGGCTAGGTGGCTTAGTGGCTAAGAAGCTGAGCTTGTCAATCAGAAAGGTCGGCAGTTCGGCGGTTCGAATCCCTAGTATAGGTCTCCTGCGTGAGCAGGGGATTGGACTAGATGATCTCCAAGGTTACTGTTATTATTAATTTGGATTTCTGCCCTGAGGATGGGATTTAATTTGACCTTTTATGGCTCCAAGCAGTTGTAGGAATCCATGATGACCTGATGATGAATAAAGTAACTTATGACCATTTTTCACATTTACAACCATTGCAGCATCCCCATGGTCACGTGATCCAAATTCAGTCACTTGGCAACTGACTCATATTAATGATGACTGCCATGTCCCGGGGTCATGTGATCCCCTTTTGCCATCTTCTGACAACCAAAGTCAATGGGGAAGCCAGCTTCATTTAACAACTTTATTACTAATTTAATGACTGTGGTGATCACTTAACAACTGTGACAAGAAGTTGTAAATTGGGGCAAAACTCACTTAACAGATGTCTCACTTAACAACAGAAATTTTGGGCTCAATTATGGTTGTAAGTCGAGTTCTACTTGTACTTATGAATCTATTTCAAAAAATGGATGCACAAACTATCTACATATTACTATATTCCTTGAATACTGTAGAAATAATTAAAAATAATGCAAAATCAGAACTTCACTCAAACCAATTAATTGTTTTGGTAATAATAGTAATGTGCATATCTACACTATATATTGCATTATACAATAAAATAGCTCTATGTCATTGTTAAACTTGAAACAGATCTATTGTAGAAATCACTTTACATCTTAGACACTTATTCCTTAGACAGTTGAAAAAGTAATATTGTTTTATTGCTATCTGAAAATAGAAATAATAATGAAGGATTATTCACAGAGGACATGAAGTCGGAGCAAGAAACAAGTTCCTTTGAGTTTAGTGGAATTTTTTCCAAGGTAAATTAGTTTTAGATTGAGTTATACTTCTATGTCTAATAATTAGGTGTTCGATACTTATCTTACTGGATAGGATTTGAAAAGAGAAAAATACAAAGGCAGTTAAAAATCTTTCTCATGCACATGTACCTAGACACACACAAATCTCCAAATATATACACACAAGCAGACACTGAGCCTCAGAAATCAATGGAAATTTTCATTAGTTTGGAATTTATGGCATATTTGCACAACATAAATTGTTTGTCATTTTTCAAAGTTATGAAAATTGTCATGCTATTTTAAATGTTACCTTGACACATTCCCCCATTATATTTTTGGGTTTTTTGCCTGTTTCCTTATTTGCATTTGTATTGAAGTAAAACAGTTTATAAATACTTTTAAAGTCAATGGCACAAAATAAAACTAAAATGCATTTAATTTCAATTAACACATAAAATATAAATACACACACAATATCAATTTATATATAAGAGAAGTACACACAGTTGGCCATCCGGTGTGGTGATGCACACCTGATGACGATACCAAGGTGATGCACTGCCGCTGTTCTGCATAGGTTTGTTCCCCCTAACTAGGTAAGCACAAGGATTTGATACAAATGGAATAGCAGTGGAATAGCCATCAGCTATATCCTCTACATGAATGACATAGCTCTACAGTGAAGACATTGGAATATGATCTTAATGGGAAGATGCGATTAGATAATAGTCAGAGAGGGAAGGTAGTTAAGACAGTTGGAATTACCATCAGCCCACACAGCAAACATACAGGCCAGCTATAGGTACCTTGGTATTCCACAGTCATATGGGAACCATAAAGAGGAGGCAAGGAAGACAGCAACTTCCAAGTAGCACCATAGGTACTGAAGACCTCACTGTATTTCAGACATCAATACAATAGAGAGGGTTCAGAGATATTTTACTAGAAGAGTACTCAAATCTTCTGCTCAAAATAAAATTCCCTATACCACCAGGCTTGAAATTCTAGACCTGGATAGCTTTGAACTACGCCATCTACGTTCTGACCTAAGCTTAGTACACAAGATTATTTACCATAACGTCCTACCTGTTAATGAGTACTTTAACTTTAACCATAATAAAACAAGGGCTATCAATAGATTCAAACTCAATGTAATTCGCTCTAATCTTGATTGTAGGAAATATGACCTGCAATAGAGTAGTAAATGTCTGGAACACTCTACCTGATCCTGTTGTTAGCCTCTCTAATCCCCATACCTTTTACCTTAAACTGTCTACCGTGGACCTTTCACGTTTCTTAAGAGGTCCCTAAGGGAGCATGCATAAGCGCACCAGCGTGCCTACAATCCCTGTCCTACTGTTCCCATTTATATGTACTCATTTTATGTGTTTATGGCTATGTTTTGCTTATTTATATCCTTTTATTTGTGCCAAATTTTTTTCATATGTCCATGTCTATGTCTATACTGTTACTTGTTTTCTTGTACTTGTTGACAAATAATACATACATACATACATACATACATACATTCATAAATACCAACTCGTTGGGAAGAACAAGAGTCACAACATCAACACATATGCCCTCCCAGTCATCAGATATCCTGTCGGTATAGTGAGCTGGCTAAAGCAGGACATGAAAGCTGCTGATGTGAAGAGGCAGGTAGGATCTGGTATATGTTACAGTCACTGTCTTGGATAAAACCCAGAGCATCCAGAAGTACCTCAGTAAGATGGTACCCAAAGATTAGTTTAAAGTAGTATTATACAGTATATCATACTTGTGTTGTGGCTTCGTTACCTGAGCCTGTGTCATCGGCAGGAGAGGACTCTGAGAGTGAAGGAGAGCAAGTTGGCAAGGCCTCCCGCTCCAGGACCCTCCTCTCTGGCAATGCCTTCAGTGTCCGCCGAAGGGCAAGAGATAGGGCCGGGGCCAAGCAGGTCCAACACAGCCACAGATGGACAGTGATGAGGGTAATGAGTCTTCGCTGGATCCTCGGCAGCGTCGCAGAGATAAGCACGCGCAACAGAAGAAAAGGCATGCCAGAGATTAGGCTGAGTCATTGGACCACACCCCACAGGATATAAAAGGGGGTGAGGTGGCCATTCAGACTCTGTGACGGACAAAACTAACTACTATTGAGTCACATTGCATCTTTGGAAACAACATTATCGGCCTTGGATTTATTTTACGAACTGGACAATTCTTGACTGTGGGTATTTTGTTTATTGAGTAAAAGTTCTTGGCAAGCAGCTACTGGGTTGCTGCCAAGCGTCTTATCGGAAGAATTGGTTGTCTGCCAGTTTATTTAACCCCCGGCTGTCTGTTTGTGTGTGTGTGAGAGAGAGACAGGGACAGAACAACTTGTTTCTGACCAATGACATACAAAAACATGCTGCACCTTATGATATATATTATTGGGTTAATAGAATGATCTACTCCTTCTTAGGATGTTTATAATTTTATCAAGCCACAATTATATTTTATTTAATTATTGCACAAAGACATTGCTATACCTTTTTTCTGGATCTTTGGTTCCTTATACTTGTTATAGTTTAAATGGCATTGGATCAGTAGTGCTTTAAATATATTATTCTAGACTTCAGCTAGCCTGCTTGTTTTTGAAATAACAATTGCATAAGTTTAAAACAATTAGTCCCTTTTAATAATTTAAACAATACAGGCAAAAGACGAACAGAGGTAGATGCAAGCATTTTGTATTGACTCATCAGTACCTACATTACAATAACACAGTTAAAATCAGCCTCAAATATTAGATCTAGCAAGAGCATTAATTAAGCCTATAACATATGCAGGAAAGCAACCAATGGCAAGCCATACGCCCACGCGAGGCATAGATTGACATAAAGCCATTTCTTCATACACAAGGGAGGCTTCAAATGGTTAATGACAACTGCCTAAGCAAACTGCAGGAAACAAGAATTCCTGTGGCACAGTAGAACTTTAAACACACAGTTTTGATCCACCTGGTGACCCATAGATAGTAAGTGTCTTGCAATGGCCGAAGAAGGCATTTTATGGCCATGATTTGCTGCTGTTGTTGGATTACTCAAGGCTGTGTGGACCCATGTTGGAAGATGCTCCTTTATTCTGAAAGCAAACACCTATCAGTTCTGCCAATGTAATTGTCTCCGCAATTACAAACAAATTGGTAAACACAATGAGTTTTGGAACTGATAGGTTGTGCTTCCTTAATTAGGGGCAGTGGTAGCCTCTGGGTTTGATTGCGTAAGTATTCAATCACATTACTTAGAAAACAAAAGTATAAGAAGGGCATTTATCCCAGTCCAGTGAAGCACTTCTAGTTATTACTCATTGCCTAAAATAAAATTAAAAAATAGAAAACATTTGTTCATACTTGTAGAATTCAGAAGGGAAGCAAAGTACTCTCAAATGGCATTCTAAAAAACTGAATGTGTATTAATTATATTTTTAACTAATTCTTTCTGATACTCAGATGATTGAACACAGTCTTTCTTGGTAGATTCTAATCCAACAAATGAACCAATGCAGATCAGTTTAGTTCTATGGCTAGATGAGACACTCATAGGATATGATAGGATGTATATGTCAGATTTAATCAGTTATGAAATTCAAATTTTTTTACTATCGGTTCTGTGGGCATGATTTGGTGGGCGTGGTGTGGCTTGGTGTGTGTGGCTTGGTGTGTGTGGCAGGGGAAGGCTACTGCAAAATCCCCATTCCCTCCCCACTCCAGGGGAAGGATACTGCAAAATCCCCATTCCCTCCCCACTCCTGGGGGAAGGATATTGCAAAATCTCCATTTCCACCCCACTCTGGGACCAGCCAGAGGTAGTATATCCCGGTTCTCTGAACTACTCAAAATTTCCACTTCCAGTTCTTCAAACTGCTCAAAATTTCCGCTACCGGATCTCCAAAACCTGTGAGAACCTGCTGGCTTTCACCCCTGGATTTAATCCACTCTTTATCAGTATGGCCCTCATGAAAATGCAAATTTATTCCCTCAAAATCTTGTGAAATCATTTAAAAATAATGTAAATGTATGTATAATTTTTATTCTTAAATTTCCTTTCTGTGTGTGTGAGTGTATCAAATATATTCCTGTATTTCAAACATAGACATTTCATGTAGCTTTTCTAAATATATTCAAAAGTCTTTTCATCTGCATGCAAAACCCCTTTCCATAAATGCTATATATTTTATATGCAAATTTTGAGCCATGAAATATTTTGATATGGAGGTTTGTTGATCCCATGAATTAAGTATCCATCCATGCCATGGGAGATTTCTATTGAAAGATCATACTATTTTGCATTAAAAGTAGTTCATGATGAATTATTTTTGAATGCTTATTAGGTCCCAGTCATTTATACTAGAAAGTACTGTTGATAATAATCATGGACTGCTTCCAAAAGTTGGAATTTTATGCTGACTTCTCTCTGATTTCTCTTTGATGTGTAGCATAGAAAACATCAAGTGACATAATGATATGCATTACTTATTCCCATTCAATATTATTTGCAGAAACAGGAGATAGGCAAGCTAAGAAAACAGAAATACATAGGAAAAATATTACTTTATAGTTTGTCCTTACTTAATCACAAATTATGAAGATAAAAGGGCCAATCCACTGTAAAATTGAGTTGGGTTTACTATCTAGGTCAGTGTCATCTTCAGTTTTGCTAACAAACTTTTGGGAGAATTATGGCCTTTGGCAAAACATCTACATTGTTAATCCATATTAATTTATACAATACAGGATTATCTAGTTTGAGCACACTGCTCTCTGTATAATTTGGTGTATTGTTTAGAATCATCTATGAAAGTTAAACAAACAAGCAATGTGCTTTTCATCTAGCCTATATTTCACATGTTATAATTACGAGCTCATTATGGAGTAAAATATATTTTTGAAGTCTTTTTAACATCTATTTATTGAAGATTTTTTGTATAACTTCAGGACCTCATTCTTTTCATTAATTATTATGCATAAAAGTTTGATTTTAACAGCCATTTATTAATAGCATAATTGATATAACACTTTGCTTGAACTGGTGCACATGGAGCTGAAGTAATATTATAGCCATAAAAGGATACAAATAAAGAAAAACTGGGTCCTTTCCTAACAAATGGCAACTATAGCTTAATATTATTTTGAAGAGGCAACAATGTTATTTACTGCAACTTCTTCCTTACCTTGATAAAACTGAAAAGATTCATTAGCTAGGAAGCAGGATATTAATAAAGCATGGAAAGATTATATCATGGACGATGACTGGCCATTTATTAAGAGTCATCTTTCTCTCAGTTGTCATTTAATGTGTGCACCAAGCATGTTATGGGTTAGTTTTCCAGTCTTGGGTTCATATTATTGTAGATAAAAGATAATATCACTTTGTTTTTCTTTCTATTTATCTTATTTATAAAAGTAATAAATTATTTCATAAGGCAAGTGTATTTTTCATGTGGAAGGTTCTCAAGATGGGTACAAATAAGAACAGCTGAGGAATCTTTTAAAGCTGACCCTAGCCAGTAATCCACTTTCTTTGCCTCAGCGTTATTACACATTTATGCTAAAATAGCCTGTCTTGGGACCTATGTGGTTAATAAGAAACTGCATGCAAGATTTGCTTTGATTTTGAATGGAATCAAAAGCACTGAGCAAATGTCTTCTGTAGTTCAAGTCAGTCCTTGTCATAGTTTCCTTATATCTTTTAAACTAAGTTTTACTGTCAATATGTGACCTAGTACTGGTTTGTTTTAGAAAATCAAAGCAGATATAAAGTCAGTATGGCATGAAAAAACTTTTGAATGAAAAGATCAAGATATTCCTCATAGCTAGCTCAAGAAACAGGTGACAATCTGGTTTCAAAATCCTACCTTTGTTCTAAATGCAATGACCAGTCATAATGGGACATAATGCAGAGCAATCCCTTTTTGTATCCAAGTAGCTAGCTTTTTGTTTTAATTCAAAGGATGTCTGTGTTGTATACTGGATGTATTACAAGTTTTCTAAATTTAAAAAACACCTTAATACCGTGTTTCCCTGAAAATAAGACCCTGTCATATTTTTTTGAACCCTGAAATAAGTGCTTGGCCTTACTGCCATGTGCTCAAAAGCCCAATTGGGCTTATTATCAGGGGATGTCTTATTTTGGGGAAAACAGGGTACATAACAGGCTATTTATCCAACAAACATTGTTTTAACTTGGGTCTGCATGGAATATGTTATTAAAATTTTGTACGCAGCTTGAAAAATTAAAGAAAAATATTTTCTATTTTTGTTGAAAGCTTAACAATTTTTGTATTTGTGTTATTGAATCTGTTCAATACTTATTCATACAGGTTTAATATCGTACATTAAAGAATGTGCATAAAGTGTAACCACTTCACTGCCTGAATTTGTACTCTGTGATAAATATTTCCATCTTTAGTCTTAAAATGAGCCATCATCAAAGAAATTTCATAATTAAGATCTATCTGAAAATATGCAGGCTGGGGTTTCACTTTCCCCTATTTATTAGATTATTTGGTTGTTTTTTTTTCAGTGACTATGACTTGAATCATTTTGAAACACAGGACACAAATTGTACTTTGAAATAGATTCGTGAAAGCATGTATTTTAATTTTAAAAACTTTAAATAATAATACATAGGAATCAGTGGTGAAATCCAAATCTTTTTACTACCAGTTCTGTGGGTGTGGCTTGGGGGGCATGGCTTAGTGGGCATGGCAGGGGAAGGCTACTGCAAAATCTCCATTCCCACCTCACTCCAAGGGAACGATACTGCAAAATCCCCATTCCCTCCCCACTCCTGGGGGAAGGATATTGCAAAATCTTCATTCCCACCCCACTCTGGGGCCAGCCAGAGGTGGCATTTGCCAGTTCTCCAAACTACTCAAAATTTCCACTACCGGTTCTCCAAACTACTCAAAATTTCCACTACCGGTTCTCCAGAACCTGTCAGAACCTGCTAGATTTTGCCCCTGATAGGAATTTATTTAAGATTAAATGCAGTGTGTTTTCATTTGTCTAAATGGTGTTCTTACACAGCTTATCTTGTGGGAGGTTGGGTTGTTACTTTGGTAGTGGCGCACTCAGTTGTGTGGGTAGTTTTACAATAATTGTGTTTCTAATTTGCCATCACTGCTGATGAGGATACAGTATCTAGGAAGGAAAGTGTATTGTCATCTTCATTGTGAATTTTATTTCTTTGAAGATGGAGCCATTTATATTTATAAAAAGGTATTTCAAAGTAGCATTAATTGTTTCCATCTCCTCAATTGATTGTGATTAATAGATGAAAGAAAGGTAAAAAGTAGTATAAAGAAATTAAAATGAGGCTTAACAAAAGGTTCTGTGGATTGAAGTTGTTTGTCTAACAAGGTGGACACCCCTTGAGCCCAAAGCCTGATGTTTATTATAGCAATGAGATATGACCAAGCATAGTGGTCATTATGACAGCATATGAAAGGATGACAAATGAGTCACTTTCAAGAAAAGATCAGCTGCTGATATTGGCATTCAACACACTGTTCAGTACATGATAAAGTCTAAATAACCTATGTCGCATGGCCTTTTCTGGAAAGTAGTTGCAACAGGCTAACAGACTTAAAAGTTAAGGTTTGGCATGATGAGAGGTATGTCATGATAATGCATAGTTCATATTTACTGATCTATACCTAGACCACCAAAAATCGCAATATGAGATGAGTAATTTTAAAAAAAACCTTCTATTTGGCCAGTTGGCTCACTGTCAAGATATTTTTAAATTTTCTGCTCTTAAGGAAGGTAAATACAGTATATCAATAATGAATAAATTTCAGTGACTTTAGACTACACCCATTTTAATTTGGAGTGCTTGATAGTTAGAACAGAGCTGTTTTATGACAGGGATATGTGTCTGAATGGATCACTTATTTATAAAATGTCCACTCACAATATATCCAGCAGTGAACTGACACCACAAGATAGTTCAGTTTTATATGGGACCCTTGGACAAAATGTCCCAGTTCCCTGCCCTAGGCCAGCAAGTAAAGTTACCAGTATACAATTTATTGGGAGGTAGAGCAAGCATAAACAGGACTAAGAAGCATGATTATACCAATGTGGCACCCAGGATGTAGGGAGAAAATATGGAAGATAGGAAAAAGAATGAAATATGGCATCTGTGTGTTCATCCTGTGCTTGGCTAAGCTCCTTGAATCAATTTTCTATCCAGTGGTGGGATTCAAATTTTTTTACTACCAGTTCTGTGGGCGTGGCTTGGTGGGCGTAGCATGGCTTGGTGGGCGTGGCTTGGTGGGCATGGCTGGGAAAGCATACTGTAAAATCTCCATTCCCTCTCCACTCCAGGGGAAGGTTACTACAAAATCCCCATTTCCTCCTGATCAGCTGGGATTTGGGAGGCAGAGAATAGATGGGGGCAGGGCCAGTCAGAGGTGGCATTTACCGGTTCTGCAAACTACTTAAAATTTCCAGTACTGGTTCTCCAGAACTGGTCAGAACCTGCTGAATACCATCTCCATTTCTATCTCAGAATTAATTTGATCAGCATGAGCCTTCACAGTGCATAAGCTTATCCCATATTTCATTGGAAAGCTTTTACTAAAACTGATATGTTAAAACTTATATGTTTACTACCGTGTATTGTGTAATACATGCTGTGTATTGACACTATTGCACTATTGCATGATCCAGTTATCTTGATCATGCTTCCCAGCAGGAGAGTAGGAAATCTGTATAGGCAAGGGATCTTTCCTGGCTGTTGAGCTACCAGTTTAAGAAGAGGCAAGATATTTATTTGTGCTGCCATTTCTTGTTGATATTAGATAAAATGGCTGTAGCTAATAGATTGTCAGTTACTGGTGGACCCTCTGAAACTGGAGCCATTGCTTCACCTTGTGATTGCTGCAGGATGTTCAGTGGATTCCCTTTATGCTGTCAATCTATTTTTCCTAGATTGGAAAAATATATGTATATGGATGAATATATATTCCACACATGGTGGAATAAAGAAATGCTGATAGTTTTTGAGCAAACAGGAATGCTAATTGAGAATGTATAGCTGGTCAAATTTCATACTTTTTATACTTTCTTCAGCTTTCTTATACGTTCTAAGCAAAATTAGAACCTTGAATATTCTCTTAGTTTTAGCCTGATAGAATCTGATGATGGTTACTTGTGTACATTCTCTGTATTCATGTTTCTTCTACATTATGTTACCAACCTTGTCAAAACATGT
Source organism: Pantherophis guttatus (assembly GCF_059756535.1). NCBI lineage: Eukaryota > Metazoa > Chordata > Lepidosauria > Squamata > Colubridae > Pantherophis > Pantherophis guttatus. The sequence goes on along the minus strand of NC_142067.1, from coordinate 46,227,125 downwards.
TAGTTAAAACCATGGGTATATATGGTGTTTCTTATGTACTTGTAAGTTGTAACTCATTGCCTCCAACAGATTTCTTAAAGGCCAGAAAATGGATATATTTGGTAGCAGTGCACTATGCGTCTAGTGTCCCATCACGTTCATTTATCTGTTCAGTCTTTGAGCTTTTCATAATGTAAGTGCAGCATAAAAAATGTGTGTTTATTCCATTATTTATTCCATTATCCCATTAGTATTCTCAGGAGTGGAATTTTATTTGGACAACATCCTGTTGGGAATTTCAGGCTTAGTAATGAAAATTATTCCTAGAAATGGACCTTATACATTCATTTGTGTAATGGGTATAAAAATAACCATGATTAATTAATAATCGTAGGAACTTGTATGCTCTCTCTTTCATTGTTTTGCAGCATAATAAAATTATGCATATTAATTAAACTAAAACTCATTTTTCTTTATTATCTCCCTTGGAAAAATATTTCTTGTTCTTTTCTTCCTGTAGTAAATGAGAAATTAGTCGGTATATAAATAAAACAAATAATGAAGTCTTATAAACTATCCTTGCTTCTGAGTTGTAACTTTTTCCAATATTTCTGAAAATATGGATCTCTTTTCTATTTCAAACAGCTGGTTTTAGCTCTGCATGATATATTTCCTTATATTTCTATAAACATGTTTCACCACATTGCAAATTAAATTACCTACAGAAAATAGACATAAATTATTATTGTCCATGGGTGTCATTTATGATCGTTGCTACATGATACATTTCTGCCACGGGAATATATGTACATAGATTTTAACTAAAAAAAATCATAAGGAAATCCTTTGACCTTTGAATGATGAATCAGGCAAAAGCAGTCTGTTCCTATACTTGATAGTTCAGTCAGATTATGTGCGCTACAACTATTTTCTCTTTGTGTTTCCATATGTTTCCTAGCAATTAGAAAAGCATGTATATTTGTATGGTTTAACAATTGTAATCACTAATTTTCTTATCCTCACAAATGTATTTAATTTATCTTTAAATGGTCCAATTTGATGGCAGTTACTAAATCCTGTATACTTTGCTACATAAAAAGTATTTTTTAAAAAAAAAAAACCTGCATATATTTTTATTACATTTTATTTTTCTATAGCATCTACCCCAGCAAATGTAAAAGTTTTGAGGGGCCATACATTGACCTGTGGATTGGATGTTATACCGTGAAGCAATGGTCTATAGTGCTATGTCCACAACTGAAGCCAGTCTGGTTTTTGCTATTACCTGCCTAGTAAACTACCTAGTCAGTCATTCTGTTTAAAAGTATAAGATAAAACATAACTTACACTCTTAAGATTTATGACACAAAAATTTGCAATCTTGAAATTATTATGCTGTTTTCCCACTCTAGTGGGATTCACCCAGTGGCATTAGTATAAGCTTACAGGAAGACAATCCACCAATGCCTTAAAAAATTCTGGTGATAATATGTCCTCCCCCAAGGCTTTGCCAGCTGTCTGTTGTGAAATTATTCTTATAACTTCTGTGACAGTAGCTGGAAGTCATTTTAGAAATGTTTTTAATACCATTCATATCATTACCTGTTTGTTTGATATTCTAATATCCTCAAATTTATTTTTGAAAAAGTTACCCAAGTTTCAGGTGAACATGCACTCTATTATTACCTTTATTTTTATTTATTTTTTTGGCCTTGGGAAACTAATTCCCAGAATTTCATATATCAGTTTTGTAAGAATAACAATCTTCCTGCCACTGATTTTTTATAATGTTCTTGCTTCCTTCTTCTTATTAGTACTTGATGCCTTTAGCATTCATCCTTCACAATTTATCTGACTATTCTAATCAGTTCCTTTATTTCATGTCTACATGAAATTACAATTAACTCGTAGCTACTCTGGTTGCAATCCTTTTCATCTGGCATGATTTAGAACGCTAGGAGTTTAATATTGCTGACCACGTTCTAATATATGGTCTTTTCATTTTCTAGTTTTTGAATGACCCTCTGCTGTAGTATTTTTTTTAACAATGTAGAGTTTTAGAGTTTTGGCCAAGGGAGATGTCCACCTTTATTGTTTCTTCTTAATTCTACTGCCTTCTATACTGTGACTCTCTTATGCTGTGTTATTTCCACAGTAAGTCCTTACTAAGTGGTAAAGGATCACTCTCTGATCGATCTATAAAGATAAAACACTGTACTACTGGAATCAAGGAGAGGTACAAATATATAATCAATGACAGCTCCTCTTCTGTGCTGACTAATGTATAAGAACTCTCAGAGAGAATGACCTTTATTAAATTGACCATTTGAAACCCATACATTAAATTGAGGTGTTCTAGTCATGCTTACTCTAAATCATCCCATGTCATGTGTGACATATAGAGAAAATGGCTTTCATTTTTTTTTTAAAAAAAAGCCTTTGCCCCTTAAATATTTTTTCCAAACCTGATCAAATTTTAGAATCAAAATTCCTATATTTAAAATAACTAAATCCTCACTTGAGGAATAGTGCAACTTATTAACTAATGTCTGTTCCAACTTATCCCAGTTTTCCTGTTGCCTGGGTGGCATATAGATGTTATCTTATATTAACATTCTCCCTTCTGATTTCACCTTCAATATTTGAATTTCACCTGTGTTATAATTTCCAAGTTATATTTCTTCTGCTGTCATATACAGATGTACTACAATTAAGCTCATTAAGCCCTGTCCCATCTTTTGATCTCTCTTGGCCCAAATACACATAACCTGATAATGCTGTCACATTCTTTACCATCAATCATGTTAGATAATGAAAAATCATATCATAACATTGTGTGGGGGGGATTCCTTATTTGTGTGTTTACCCATGCAACTCTGGAGGAGTTAGAGGAGGCCGCACTTAGAAACTCCAACAGGTGCAACAGGAAACTTAATTTCATTGTAAAAACAAATTCTTACCTACAATGATGTGTTTGTTTCAAGCAATAACTGTTTTGAGAACTGATGCACCTTTTAAACAATTGAATTGTAGGATATACTTATATTAGTTTTATGTCAATTCTGTTGATTATTTCCATTTTGAATTTGGATCCAATGCTGCAAAGTTATTGTATTGAAGTATGACATACTATTGACCTCTACACATTTCTTCCTTTGAAGTATTTGGGTCATCCTCAGGTCATTTAATTTGTTACATTAAATTTAAATATCTATGAGTGTCTTTGTAAGCACAATTATTTTTAACACCAATGCTCTCTGGTGCATAACCAGTGGTGGCTTTAACTTACCTTTGCTACTGGTTCGTGCGTGCACCGCTTCTGCGCATGCACAGAGCTTATTTGATGACATACGGATGGGTGGGCGGAGCCGCTCGCTGCCGCTGTTACCGGTTCACCCAAACTGGGGCAAACCTGTAGCAACCCACCTCTGAGCATAACATAATGTCACTATCATTTGGACTACAATTTTCATACAAATGTAGAACAACTTAGGGGGAGTGATTTCAGGTTTACCAGCAATTTAGTCCTTTTATTTTTATATATATCTCCACTTTCCCTTCCTTGCATATATATGCTTTACAAGATCCTCTTGGTTTTACAGACACACAACGTATCTATTTTTAAAAGGCATTATTGTGTCTATATTTTAAAGTCAGAGATAGCAGGACACTTAAGCTTAGGAGGGAAGAAGCATCTCTATCACAGGATGAATAAGATCAGTAAATAGTTGAGTGATGTATTTTTGTTTGTTTGCATAAAGCTCATCTGTACTAATAAGGGAAAAAATTCCAGTCTGTTGGAAGGTCAGAGACAAGGACAAAATGTCTTCTTTTTCCCAAGTTAAGGTCCTGAAAACCTTGTGACATTAATATTTGAGGTGGAAGGCAGTGGATAACCATATTGATTCTCTACATAAATAAATATTGCAAACTTTTATTTAATTTAGTTTAGAATATGCAATTTGAAATACAGATTTACTGTCTATAGCTCTTTTGTAACTGCAGAAGATTTTTAATGAGTTAATACTAATTGAGGCATTTCTGTGGCATTCTGGTTTCAATCCTGCTAAAGATTTTGTTTAAAATCAAGAGTTGAAACGTGTAAGTAGGCAATGGATGAAGTATTGGTTATGAGCATACCATACCTTGTGAAAAGATTTATTTGTCCCTTCCAAGTACCATGTACTTAAATCAGGAACTACAGAGTGTTTGGAAAGGAGAAATAAATTTGTCTGTGTGTCAGGAATATTTGTATAAGGAGCTAGTTTTACAAAGATAAGAGCTGTGTCAGTGGTGAACATCACTAAAAGAATGATTAAAAAAAAAATCTCCCTTCCTGTGCTTTATAGTGAAACCTAGCAATAGAGTTGATAAACAAAGAAAATTTAAAATTTCAGAAGCAGTATTCTACTTACTTACTTCATAAATGAAACAGACTCGAGAGGAGAATAGACTTAACTTTAGTCCCAAACTATTAGCATCTTGCTTGTATATGCCAGAGGAGATCTTCCAGCTGACCATCACTCCCCATAAACTCAAATATAACCAAACTGCTTCTGTGACATGAGAGTTCTTCCCAACATTCCTCCTCAGACAAATAGGAACCTGGGTTGCCTTCCGCTTTTCCTGAAAATACAGGAACATCTACATGGAAGGGTCAATAGTGTCATAATGGTGAATGAGAAGGGATAATTGAAGTTCCATCTGTTTTACTTATATGAAATATGTGTGACATACGTTAAACAGTAGCAGAGCTTCAGTCATCCAGTTGTATCATCCACTTTGATGTCCCTATAGATATCCCTGAGTAAATTCTATGCCCAATTGTATGCTGTATTTCTATGCTCTATTTCTGAAAAATTACCAGCTCCTTTTGTGACCTATAGGACTTTCTGTCCATGAAATCCCACATAGTATTTTCTTAAGCTTGCTGAAGCAGGTTTGTTATGCTAATGTAATGGCAATGACCTCATAAATATATCTTAAACTTACAGAGAAGAGATTGATATAAATATAATTGGTCAACCAACATAAAAAATGAAGTAGAGTCATGTGGATCTCCATATTGCAGGAATTCTGTCTCTCTATGTGCACCTTTGAGTCAGTTTTTGATTCCTGGTGATTGTCTGGATAAGTCCCTGCAGTTTTCCTCACAATTTTTTCAGAAATAGTAATAGTACTTAGACTAATATACCACTCCATAGTGCGTTACAGCCCTCTCTAGGTGGTATACAGAGTCAGCATATTGTCCCAACAATCTGAGTCTTCATTTTACTGACCTCAGAAGGTTGGAAGGCTGAGTCAATCTTGTCAGGATAAAAGGAATTAAACTCCTGCAATATGAGTAGAGTTAGCCTACAATACTGCATTCTAACCACTGCACCATCACAGCTCCCAGAAATAGTTTGCCATTGTTTTCTTCATAACACTGAGAGAGAGAGAAACTGGCCCAAGATTAGTCAGTTGGCTTTATGAATTAGAAACCACCATCTCCCAATTTCTACCTCAGTTCCTTAGCAATTACATTAAACTGGTTGTCATAATTTGCAGTTACTACAACTACATATTGGTGTTACTATATAGAAAATAATTGTACTTCTGTTTTACATCTTGGAATACAGCACAATCTTTTCAAGAACACTATATTTAGGAAATGTTATATATTGCAGTATTGGAAAGTCCAGTAAGATCAAAGTCTATATATTGTTATCTAATCAATGTAGGTCATGAAGTGACCAAGATAATTCATATTTTATGTCTAAATAAAACAGATCAAGAAAATCTACTCTGCGCAAAATTCCTTGAAGTTAACTAGCAGTAACTAGCAGTAGCTCAAGCATCATGTTGTGATGACGATATTGTACATGTATTTGGGATAATTAGCTTCCTCAGCCATATTGCTATTTCCTTTGACTAGGCTAGTATTCTCTCATTCTGAAAATAATTTATACGGAATTTATACTATCTTGAACTCTTGGACCATGAAACTACTGGACAAATGTACAACATCTTGTCTACATCTTTAGGCTGTGCTAAATGAATTGCTGCACGATAAAATTGAATTAGATACTTTAGTAAATGGAAATGCATAAAATTTGAAAATGAGCTTGTTTGACTTGTGAGATAATCTTCATCTGTACAGATGATGATGACTAAAGATTTGTAAGAAGAATGCTCTGAAGGGGATGAATAAATAGGGCCTTAAAGCTAGCAAGAGATAATTATCAACATGGTAGCCTTATTGCTTCCCTGTTTAATATTTATTCTTTATATAGAAGTTTTTTCCCCTATGGTATACTTATCGAAAAGTACAACAACAACTGGGAATGTACTACCTTACTACGACCATATCAACCCTACTATACTATTTGCTGGCATAATAGAGTGGATAGCTGAAGGGAAATTAGATTTTAGTATATAACTGTAATGGATATAAAATAAATCCACGATAGATTTATTTTAAATGCATGAGCCCATCGAAATTAAATCTATCACACTACAGACACTCCATGGGAATTCATTTCAAAATACTGTGTGCAAAAATGTATATATTAAAAATATTTGCAGAAGCAAAAATCCATATTGGAAGGTTGCATACAAGCTTATCTATATTAGAATGCATATATTAGGGAATTATATTTAAAAATTGACAGGCATTTTAAAAAATTTAGAAGAAAATTTGACTAATATTAGACTGACATATTGATTTCTAACCACTATTTATAAGACCTGTGGGTCTTTCATTTCATGAGATTATCAGCCTAATTCATGTACTGTGCAGGAGGAAAAACCCAATGGAACAGAAAGAAATCAAGATAATGAATACAGTGTGTGTAGTAATGTAGTATTTGTCACAGCTATCTTGTAACTGGATTGCCGTGTCTTTAGTATCTGATATATTATCATATTGATCATGGATAATTTTATGAATGCAAGAGCCTTATGTACCCATAATTCTGGGAAGGTTTATAGGAATATATCTGTAGTTACAGAGACAAAAATTCATGGCTTCTAATTGATTATATCTTTGACCAAACATTCATAGTATTGAATGTTTTGAATATTTGTATCTTTGGGATGATATGTGGTAGTAATGTATTGTGTTTTTGTAGTGTGGACCCTTTCAAAATAACTATCAGAATAGAATGAATGAGAGTGTTGGCTATGACCATTCATTGACTGAGTGTATCTTCAAACATAAATGAATATGGAATTTGCCAGATAATTTTAAATTGAACTGATTAATAATACATCATGTTGCAATGAATTTTTCATGGTTTAGAAGCTAATGCTCTCAATTGTTTAGCAATGCAAAATTTAAGAAACTTTACAGACACCACCATGTCCCAAACCTTAACCAAATGATAAAGGATTTGATTTTTGAAGTTTTTAGTCTGCTATTTTCAATTACTGTAAACACATGAAGATTCCAGTGTGGCTATTTTGAATGGCCTCTTGTGTATATTTAACACTTAACATTATTCAACGTGTTTTATCTTCCGTATCTGTTTTGTTCTTTTTTAAAGGGGACAAAAGTACATTGAGGAAGATCAAGTGCTTTTGTAGGATTGGTCCATTCTGACAGCTATTGTTACTGGAAGGAAACCTGAAAAATAATTTGTAAAACTCTTCCTTTGAGAATGTGAAATGTGATAACATCTTATAGCAACAAAGATAGTCTTAGAAGAGGACTTGCCAACCCTGCACCAAATCTTGAACTATTATGTAGAATAAGTATATCAAATTTGCAATATTGAAAACTGAACGGAATAGCTAATGCTCTAGAACGGGGTGGGCAAATGTGGCCCTTTTTACAACCTGTGGACAGCCAAGCTGTCTCAGGAATTCTGGGAGTTGAAGTCCACAGATTGTAAACGGGCCACATTTGCCCATCCCTGCTCTAGAAAGTAGTGACAATACTCAAAATGTTCTTGATGGGTAGACAAGAGAATCAAAAATAACAAAATTCTATTTAATTGATTTAAATGCAATTAAAGACAAACAAAAGAAAAAACAAAAGACAGAAATCAAATGTACATCTATGAAATACAGAATCACTGACCTCATAATAGTATATATGAAAAGTGTGTCAACAGTATAATATAGCTGCATTGTAGGCCAAAAAAAAAAAAGAGCCTGTAGTACAGTGGACTAAAGCACTGTTATTAACATCTGCTGCTTGCAATTACTGCAAGTTCAAATCTCACCAGGCTCAAGGTTGACTCAGCCTTCCATCCTTTCAAAGGTAGGTGAAATGAGGACCCAGATTGTGGGGGCAATAAGCTGACTTTGTATAAATATACAAAAGTATGAAGGCTATTGCTTAACGCATTGTAAGCCGCCCTGAGTCTCCGGAGAAGGGCGGCATATAAATTAAAGCAAAAAAAAAAAAAATCCCCATAAGTGTGTACCAGAGTGTCTATCTGCAAGTCCAAATATAACAAATGGTATACCTAGCATCATATACCAAGGCCTGTTCCTTTTATGTGTGAGACAATTTTCCATGCACCCATAAGAGTTTGAGGGTTGGTATTCCCTGATTTGTTTGCATCAATAAACATTTGATTTTTAAGATGAAAGAAGTGATAATACACTTAATTCTGTATTAGTTTGATATAACTTGAAATACTGCATTGTTTGCCACCTACTGGTGTGAGATGAGTAGGTGTGGAAATTGAAAAAATAAATAAATGGAATAAATCTTTTCACAACAACCATCTATTAACAGTAAGAAGTTCACGAAAGTAGAGGAAATGAGGAAAGACCAAGGGAGGGAACCATATTTAGTTTTAACAAAAGATAACTATAATATTATTGTTCAAAAGCCTGAAGGGGGATTCATGCATAATAAGGTCAAAGCCTGTTCACTTTGAGTTTTGGACACCAATTAATGGCATTAAGGTATAGAAGGAAGTTTCTAATTGAATTATTAGAATTATTATTGATTGTTCCTAATAACAAGAACAGTTTGATAGTGGAACAAATTACACAGTGGTGAGTTAGAAATTTAAAATTGTTAGAATCAGAATTTCATAGCAGAGAAGCAGGAAGAAATGTAATTTCTTGTACATGACTTTATTTATTTATTTATTTATTTATTTATTTATTTATTTATTTATTTATTTATTTATTTATTTATTTATTTATTTATTATATTTATATATCGCCCTTCTCCCAAAGGACTCAGGACGGTGAACAGCCAGGATCAAATACATAAATATAAAAGTTAAAAACAATTTAAAACCAGATTAAATACTTTGGCCCACAATTAAAACATCCCATTAAAATCCAATTTAAAATTTAAAACTGTTAAAATTAGGCTAGCCTGGCTTGCTGGAATAACAAAGTCTTCAGGGCACGGCGGAAGGTGCGCAAGTCCGGGATCCTCCGTACCTACGGAGGTACGGAGCTCGTTCCAGAGGGCAAGAGCTCCCACTGAGAAGGCTGTCCCCCGGGGGGTTGCCAGTCAACATTGTCTGACCAACGGCACCCCAAGGAGCCCCACCCTGTGGGAGCGTACTGGCCGGTGGGAGGCTATCGGTAGCAGAAGGCGGTCCTGTAAGTACCCAGGTCCTAAGCCATGGAGCGCTTTAAAGATGTTAATCAACACCTTGAATCGCACCCGGAAGACCGCTGGGAGCCAATGCAGCTCGTGCAGGAGAGGTGTTACATGGGAGTGCCCCGCCGCTCCCATAATCACCCACGCGGCCGCATTTTGGACCAGCCTCCAGATGCTCTTCAAGGGGAGCCCCATGTAGAGAGCATTGCAGTAGTCCAGTCGGGAAGTGACGAGGGCATAAGTGACTATGCGCAGGGAGTCCCAATCCAGAAAGGGACACAACTGGCAGATCAGGCGAACCTGATAAAAAGCCCCCCTGGCCACGGCCGTCATATGCTCTTCTAAAGACAGCCGCGTGTCCAGGAGGACATCCAAGTTGCGAACCCTCTCTGTGGGGGCCAATGACTCACCCCCAATAGTCAGCAATGTCACCAGCTGGCTATATCGGGACGCCGGGAGCCACAGCCATTCAGTCTTGGACGGGTTGAGCCTGAGCCTGTTTCTCCCCATCCAGACCCGCATGGCCTCCAGGCACTGGGACATCACTTCAAGGGCATCATTGGGGTGGTCTGGGGTGGAGATGTACAGCTGAGTGTCATCAGCGTACTGATGGAACTGCACCCCAAAATCACGGATGATGTCACCCAGCGGCTTCACATAAATGTTGAACAGAAGGGGCAAGAGGACCGACCCCTGTGACACCCCACACCGCCTCGAGGACAACCTCTGCCCCCCTGCCAACACAAACTGCGACTGGTCAGAGAGAAAGGAGGAGAACTACCGTAATATGGTGCCACCAACCCCCAGCCCCTCCAGCCGGCGCAGCATGATACCATGGTCGATGATATCAAAAGCTGCTGAGAGATCTAATAGGACCAGGACAGAGGAACAACCCCTGTCCTGAGCCCTCCAGAGATCATCAACCAATGCGACCAATGCCGTTTCCGTGCTGTACCCAGGCCTAAAACCGGACTGGAACGGGTCTAGATAGACAGCGTCATCCAGGTGCTGGGGAAGCTGTCGCGCAACCACACTCTCAACAACTTTTGACACAAAGCGAAGGTTGGAGACTGGACAGTAATTCGCCAAAACAGCTGGATCCTGAGAAGGCTTCTTAAGGAGGGGCCTCACCATCGCCTCTTTCAAGGCAGAAGGCAAGAAACCCTCACTCAAACTTAAACATATAATGTAATTTCTTGTACATCACTTAAACATATAATGTAATTTTTCTAGCTTTGGAGTTCAACCTATGTTCTCATGATGTTTTGCTCATCTCAGCATAGGCAGTTTAAAATTGAATTTAATTCCAATCTTAAAGGATGACATGGGAGGGAACACAGATCTAGCATTTTTTAAAAAGAGCATGTCAAAGAAATAGCCCAGTTGACAAATCATAGCAGAGAGGAGAGACACAAGATGAACTGGAAGTGAACATACAATGATAAGTGTACGTTATTTCAAATAGGGATGCAATGGAATGGAAATCCTGTCATCAAGTGATCACTGCTGACAACATCTAGTTCCTGCTGAATATACAAAATGGTGCTATTACCTTCACCAAAGTAATAAAAACAGTAAAAAAAAAAAAGTATAGACTCTAAATTCTCTTGTCAGTAGAAGAAGCGGAATACATATAGTGCACTAATATGTAACAAATCCAGCAGTAGCATTTAGTAGTAGCCTAAGGCAGCATAGAAGATTCATTATGTACCCCCAAGTCGGGTGAGCAACCTCCCATTTCATCCTGCATCCTTTCTCCATGCCAGCAACCTCTCTGCTGAACTACTTTTAGGCATGAGTTTACTACTCTTTCAAGAGAATGCTAAATCCTTTGAGCTAATAGCCTTGCTGACAGGTAATAAATGTGGAACATCTCTATGCCTGTCTCCTGTTAGTTGGGCAATTTAATAGAGATTAACTCTATCATAGCTACATATACCCATCTACAGTTATCCAGTTCCATTTCACCCTTCTTACTGAAAGTTTTGGTTGCTTTTCCTGACAGCAGATGATGCTTGATGGGAAGGGAGACAAAGCCAGGGGAATCCACTAAATGCTTTCTTGACTTGTCTGCATTAAAACTGTATAAACAGCAATGCTTTCTATCAATATTATTCATCAGAATAGAGCTCTGACATCAGGAAAGGGGAATTGATGCCGGTAATATTTTTTTTGGTGGATTTCACATTAATATTATCACACTATATCCATAGAATCACCACCATTCACGTACAATAACACTAGGTCTTCTTTGTGCTAACATAACTACACATTTTAAAGATGTGTAATGATATATATTGTCCTACACTCACAGTAAAAGTTGCCTTGCTAAAGCAAATGCTAATCAGTATAGTCAATATGATTTAGCTAATACACAGAATCATGCAGCCCAAAGCTCTGTATATTGTACTTAATGGTTATCCCTTGTATCCTCTGAGGAGCTGAATAATGGGGCATTCATTTGATGTTCACTGTGGTCCCACTGATTGTAATGTCTCATTTATTATTAACAACCATGTAGCTAGAAATCAAAAACATATGGTAGTGCACACAGGTGTTTTTCAAATAAAATATTTAAATAAAAAGAGTCATATCACTCTGTTGTTCATTGCTATTAGTATTAGCTGAAAAAGAATAGAAACACATTTCACAAGCTGCTATTTTCAGATGAATGCTATTTTCCTTTTTGCTTCCAGAACAATTATTGCATACACAATATCCCATTATAATTTTTGCTAGAATTGAAAAAGAATACATTGGTTTATCTGAATTGTAATTGCATGTAGTATGAAATAGAAAATTTCTGCTTCAAGCATTGTGTTAATCATCCATAAGATGATTGAAGTGTTGAGTGAGTGGGTTCTAGTGGTGGTTAATTCATCTTTTACTGAAAGGGTTGTTTCTTTACTTATTAAAGAGTCTTCTCAAGAAGCCATCACTAGACCCTACCATGCTAGACAATTTTCATCTGGTAACTAACCTTTTTGGGGAAGGTGCTTGAGAAGATAGTTGTGTGGCACTTACAAAGGACCTTGGATGAAATGGATTATCTTAATCCTTTCCAGTCAGGATTCGGATCTAGATATGGGATAGAAACATCAGTTGTTACTTTTCGATGATGTCTGGCATGAGTGGAATGGTGGTTGTGCATCCATCCTTGTTGTTCTTGAACTCTCAGTGGCTTTTGATAACAGCAAAATGGTATTCTTCTGTATAGGCTCAAAGAATTGTAGTTCATCACATACTCAGCCTGTGTTCGTAGATCTAAACCTACATCTACCACATGAATAAGATTTCAGTGTCCTTAACTGCAATCCAATTTCTTTTGAACAAAAATCAAAATATATAAACTGAAAAAAGTAATATTTAAATACCAGTAATGTAAAAAATTATTAAAATGACAATTATGAGCATTCACTCAATGGAAAGGCATGTTTTTGTAGATATTGGCAGTAGCTGTGCCAAATTTTGGAATATTAGGTCCTATTTACAGACACCTCGCATCCTGGACATAAACTGTTTCAACTCCTACCCTGAAAACGACGCTATAGAGCACTGCACACCAGAACAACCAGATAGAAGAACAGTTTTTTCCTGAATGCCATCACTCTGCTAAACAAATATTTCCCTCAACACTGTCAAACTAGTTACTAAGTCTGCACTACTAGTAATCTTCTCATCATTCCTATCACCCATCTCCTCCCACTTATGACTGTATGACTGTAACCTTGTTGCTGGTATACTTGCAATTTATATTGATTGTTTCCTAATATGATTTGATCACTTATTTGTACCCTATGACTATCATTAAGTGTTGTACCTTATGATTCTTGACAAATGTATCTTTTCTTTTATGTACACTGAGAGCATATGCACCAAGACAAATTCCTTGTGTGTCCAATCACACTTGGCCAATAAAGAATTCTATTCTATTCTATTCTATTTTTAATCTGATTAACAAAAAATATCATAAAATTGATTGACAACATAAGATATCTATTAACAAAGGAAAGATGAGGCTTCTTCAGCTGTCATCATAAAATGAACATGGATTCATCAATACCAAAGAGTACATTTTGAAAACTGTAGGAACTTTATTAAATTTCTCACATAAAACTGCTCATAGTAAGATGGCTCTAAAGGAGCATTTTTGTCAGAATGATGAACTGATATAATAGTACTAGTTAGTTGCTATCTAGCATGTTCTGTTTATTCTCTAATGTACTTTGGGATCAAACTTGTTTGCTGTGACATTCCATATCTAAAACCTTTGCTTGGTTATTTTATTAAGCTCAGGAAACTGATATTGTTCAAATTAGACAAAGGGAAAGATGTGAATAAAATAACAAAATACCTTGGTTATTTTTTATTTTGAACTATTAGCTGATTACACTTATGAAAACAGCTAGCATTCCAATCTCTGCTTTTTGACATGAGAGGGACCCATCAATGAATGAACAATGTCTGATAAAAGCATCAAAGATCTTCTGTATTTTTTCTTTCAAATTAATATCACACCATCATCAAATGAATAGACAATAATAATTACATTATTAGTTTAAAAAATTACAGTTCCTAAAGGCAGTTATTAGCCATAGTACAATGGAATAGAGTTCTGCATAGAGTTATATGGCACATCAGGTATTTCTGTTCATCTTTCCAAATGTTTCCACATCAAGTTTGTATTAATGAAAAATTAAGGGTTAAGAACTTGATAGTGAATTCTGTTTATCATGAGGTTATCAAGCCATGCAGATTCTTATTTAAACAGTGGAATGAACTCAGTATTAACCTTCACAAGATTGTTTTTAATATTGTTATGCATAATGCCAAAAAAGATAATTGACAAAAACAATTTCAAATGTTTTCTTTTTTACTGGAAGACCCTGAAAGCAATGTGATAATAAACTCTTCAGTAATAATAAACTATTCAGTAATACCTACTTAAGCATGTGCAAAGCTGTATATTCTCACTATCAAGAATATGTGTAGATAGATGTTTCTAATTCCGAGAGTGCTATTGCTCATCAGACTGAAGGCTCATCATTTTAGTATAGTCTTCTGTATTCTATCATATTCTTTCCAATCCATTTCACAAGGAAATGGCCCATTGTTAGAAAGATACTGTTTGCATCGCTTGCTACATCACTGGAATACTATTAAGTTTCACATATTATGCATACAACTGAGAGACCAAGTGTGGGAAAATCACATTGAGAAAATACAGTTATTTTTAACATTTGAATTATATGCATTAATTAATACGCATTTTAAATGTTCTTATAAAATATATATATACAGGATATATATATAGTACACACATACACATACATACATACATACATACATACATACACACACACACACACAGCCACACACACACAGCCACACACACACTGTATAATCACCAATTATATATAAATATTAGTGGAATATGTGGTATTTAAATACTCATAGAATAATATTAAATATTTTTAAATTAGTTTATTGACTGTCCAGAAAAAGCCACAAATCTAGACCAGATTTCTCCTATCATTCTTTATATAGTTAAATCAAATATTAAATTCCTCAATAGAAATATTCATATCTTTATATTCAAAGTTGCTACTTTTACCAAAATAAAGAATGTTTTAGGTGAATATAAGTGGAAGCTCACAGATTTCCCCCCCTCCCGTTTCATTTAAACATTTTGTTATCTTGTATTAGTGAAAAATTGATTGTTTTATGTTTCAACCATTCAAATGTAACTTCATTTTGATGGATTTCTGGAAAGATACTTTTTGTCAGTTGTGGAAACATTTTTATGATAATGTGAGCACAGAAGATAGAATATTCCAATAGTTTTTTAAAAATATTTTCTTTGTGCTTTTTACATTTTACTGGTCTCTTCCCCTTTTCCTTTATTATATCTTCAATATTTTGTAGAGAGTATTGTATTTTATTTTGATATTTTGTTAAAACTTTGTGTCAGATATTGGACTGCTGCCGAATCCCCTATATGAACTCAAAAGCTTTCTTAGAAAAAGAAGGTGGAAATTAGTCAATAATGATCAAACACCCTTGGATCTGGTAAGAACCTCTTAAGAAGGAAGCATTTTGGACTTCCAGTGGCACCGCAGGCGCCGAAGATGCTCCTTTTGTGAGCACCAGTCCCGCGATCGCGTAAAGCCGCTAGAACAGCGCAAATCAGCTGTCTAGCGGCTTGGAATCTTTCTCCCTGGGAAAAGGGGAGGAAGAGAGCAGACGGGCATAGGAAGAGCTCTCCAAGGAGTCCCAGGAACAATTCTGGGGCTCGAAGGGTGAGAGCTCCCTGGAAGCCGACAGAGCTCTGGATCCGGGACGTTTCTGCTTTAAGCAGAAGAAGATGCCGTGACCACCCCTGCAAACAACGCTTGGAATAAACATCATTCGGAAGCATGCTGAGCAAACTCAGGAGAGATCAGATTTGCAAGTACTGAACTTTAACTCCAAATGTGTATTACTTCCTTCTGACTCATTAAGGGGAGAAAGTGAAACCAAGATGGCAATTGAGCTTTAATGGGGCATGAAAGTGAAAGTTAAAAAGGAAAGTTTCGTTTAGCGCTGGTAGCCCCTGTTCAAAATTAGAGATTTTTGCTTAAAAAAAAAAGATTAAAGACTACAGCAGTGATTTTTTTAAAAAAAGGATTGATATTATTTAAAAACTGGGAATTTTTGGATTTGGTGGATTTGTTGTTCTGGCTGCTGAATAAATTCAAATAGGAAACTAAAAATGGCTTCAAAACAAATAAAGACTATTGTCCCCAAAAGTGCTGGGAGCTTGCCAGCTCAAACGTCCAAATTGCAATCTCTCTCTGTTCCAACGGAACCACCAATATTAACACTTGAAATGTTGCAGGAAGCCCTTAAAACACAAGCCTCTGTTACAGAAAAAAAATATTACTTCGATGTTTGAGGATAAAATTTGAGATGTTGCTCAGGAGATAGTTCAAATTAAAGAGATTATTCAAAAACGAAATCAAGAAATTAGAGAAGATATTATCATGGCAGTTCAAGGTTTGGCAGGCCATATTGAAGCAATAGATGAAAAAGTGGAAGAAATTAAGCAGTCTAATGAGAACTTGGAAAATAAAATGGGAGAGGTCCAGAATAAGATGGAAAGAGCAGAGGCTGATGTGATAATGATACAATATAGAGATATGGAATTTGCTTTGAGAATAAGAGGCCTCAAAGAAAATAAGCAAGAGAATTTGAGAGAGATCTTTTCAGAAGCATTTGCACAGATAATGGGAGATCAAAAAGCAAATATTGAATGGCAAATTGACAAAATTTATCGTGTCAATTCATAGGTTGCCAGACAAAAACATCTACCAAGAGACATTGTAGTCTATTTTACAACAAGGAGAATACGCAATGAAATCCTACAAGTCACTTTTAAAAATAAACTTCAAGTGCAGGGGCAGGAGGTTTTAATACTGAAAGAAATCCCCCCCAAAATGTTGAGAGCCAGAAGGGATTATGCCTTTCTGGTGGAAGAACTGAGAAACCATCAGATACAGTAGAGATGAGAAGTTCCAGCTGGACTAGTGGTGAACTATTCAGGAAAAAGATATCGTCTTAACTCAGTGTGGAAGGCAAGAGATTTTTACACCAATGTACTAAAGGCTGGATGCCCACAGCCCCCAGAAGCTAGAAGGAAGACGGAAGCAGAGAGGGCAACAAAGGGGGAGAAGGAAGAATCGCTGGCACAGGCCCAAAGGGGAGCTTTGATTATTCAAGAAGATTTAATACAACTTTCAACTACTGGAGGGGGGAAGGGGGGAGGAGGGAAGAGGGATGGGACAAAAATTGTTGTAATACTTGTTAAAACTTTTTAATAAAAAAAAAAGAAGGAAGGATTTCACAGTTATTTTAAAAGCTACTGGCTTCACCACATACCTCTTGTGTTAAAATCAGAAGGGCATAATTCAAGGATACAAGAAGCCAGTCATAAGAGCATCTTATCCACTTCTTTTGAGACATAATACACTATAACAGAAAGAATAGCTTGTCACTGTTGTTAAAAATGACAGCATTCACATTATCTATTGTTGATAAAAGTGGTGCCTTCTGAGCATATTGATATCAGTGAATGTTTAGTAGCAGCTCTAAGGCATTCTGGTAGCTCTGCTTTTTTCTTTTAATACCATTTAAAAGACAAAAGTAAAATCTCTTTCAAATTAATTTTGATCTGCTAATGACTTCATGAACAGATCCATAGAGCTTTCTTTGCAATAGTAAAGAAGTGCAGTTTTCATTGCTTTCTTCTGGGATTTTTTTCCTTCCTTCCTTCCTTCCTTCCTTCCTTCCTTCCTTCCTTCCTTCCTTCCTTCCTTCCTTCCTTCCTTCCTTCCTTCCTTCCTTCCACCCTACTTTTCTATGGAGATAAGCAGGCTAACCCTTCAAAGTGTCAGGTTGGTGTTACAGAAAAACTAAATAAAGATGTAAATTTATTTCTCATTATGAAGCCAATAAATCAGAAATATGATGGATGTTAATACTGGGCAATATAGTTCCATCTTACAAAAAATGAAGTTTTTAAGAGTCAAGTAATTAAAGGTGACAGAGCTTTGCATTTAGGGTAAATAATATTAAAAACAGAATAGTAAACTTTATTTAATTATCAAAACAACTTCCTAAGCTTCTGCATCTTAGTGCTTTTTCTTGAAGGAAAGAAAACAGGGGAAGGAGGGAAATGCCTCCAAGCCTTAAATGACAATATATCAAAATGGATTTTAAAAATAAAGCTGGAGCAAAGAAAATACCATATCCGGATGGCACGGAACTATTAATAATCTTTATAATGTAGAATAATGAAACCTAAAGAAGCATCGCTTTTTTATTATAGCACATGAAAAAAATAGCCCTTGTTGAGGTATTATGAATGAGAATATTTTTACTAAAATTAAGGTGTCAAGGCTAAATAGCAACAAATGACTTTATTTGAAATTACTCTTTTTTAAACAAACAAATGTTTATATATGTTATCCTATCTATTGAGCTTGTCAGAACAGTCTTGTGTTTCTAAAAGACTCATTTTATTTCTAGCAAAATAATTGTTTAATTCCTTTTGTAGATTCCATAAAAGCTGCATAGAATGCTATCTTATAGGAAGATGATATATTATGGGGAGTGTTAAGTTGGGTGAATGAGGACGCAGCAAGCCAGGCAGTGAGTGACAACAGCTCTTTATTGTAGGGTGAGAACCCAGCAACTGACCAGGGGAAACAGCTCCCTTTCTATACTTTGCAGCTGTGTTGGTCAGCCAATCAGCTAACGGTCAGTTAATTCAAACTGCCCGCCCAAAATCTACATATATAACACTCCTCCCCTCCCAGAAGTCACTTGGGGTGGACATTAGCATACAAAGTCTCTCAGGTGACCAGGGCATGTCCGCACCCTAGTTGACCTGCTCAGTTCAGTTGGAGGTGTGGCGTCGAGCAGGTCGGAGGAACTCCCTGTTTCTCCCTGTCCTGCCAATGGAACCTCCGAGAATTTGTTGTGGGCAGCGACTTCTGCGGCTGGTCGATCTTCTGCGATGAGGCAGCGCTGGATCTCGGGGCTGACAGCTAAGTCCTCCGCTAGACTCGGGTTTGAGTTAGTTAGAGACTCCTGTTGGTAGCTAGGGAGCGATTCTTTGAATGCGTCTTCTGTGTCGGCGGCTCAACGCTTCTGTAGCTGGTCAATGTGTCGGTGCCAAATCCTCCCATCTCCCATGTCTACCCTATATGACTTGGGCCCTGTTACCTCCATAATTGTCCCGGTTTCCCAGAGGGGCCCGTTCCCGTAATTCCTAGCGAAGACTGGCATCCCTATTGTGAACTCCCTCAGTCTTTTTTCTTCCCCTCTGAAACTGTCAGGGGAATAACTGGGGTGTAGCCTGTCTAGGACTCCTCGGAGCTTCCTCCCCATCAGAAGTTCCGCCGGGCTCCTGCCTGTGGCAGTGCATGGTGTGGCGTGTTGGGCCATTAAGAATTTATCTATCTCTCCTGCCAGTCCCCGGGGCCTAGGCGTGAGATGGCTTCCTTAGCCGTTCTCACAAATCTCTCCGCCAATCCATTACTAGCCGGATGAAATGGGGCGGAGAGGATGTGTCTGATCCCCAACTCTGCTAGGTACCCCTCAAACTGCGTGGCCGTGAACTGGGGCCCGTTATCTGAGACTAAGGTGTCTGGTAGGCCATGGGTGGTGAATAACTGCCTTAGCTCCCTAATGACGGCGTCGCTGGTAGTGGTTTTCATGAGTCTGATCTCCAACCACTTCGAGAAGGTGTCCACTATGAAATACCTGCCCATGGAATGGGCCAGCGAAGTCTATGTGGATCCTGGACCAGGGACCCTGGGGCTGTTCCCATTCCCTGACCGGTGCTGTGGGGGGGTCTGGCCTAGACTCTTGGCAGGGTTGGCACTTCCCCACCCACTCAGTGATGTCTTTATCCATTAGGGACCACCATACATAACTCCTAGCTAACCCCTTCATCCTTACAATCCTGGGGTGCCCCTCATGCAATAGCTTTAAAACTTTCTCCCTTAGGCACAAGGGAAAAATAACCCGATCGCCCCACAAAAGACAACCCCCTTGCATTGTCGGCTTGCCCTTTTTGTTAGTGAAATGTTTGAATTCCCCGCCCTCAGTCTTTTCCGGCCGCCCCCTCGTGACCCAACTCATGACTTTCCTAATCATGTGGTCTCTGGTTGCGGCTCTTGCTACCTCTGCTGAAGTGATGGGCCCAGAGTCCAAGACATCAATCAGCAGGACTGGAACTCCGGGTGTGGGGTCCTCTATCCTGTCTGGTAATGGGCAACAGCTGAGGGTGTCGGCGTTGCCCATGCCCACCCCTGGTCGATGTACCAGGCGATAGGAGTATGCTGCCAGGAAGATGGCCCAGCGTGTCATCCTGGGAGATAGGGCTGCCGGGATGGGTCGGTCCCCTGTGATGAGACCGAGAAGGAGGCGATGGTCTGTGATGAGTTTGAAGTTTCTGCCGAACAGGTATTCGTGGAACTTCTTGACTCCTGAGATAGCTACCAGGGCCTCTTTGTCAAGTTGGCTGAGGTTCCATTCGGCGCTTGAAAGAGTCCGGGAGTAGTAGGCGATGGGTGCCTCTAGACCGTTCGGTAGTCTATGGCTCAGGACGGCCCCCACACCGAAAGGGGACGCGTCACAGACTAGCACTAAGGGAAGCGTAGAATTGTACTGTATTAGGAAACTCTCAGCCGACAGGAGTTTCTTTACAGCCGCAAACGCTGTAGCTTCAGCCTTTCCCCAAACCCAGTGGACTTTTTGGCCAGCAGTCTGTGCAGGGGTTCCGCTACTGTTGCCTTGCCCCTTAGAAAAATTGCGTAAAAGTTCAATAGTCCCAGGAACGCTTGTAGTTCTGCCTTATCTTTGGGGGTGGGAGCCTCTCGGATCGCCCTAATCTTGCTTTCGGTGGGGTGTATGCTGGTTCCATCTACCCGGTACCCCAAGAACTCCACGGAAGGGACTGCGATCATGCACTTGTTGCGTTTGACCCTGAGTCCTGCACTCCTGAACTTCCCTAGGAATTGTCTCAGCCTCTCCCCTAGCTGCTGTTTGTCTTCTGGGGTGACGAGCACGTCATCGAAATACGGGACCACCCCGGGGATCCCCTGTAACAGTCGCTCCATGGTGCTCTGGAATAGTCCTGGAGCTATGTTGACTCCGAATTGGAGTCTGGTACACTTGAAGGCACCTCTATGCGCTACTATAGTTTGTGCCTCTGCGGTAGCGCCATCTACTGGCAGCTGCTGGTACGCCTGTGCAAGATCGAGTTTAGCAAAGATCTTGCCTGGCCCTAGGGAATGCAGAAGGTGATGTACGATTGGAACTGGATAGGCACTCTGCTTCAGGGCCTTGTTGATCGTACAGTTGTAGTCTGCACAGATACGCACAGACCCATCCAGCTTAATGGGGGTCACAATTGGGGTCTCCCACCGAGCATGATCGACTGGCACTAACACCCCCTGCTTTATCAATTTGTCCAATTCCACGTCGATCTTGGGCTTTAGGGCGAAAGGTACTCTCCTTGGTTTCAGCCTGATGGGGGCAATGTTGGGGTCGAGGTTGAATGAGATAGGGGTCCCCACATATTTGCCGAGCCGCTCGTTGAACACGTCCTGGAACTCCTGCATCAGGTCGTCCTTCAGGGTGCTTCGCACGTTGCGGACTCCGGGGAATCCCATGCCCAGGGCTCTGAACCAGTCCATGCCCAGGAGGCTTGGGAGCTTTCCGCTGATGACGGTGAGGGGAAGCTTCTCCCGGAATTCCCCGTACTCCACCTGGAACTCGCTGATTCCTTCCACGGGGATGCAGTTCCCCTGGTAATCGCACAGTCCCAGCCGCTGGTGCTGTAGTTTCCGTCTCTGGATACTGGGGACGGCCTTCTTTAGCTTGTCCCAGGATATGATGGTAATGGGGGATCCGGTGTCGATCTCCATTACGCACTCCTGCCCCTCAATGCCGACTGTCGTGTAGGTTTTCTCCCCGGGGGATGTGCAGGTCCGGCCGATTCGGATGGTGCAGGCCTCGAGATCCTCAGATTTTGCGCTTTTCCGGTAGCCACCCTTCGGATTGGTTCTTGTCCGCTGCGCTGTCTCTGATTGGCTAGTGTTGCTCCGCGGCTTGTAGTGGTGGTTTTGCTTGGCTCTGCAGACTCTGGCGATGTGCCCCTTCCGCTCACATTGCCGGCAAATGGCGTCTCGGAACTTGCAGGTCTGGCACGGATGGGCCCCCCCACAACTCGCACAGGCATCTCGCTAACCTCGCTGGTCCTGCTGGTACCGTTCGGTCCTGCAGACCTCTTCGTCTGACTCTTCCTTGCTCCCTGTTCCCACGGTTTCCTGGTGAACCGGGGCTGACTTCTGTGCCGTTCTGCTCTGCGTCGTCCCCTGTAATCTCTCGGCTGCCTTGGATGAGGATTCTTGAGCCCTTGCCTTGTCCAGTGCGATGTGTAGTGTGAGATTTGTCTTTGCGAGCAACCTCCTCTGCAAGCGGATATCTCTCACCCCGCAGATTATTTGCTCTAGCAGCATCTCATCGAGGTCTCTGTATTCGCACTGGTTTGTGGCCTTGCGCAGGGCAGCGACGTACTCACTGATCGATTCTCCCTCCTGCTGCAGCCGTTGCTGGAAGTTGAACCGTTGGACGTACTTCGATGCCGTTGGGGCATAGTGGTCCTTCAGCAGTGTCTGAAGCATCTGCCATGATATGGTGTGGACTGAATTCGGTTCCGACAGGGCCTTGGCCATATCGAACACCTTGACTCCACAATGGCTCAGGAACAGGGCTTTCTTCCAAACGTCGGGCAGCCCCTGTTGGTTGCTGGCCACCAGGAAGCATTCGAAGCAGGACATGTAGGATCCCCACTTCTCTTCCGCGGGGTTGAAAGGTGCTGGCGGCATGTAGATGGACATCTTCGGTAGATTCTCCAAGTGCTCCGCTCACTCGCCTGGCTGGATTCGGATTTGCAGCTCTCTTGTCGGCTCGTGGCTTCAGCTCTTTCCGTGGCTTCTGGCCTCAAAATCCCACTGTCACCAATGTTAAGTTGGGTGAATGAGGACGCAGCAAGCCAAGCAGTGAGTGACAACAGCTCTTTATTGTAGGGTGAGAACCCAGTGACTGACCAGGGGAAACAGCTCCCTTTCTATACCTTGCAGCTGTGGTGGTCAGCCAATCAGCTGACAGTCAGTTAATTCAAACTGCCCGCCCAAAATCTACATACATAACAGGGAGAAAGTAGAAAAGTTTTTTTCTGCCTTTTTCATAATATGAGAAAGTGGGGGCTTCGAGTGAAGGTGAATGGTGGACATTCAGGATAAATAAAAGTGCTTATTGTCATCATTTTTAAAGTGTGAAATGAAAATCTGCAAAATGTAGAGATGGCCTCTCTCTTCATGGCATTAAAAAGAGATTGGAGAAATATAGAAAGAACAGGGTAACTGATGGTGATAGGTATTTGTTGTTTTAAATGTGTCTCAAAATACAATATTAATTGCAGCAGAAATTTGAAAGTTTATGCATAGTCATTGTATAAGACCCTTTTTATTTATTTATTTTTATTTCTCGTGTTTATTTTTATTGATTTTTTTCTTCAGCTGTGATCACTATTTTTGCCTCTGATCATAAAGCCTACTTTTTATACTTTCACATTAAAAGTATAAAAAAGTAAAATAAAATGTTTATAATAATTATGCATTATTATTTAACACTTTTCATTAATGAGAACAAAAATATATCCTAACTGCAAAAATCAAAAGATTCCTTAATATGTTTTTCATTTAGAGGAAGTAAATTATGTGGAGATATTTCATTTGCTCATTCAAATTATTTCTGATTAGGAAAAAAACCCCAACCCATGATAAAATAGCCTGACCCTTCCTACCACCCTTCCAAACATTCTAACTTGGGCTTTTAATGTTACAGATGTTACTTTTTTTGTACAGAATTTTTTCAGTTTTTCATTCAGTTGCAGCAAAATTATTACTTTCACATTTATTATGTAAATTTTGGTTTCTTTTCACACAGAAGAAAATCATCCTTATTTTCTTCAGAATTTAGATTGTTGCATCTGACATTTTCAAAATCCTTGGATTTAGATTGTTACAGTTGACATCAATTCTTATTCAGTATTTTAGCAGCCAATAAACAGTGATTGAGCATCTGTGCCAGATTAATTATTAAGTATTAATTCCGTTTTCATGTGTCAATGACAAATTTCCATCTAGTTGGTAAATTTTGTGGAAGAAAGTAAAGCTATGCTGTATTACAAACGTCTAAATAATAAATTCATAATAAGTAGCTCTTTTCATGTTATAAAACTGATGTCTATGACTTTGATCAAGATGTGTTTACTTAAATTAGCAATAAATATTGTTAATATACCATAGTTCCCTGTGCATTTAAATAAGATACGTAGAACAACGGAACAATCTACCCATGAAGGTTTCAAGTTGTGTTTCTGTAGAGATTTTTTAAGAATAGTTAAAACTGTTCTCATGGAAAGTTTAAATTATGTTGTACCACATTGTAAAAATTATTCTAAACTAAAATTATTTTAGTCCCTTCCAATTCTACAAATCCTTGATTCTAAGATTCTGTGAAACCATGTACTTGATTTTGGCAATTGTTTTGTGTGTCAAATTCTTTAAACCCATGCATAGCATAGTGTTTCTTTTTTTCACCCATAAAAAAAAAGGAAATTGGTATGCAAAATTCCCCCCAAGGGCTCCAATTAAGCCACATACCTAACAATGCCTACAGCCACCATCAGAGATGAATCTCAAGCATTGTACTGTCTTTAAAATGTTCCTAGTATGGGTGACCACCTGTTCTCTCTTCATTACACAGCTGGCTCAGAATTCTATTTGCATAATAATTCTACTGCATAAGTGCTTGTGAAAGTTTGACTCCATTCTTGTTCATATATAACAAGTAGAATCTCTCTAAGTATTAGCCAAAAAGTACTGGGTTAAAGGTAATATTACCATACGCAGCATCAGTTGAAAATAGCCTACAGTGATAGTGCATTTGGATGAACAATTTGGTACAGTGACATTCCAGCTGTCTCCTGTGTTATCAATATATTGCTGCATTAATTTTAATTTTGTTCTCTTTTGGAGAATACCAGGTATGTAATATGCAATATCAGATCACATAATTCCATAGCAATGTTTAGCTTTAACGAGATGGCAATATTTAAAGCAGAAAACTAGGAGGTATATTCTTTGCTTTTGTTCTTCAGTTCTTGTCTCAGAGAACTCTTATTATTAATACTCTTCATTTTTCATCAAATATTTTTTCTAATAATTATACAAATATAATTGATTATGGGATAAGAGCACTGCATTTTTGCACTGTGCATATAACCATGCAAATAACAGATACATTTTCTACTTTTCTTAAATCTATTGAGAATTAAAAGCAATTATACAAATTATTGCAAAGAAAAACGAAAATAGCTGAGCAATTAAAAAAGAATGATTGAAATAGAATTTATGATCTAATGCAAATGCATGAATATAGTCTGTTTTCAATTATTCAGGTAATTCAATTCACATTCTTGAATATTAAATGATTACTGAGCCTCTTTGTCAATAGGAGTAATACTAAACATAGTACAGTATCTTTGTTAGCAAATGGTATGAAATTCAGCAACAGCACTGGGAAAAGTGCCTATTTTTATTTTGTTGTTTTTTATATGAGAAGTTTTGAAACCAATTGACTTTATACTTTTTAATGAATATTCAGATTTATATTAATAATGTAAAAAACATAATCACTGCATTAGATTTTGTCTCAATCTTTTTAGTAAATTCCAGATGAAAATGTATGCTTTCTCCAAATTCCAAACTTTGTAGTTTTCTAATGGAAGGCTGGAATAAGATTCCAGATCTTAAGCACCTTTGTTACCATCCTTTATAACCCCATCAAGTTGTTCAAGCAAAATCCATTCACATTCACTGAGACAGCCAAATTCAGATGGATAATTTTCTCTCACAATTGGGCCTTGGCAAAGGATTGGTAGAACATTTCATTTTAAGTTATCCTTTGCAAATGACTTTAATATACATTTTGAAATTCTTCTCTCACAAAGGAAAATACCTGTTATTAGTTATAATAGTTTTATTTTCCACACCATGAATAGGTAAAGCCATTTTATCTTTTTTGAAAAATGTGCATTTTTCCTACAAAGAAAAATAGGACACAATTGTCTGTAATTGAACTTAAACCTGTTGGAATGGATGGATCTTTATACTCTCAGATTAGCTCATTGAAATATAGGTTTTATAAGCCTTACAACAAATACATTTTGATAAAAGGATCTACTAGATAATCAATAAATTTCAATCATTCATGACTTTCCGTTTATTTGGGCATTATGAAAAAATTCTAGGCTTAAATTAGGAATGCATCAATCAGTCTGAAATTTAAAATGTTGCCTAGAATTGTAATGCTAAGAAGTAGAGTGGCTTTAATTGAAAGCTATAGTTCTTTTTAAACTCTCATTTTATCAGTTGTCTGAAAACTGTCATATTGCTTCCACTTTTTGATGGTTTTATTATCCCATTCAATTTCACCTCAACTGATTTATGGCAATGTAATGTTATTGTTTTTTCTCTCCTTGGAATATTGCATTTTAGCAATTCTGCTACAGCATTCAATACATTTATCTTGATCTTAGAGACAAGATAATACGCTAAGTAACAATTAATATGAGCAATCTCACCATTATTATTATTCAAGAAATAAAGAAGGAAACATGCATTTATATTTAACATATACTGCAAATGTTCAATATTAGAACTAAAACAATTATTTTATTGTTTCAAAACAGTGTGTTAGTAAGTGCTAGTTGGCTAGAATATTAGTGTGCCACTGGTCCCCTAATCATTAAAATATCATCAATATGAACATTTTCATTCTGATTTTTTTAATTTGAAAATTTCAGACTTCAAAGATTTTCAGAAATATAAATTTCAGCAGATTCAAAATTATCGTTTTACTATGCATGAACTTTTAATTTCTAAAATTCCGTTAGGACTATTGTACATGTGATGTTAAATGCATATTTGCATTGAGTGCATATACTTTAATTCTTTTCCATCTAAAAAAATGTTTGGGATTGGGATTATAGCACAACATTATCATTCTTTCAAACCTCTTAAAAGTTCAGTAATCAATAGCAATCCTACTTGAAAAGATTAAATAGAAAACAAAACTATATGTTGAGAAATAGCAAGAGAATAATTAATAAACAATACATTATGATATATAAAGCCACTAACCCAGTATATAAGCAAATATTAAAACTAGGACGTTTTAAATTATTGCTTCTTAGCTATGGCATTTTACAAGCAATTGTTGAGAAAGTCCTTTCTTTTGTAATGAACCATCTAATTTCACTTGACAAACCAATCAAAAAAAGAGTTTTTTTAAATAAATGTATATGTGGCAAGTTCAGGAAATCAAAAGCCAAGACAGTTCAAAGGAATACAGGTTTATTGCATCTGTTTACTTAAGATAACCAATGCAAATACAGATTAATTTTACAATCAGGCTGTAGTAAATAATTATTATACAGTCATTGCAAATCGCTCCCTACTGCATAAATCTTAGGGTTAGGGTTAAGATTGGAAGAAACATTAGAAGAGTGATCAAATGGTACAAAATAACAACAATGAAACAATGAAAGACAAATGTGAGAGGATACACTGTGTTAAATTATTAATTTCCAATAAGTAAAATTCATTAGACTAAATATGTTTCTCTATAAATTGAAAATAGGTTTTTATGTATTTTAAGTAAAGCATAGAATAAAATATTGAATTATATAATGATACATAGTTACCATACAATAAAAGGCATTTTTTTTAAGGTTAGTGAATACATCAGAAGAGTGAAGATCTTGAAGTTCAAATTCAGTTACAGAAATACCATTAAGGCAATTAAGGTAAAAGTAAAGGTTCCCCTCGCACATATGTGCTAGTCATTCCCGACTCTAGGGGCGGTGCTCATCTTTGTTTCAAAGCCGAAAAGCCAGCACTGTCCAAAGACATCTCCATGGTCATGTGGCCGGCATGACTCAATGCCAAAGGCGCACGGAACACTTTTACCTTCCCACCAAAGGTGGTCCCTACTTTTCTACTTGCATTTTTTATGTGCTTTCAAACTGCTAGGTTGGCAGAAGCTGGGACAAGTAACAGGAGCTCACCCCGTTACACAGCACTAGGGATTCGAACCGCTGAACCTTTCGACTGACAAACTCAGCATCTTAGCCACTGAGCCATCATGTCCCTCCTTAAGGCAATTAAGATCCAGTAATTCCAGTCATTACATATATAGCTGGAATAGTGGAATGAATTCAAGATGAACCAGAAGCCATGGATAGGAAGACCAGAAAAATAATGACAATCAGTCATGTCCTTCATCCTCACAGTGATGTTGACAGACTCTACTTACCAAGGAAAATAGGTGGGCATGGAATGTTGCAAACACATCAGATGATTGAAGTAGAAAAATGGGAATTGGAAGAATGTCTGAAGGGTAGTGAAGAAGATGAACTGAAGTCAGTACACCAGGAAGTTGTACTAAATCCCAAAAGAGAGCAAAATGGACTATAAGAAGGTTCAAATTTATTTATTTATTTATTTATTAAATTTCTATACCGCCCTTCTCCAAAAAGGACTCAGGGCGGTGCACAGCCAAAGTAAAAACAGAGCATACAAAATTTAAAAACAATAATTAAAATAATTAAATATTCTGGCCGTAAATTAAAACAACCCAATTTAAAATCAATTTAAAATTAAACTCAAGCTAGCCCAGCTAGTTGAAATAAATAGGTTTTCAGGGCCCGACGAAAAATCCGGAGGTCTGTTATTGTACGTAACTCTGGGGGGGAGGTTGTTCCAGAGGGTGGGCGCCATCACAGAGAAGGCTCTCCCCCTGGGGGTCGCCAGCCGACATTGTCTGGCGGACGGCACCCTGAGGAGGCCCACTCTGTGCGAGCGTACTGGCCGGTGGGAGGCTATTGGTGGCAGAAGGCGGTCTCGTAAGTACCCCGGCCCTAAGCTGAATAATAAAAAAGAGACATGGTAAAGCCAAGCATTGCATGGCCAGCACACACACACACACACACACACACACACACATACATGCACAAAACAGATAACAAGAAGACCTAACATTCCTAAGAGCACAAAAATTAAAACATACAGAGGGGCTAATTCTGGCTGCCCAAGACCAAGCTTTAAGAATAAATACATACAAAGCCAGAATTGAGAAGAGAGCAACAGACAGAAAATACTTCTTCTGCAAAGAAACAGTAGTGGACCACCTACTTAGCTACTGCAAGAAGATCACACAAGCTAATTACAAACAATTATATGACAAAGTAGCAACAATGTTGCATTGGAATATCTGCAAAAAATATTATTTGCCTTCCAGGAAGAACTGGTGGAACCATAAAATCGGCAAAATAATAGAATATGAAAAGGCTAAGGTGCTACTGAACTTTAAAATTCAGAGACAAGTATCTGTCACATAAACAAACAAACAAACAAAACAAACAAATAACTTTATTGTCATTGTACGTGTATACACAATATACCCATACAACGAAATTCACTTAACACCCAAAGACCAGGTCCAAACACACTCCCACCCACCACAATTCTCAACCCCTAAACCACCCAAACACCCACACAACAGACCAAGTAATATTGTCCAACAGCTGACTTATGGTGGCCCTTTAGTTCATTGTTGAGTGCAATTATAGCTCTGGGATAAAAACTATTCAGAAAACGTGTGGTCCAAGTTTTAATTGTTCTGTATCTTCTGCCAAAAGGCAACAGTCCAAGAAGATTGTAAGCAGGGAAGAGTCTCTGAGAATGCAACTTTCTCAAACAGCGAGATTCGAAGATGTCATCCAGGGCTGGTAGCTGGAGTCCAATGATATTCTGGGCAGTTTTAATGATTCTTTGTAGAGCTTTTTTGTCCACTACAGAGCTGCTTCCATACCATGCAAGAATGCAGTATGTCAGGACACTCTCAATGGTGCTGCGATAGTAGGACAGAAGTAGATGCTGAGATAGATTTATCTTCCTGAGCATTCTCAGGAAGTACAGCCTCTTCTGGGCCTTCTTTACAGCATTCATAGTCCATGAGAGGTCTTCTGAGATATAAATGCCCAGAAATTTAAAACTACCCACCCTCTCATAACATAACACCCACCCAGAGTTGCTGTGTAGAGTGAGATAATGGCATATTAATTAATTAATTAATTAATTAATTAAATTCCCAGACGTAACAATTATTGGTAAGAAAGACAAAAGAAGTCGTAAGTGGACACTGCAATACTTGAACAAAATCAAACAATATGAATATCTGCACAGAATGACAGTGGCAAAAGAAAGCAAAGCTGTTATTAATAGTAATAGGTGCTTTCACTGCAATTCCAAAACATCTAGAGCACCATATGAACACCATCAGCATTAACAAAATCACCATCAGTCAATAGTAATAGGCAGCTTTACTTGTAACAACTTATATCCTGTGACGATACCTTTAATATTATTCAACAACAACTGCCTATGCCAGACCCTTGGGAAGGACCCAGTCAGTAGGTGGACAAAAATACCAAATTCCGTCTAAACATTTGGCTAACTGTGTGACCAAGTAAAATATTCCTATATATATGCACACAAAATGCAACTGCAATATTATCCATTTAAATGAAAGTTAATAAAGTAGCTAACATCTTCAAAGCTGAACTGGATAAGACAAAACACTTGCTTCAGCAATCCAACCTAGCACTGTAATGATGTCAGATTCAGAGCACATTCCACACTCTGGCTGGCTCA
Source organism: Pantherophis guttatus (assembly GCF_059756535.1). Taxonomy (NCBI): domain Eukaryota; kingdom Metazoa; phylum Chordata; class Lepidosauria; order Squamata; family Colubridae; genus Pantherophis; species Pantherophis guttatus. The sequence continues at coordinate 46,196,192 of NC_142067.1, read as the reverse complement.
GTGTACCACTCCTATAAATGAACAGAGAGATGAGAAATGATCCTCCTTTAGCAAATCATAATCCCAAATTTGTATGGTTTTATTAATTGCCATTTCTATTATAGTGGACAAGATTCCTGGGAAGATATTGTGAGTTTGGAAGAAAAGGTCCTGTCCATGGTTGGTTTCCTATGTCTGTCCCTAACGTTAGGCAAGGGACCATGTCCTGAGATAGCAGAAAACTACATTTTAAAACTGAATAGCTTGAAGTGAATTTGAACAAGGTAGGCTCAAAACCTTTGGGAAATAAGCAAGTGATCTACCCAGCTCTTTATTTATGTGCTTAAGTGAAGGCTCCTATATTTGAAAATGTTGGTCTTCTGAAATGATGCCAGATTGTACTCTCAGTATCTTCCTATCTTTGAAATGATATCTGACATTATGGGCAATTTATCTAAATCGGGTTTTGAGGTAGTTATTGTTTTTGCTTTTTCTTGGGATCATAATGTTATAAAAAGTTATTACAAAGCTGTGGCTGACCTTTTTGCTTTTATCCTCCCTTTAACACTCCTATATTACTTTTCTGTGTCAAAAAATACTGTGCAAATTATGTTATTACTACTTCTGAATTTTAACGAAACAGGTATCCTCAATAGATTTGTTCTGGAAGATGATGGTAATAGTGCCATGTGAAAGTAAGCCATTATTTTGGAAGCACAAGTACTGTGTAACAATTAGAACTCTATAAACACAGAATGGTTTAATAAAACCCAGCAAAATTCATGGGAGATTCCTTTTAGAGTATGACATACAGAAAGGTAATACATAGTTAGGATCCCAATTGATCACACAGACCTAAAATTATATACACCCAAAATGAGGTGGTCATTCAAGTCAAGGTATTTAAATTTCACATGAATTACTCTATATCAATGTACACTCCATGTATCAGGATTGTCACAAAGAAGAGGGAGTCAAGCTATTCTCCAAAGCACCTGAGGGCAGGACAAGAAGCAATTGATGGAAACTAATCAAGGAGAGAAGCAACCTAGAACTAAGAAGAAATTTCCTGACAGTTAGAACAATTAATCATTGGAACAATTTGCCTCCAGAAGTTGTGAATGTTCCACCATTGGAGGTTTTTAAGAAGAGATTGGACAACCATTTGTCTGAAATGGTATAGGTTTCCTGCCTGAGCAAGGGGTTGGACTAGAAGACCTTCAACTTCCAACTCTGTTATTCTATTGTATCCTATCTGAAAGGAATCCTGAAAAATACTGTATATTTGAGAAAGTGCAAGTTTCTGGCTAAGTGTTAGATTACAGTTACTAAGGACCTTCCAGATTTTTGGGATCTATAAAGTAAAGCAAAACAGGGGAACCTTTATAAATTTTTTATTATTTCCTCAGTCTACATTTAGAATCCACTTAGATTCTAAATCAAATGTAGAATCCATGTCAGTATAACTTTTCTCCTCTTTAGATAGCAGCTGTCTTGCATATTAAAATTAATAAAAAGGGCATATATTAGGGAAAAATTTTTGTTAACTATCTCTTCCTCCTCCTTAAACTTTCAATCCAAAGCCTGTTTATCCAAGTATTTATCCAAGAGCCTTGGTAGTACAGGGGTTTAAGGCACCCTGTTATTAAAGCTGGTTATTAAGACCAGCTGCCTGCAATTACTGCAGGGTTCAAATCTCGCCAAGGCTCAAGGTTGACTCAGCCTTCCATCCTTTCTAAGGTAGGTGAAATGAGGACCCAGTTTGTGGGGGCAATAAGCTGACTTTGTATAAATATACAAAAGGATGAAGGCTATTGCTGAGCACACTGTAAGCCGCCCTGAGTCTTCGGAGAAGGGCGGCATATAAATCAAATTAAAAAAAAAAAAAAAGTATGCAGGCATGGACTTCCCTCCAGATTATTCTGGCTATGGCATCAATGAGCAGTGTGCTTGTACCCACTCTATAGATATAAATAGTGGCATTTTAACAGATTGCGAGAAAAGATAATGGATTATTAATTTCAACGTATTTTACCCCAGCTTCTGCATGATACTTTGTTAAATTATTTGGAAAAATCTGCTTCAACATTTAAACATCCATGGACTAGGGAGAGAAAATTGGTCATATGGATATCCTTTTGTGAGTCCAAGTCATCTCTCCACACAACATTCATTTAACAAGACATTTCTGGACTGTACCCACAGGCATTTCACATCATTATCAGATCCACCATCCATCAGGTTTATGTTCTATTTTTTCCACTAACAACAGCTCAGGGAAAGCAATGTAGAGAAAATAAGTTATAATTTGATCAAATTATACAAAAGACAAATTAAAGGTTTATGCATGTGCCTCATTTGTTGGAACAGAAGTTGAAGATACCTTGGCTGAACATCCACATGTACCTCAATGCAATTTTCTTGCAGTGAGTTATTAATAATGAGTGCCTTAATTTCATATGGACTTTGGAAAATGCATTGTATTTATGTCCTTGATTCTGGGCTTGATAAATAATACTCTGAAGCATCTACTGAAAGTTAAGTCAGGCTGGGGGAAATGAATACTAATGTTTTGTTTTCCTTACCCCTAAGAAAAATATAAGAAGGCAAATAAATCATTGTAGTCCTCATTTTAAAATATTTTTTCATTAGTATACTTGAAAGTTAGATTTTAATTTTCTTTTACCATTATTTTAATTTATTCACAGAAAACTAGAAAGAATATAACATATTTACTCACTGTCATTCATATTTATTCATTGGTGATCACTGGATGGTAAGGGTAATAACAGGGTAAAACATGCATTATGAAACATACGTAACAAGCAGAATTTATGATGTCATAATGCATACTTTGCCATTTTGAGGAATTCTCATAATAACAATGGTTTGACTGATGGATAGCTCCAGATGGAGCATGGGAATTTCCATGAGGATCTGATGGGTAGTTCAGTTGCTACTTGGAATAAGTAAATGACTGGGCCCTGGACCATTCTCTCTGTATTCTGAGCCCTAGAGCTTTGGAGATGAAATGTTAGAAAAGACACCTAAAGTGCCAGGAACATCCTGACCTACAGAAACATCTTTGGGGCCATTATAATGACTATTCTTGTTATCTGATAGATAAAATCACTTGGATTCTTTTGGTGTTATATTTCAATAGGGCAGGTTCCAATATAATCAACTGGAGCAGTAGAACTATTTGGGCCAGAAACTGTAATTCCAAAAGTGTGTACAAGATCCTCCAGAGTATGACCTCAACCACTTGTCTTTTACATATAAAATGATTGGCCTAAGAAGCAATTGGCTATGAACTGTTGAATTGCTTCTGATTCTAGGCCATAGAAGGCAGATTGAAGATCTCCACAAGCCTGAAATTAGGGAAGTCCATCACCAGCCAGGCTATAGTAATTGGGGAGTTTAGTTAGGAAAGTTGCTATGCAATAAGGAATCAAGTAAATAACATCCCAGATATGCAGCTAGTTAACCTCTGCTTCAACACTTATTGTTATTAGTATGTTTTGGAAGAAGGGTAGGTGTCTCTGAAGTCATAACCTGCTTTTTTTGTAACTTATTTTCAAGTAAATAAATGTTATCATTTTAAGAAAGCAGATTCAATCTTTATTAAAATACTTCTGCACTGGCTATTTATATGTTTTTCCTGGTTTTTATTTTCTTGTTTAACCTTATTTATGTTATGTAAATAAGTATTTAGAATTGGCATTGATAGGAGTGACATATAGTAAATATATAAACAAACACACACAATCTGGTTTCTCTTCAGATCATATAATCATTCATCTTTTATTAAATGTAAAAAGCAAATAGGTAAATGAATAGGTATGAATAAATAGGTATCAACTCCTAACATGTCCCTCAGACATAACAAAGTAGACTATACTTGTAAATGTACACATATTTACCCAATGGAAAGATGATCTAGAAATAAAAAAGGGCTTTCCATTAAAAAGCAAAGAGCAATCGGAAAAATAATTATAAATGCAGACAAATATTGTGTACAATGCTTAGTTTCTATGTCAGTTTAGTTTGACAATTCAGCAAAAGCCAATGCTAGAAATTTAGCAAAAACCAATGCTCACAAAAGATGATGATGGGAAATGATTCCGAGACACGGCAACTGTCATAAATATGAGTCAGTTGCCAAGCATCTGGATTTTGATCATGTGACCATTGAGATGCTGCAATGGTTGTAAGTGTGAAAAACAGTCATAAATCACTTTTCTCAGTGACATTGTAACTTTGAACAGTCACTAAATGAACTGTTGTAAATCAAGGACTGCTTCTAGTAGTTATAATATACCAAAGTATACCAACACTTTTGGCACCATTTCAAGGCAAGGTCTATCTCTATCTGACCAACCTCAGACAGGATTGACATGTGCATGACTTCTCTATTAAACAAAGCTATGTGCCAGAACCTGGAAGCATGCATTATCTGTTGCTCCATTTGTCCCGAAGAACAGCAACATCTCCCTGCATACAGACAGCTTTGCCACTCCTAGTTTTTGGAAAGGCTGTGAAGGCTCTCATTTTGATACAGGCCTTGGGTTAAGATATTGTATGAGCTCTTAATATAGGTGGGAGGTTCATTTTGATCTAGGTAAGAAGTTTATATGGTGGTGGGGAGGTTGTTGGTTGTTGTCATTATTGCCTTGAGCCAGTTTGCTCAAGTAGGCAGCCTTGCAGGATGGATGGATGGATGGATGGATGGATGGATGGATGGATGGATGGAAACACAACACAACGCAACACAAAATGAATGATTCATTCAGACATCCACAATACTAACTTGGAGTCTTCCTCATATATTCAATGCTTGATGAGCTACAGCTCACTTCATCAGATGCAGAGTGGATAGGCTGATGTACTATTTACATGTTAACACATCACAATTCTTAATTGCTAAGGCACTTGTAATCTGTCTTGCATGTAAACTGCATCTATACAATCAACTTCTCTTTATTTCCTTTCTCCACCCACCTCACCACAAATACATCAGTTCACCCATTTTATGCATATGCTGAAAGCAAGCTGCAGGTGCTTAAAATTTATGCATTTTAATAATAAAAAAAAAGTTGGAAAAAGTCCTACTAGACTTTCCTTCTGCAGTGTCACCTGGTTTGCTGAATTCATCTGAAGATAAGAAATTTGTGCAGCATTTTTTTTCCTTGCTGTTCCTCACTGAATTCATAACAAATCATTGCTGGTGGCAGAGAGCTTCCTATTACCTCCATTTTTTTCTCAACCTAATTTCACATCTTTCTTATTTTGTACTAATTCTTATTTTACCAAAATACTTGAGCTTCAATTAATTATACCAAATACATTCAATGACCTTCTCAGCCAATGAACCATTAGCAGAGGAAAGTTAGGAACCATTGGCTCATCAATCCCCAAAGTATCTCTGCAGTTTCAGGCAGTACCCAGAAATCCCAATGAGTGCAACTGCATGGAAAATATATGCTCAGCCTCTGAGGATTGGCCCACAGAGCCAAACAGAGGTTACCATTTTAATGACACTACATTCCATACTTCTGTATGGCATGCAATTTAACTGCAGAAACACTCCATTAAGTGCTGAGCAGAAAAAATTCAATCAGGAAAAGAAATCCCTGCCCTAGCAACTCATGCTACAGGAAATCTCAAAATCCAGCATGAAAACTTACATATATTGTGTGACATTTGTATATTTTTTAAAATCACTAAAATGGTTACATAAAATATCTAATTGAGACTTTCCACTTGAGAACATCACCTGGAAGAGATATGTAAGCATCTGCATTATTTAAATTTTAAGAGTGTTTTATTGTTTTGAGTTTTCCTGTACATAAGTATTTTCCTCCTGCTCCTCTTCTACCACCACCACCACCAAAAGGCTGGAAATTAATTTTCTTCAAAATCCAATTGTAGGAACAAAGCAAGAACCTTTCTAGGCCAGTAAACCATTATGACTGAAACGACATAACAATGTAATGGTTTTGCATGATTTATGTCCTATATATAAATTTTTTATGACAAAATATGAAAAGATGAGGTTATGAATGTATAATAGCAAGTCAACAGAAGTCAATTTTGAATTAGTTTCTAAGGAAACAGGTTTTGCAATTAGACTTTTCATAATGGACAAGGGCTCATAAACCTATCAAAGGCATCCTCAATAATTAAACATTCTTAAGGTGTAGTAATTTGCTTCCCTGAACTTATTGCCAATTACACTTACTTGAGGTCAGTTTGGATAATAGTATCCAGAGAGCTTTTTTTTCCCCTTTCCCCTTTCATTTCAATGAATTAGGGCCAGCATTTTTAGCACTTGCTGAAAAGGCTTGGTTACACAAGCATTTCCCTTGATAGTGCAAGAAAAAGAAGAAAATTCTATTCCTTTCTAAATACACTGTTTCTCACTCAAATATAAAGTGAAGAATATACCTGGGCACTTATTTTATCATTCTGACTCAATTATATTTTCATATTTTCTTTTAATAGAAAATATTTTTTTAAAAAAATATCTCATAGTTATAAACTATGAAGCACTTGCACATGGTGTACCATGTATAGCAAAAGTAACAATCTGTGTTGTATTTATAAAACTAGAAAATAAGAACACATAATGCATAGATATATGAAAGTATGTACAATGCAGATATGTGCAATGGTATGGAAAAATGAGCTGCTATAATAACGGAAATGGAGTCCCCCAGTGAACTTGACTGGTGGGAAATTCAGACTAGTTGAAAGTAATTATTTACATAGCAAGTAGAATTTTCATTGCAAGTTAAAATGAAAACTGCTAACTTAAGTTTAAAAAGAAAATAGACAAATTAATGATGCTGAGGTTATCAGTGGCTAATAATAATTATATTGTCTCTGTAATCACTTCTAGCATTGGACTAATGCTTGAGGGTTTGTCCTGGGATGTTGGGATGCAGAAACAAAAAGGTGAGATTTGTATAGGGACATCAAATGCTTGACATTTTTTCATCATCCTGGTTATGCTAGGGAGGATAGGAAACTCTTATCTGTAAATCATCTCCCACAAGAGCACATCACTGTATAATGTCACACTGCCATAGACCTGTTATTTATTCACCAAAACAAATGGCTCTCTAGGGATAATCATTTACAGCTATTCTAGCACACACTCAATATACCATTTGCCCTTAACAGTCCTGTGCTTCTTCCAGTTGTTTTATATCTATTGATACAAGAACTTTTTTGTTTGTAAACTAATTGCTTCTTATGCAGCAGGTCAAAGTAACAGCATGTTCCTCTTTCTATTATGAAAAGAAATCATAAATAAAATATTGCTGATCATGTTGCTAAAATCCATTCTGTATGTATTTAATTTGGAACAATATATTCATTATCATATCAATAAGTAATGCCCACATTTTTGTCTTTCAAAATGTCTAACAATTAACAGGTCAGCCTTCAAAGGCAGAAAGTAACAACAGTAATTAATAGGGTTTTGTAGTTGTTGCTCAGTACAGCTAGAATTAATTAGGTACTAATTCTTCTGTTGCTGCAGTCATTTGGCATCAACTATTTCCTCATTTTTTATTTTTGCTGTGGAGGATATTCAAAGAAAACAATAACATATTTTAAATCCACAAAACGAGAAGCTTGGGACAAAGGAATCATTTATTATTGTACACATTAGGTCTCTTTCCAATTTCATAATCCTCCTCCAATCATCACCTCTAATGTGTAATTCATAAGTTGTCATGTTCATAATGGATATTAAAAATTCTAAATAAACATGTATACTCATTTTGTATATTACATATTGTATACATATGTTGTATTATGTTATTTTTCTATGCTACATTATTGGAAGGTGGACAATTGTTTTTCACGGTTCATGTTTTAAAATTTGGATGATTCAGGTGAGCTGTTGCTGGACTAACAAAAAGATAACTGGGCATTTATTTTTAACCACCTTAATGCATATATACAGTTATATGGTATTCCCTCAAATGTTAGGTAAATATATTTGTGGGCATGTTGTAGGGCATGTTATCATTCTCTTTATTCCACTATCTCAAGCTATGTGATTTATTTTAAGGCTTAATTTATTTTAAACATTCTGATACTATTTAAATCAAACCAGCTTTTTTTCTCCATTCTCACATGCCAAATATTCTTTCTCCCACTGTTTCTTCATGTTTTGTTTCCAGGTTATGAAAACACCATAGCTACTTTATATTCTTTAGTAGTGGCTTACCTGGATTGTGTGTGAGTACACAATATATAGATATGAAAAAAGAAAAGAGGAAGGAAGGAAGGAAGGAAGGAAGGAAGGAAGGAAGGAAGGAAGGAAATTTCCATAAAGTTTTCCTACGAAAAGTTAAAATCTGCCCCTACTTTTCCTTATCACTATATTGTTTCTACATTATGTGCATTATAGTGATCTCATGAATTTGATGGTCTCAGTCATAGAAAGTAGGCTGAATAAGTCACAATAAGATTTTCATCTCCTTGTTATTATTTTTTCCTGAAGCAAAACAGTGAAATTGAACGAGGAAAATATACTTTCCATTTCTTATAAATTATTCAGGATAATAAAAATTTCCAGAAGGCTTTGCAATATTTTCATCACTTTCTGGCAGAAAACTGTAGTAAATTATTTAAATCTTTGGGAGCACACGTTTAAAGCTCATTACTGCATTATTCCTCTAGTTTCTTTGCAAAATAATTACAACCCAAATTTCAATTAACATTTAAAGTGAAAGCAAATTGTCTATGTCTTTTAACTTTTAAGGTTATATAAAAGTCTAGCAATAAGAATATGTTTGATCAGATTCAGATGGTACAGCTAGTATGCATCCATGTGTGTTCTGAAATGGGAGCAGACTGTCAGCAAATGTAATTGTTTCTGGAGTTAAGCAATGTGTAATAAAAAAATAAAATAGGTTATTAGCATTAACTTCTTTTCATGAGATCCATGCACGGGGATTCAAAATATACTATATATTGCAAATCTCTCTTTTTGATTCTGAAAAAACAGATCATAAACAAAAAAGCTCAATTGATGGAAATGGTCTAATTGTAGATTTGAAAGGCTTAGTTGCCATCACAACTTTGAGGGTGGTAACAAGGAAGGCATCAACTAAGATAACTACATTTATTAAAAGGTTTAAAGCATGGTTCATACAATTTACTTCACCTATTGCTGAAGGATGCAGTCCCTAATATTTTGACATAAATTGTAAGATTTTGCTCCGATCTCTACAAAAGCTTAGTGCCTTACAGATAAAAAATATCAGCAGGCTTTGTAATGGTCAGACAAATAATAAAATTTGTTCTGTTCCATAAGAATGGGAAATACTTTCATATTGCTTTATCAGAAATTTTTCATTCCCATCCCTTAACAAGAGAGAAAAATATACTTTAAATATGCACAGTTATATGTAAAGCAAAATAGGAAGAAAATGTATTTCCTTAGCTTCTGCATTGATCGGTGTCCTGTGCCAAACAGAAATTAGGACAGAGATAGCAATCCTTGTGAAATCAGGTGCCACAACTCAGTCTTTCTAGCCCAGTAACACTGTAACATCACTGAAAGGAGTATGGTTGCACATTTTTTCTCAGACCATTATTTGAATTTTATTGGACTTTTAAAATAGAAATGGTACTGTACTAGGAGACACCTAGCAGACTAAGTCTCTCATTCCCAAACATTTAATTTCCCCTAATCTGCCAAAATCACACTGTCAGAATTCAGCCATTTGCTTCAGTTCTTTAGCAACATAATCTGGAAATGCTGAGTCATAGTTTCCCAATGATCCCTGATCCACTAATATACTATGCCTAAGTTATAGATTACTTTCTTTGTTTGCATTTAATACAAAACTCTTTTCCTGCATTGTGTCTTTTCAGACTATGATATACCAAATAATAATTAGAATCAGACATGAATTCAGCCTTTGCACTTTACGGCTAAGTGAGTAAAACAATATATTTTAAAGAAAGTATCTAAATTACTATACTCTCTGATTATGAAATTTTAATTTGGTTGTCATCAGTTTAAATTTAGTATTTTGATTTCCTGAACCTTGGGTTCTTATTTAATTTCAGTACGAGTAGTAATTATATAATATTTTGCTGTCACTGCCCTATATTCATTCTGGTTTGACTCTACATCATTTAAAGAAAGTCCTATCTAGACTGAGATACTTTGCCAATTTTATGAAAATATGCCAGAATATATTTAGTCTGGACAGTGAGCTATCATGTCCTGCTGTTATGCCTTCCCATCTTTCTATTTTAGGAAAGCAATTTCCGATTCCTGTTGCTGCTGGCAGATTTTATGAACATATTGAACATATATGCTTTACAGTATCTATTCATGCAATAAATATTCTCCCCATTCAGGATTGAATTGAATTTACATACCCAAATATCAAAACATCAAAAATATACCCAAACATCAAAACATCAAAAATATACCCAAACATCAAAACATCAAAAATATACATACATATTAAAACATCAAAAATATACATATATTACATAAATGCAGGCACAACAATCAAGCAATTCATTTTCTACTGCCATGTTTTCTCTAACATCTTTCAGAATTATCTTTACCATGTATGTTTTAGTAACACATAAATATAACTAGCCAGACATCCTGATCTCTACATTAAAGATCTATAAAGCTTAAAGGTATATTATATTTCTTTATTTTGGTTTGGTTTCTTTTACAGTGTGGAGTCAGGTCCTATGAAATGAAATTGCAATAGTTTCTGGATGAATATAATTGAAACAGTAAGAAACAGTAAAGAATCACAATTAATCCGAATAGCATAACATATTGACTAGAATACTAGGTTTGGTCAGGTATGTTAGATATATAAAATAAAGATAGTGAATAATGAGGTAGAGATCATAAGTCTATAGATATCACAAGATATTTCAGAAGGTATAATAGAGGCAAATGAATGGATAAACAAAAAAAATGTCATTTGATGATGAAAAATCAGATAGAATGAATTGTATATGATGGTCAAGGATACTTAATTATCCTGCTAAAAATCCTTGTTTAAGTTTTTTGTGCTTTTAAAAATAGTATTGTAGCATATATATCAATGGTCTATTCCCTTTCAAACTGGACATCTTGTATTCTTTAATATCTTTTTATAAGAAAAAAAATGAAATACTAATGGGCATCATTATTTGATTACTTTGCTTAAGTAATTTGCTATAGTTCCTCCTAACATGACCATTCAGAGTATTCAGAAATTTAATAGAAAATGTTTGTAATGGCTGCACATGCTTCCTAAATAGCAAGTCAAAGTATGTTAAATTGTGTTTTTAAAGTTAGCTTCCTCAAGTGAGCAGAGAATAGAAGTGAGAGCAATGAAGACCGAATACCAAATGATTATCAGATGAGCTCATAAAAACAAAACTCCCCAACCCGCATTGAGATTATTCTGAACAAGGCATATTATTTCAAGTAACTCAGCATTGAAACTAAAAATTTAAAAGCAGCAATCCGTATTTTATATTTCACTTGGAAATTTCCAGTGCAGTGGTCTTAACATAGATATAGCATGATCTCACTGAGGCTTTCCCAAAGTCATCCTGGCTGGAGAATTCTGCATTAATTTGCATCCAGATTAGATTCAAAGGTAGCACCATTAAAAATATACTATTCAAGTTTTGAGCACATGGACTATTTTAAGGTTATTTTCTTCCTAGAAAAGATGCATTAGGTATTTGAAGCTACACAAAGACTCCCAGACCATTGTCTGAATCTAGAAAAGCAGAGAGGCAGAGCAGTATCCAGAAATACCGTATTTTTCGGTATTTCCATACTTGCCCTCCCAAACGAGGGTGAAAATTTGGGTGCATTTTATACTCTGAATGTAGCCCCTCCCACCCGCCAGCCCCCACCCGTCGGCCTCTGTGCATCCTCTTTCTGCCTGCAGAGATTGCCACAGACAATGGCTTGCATTTTTTGGCTCTGCGCTTCACATTTTCAGCCTCCAAACCAGGGGTGAAATGCTCCTGGTTCGGACCGGATTATCCGATCCGGTAGCGATGGTGGCAGGTGGTTCGGAGAACTGGTAGCAAAAATCCCTGTGCCACCCCACCCCACCAGCTGAGCCACACGATCATCAGAGGCTTTTTTTTTACTTTTAAAAGCCTTTTTTCTACAACCTCTTCCGACAAAAAAAGGCTTTTAAAAATAAAAAAAAAAGCCTCTGATGATCGCGCGGCTCAGCTGGGATCATCAGAGGTTTTTCAAAGCATTTTTTCTGCAACCTCTTGGCTGAAGAGGTGGTAAAGAAAATGCTTTGAAAAGTCTCTGACGATCCCAGCTGAGTTGCCTGATCCTCAGAGAGGCATTTTTTAAAAAGCCTCTCTGACGATCCCAGCTGAGTTGCCTGATCTTCAGAGAGGCATTTTTTTAAAAAGCCTCTCTGACGATCCCAGCTGAGTTGCCTGATTGTCAGAATGGCTTTTCAAAGCATTAGAAAAAATGCTTTGAAAAGTTAAAAAAAAAAAAGTTGGCCATGCCCACCCAATCACATTACCCCCCCACCAAGCCACGCCCGCAGAACCAGTAGTAACAAATTTTACATTTCAACCCTGCTCCAAACACTCCATTTGAGAGCCCTTCAAGGCTGCAGGGCTCGCCAAAGCACATTGCCTCCGATCGCTGCCTCCACGCATCATGTTTTCGGCCTCTGCACATCATTTTTTACGCCTCTGCACACCCCATTTTTGGCCTCTGTGCATCGCGTTTTCAGGTGGCGATCGGCGGCAATGTGCTTTGACGATCCCCAAATGGCAACACGAAACAGCTGCTGCCTTGTCTTATCATTTCTGTGATTCGCCTGCTTTACTCACTGGAGCTCCTTCCGACCATCAGCTGTGCTTTTGAAGCTGCTTATCAGCCCCAATGAGGCATGTGCAAGCGAAGTGACACAACCAGTGAACTAATGTGCTGAAGGTGACCAGACTAAGGATGTTAGCCAGATGAATACTTGGTAGGCAGATTTTTTTTTCCTATTTTCCTCCCCAAAAACTAAGGTGCGTCTTATACTCTGGAACGTCTTATACTCAGGAACGTCTTATACTCTGAAAAATATGGTATACTATAAATACTCTTTCCACTTGGAAAATGAGTTGATCTAGAACTTCAAATCTATCACTTCCTAGGACAAAATGATCCCATTTTGAACAAGCAGTTGTATTCAAATTATATCATTTAAATTCTGCCCAAGAGAGACATGAATTGCCGCAGAACAATTTTTCCTTTTTCCAAATCTCACAAGTTAATTCAAAAGGATATTGTAGTTTCAAACATAATATAGCATTGAGGATAGTGACAGTTTGAGAAAAATCTATAGAATTACACTCTTTTGCCAAATATCATCTGTCACACTAGCTAAAGCAATGTCATTCCTATAGCTTTTCTAAAATTATTTTAAAATGGTTCAAAACAATCTGCTTCCTCCCGTGCTGTCTGTGGCAGGTAAAGCAATTCTCTATATCCCATTACAGAAGGTTACAGATTTATTTATTTACTGAGACCATTTTTTGAGTCTATCCAAAGGAATATTTTGAATATTTTAAAGAACAGATATTTTAAATATGTGGGTTTCTAAAATAAGATTGCCTGCATCCATCACATGCAGTAACATATTATGAGGTTAATTAAGGAATTAGTATTTAAAGTTACTTGCTTATTTATTTTTCACATCTATATATCATGAGAATACACAGAAGTTAGAAGAATTTTATACTCTATCATTACAGCATCATACATTCCAAAAAGGTAATATTTTTTATAGTGAGCTCCTAGGTTTCATAACTTTATCCACGTAGATACCCAATACATATTCTCTTTTGGAGCAAGCAATATTATGTAAATAATCAAAAAGATAAGTTATAGCAAACAAAAAATTAAAAGTGAAACAGAAGAAAAAAGGAAATATAGTTAACACCAGTATGATTTACTATACGTCTCCATAGCTTTCTATACTAGTAAACTAAAGGCTGATTTAGAGTTGCCCACAACTGCTGTAGCCATCGCCACATATCAACACTACAAAGAAGTTGATGAGTAAGTGGAGGTTGCCTAGGGCTGCAGATGGGCTGATGCAAACACCTCTCAAATCCCAACTGTGAATTGTGCTGAGGTGCACACCCTGTGTGCTGATAGGTTGATCTGACATACTGTTCTGTGCTTTGCTATTTGAGAGCCTCCTAGCCGGAATGTTAAAAGTTACTGATGTATAAAAGGAATACCTATGCAACCATCCCCGAATGACATTACACATATATTCTCTCACATGCAGTGCTGGAAAGGTCTCGTGGAGCCTTGACCCTGCTTCCACCATGCCCATGTGCTCTTCTATAGATTGCCTTCTGCTCTTTAAACTGTTTACCTCTTTACCTCTCTTATTCTGGATCTTTGCAACTCCATCTCCCCTAAAGTTCTGTTTCTCCCTCTTTTATGCATTCTCTTTGCAATTCAATTCTCAGTCATTCTTTCTATATGCTAAATTACCTCTACATTTTCATGTGTATCATTCATATTTGCATTTACTGGATGTATGTTTTTCATTCATTTGTTCTTGAGTGTTTTTCCTTGTTTCACCACAGCACTATTTTTCACTATTGCACAATTTAAGCAACTATTTCACCTACGTTCACCCCCAATTTTCAGTCCTATACAATGGAGTGACCAGCAGGCCTTATACACAGCTTTTTTATTTTTGTTTGGTTCCTTGCCACAGAACACATACTATGTCTTATTTTTCTTCTAGCATTGCCCACATTATTTTTTAATGTATTTTTCACTTTTAGTATAAAAAAAAATCATCCATTTGTTCTAGTTCTTTGCTACTTATGTATTACTTTAAAAAGTAATTCATATTCATATTAATTATAATGTCATTAATGTCCATTCTCCATTTCTCAAGATAGAGATAGATAGATAGATAGATAGATAGATAGATAGATAGATAGATAGATAGATAGATAGATAGATAGATGATAGGTAGGTAGGTAGGTAGATAGATTCTGTATATATTTATCTATAAATAATATATATTAAATAATAAAGGATTCGTAACATACCTTTATCTTACATATGCTCAGTATTGAACTATTTCTTAAGCACTCAGTTTCATTCATTATATTGCTCTTGCTATATTCAGCAACCAATCTTAAATACTCATGCAAAACAGTTCAGTTCATGCTTTATTCTTTTTCAAAGACCTACTGAAAATCACTCCAAATGTTTCAATACCACAGCTTCCATCACCCAGCTTGTGATTTCCTGCTGCCTGGATGATAACTGTAGAAACACATCAGAAGCTACACACTATTAATTTAGAATAAAACCAACTGAACATTATTATTTCCCAATAAGTATCCACAATAATGGACCATAAGACACGTTCAGTCAGAACCTATTTAATCTAAGTAATTTCTTGTATGTGTATGTGTTGATGTAAATGAAGCACAGTATGACAAAAAATGTACTTTTTCACAAGTGCAAATGATATGCTTCAACAAATGCATATTAAGAAAATGTTCTAACAGGACATTTGATTATTATTCTAATTTCTGCAGGTCAGATTTATTAGGAAATCATGCTACTTATCTGAACTGCCATAACAGCAGCAGCATCCCTAGGGCTTTTTTGTATCAAGGTTAATTTACAGTGATTAGCATAAGCAGTACAGATGTTGCTATGGGGATAGAAAAGTAAAATATACAGTGATGGACATTATGTGGTTGGAATGATTCTAGTACAAATGGATAATTTGTTTAAATGTCATGTGGAACACATCACATGCACTAATCAGTGTTTCTTAATCCCATTGCATATTTGTTTAATCAGTTATTTCATTCCTCATTATTAAAAATAGCATGAGTGCTACAGAATCCCTATTTTCTAATGTTATCTCTGTGATTTCAACCTTTATTGCCACTGGAACTGAGTCCACCTTGCTGGTGGTCATATTCTTCTTCTCTTCCTTTCTACCTTCCCCAGAATTATAGCCTTCTCTAAAGACCTAAATCTTTGCATAATGTGTCTGAGTTATAATTTGAGCCTGGTCATTTATTCCTCAAGTGGGAACTCTGGATTTGTTTATTTGATGATCCCTCTGTTTGTGTTCTTGGCTGTCCATGGTATTCTCAGGAATCTTCTCTAACATCAAAGTTCAAAAGCATTAATATACTTCCTTTCTGTTTCTTAATGGCCAACCTTCACTTCCATGAGGTGTCAAAAGGATACTATTTATTTCATGATCCTCCACTTTGCAGGTATAGAGCTATCATAACATCTGAAAATATTTTACAAGGCCTTCTTGACTAGTCTACCAAGTGTTAGTCTGTGTCATATTTCTTGATCAGTTTTTAATTTATTAAACCAATTGGTACAGCCACCCATCTCACCAACAATGCTGGGTGTGACCCTGGATGGCATACGAAGCTTGTTCCTTTACCTTTTAAAAAAGTAAAGGTTTCTCTTGCCAGTTGTGTCTGACCGTAGGGGGCAGTATTTATCTCTGATTCACTGCTGAAGGATTGAGTCTAAAAGATATGGGGATTGAAATATATAGCTCAAATCAGGGATGAAATGCTACCAGTTCACTCTGGTTCGGGCAAACCGGTAGTGATAAAAAAAAAAAGCTACCAGTTCAGTTGAACCGGTAGTTAAAAAAAGCTATTCCAAAAATCAGCTGTGCCACGCAGTTTAGTTTTGCTAGAAAGCAGGAAATCCTGTTTTCTAGCAAAGCTAAATCACGTGGCACACCTGATCCCCCCCTCGCTGTTCTACTTACGTTCCCAAGCCACCTTTTGGTGCATGCTGTACATGCACGCATGCGTGCACAGTGTGCATTTGGTGCGCACTGCACATGTGCACACTGCACATTTTTGGTGTGCATGCATGCATGCAGCGCACGCTTGGCACGCAGCGTGCATGCGCAGCCAGAGAAACGGTATCAAACTGGTTCAGATTTCACCACTGGCTCAAATGTATTTGTAATGGTGAACCCTTAGAAATAAATTGCTCAGAAGATGAGTTGGAATGCTATTCCAACATTTCACAAAAATCAGAGAGTATAGCATCATAATGTTCACAGTGTTTGAAAGAGAAATAATGAAAATATCTTGCCTAGAATTAAAGCAACTCTAAAGAGCCATTAAGAATAGATTAACTTGTTGATGTATTAATACTGCTTTTGATATTAGCCAAAAGATCAAAAAAAAAAAAAAAACCTGGGAAATTTTCAAGTTGTAAATATGATACTGATGTAAATTCCAATAAATTCCGATAAAAGGAGTGTGTCCTTATCAAGATAAATTGATGATAAGTATTCTTCTCAAATTTTAGAAGGTCTTTGTAATCTAAAAATGAGACATGGGGGAAATGTTTATTGTATGGTATAGGTTTAATAATAAGTTTAAGGAATGAATTACTGTTTTATAGATGTTATACAGATATTATATTTCTCCTTTATTCAGTATTTTTCTTTTATGTTGACATTATAGGTAAATGTAATATATGCAGTTTTATTTACTGTACAATCACCAATGTATGTTTGTTGTTGTTTGTTACAATTTCCAATAAAAGTATATAATAATAACAACTTTGTGATACCTTGAGAATTGGAGAGGTCCCAGGATGCAAAAAATTTGAGGAATAAGGGACTCTGGAGTCAAAGAAATTGACAAAAGCCCTGTTGCAGTATATTGAGAATTTTCATGGTGAAGATGACCTTTCACTTTCTTTTCCTAATGACAGTAATTATAACATTCTGTGAGAGCACAGCTGTTTGATATCCATCAACTTGATAATAGTTGTTTCTAACTTTGTTAAGAATTTTTAGCAGTTACGCACAATAGCCTTAACAGCAATAGGGAATTGTCCCTAAGATGTACTGCACTTCAGAGACTAGAGAATTGCTCATTAAGAGTACTACATAATTTAATTAGCTGTGATTTGTACCATCTCTGTGTACTAACCAACAGGCTATGCCTTCACCTTGTCTCGTCTTCAATGCCAGATACAAATATGACTGAAACATGCATGATAGATGACATATAAGCCACTAGAAGTACTATTAGCTGTCACTACTAGATGAGCTAAAACTATCAAATAATAATAGTTAAGAAGCTTTTTTTAGATAAAGTAAGGCTGAAGGTAAAATTATGCTTCCAGTTTTCATGTGTTTTATAATTCCTGAATATAGGATGTATGTCTGCCTGAACATATCTCTCTCTAGAGCAGTATTGTCTCGAAGTTGACTACATGGATGCTATCTTATAATATTGTCATAGAAGATGAAAGTAAACATGTCACAAATTATAGGACTAATTATAGAAATTATATACTAATTTTCTGGTTTCTGAAACATGAACTTAAATTAGAAACTATCTATAATACCGCCTTAAAGTAGTTGGTGGTTACAGAATTACATTGTAGCCAGAGACATAAACACAATAATCACCAATTTACTAATAAATCAGTAACAGCTATATCTGAAAAGATGGCTAGCGCTGTTAGTGCTGAGAGCTAGTGAAGTTAAAGTGCCTTGGAGTGCCTGGCTTCCTATCCCAGGGTTGGGTGGTAAGGATACTGGGAAGTTTCCAGTTTCAGGTCTTGGGGGGGGAGCTTCAATTTAGGGATGCGACTGCTCCCCTAAATTCAGATCACAAAGTTCAGATCACAGGGGAGGGCTGGAGGCAGGCCATAGCATCTTGATGGTATGAACCATGGAGAAGAGATATAAAGGGAGACAGGGAGCAGGCTGCCTTAGGGGATCCCAGAACCATTAGGAATCTGATTCTGTGTTCCAGATTGTTGAACTTGTCCTATCAGCAGAACTTCGGTGGCCCTGGCCTCCAACTACTGCTACTGAATGCCAGATCAGTATGTAATAAGGCCTCTCTCATTTATGATTTAATCATTGATGGGATGCCCAAGTTGGCATGCATTATCAAGACCTGGCTGGACCCAAAACATGGGGTTGCCCTTTCAAAAATATGGCAGTTTTAGTATGGCATCATCTGGAACTCCAGCATAGGGGTGTGAATGTGGTGATTGTCATCTGGTTTTGAGGGGAGGTGTGCCACAGATTATCAGATGTTCATTAAGTCGGCCTCAAAGGATCAGTTGGGATTGTTGTAATTGTATCAGCCTCCTTGCCTTATCCTTGATTTCTGGGTTGGCAGTGGAGTTTCTAAGACTTATAGTTCTGGAGGACTTCCGTCTACCTTCTATATAAATGGGGCTTGAGGTGGCTTAGGTGTCAGACCACCATGACGCTGAACAGTGGTCAAAGTCCAGATTTGGCATTCCTGTCAGAGCAGAGGCTATATGATCTTAAGGGAGCTCTTGGTGTCTCTATTGTTGTAGTCAGATCATGTCCTCATTTCTGTAGGAGTCTCCACTTCCATTTTATCTACTGCAAGGAAATTAGTCTGCTCCTGGTGACTGATAGACCTGAGGAAGTGGCAGTTCCTTAAGATTCTGAGCTCAGCCATCTGCTTTTTATATCCATGCCCCTCCTGGCTTGTGGAAGCAGTTTTGAGTGATACCTTGAGTGGGTTGTGATTAATTCTTCTTTGTGTGAGGGGTGTTGTTCCTTAACCTCTTAAAAAGACCTTGGTTTGCATCTTTCTCAAGAAATCTTCTTAAGACACAATTATAGTGGACAATATTTGTCCAGTATCTAACTTCCCCCTTTTTGGGGAAAGGGTTGGGAAGGGGGTTGTGCAAGAGCTCCTATAATTTGTATATTTTAAAAAAATAATTAATTTCTAATTTTTAATGTCAACTTTTAATATTTTCTGTTTTAGCAGAAAAATGAAGAATGACAGGAACAAACTGAAGATAGGGGAAAGTGAATAGACAGAAAGATGTCTGGGTAGCATTCATTAATTTTAAAAAAAACCAATGCAAACAAAATTGATGTAAGAGAAATATGTAACTGGGTAACAAAGAAAGAGGCAGAGGCAGAGGGAGAAAGGGAAGGAGGGGGAGAAAGAGAGGGGTTCTGTAAAAATAGATTAGATTTATCAGGAAATAGTCCATTCCAAACAACAGTAAATCTTTAGGCTAATTTTCTATACACTTAAAAGTATCTATTTGCATTTTTTTTTCAGCAGCAATTTATATTTTATAAGCAAATACAAGGTAAACAGACACCCACAGGTAATTATTTGGATAACCCTTAACTGTTTATCAGGTAAATACGGTATATGGTGCTTTCATTCTAGCTCTTCTAGCATTTTTTTATATGCACAATATTCTAAGTTTTTGAGATTTTGAAAAAAAAAAGTCAAGTTACTTTTCCTTGCTTAATGAATCCATGTACGAAGTTATTTTTTTCACAGTAACTGGGCAATGAGTTACCATTTTATTGTGCTTTCCAGCATCGCTCAAGATTTCCTGGTTAGTCATTAAAGCTTAAACACAAACATGCCTGTGAAAATGGAATATTTATTAGTATATTATTAGCTTCATTTCCTTAGATTAAACATTACTTGCGTGTAAAGTTTGATTTCTTAAATTAGGCAATAGTTTATAGTTTGCAATCTTTGTTCAGCTCTTTTAATGTTTACTGCTGTTATTGTCTGTCCTATCACTATACATTACTTTTCTTTTCTGTTTCTCTTCCTGCTTCCTTTTTGCTCCAATTCCATCACATTCTAGTTTACCTGAATCTAACTGATTCTGGCATTGCTGTTGCTACCATTTATTCTCTCTAACCAGAATGTTAACAAATTACTTTTTCTTATCTGTGAAACTGACAGTTTATTGGCCGAAACTTTATCAGCCAATGAATGTATACAGAATCTTATTAGCCCCTAGCCTTTGTCCTCATTTTCAATTCCACTGTTCAAAATAAAAATAGTGGACAATATTGTCACCATGATATCATGAAACAAAAGGGGATAGTTTGTTCTCAGTAACTGTGATCACTGTCCTTTCTATAAAGCTATCAAATGTACACAATCTCTGTATATGTATAATAATTTGTATAATGTACTGTACATATGACATCAAAAAATTTTAATCTATGTAACATCTAGATGACTTTTCTACACATAGATTTCACATTTGGACTAGTAATATGTAAATAATAGTTAAATTCTCATATACTAACGTGACAGCAGAGAATTGGCTTTGGCAACATATTTTTCTATGTCCAAATCTTTTCCATGAGGTTTCAACTTATTTTTTTAAAGGACATTAAGTTTATTGACTTTGGATAGAACTAAGGTAATCTGTTTTTATATTGATTATAATGTATTGATATAAACATATATTATCAAACACTTCAGCTTTCAAAATCAATATTGTGCTAAATCTACAGTATAAACCAAGGATTTTGAATTATAAGTGAAAAAAGGATTGGTGCTGTCACTTTTTGAAACATTTTACTATGAAACTTTAGATGTTCCTTTTCATCAGGTTTAGAAGATTATGAAGGTATGGTAAATAACAATAAAATATAGCATTTCTATTATCAAGAATAAGACATACAATATGATGTCAGTAATGGCTGAGTTATTTTCCTAGATTTATGCATCTTTGTAATGTTGTTATCTTGGTTTTGATTAGAAGAGAATAACTATTGATATCTCATATGCAAACTTAAACAGTATATGAAGAGCTGATTAAGGCGGTCTAGACATTTGATCATGAGTAAATATTTACTCTCAGTTTTTCTATTTATTCAGTCATTTGAAAACTAAAACTTTACAATAAAGTATAATTAATCTCCTTATTTTTTTCAAATTATCCTTGCCTTGGGTTATTTTTTTAATATCTCCTCTTTAAAGAGCTAAATCTGTCAGTTTTGATTTCATTTGGTTTCCCCTCAT
Source organism: Pantherophis guttatus (assembly GCF_059756535.1). NCBI lineage: Eukaryota > Metazoa > Chordata > Lepidosauria > Squamata > Colubridae > Pantherophis > Pantherophis guttatus. The sequence goes on along the minus strand of NC_142067.1, from coordinate 46,174,328 downwards.
TTTTCAACCCTTACACTAGTTTTGTTACATTTATTTTGGAATAAATTTGCAAAAGCTAAAAGAAAAATGTGTTTTTGTGTACACTTCTCTGGACAAATATGTTTAGCTATTTAAAAATGTATTGTTTTAATAATGCTTTAAAGTTTATTTATCTGTGTTATTTTAAGTAGGTTTCTGTAAATCATCCTTAACCATTAAGGGAGCCTATGATACATGAATATTCTAATCTAGTAAATAAGTGCTGTTTTCAATTTTTTTAATGCCATATCATCTGCATTTGTGTACTGTGTATGCTTCTTTTTCTTTTTTAGGTATGATGATGATGATGATAATGATGAAACATTGGCAATGGGGATATTGCTGAATGATGACAGTGATAGCATATCTCATTGTTCTGTAAAAATATTTCTTCAAATTGACTTAGATGTAATTATCAGTTTCCTCTCTTCAGGTAATAGAATAGGAGTGAACATTTCCCATCATCACTCCTCACAAATTCACAAATTATAATTTGTTAGTCCTTTATAGTGAGGGGACAGGGAGATAAATTATTCATGTTCAACAGAATAAATATATATAGAACATCTCCCATCTATGTTGATTAAGTAGTTACTATTACAAATATTTTTTTTATTGAAAAAGTTTTTCAAATACAGATTTTTCCCCCTTTTCCCCCCCTCCTCCCTAACCCCCCCTCACCCTCCCCTCCCCCCATGGCTTCTCCAAAATAAAATCCAAATTGATATCAGATTATATAATACTTTACCATCCTTTTACACTACCCCCCATATGCTAACCATTTCTTTCTAACATTATTATTATATCCCCCCTATACTATACATTTCAAAGCAACATTCATCTATAAAATTATATAATAAATCCTAATTTGGCATTTATTCAACTCATAATCTACTCATTTCCTCCACCCCCATACATATATCTCTTAATTCAAATCTTTTACGTAGATTAATATCTGAACATAACATCCCTTTTCCTAAACTAAACAATCAGTAACCTAACCTATCTCCACCTTTTCCTACAGGTCTACCATACATAATATTTTTAGTATCTTTGTTCTTCTGCCCACACCACAACCACTAAAAGATATTTCCATATATAAATAAAATCCTCATATGACTTTAAGTTTGTAATCCATATAGTATCTTCTGTAATGTCTTTCAACTGGATTGTTAATTCCATCGCCCATGTTAGGGTAACATCAAGTTCTGCTTCCAACAGTATATTCAGTATCTTCAATTACCATCTGCCCCCATCAATAATAAGTGTTTTCGTATATAAAAAACCACCTGAGTGACTTTATATTTATATTCCATGTAGTATCTTCTGTAGTGTCTTTTAACTAGATTATTAATTCCAACCACCACGTTAGGGTAACAACCAGATCTTCTGCATGCCCCAATCCCATAGTTCTCTTGCCTTATAACTCAACATATACATAATCTATTTTTTCAAAGAGTCCAAAATAGAATGTTCTAATCCGCTCAATCAGAGGCCATCTTCCACATCCCAAAAGCACCAGCACTGCAGAGATCTGTTATTCTTCTCAAAATAGTATAAGTCAGTAATTTGCCTCAATTATATTTTCATGTATCAGCCTTCTATAAATCCCGCTTATTATATTTAGTCGTCTCTTAAATAACTGGCATTAATCTGTTGGCTAAAAAAGAATTGTAGTTTAAAATTTTTTAGTTTTGTAGAACCTGCTTCTTCTTTTCTTACAATATTAATTTTACAAATATTAATAATTAATAATTAAATATTTGAAAGCATGCATTTGTCAGTTTGGTTTTGTTCATTGAGATCCCAGTAACTGGAATGCTTGGTTTATTTATTTTTTATCAAAGCAATGCTTTTATTATTTTTATAAATAATTTAAGGAGGCGGACATACTCCTTTCCCCACCTATTTTCCTTACAGTAACCCTGTGAGGTGGATTGGGCTGAGAAAGACTGGCCTAAAGTCAGTCAGCTTGTTTTCATGCCCAAATTGGGAGTAGAATTCATAGGCTCCTGATTTCTAGGCCAGTACCATAACTACTAGACCAAACTAGGTCTATATTCTTTGATTTTAGTGTCGAAGCTGTCCATTGAAATTATAAGAAATTTTCTGATGTTTACAAAAAACACATTTATTATATATTAATCAGTCTTGTTTGACCATTTTTGTTTGGTTGTATAGAATTTACAAAAGAAAAAAAATGACTATTTATTAGTTTTAATCATCTGCTGCATTTCCCATATGTCTATAAAGTCTGCCTAGTAATATGTGCAAATGTGTGTTTGCTTTGATCATGGACTTAAGACTTCTTTTTCATCATCTGTTCCCATTTAGATCTCCTTTAGTCATCAGCCTAAGAAATGAGTGTGGGACTGACAGAACTAATGAAGCATAGGCAAACCTAATGATAAGCACATTTTATATTTGATTTCTCTGTACTCATAATAAACTAGAATTTGAGGATTATCAAAAGATAGTGAGTTAACTAGACATCTGTTGACTGGGAATTAGAGTATGTACTATTTTCCAGTGCATGCAGATCCAAGCTAAAGAAGATAAATTAATTTTAAAAGCCAGTCACTGTGGAAAATTTGATTTAGCAGATGAAGGCTTAGTTATCTTGAGTGCTAAAATCAGAAACAGGAAGATGTTGCAGAGAAAGACAGAAATGAAACATGGGTTATAATATTTATTATTATTTTTCTGCTAAATTCAGAAAAAGTATGGAAAACAAGTCAAATCAGAAATGAAAACTGAAAGTAATAAGACATTGTCTTGGTTCAGTTTCCCTGAAAAATCTTAGCAGAATATATGAATTCATAAGCTATGATGAAGCATTGCATGTAAACAGGGCTATTATAGTTTATTTGTTTGTATTTAAGTACATTTAGTGGTCTCAAACAAGGTATCTTGTAAACCATGAGTATAATATATTTTGTTGAAAAAAAATTAACACATTATATATTATTCACTACTATTCACATTATTCACTGTGTTTAAGTAAAACATGACTTAGTATGTGGTATGAAAAGTTTGTTGGACTGCTACTTAAAACTCATTATATCTACTGAATTATTCCCATCTCTCTTTGCTAATTTAGCTAACTACTTCCAGTATTTTATATAATTCCAAAGTAGAAATGTATTATTTCTGCTATTAATAAGATTAGATTATCTTGTTAAGATTAATAAGAAACAGTACTGAAAACAGAGAAGCTATTATTATAATGCCCTTATATAAATCAATGATATGACTGCATCTGGAATATTCTGTGCAGTTCTGGTCAGTGCACCTAAAATCAGTGGTGGGTTGCTCCCAGTTCGCACCGGTTCCCGCGAGCCGGTAGCAGTGATGATATGATGTCACCGAACCAGTTCTACCCCTCCCCTCCACTCACACACACCCCGTATTATTCTTACCCTTTATTTGGCCCCACTCCCAATCTATTGCTGCCTCCTGAGTCCCAGCTGATGGCTAGAGGGAAAAATACTGTTTAAACTCTTGCCACGGGGCTTCAAAGGGCCGCCCTACAGCTGATCAGTGTTAAAAGAAAACAAATTAGTAGCTATGCTAGGGAAAAAACAAAACTGAAAGTAAAGCAGGCTCTGCTGCAACATGACAAAATGAGGCGGGAGAGATTTCTTTTTCTTTTTCCTCACCAAAAAAGGTAGGTGCAAACAATGGGAAATTTAGGGCAAAAGAGGAGAGTTCAAGATTTTAAAACACAAAAGAAAAAAAGCTCTATTTAACTAGGGAATTGTAATAATTGAGATACTATTAATTGTATATTGTGTTGAAAGCAGAAATGGTTAAGTTGTGGTTTGGAGGACTATATGGGGGAAATTATTTGGTTTATTATTATTGGTAAATATAATTAATTGATTTGTAAGAAATTGGATTGCATGGAAATAATTGGAATATTCATGTTCATATTGATTAATATACAAAAAAGATAGTTACATAACTAATTGATTTATATTAAAATGTTGAATTTGTATTAAACAACTGTAATATTACATAATTAACCAATGTGAGGATGGATATAAAAATAGATGACAATGGGAAGGGGTATAATATAGAATAGAAGGGAAAAATTGAATTTCATTAAGATTAGAGATGAGGATGAAGGGTAACATTGGTTTTTTTTTTAAAAAAAATAGATGAGGAATAAATATGGCAAAAAGGAAATATAGAAATTGTAAATTTAATTGAAATGACTAAACACTGTTTAAATTTATGAACCGGCCAAATACTCTGTTCAAAGAAAATACATTGTATGTTTGTATGTGTGTTCATATTTGTTCTCTTTTATTCTTTAAAGTTTAACAATTCATTCTTTATCTTAATATCTTTATATTTGTTTGGGGTTGCCTTTCTTCCCTTTCATCTTTTTTATTGTACAGCAATCTTTCTCCTCAAACCTACCACCTCTCTCTTTTCTTTCCTTCTTACTTTCTCTTCCCCCTCTCTTCTTCTCCTCCCTACTTCCTCTTCCTTTCTCCTTCTCCTCCTCTCTTCCTCCCTCTCTTACCCTCACTCCTACTCTAATTTCCCTTCCCTTCCTTCCTCCCTTCTCTTCCTTCTCTCTCTTCTCCTTCCTTCACCCCTCTCTATTGCTGTATCCTTTTGTGCATATGGATTACTCAGAGGGCTGAAAAAGTTATTTTTGACTGGTCCTCATACTTTTGACCTCTCCTCGAACTTACAACTGTCCTCACATTTTACGTTTTTCACCCTATCTTGTCACCATGGTGAAGAGAAGCAGTTGTGAAATGAGTGACATGGTTATTAAGAATGCTACAATGGGCATAAATGATGACCAGTCATAAGGGTGAGGACTGGTCAAAAGTGCGAAGACCTGTCAGAAAATACTTTTTTCAGCCCTCTGGGTAGTCCTTTTGTGCATATGGACTACTCAGAGGGCTGAAAAAGTTATTTTTGACTGGTCCTCGCACTTTTGACCAGTCCTCGAACTTACGACTGTCCTCACATTTTACGTTTTTTGCCCTATCTTTTCACCATGGTGAAGAGAAGCAGTTGTGAAATGAGTAACATGGTTGTTAAGAATGCTGCACGGGCATAAATGTGAGGATGGTCATAAGTGTGAGGACCAGTCAAAAATGCGAGGACCTGTCAGAAATGACTTTTTTCAGCCCTCTGAGTAGCCCCTATACACATAGCCATGGCCACCCGGTCACATGACCAGCTAGCCATGCCCACCCAGTCACATGACCTCCAAGCCACACCCACAAAATAAGCCACGCCCCCAGAACCGGTAGTAAAAAATTTTAGAACCCACCCCTGCCTAAAATGAAGTAGTGGAAGTGGAGGAAGTTCAGAAGAGGGCAACTAAGATGATAAAGGGACTTTGGCAGCTTCCCTATGAGGAAAGGTTTGTCATATGTGGCTTTTTAGTCTAGAAAGGACATGTATAACAGGGAATGTGATTGAGGCATACAAAATTATTCATGATGTAAGATAAAGTAAGTAAGGAGAAGCTATATTCCTTATTTAAAAGAGCCACAGTGGTGCAGTGGTTTGAATGCAGTACTGCAGGCTACTTCTGCTAACTTCCAGCTGCCTGCAATTCTCACCAGGCTCAAGGTTGACTTAGCCTTCCATCCTTTCAAGGTCAGTAAAATGAGGCTCCAGATTGTTGGCGGCAATATGCTGACTCTGTAAACTGCTTAGAGAGGGCTGTAAAGGCACTGTGAAGTGGTATATAAGTGCTATGTACTATATTTCTGTCCCCAAAAACTAAAACAAGAGGTTACTTGATAAAATTGAAGCCTGGAAGAATCATGATATACAAAACAAAATATTTCTGTACAACTTTTAGTTTAATTTGGAATTCATACCACAAGATATGGGACTGACCGCTTCAAAAAAGAATTGTAGCAATTCATAGAAATCATGGGGATCAATGACTATTAGTCTTGATAGCAGTGGCACTGCTTGTTTTGTCAGTTGGCCACTGTGAGAACAGACAGTTGGATAGATGTGTCAGGGGTCTGATCCAGCATGGTACTGCTTATGTTGTTACCTTCCTCAATGGAAAGTGAGATACTACTAACCTGTCAGCAACTGTTGAACCTCTGTCTATGTCAGAAAGAGTTTAATTACTGAAAGCTTGGGTATTTTAGAGTGTTATGGTACATATGTTCAGATATATTTATCTGTCAGTCTGGAATTTAATGAAATCAATTCTCTCATAAAATAATGGATATACTTATATTGATACCTGAAAATCTTAAAAACCTTTTAAGAAGGACAAAAATACCAATTTTTAGTACATTCAAATTTTAGTCCTAGTCAGCAGATTTAATTATTACTTTACACTTTAAAATGCTTTAATGCAGTATCTGATAAATAAATTTACATTTATGAGTGGGGGGGAAATGGCAAGTGTGAATAAAAATTATGCACGCTGATTAATATGCAGTAAGTCAATAGTGCTATGGAAGCTATTAGCTGGGCAAGGCAGAAGGGATTTAAAACAATGTTTAGACAATTTTCTTCTATCTTTTCTATGAAAAATTAGCTATTGCTCTTTTGCCAGCTATTCCAAGTGCCTGACCTGGCTCTTTAAAGCCAAGTTTAAAAAGGTGAATTGCTCTCAACGTAAGTACTTGACCCAGAAATAAATCACTGGTTCCCTCTACTGTGTACTGAATACCCTCCCTCTCACTTGGTCACACAACACTCTCTTTCCTGCTAGAGCATAAAGACTAACTGTGGCTACATTATGTTCATCTTTGTTCTATTGCCTTTGATCAACTAAGGGCTTTTTTTCTTTTCTATTTTGATAGAAGCAGTTGAAGGTAGAAGAGAAACATACAATCACATATTTAAGCACTTATGTTCCAAGTCATTATATATTTACTGAAGTATATATTCTGCCTCAGTCTCTGAGGTGAATTACAATGTAGGTCAAACCAGAATAAATAATAAAAAACAGAAGGAATCCGGTAGCCAACCCAGGTCACAAAATAATAGTGTAACACAACAATATCATTTCTTTGCATTATCGGGTAATCTGAGTAATCTTGAAGAGCAGCTCATGTGGAATAAATTACAGTAATCAAAACATGAAGTGGAAAAAATATGAATGGTATTTTAGTGCAACCTGCTCCAGGAAAGGCTACAACTGACTTAACAGCCTCATCTGATCACAGCTTCCACCCACTTTTCTGGCAAGAAGTTAGGCCTATGAGATCTTGTTAATTAATTATTGATTGGTCTAGCCTTGGTTGACATTTTATAATTTTATTGCATGACTTCTGTTACTGCTGTTGTTTTTTTTTGTTGTTGTTGTTGTTGTTTTGTTATTGCATGAAGGCTTTTAAAATGGTAGACATCCAGAGTTGTTGTGAGATGGGAAGCCATATAAATTATCTTCTTTCTCATCCAGGAGGACCTCCAATTGCAGAGTTTCTCCTTCATTGTAATGCAGTGAAACATGTGATGATAATCAAGTGAAACATGAAAGGTTAATGTTCATCATCCCAGATATTTTCATTTCATTGTACACAGCTGCATATTGATACTTGCCCACTATAGCTTATGGGCAAATTCTTTTGCAAATTGAATTATGAATCTCAAAGCAGCATGAATCAGTTGAATCATGACTCTTGAATTGCAAACTCAAATCAAATCATCCATTCTTTGAATCTCAAATTTCAAATTGAGTGTGAAATCAGGTTTGGTTCCCACTGGCTTACATCTCGTTTTAGACTCCTGGGAATATAAAGCTATAGGAAGATGAGTAGGTCTAGTTTAGGTAAAGGACTAAATTATTTCCAAGTAAGCATGGTTTTTCTTCTGTTTGCCTGAACAGAATGAAGCTGTGGTTGACATCCACAATTATGGCTGGAGATGATGGTCTCTAAACAGTGGTGGGTTGCTCCCATTTCATACCGGTTCTATAGAACCAGTAGTAAAACCGGCGGGAGCCTCCGCCCACTGATCCTGACATCATCAACGGGGCCACATCTTCTGTGGCCCCGTTGTGAACTGGTAGTAAAGGTAAGTAGAACCCACCCCTGTCTCTAAGGGACTTTCACTCAGACATACGGTATATGCACACAATATTATTTCTGTGCTGTAATAGAATTGTCTGCTTCACATATCCAAAAGTAATAGGCTAATGTGGGGAATGCAAGTCATGTTACATATGGTATACACATATGCCTGTTTCAAAAAGTAGAAAACAGTGAGTGAGCTCAGGAAAATATTCCTGGCTTTCCACCTGAAGCACTTTAGTTGCTTTGTTTAATTTAAAGAACTGGCCTTGACTCTAATATAACTTTGTTGTTGTTGTTCTTAAATTGTGGTTTAAAGAATGATGGAGAAGGATTGGTATTTCCATCCACAAGAAAGACGTTGTCTTTAAAAATGACTCTTATTACTGTCAGTATGTGGTCAACTATTTAAATTTAAGTATTTTATGGCTGAGTTCTTAGTTGCCAATGGAAAATTTCTTTTGGCAGCATTCCACAGCATGACACTGCTGCCAATTCCCTGTTATTTTGGAGGTTCATCTTCTCATTTCTTGTCAGACCTTTGTTTTCTGCCCAGGACCACCCTAGTTGTATTCCAAGCTTTCTGACTTTAGAAAATGTATTTAAAATAAAAATACTAATGTTTAATATCTTTGCATGAAGCTACGACACAACTGCATCCGGACATAGTATATAATTTTGGACTCAAAACAAGGGCAAATTAATATTATCATAGTTTCACTTCCCAGGATACTTGACTACTGATCTGTTTTACAAGAATTAATTACACCAGTATTATAGAAGAGATAACCATTGAAATGACATTTTTCAGGAGGTTTTACACTTTCTTAGAAGGTTTTAAGAAACATGATTTAAAAAAAAATTAAATTAACTAATTGAAGAAGTACTCTAATCAAAATCATATGTAACTACATTTGATTATCTGCTCTTTCTTCTCCCACCATTGCCTTATCCCTATTTAAATCTTACATTAATTTAACCACTCCACACATCTAGTGAAATGAGCTACAATTCACAAAAGCGTATGACTTAAATTAAAATTTCTGAAAAAGTGTTACCAGACTCCACCTGATTTTTGGTTACCATAGACATGGGTGTCAAACTTGATTGTGTCATGTGACATCATGTGCTGTATCACAACGTTTTTTGCCTTTGTAGAGCTGGGGTAGGCATGGCCTGAGTGTGATGCACCCCTGCCATAGACTCACACTAGATTGAATAGTGATAATTTAGTTTACTTTAGATTTGAGGAGTAAAATCTCAGGAGATTAATATTCCTCATCATAATGCAAGGCCATTATGAGCCATCAAAGTTCATCTGTGGCTTTAAAATTTGAAAATTATTTTATTATATTCATATTTACCTTGTTTTATTAGGTTAAATTAATATATCAATGTTGACATAACCTCACATTCATTGTTATATTTTAAGTATTTATAGTGAATTGTTTCATCTCTCTAATGTTTAGATTATTTTTGGAATAGAAATGATAACAAAATACAAAGTGGAATTTCATGGTTTTTTGAAATAAAAATTTATACATGTCATTGGCATTCACTGGTAGTAATGAATATGTGACAAGAAGAAAATATGAAAGATAATTGCTTAAGATGGTTGTAAGAAATATTTAATTGACTTGCAAATCTTCAAGAGAATAATTGTATAGTTATAATGTAATTGTGTAAATTGTTAGTTTTCACAATATTTAATAAAACCTGTATTCATTTTTTACTTTTAAAATTTAAATCAAGCAAAACAAAATATAGAAAAGTTTTTAAATCTGCTTGATGATGAATATAACTACTAGATGAACAGAATAAATAATTATTAGTTGAAACTGAATTGAATCCAGTCAACCTTGTGCAAAATCCAGAATCTTTTACTACATTGTCAGTGTGCTTTATTGACATATAATAAAAGTATAGACATTGACAAAGCTAATAATATTAGTTCTATGTATAATTACTGAAATTGCCCTGATCTGCTTGGTTTAATGGCATTCACTAAACTGACATGCATAATTTATGGCAAGTTTGCTGTCAAGCATCAATTCACATGACACAGTAAGATATAAACCGAATTACCAAAGTGTTTATGGTTTTTTCAGGAGATCACTAAGTGATGGCAAAGAAAATGTTAATATCATTTTCTCAGGATCTCTGTGTTATGTTTAGTGGGCACTGGTGTTATTTTCAGAAGAAAATTCATCTATAAGCAGTTTATCTCCTAGTAAAGGTATTCATCTGCAAAGAGACCTTAGGGGTAAAACATGCTGTGGAAGTCACTGACTGCCCCCCCCACTTTATTTTACTTACTTAAATTTTAACCTTCTCTCATCTACTCCTCTGAAAAAAAATGTCTCAAATGCTCCATAGAAATCATTGCTAATCCATCAAAGAATATCAAATAATCAAAATACTAACACTTTTAACATTCACAAAAAAATACTAATTAAAACCTTCTAAACAATAGATGTGTACAGAAATGGATTTACAAAACTTTCTTCCATACATCTGACTAATGATGCCGTATTCATTTTCATAGCCTGGAGATATTTTAAAATTCACAGTATTAATCAAAATGACAGAGAACACTATACAAATCTCATTAGTTAGGATTTGCTACACTGAGATAGCTGGGGTATATTTTTACAAATCTACCATCCAAATGCAATAAACAACTCATAGATGCAAAGTAGGGTACATTTATTTTACTGTGAGGTAAAATCAAAGGGTGTAGATTTGAATGAAATAAAGTTTATACTGTTAATGCAAGAGGAAAAGAATGTGTGACCTATTTACATTGTCTAGCAATAAACATAGTTATTTGAGGTTTGTCCTTACACATGTTCATATGTCCAGACTCCAGAGAAATAATCAAAAATGAAATAAACATAGTGGGTGGAATGTCACTAAAAAGATGACTTCTCATTAAGTACATTACATCTACCAACCCCTGACAAGAGAGTTATGCTTTGAGTCCTGTTTACTAATGAGTGTTATCTGTCAGAGCCCAGGAAGACAGTCTTTTCTGTTGTTGTGCCTGCCCTTTGGAACATCTTGTATCTGGTAATTAGATTAGTCCCGACTCTACTCATCTTTCAGAAGGCTCTATAGAGCCCATTCAATGACAATGTTGAATGCTTTGAATACTTTGAATACTTTTGTAGTCATCTGCTGAGTATCTTTTATATTTTTAATACAGTCTAACATGTTTTGTTTGTTTTTATTTGTATTGTGCTATTTTTTATAGTAGTATTTGTCATCATTTTGAACTATCCAGAGTAACTTATATTAGACAAGAGGCTATAAAATATTGAATAAACAAACTAGATATAGATACATAAAGACAAAAGAGTAGCAGTTGTATACTATTTCCTAATAAGTGTGTAAGCTTACCTACCCTGCTTGAAATACAGCACAATGGTGCTATTTACTTTCTATAATGTTTTTAATGTAGGAAGCCTAAATACTTTATTAACTCTATATACTTTACTCTTTCAAAGTATATAATATATGCAATATATAATACATGGGAGGCCAGAGACAATTGTTAAATGATTTATAGTAAAGGTTTTTCTCTAGCTTTCATTTTATTAAAAAACATGAAGATACAAATAATTTGTTATGATAAAAGTGTAATGATGCTATAGATAAACAAATAGCATTGTTCCTTTAGCTATTGTTCTCCTCAAGTAGATCTTTCTGGGTGGTTTGTTTTTTTGGGGGGGCGGGGGGGGTTGATACAGTTAGTTGTCAAGATATTTAGTATGATACATTTTGCCCAAATGTTAAAAGATATACTTCTTTTAAGCCATATATACCTGCATGCTATATTCTTTCTTGATATTGGTCTGATATTTTAAAAAGCAGCCAAACCAGAAGGCTGAATTCTACTACAAATTAAAATTCATGTGGATCTAAAAGGGAGTGTGTTTCTTTTATTGATTAAGTAAAAGGGAAGATAGTTGTTCCTGGAAAAAGTTTGATTCATATTAATACCTCCTGCCTAAGGCATTTACTTAGTCTGGAGCTTTGTGGCAAGGAACATAGATCTGAGAAATGTCTTCTGCAAAATAATATCAGAATAACCATTGACATGATATTTGGTTATGCTCAGCTATTTATTCTTTGCAGCATGAGATTTGAATTTTGGGTTTGTTTGATTTATTTTGGGGGGAGGGGAACCTAAAGTTTGAGTAAGCAAGAATGCCTCTGTAAATTAAAATCATTCCTCTGGATTGAAATTACGGACTCCTTTGTTACACTTTATCCTAAGCAGTTTTTATAGACATTTAATCTTTTTGCTATTGGTTTTACACCATATGTTAAGGTTGGTGGATGAAGTATGGATATCCATTTCCCTAGGGCTTTTAACAGCTGCTGCAGGATACAACTTTCAGACTGTGTACTCAAAGTTCTTATTGCATTTTTTGTTTTGTTTTAAAAAAACAAGTTCTGTTAATGCAGTTATAGAGAAACTTGATTTTGGTATGTTCATATTTAAATAAAATAACAATAGCAATTCAAATCCATTCTTACCCTCAGCTGGAAGAACAAGCATTATATACATATAAGGAAAAGAGGATTATTAGGTGTAGCTAAAAAAATTCTAAAGTACGTTTAAGAATAATATATTTCTGAAGGCACAAATTGCAAAACTATTCTTCCTGATCAGTAAAGTCTTACTTCCATGCAATCATATTTTCTTGATTTTATATTTGGTTTTAGTTTGAGAAAAAAAAAGTTATTTCAGTGTGCACTATACTAATAATTAAAATGCCCACATTTATAAAACAATTTTATTATAAGTGGTATTTAAGAAAAAGCAGAGACATCACCTTGCCAACAAAAGTGTGTATAGTCAAGGCAATAGTTTTCCCAGTTGCAATGTACGGTTGTGAAAGTTGGACCATAAGGAAGGCTGAGTGTCAAAGAATGGAGGCCTTTGAACTATGGTGCTGGAGAAGACTCCTGCAAGTCTCTTGAACTGCAAGGCGATCAAACCGGTCAGTCCTAGAGGAGATCAACCCTGACTGCTCTTTAGAAGACCAGGTCCTCAAGATGAAACTGAAATACTTCGGCCACTTAATGAGAAGGAAGGACTCACTGGAGAAGAGCCTAATGCTGGGAACAATTGAGGGCAAAAGAAGAATGGGATGAAAGAGAATGAGGTGGCTGGATGGAGTCACTGAAGCAGTCGGTGTGAGTTTAAATGGTCTCCGGGAGATAGTAGAGGAAATGACGGCCTGGAGGAAAGTTTTCCATGGGGTCGCTATGGGTCAGATATGACTTCGCAACTAACAACAACAATTTAAGAACTTATGGGAATTTGGGTAGTGCATTCTCATTTATTACACAGGTTTGCTTTAAAAATATTATGGCCATGGAAATCTCTAATTTTGTTATATTTTTATTTTTAAATATATAATCTGGAGTCTTCTGTTACCAAGAAAATGTAGGTAAATGAATAATCCAAGTGTAAACACATCTGGATTGTCATAGTCCAGAGCTCTCATTTTTAACAAAATAAGCCAAATAGTCATCTGGCTTAAATTGACAGAAACCTACTTGCCTAATGAAATCATAAAAATCATACATTCCAGCTGATACATATCAGGCCCATTTTTAAAATACTACATCCATTCCCTGTTTGTCAAGATTCTATTATTAAATAATCTTTTGAGAAACACCCTCGAAAGAGATCTTGTTAAGAGTAATAACAAAGATTTCACTGCAGTATGCAATGATTTAGATGCCTGCCCACAGTTAATGTCAATAAGACCTATCTACTTAAATCAATGTTGTCTAGTCTGAATAAAATAGCCCTAATGACTTTTCGTGTGCTCTGGGGGTTTGGCACAGCTTTTTATTACACAAAGTTTTATCAGAAGTCTTCTGTCTTCATTAATTATTCACCAATGAAGTGTGATACACTTGAAGTGTAAATAATTGCAAGGAGATAAGTATTTCACTGATTTTAGGGTCTTAAACAACATCTTTAAATAACAGGAATGGTAAAAATGCAGGAAATACTCAAGATAAGATGACTCTTATATCTGCCAGAATAATTAGGAAATAATGTTATCTCCCTGAATACAGATTTACTTCTATCAAAGGATTTGTTCATTAAAGTGTAAACAGAAATTCTGAACCACTGAAAAGATTAATCCAAATTTTTGTAGAGTAATGCAGTTAAAAGGAAATGTGGAGATGGAATACGCAAGTGCCAGGTACAGAAATAGATAAGCTACTTTCCTTTGTAGATCAAGAGTGGTACAATATCTTAATTTAGTTGGCCAAGTAACTTTATAAATTGGTTACTTTAATTCTCCAAGTATTAAAAAGAACTTATTTAAAAATGTAAGTAATGGATGAATCAGAGGCCTATACTCTGTTCTGCTGCTCCCATAACTGTATCAGTTGTGGAGCATATTATGGGCCATAGTAAAAGTTCTATACTGGCATTTTGGCTTCACAACCTGTTGACTATTAGGAACAGTTTCTGAGAATTGCCATTTTAAACATCTAGAGCAATTAGGCTTCTTATCCCATTTATCCCTTTCAAGAGTAGAAGTATGATAACAATAATGATTGAAGGGGTGGGCATGTTTGTTCAACCCTAACACTTACACTAAGTTTTAGGTAAGTTTAGATAATTTTTTCACCCTTTAAAAATACCTTTTTAAAGAGATTTCACTTCTCTGTGAATTGTTACCTTTAATGCAATAGATGAGACAATACAAACTAGTATGGTGTGGTCAGTTGTGGGTTTCAATTTAGTTTGCTACTGGTTTGCTCATGCATGCGCACCTGCAACACTTCTGCGCATGCGCAGAAGCATCTGGGTGGGTGGGTGGAGCCTCCCACCACCACTACCAGTTCACCTGATCCAGGGCAAACCAGTAGCAACCCACCACTGGGTGTGGTGTGATATGGTGTGGTATGGTACAGTATTTTGTTGCACAATCAGCCAGATATTCAGAGTAAATTTGACATTTTTGACTACCTATCAAGTCCTTCCCAGGGACCTGAGATAGACAGAAGTGGATGTTTGATGTTATTAGAGGTATTGTTAGAGAATATAGGCCTCTTGCAGTTGAATAGTGGTGAATTTGTCAATGCCAATAGTATACAAGTGGTGCTCCAGTTTTTTGGAATTGTATTTTAGGTGACTTGAATTGCATTCAAGTCACCTACAGTATGACTATTGTTACTGCCTTAGCTTTCCTTTGCCACAGTCATTCTATTTCTATTTCTTTAGGTCTTTGTATTTTGTTATCTTCTCCAGTATTTTCATTAACTGGCCCTTGTAGTCCCAGTGATTATCAGCACACTGGATGCCATATCAAAATTTGGGTAGCACTTGGAAAATCTGTGTATTTACAAAATGTTTACCTGTCAATTACAAAAGATCACACTGCTTTGATCCTCACACATACTACACCCTACATTATGATATATTATAACATCCTGGGTTCTTGGGAATAATTCATTGTGTACAAAAATCAACATTGGCTAAAGAATTGGCTGCTGTGATTTCACACTGTTGTGTATAGTGTATATAATAATGATAATTACTGAGTATTGAAGAGACCAAACTGGCCTACAAGGAAGACCAGTGAAAAAATAAGAGACATGGCAAAGCAAAATATTGCATGGCAAGTACATAAAAAAATATCAGGCAGAGCAGATAAAACAAGATTTGCCAATGGCTAAGAGCAGAAAAATGGAAGAAAGACACAAAGATCAAGACTGTTAAAAAGTATCATGGGTAAGATGTATGTATGTATGTATGTATGTATGTATGTATGTATGTATGTATGTATGTATGTGATGTTCTTTCTAGTAGCTCTTAAGAAGGATGGAAGACTGAGACAACTCTGAGCTGGTCAGGATTGAACTCCAGACTGTGGGCAGAGTTAGCCTGCAAAACAGCATTCTAACCACTGAGTCATATTTATTTTTTTATATCTTTTCTTTTTCTCTGCACTTTTTATTTTTTTACTTTTATATTTTTATTTGTTTGTATTAAATTTTTATCTTTGTATTTTTAAACACTATAAATAATATCAGTCATTCAGACCCTAGTCCCTAGTCATCTCACGGTTGAACTATTGTAATGCTCTCTACATGGGGTAACCCTTAAAGAGCATTGGAAGGCTACAGCTGGTGCAGAGTGCAGTAGTGCAGGCAGTTTTGGGGGACCCAAGAATGGCCCCTATAAGACCACTGCTCCACAAGCTGCATTGATTGCTAGTCTGCTTCTGGGTGCAATTCAAGGTGTAGGTGATCACTTTTAAAGCTCTTCATGGCATGAAAGAGTTTCATTACTTGAGGGACTATCTCATCCCACTGGGCCTGGCCTGTCCACTTGTGCCAGCAGAGAAAACATTCTACAGGTCCCATCAGCAGATTATTCCGTTAGTGGTGTCCAGGAGGACGGCCTTTTCTGCTATTGCTCATGTTCTCTGGAACATCTTGCCCCTGAATGTGAGGTTGGTTCCAACCCTCCTATCCTTTCATAATGGCCTAAAGATCTGGCTCTGACAGTTGGCCTGGGACCCCAAATGTGGAACAGCACAGTGGAGGTGGTTGATCAAGTAACAGCAGATCCCACCTCCCTCCATTCTGCCCCCACCCTCCCCATATGTCCTCAGATTTTAATCTTTGGTTTTCATTTATTTATGTTTTAATATAGATATATGTTTATGACTGTAAGCCACCCAGAGTTACCATATGGTAAGATGGGCAGCCAATAAATATTACAAATAAATAATGCTGCTGACACCCAACAATTCTGGATGGCTCCAACAATAAAATAAATTACCATAAAACCAATAGGAAATAAAAGATAAGAACAAACTGATAGAATAAAGCAGAGCTGTCAAACTCCCAGCCCACGGGCCTGATACGTCTCACGCTGGCCATGCCCACGCCTGGTTTAGCGAAGGGGGAAAAAGTCCCGATACATCATGTGATGCCACCATCATTACATGAGTTTGACACCCCTGGAATAAAGCAAGGGATTTGACTCTTCATTGAAAAAGCCTGCGCGAGGGGCCAAAACAACATCCTCAGACAATTTTTACCAACTTCCTCTGCCCCACTGTACTTTATTACATCATTCTAAGCTCTCCATTATTAATGATGTCGTTCCACCTTCCTGTTTCATGTCTTTGCTGCTGGATACAGAAACCCAGTAAGCGAATCTAGCCCTAGATGACATCACTTAGCCAGGTCTGCTTTACACAGATTGGGTCAGTCAACTTGTATTAGATTAAATCACACAGCATGTAGATATTTTGTAACAGGAGGAGAAAAACAATAGGAAGGTTAATGATGCATCTCCCTGCATCCTTTACTTGCTGGTAACTAAGCAAACCAAGAGACAGGCAGAAACTGTGTGTTACCTCTGTGTTTCTCAACCTTGGTAACTTGAGAATGTGTGGACTTCAACTCCCAGAATTCTTCCCCCATAGCTGACTGGGGAATTCTGGGAGCTGACAACTACACATTTTCAAGCTACCAAGGTTGAGAAACACTGCCTTAACTCAACCTCTTGAAACAGCCTGCACCAGCCGTTGCAATCCTCTTTCTGTCCCAGGAGGAACTGTTAATCAATCATCAGTTCCCCTGAACAAAATTCCATATAGAAGAATAAGTAAATCCTACTAAATCCTAGCTATTCATTTTATAGTTACTAGTAATTATTCCCTTTTTCCCCTTTACGAATTACAATTCCAAGTGTCTTCAAAATTCTTGAAGGTAGCCCTGAGACATTGTTTTGTATGTGTGAGCTAAACAAAAGGAATAGAAAAGAGACAAACCATTCATAATCTGAAAAATAATAATTTAATTATTAATAATTAAAACCTCAGGGAAAAAAAAAACATTTAAAACTTTACTGTGGAAAAGGTCAAAAAACTTGAAACCTAACCGTGTGCCCTCAATTGTTCTTCCCTAAATTGAATTTCAAGCTGTTGCTTGGTTGGGATATTATTATCCATACATTTTTATATCTTGGCCATAAATGCAGACAGATTATTTTTTTTTTTTTACTAATGTCTTTACTTTTGAATATGCTTCTGACTTTTTATTACTTTCTTCATACTCCATCTTTATCTGACTAAAGCATCCCTAGCTTCTGCTAAAATTTGGCAAAATTGTAAGAATAATCTTTCTGATATGATGGCTTAGTGAAATTAAAGCAATTCTCTAGCCCAATGAAGATAATTCATTACAAAGTAGCACACATCATTAAAGAAAGCTCCACAAAGAGCATTATCATTTTATAGTGATACACATCATTAGAGTTCATCTTTAACTATGTGGCCTATTATGGGGGGGTCCATTCATAATATTATGGATCTCAAGGGCAACATGTCAGTTAGTAGTATCATAAGTTCTAATTGAAGTCTTCTTTCATGGACAAGTTTATTTCTTCTGGGAGCTGAAATACAGAAAATACTGTAATATGTTACAGTAAATATTATAAATTAATTCTGTTTAGATTTCAAAATTCTCCAGTATAGGGAATATCTTGACACTGATCTTAATTATCCTACATGAGAGTAGTACATGGAACTAACTACGAGAAAAAAAGCAAGACATACAGGTTAGCTTTTGATTCAGCTTGATATTTTTCATCTAGATGTGCCTTGCTGGTAAGAGATTAGATGCTTGCAGTTCCCAGATATCTGGATGGCACCAAGTTGGATAGAAACTCCATGGTACAGATTTTTGCTCAAAACCATTCGGGCATTTTTATATAATATATAGCATATGTAAAATAAACAAAAAATAAATAAAAAGTCTTCAAAATACATTTCTTTTATACTATAAAACTCAATTGAAAACATAGACTCTCCCCTAAATTCATGTTTTCTAACTGATGCTATTGACACTTGAAAATTACTATTTTCAAGCATGGTTCTTCCATAAATTAGTCATTGTAGGTACTTGTGAATGTTTCTATAGCTGTGCATAAAGATGTTATCAAGCATTAAAAATAAAATTCCATGGTTTTTTCAATCTGTTTATCCATCAAAACTAAAAGAAACACCTCTGGCTTCATTTGTACATTCAATTTAAGAATTGTCTGAATTAAAATATATACATGATTCCAATAATTCTTAACTTTATGACATGCCCACCAGATATGGTAAAAAGTATCTGTCAGGTATGCTTCCTTCAAAGTCCAGGAAAGAATGACCCAAACTCCATAATTTATAGAGAAAGGTACTTTTACTAGAAAATGAAGTGAACGCAACCAAGGAAAGCTGAAATTAAAGGCAATAAGCGCAAAAAGTGCATATAGAAAGCATCCCCTCCCACTGTCCATCGTAAATCATCCAATCCAAAGGTCTCCCAGGGTCAGTTGGAAGCACGTCTGGCAGCGTCATCAATCAGGGATGCCACGACGGTTGACCCGATAGCAACTTCAAAGATTCAGCTTCATTTCTTCCAAAGTTTCGTTCTTCCTCCAGCACGCTTTCCCCCTCAGGCCCCTTAGCTCTCCCCCCTCCCATTTCTTATGGCAGCCAAAGCAGTAAAAGCGGGGGCTGACAATATCCTCAAATTATTTACATTTCGAACATATATTTGACACAATCTTTTACATCTTTGACAATTAAAGTGATGTTAAGTGATAATGATACATCTTGTAAAAATTCTCTTTCAAATTATAATTCAATGTAAATTTTAGTCCTTTACTCCACATTTTCTCCCATTGATCCAACATCATTTTGAACAATGATTTCTACATTTTAGCAAGCATAGACTCGACTCTACTATGTAAGTTCAACTAAAAATCATTTGTAAGTACATAACTCTTCTTATCCATCTTAAATTGTGGGCATAAGCAAACCATTGGCAAATATGGCTGACTTTGCAGAAAATAATTGAGAAGATGATTGTGCAACAGCTTCAGAGACTTGAGTGATTATTTGAATCCTCTTCAGACAAAATTCAGACTTGAGAATGGAGTGGAAATGACATTGTTCACACTTTTGGAAAAATGCATGCTCAATGCTACCAAGCACTACATTTCTTTAAAAGTAATTATTGTAAGCTGAACTATTAATGTGTTTCAGAGTTTTGTCCAATATCATTATCATGCAATCATCTGTACTGCAGTACTTCAGGCTGTTTCTGCTGACTTCCAGCTGCTAGCAGTTCAGCAGTTCGATTCTCACTGGCTCAAGGTTAATTCAGCCTTCCATCCTTCTGAGGTAAGTAAAATGGGGACCAAGATTGTTGGGGCAATAGTCTGACTCTGTAAACCACTTACAGAGGGCTGTAAAGCACTGTGAAGTGATATATAAGTCTAAGTGCTATTGCTATTGCTATGTAGGTCCTTTTTTTAAAGACAGGAATAACGTCTGGTCTTCTCCAGTCCTCTGGCAACACATACTACCTCCATGATTTCTCAAATTATCACAAAAAGGTGCTCAAAGATGGTATCCACAAGGTTTTTCAAGGTTTTAGTCTTGGATATAATTGATCTGCTCTGGAGACTTACATTTAGTCATAGCAGCCATTTGCTCTGTAAGCATCTCTTAGTTTAATTTGGTTTGCCACTTTCTCCTTTTATTGATTGCTCTATTTCGTTCAGTTTTAACACAACTTCTCTTTGAGATGAAGACCAAAGAAAGTTGAGTAATTCTGCTGATATCCTTCTAGTTGATCTTATCATTTTGTCCCAGTTGCTGGCCATATTTCTTCCTCTCTTTTTTGATCTATATAAAGACAAAAAAGACCTTTGTTATTCTTTAAGCTTGTCTAATAAGCCTACATTTCTTTTCCAATTTAGTGTTTCTAATATTGTGACTGTAATATATTAACTTATGTTGTGTACCATTTCAATAAACACATTATTTAACTACTGTTACTATAAATATGTCAATATATAAATTATTTATAATATTTCTTTTGTTTGTGCATGTTTCCTTTGTTGTTTTACATATTAATTCATTGGTATTTTCTTATCTAAGATAATATATGTATATTATTTTATTTTACATTTGGGGGTACACTGTCATAATTTTAAACTGTTTTAATAGGGTTGCTGATTTTAATTTTATTTCATTGTGATTTGTATTGGAATTTGTCATTTTGTAAGCTGCCTTGAGTCCGCAGGGAGAAAGGCAGCATATAAATCGCAATAATAAATAATAAATAAATAAATAAAATAAGTGTAGTCATTTCTTTGATACTTTTCATTGGCATACATTTTCCTTTGTCTAATACTTCAGAATTGTGTACTTTTGACAAAAACTAAAGATAGCTAAGGCTGTCAAAACATGCCTTTCACTGCCAACAATTTGTTCTCAAAAATATATGGGTACTTTAAGTTTATTTCATTCCCCAGAATAATTTTTATGTTCAAATTAAACAAGAAACAAAGCAACACCTTGCTGTACTGTGCTTCTAAAAGCCAGTAGAGGGTGCATTTTACATAGTTTAGAATTACTCAGTTTTAATTTTAATTTAATAGGCAACACAAAATGAAGAATACATACAGGAATTCAGAACAAATTAAGCAAAGCATGACTTATACTATAAATAAGAAAATTAGTTGATTAGCTTTAAATGATTCAGTATGAAGCGTTTGTAAAGCCAGTAAGTAAATGCATTATTTATCTGGCTGGTTCTACTTTATCTGTAATGTTACAGATGTGGATATTTTGACAGCTTGGCATAAGGCTGACTTTGTGTGTGTGTGTGTGTATGTGTGTGTGTGTGATGTTGGTATTTTTTTAAATGTTTGAATTTTATACATTATAAAGGGACTGAAACATTCATCAGCTATAAAAGTTGGATAAGTATATAGATGCTAGAATATTTTTAGTAAAATTAAAAATATGGTTTCTTGCTAAAGAAACTATGTATGTGTAGCAACATTCATTCCACTTCCTACTGCTACTCCTATTGCCATTATCATTAAGCTTTGCTGCCAATCTCTCTGGCTTTCTTTTTTGAATCTAGCAATTTGTTTACAGTGAATATATTAACCCACATTTTTGTGTTTTGTTTTGTTTCCATTTTGCTATCAGTTCCAAAACTATATCAAGTTACGGCCATAGAAAACTGTATAGCTGTAAGGTTTTTTTTTTTAATTGATAGATTCAATTTAACAGGATTTAAGTGGTGCAGTTAATAAGAGTCAACAATAACTTGATGGCACATAATTAAGGAAAAAAGGTTGTTTAATTTCAACTTTGCAATTTTTATCAAAATGAAAAATAGAAAAAGTGCTTTATATAAATAACTAACATGAGTTCAAATAAAAGAAAATTTTAAGAGGAGGAGGAGTTAAATTCAGTTCAGATATCAGAAGCCAATAATAGTTTGCAATATTCAGTACAAGCCTTTGTATGTAACATTCTACATTCCAAAACATGAGCCATTTTTTAAAATATTCTTTACAAGTTAAAATTGTTGTACAGTATGTTACAATAAATGTTGGATATTTATATACAGCTGTTTCCTGTAACTACACAAAGTTATACTTATTGCATATAAGGAGAGATTGTTTGGGACAAAAAGTAGAAAGACAATATTAAGCATAATAAAGAGTTTACATCAAAGGTATAATTTAAATTCTGTCAGAACATATGTGTATGCGTGCATGTATAATTGAAGAGAAAAAGTCTAATATCGGACTTAGCTTATAAATTGGCATAGTTTTATCCCATTTCTAGGCATTGCAAGTGGCATACTTGAAAACTCATCTACAGTATCTTGCATTCCTTCTGTAAGTAACACCCTTACACTGGCTATCAGAACAATCTTTATAATTATGAGATACATGGAACAGGCAAAGACAAACATCAAAGACTGCATTCCTGTATATATATTCTGTTGGATTTAGGAGTTGATCTTAAAGAAAAAACAACTATCACATCTTCAAAGAAGATGTCAAGGTTTTTCATCTGACTCTTAATTCCATTCTTCATATCTTATTTTACTCCTGAAATGTTAACCTTCTCTGCTATCTCTCTTGGGTTTGGCATAAGTGAGTAGAGGCTAATGAGTAGAAGTCCTTAAAATTCAAAAGTATTAAATTCCCACATTTTTAAGTAAATGAAATAACAAGCATTACTGAGGTCATTAAGTCCAGGGACTGAAATTATTTGAATGTACCACTCTTCTTGCACAGATCATAAAATCATTCTATCACAAAGTATCATGATTTTTTTTTTCCACTCTGGCACTCTGGAAAAACTGAAGCAGATGATACAGTATCAGAATCCCTCTATCTTCCTCCATTTTCATATTTTGAAATTTGAAAGCACAACTATTGTGTATCTTCTATACGTTTTTGTTAAAAAAAGTAATCTTACCTGCAATGTCTTTGCAACACAAGTTGATAGGAGATCTTTTAAATTATTCCTGTGGTTGACTATGTATAAACAGAGTGCTAAACTAAACAAAACTTCGCTCTAATATAATAAAGCTATTTTTATTTCCTCATGTTTCTTTTATAATATTTCCGTTAGCCATATTTTTTAATAATGTAATTATTAAAAAACCTGAGAAATTCATACCTGTTGAGAACCCCTATGTGCCTGCAGTTAAATAAGCCTCAGACAACAGATAGACTTTGAAGCTGGAGAACAATCATTTGCCACCTCTGGCTGAGGACTGAAATTAACAAAAGAAAGACTATAATTCAGGAGGAACTAATTGTGTTTCCCACAAGTGGAAAGTACTCTGTTGTTACATATGCTGTGAAATCCCATTATATAATTTTAAGATGGATTCTTGGTTTAGTTAATGGAAAATGCTCTGCTTCAGCGCACTTCAAGTTCTGTAATGTAATATACAGTTTAGATTATGTGGCCATGAAATCTGAAAATCGAATCAAATCTATTTTTCATATGCAAAAGTCATTTTGTCAGTTACTATCATTATATCCCTGCTAGGTTTAAGAAAGAAGAAAAACAAAAGACAAAAAGTGAGCATATAAAATAACCTAATAGGTTAAAAGTTATTTAGCATCTCTTAAGGTGACTATATTATATTATCTTCTAAAGCTCATGAAAGAAATATTATGGGGACCAATGAACCCACTTCTATTCAAAGCTAAATATCAAAACTAACATATAGCCAAAGTTAATCACTTTTCAGTTCCAATAGTTTTAGCAATAGATTGAATTATTACAGTCCTTGCCTAGGAATAAGGTCCTTTGAACATTGTGTTATTGTTAATGTTCTGAATAATCATATATAAGATTTCAAGAAAATCACACAAAGCTAGAAGAAATATAATGAAATTCTGTACCACATAGATGTCATTATCCAAGGTACCTTAGAAGATATTCTGTACTTCTAGGAACCTCTAATATTAGAAGATGATGCTAGATCAGCACTCTGGTCATTATTAAGTTAAAAAGCTACAGAAAGCTATGGAAAGCTACATAAATTTGGCAAGCAACAGAAAAAGAATCAGTACATTTCTAACTAAACTATGCCAATAAATCTGGAGAATGGCACAGTGACCCAACTAATTGGAAGTGCTCAGTCTACATATCAGTAATACCAATAGCACTTAGTCTTATATACCGCTTTTACATCTTACAGAATTGGCATATTGCTCCCAACAATCTGGACCTTCATTTTACTAACCTTGGAAGGATGGAAGGATGAGTCAATCTTGAGCCAGTGAGACTCGAACTGCCAAACTGCTGGCAGTGATCAGAATTAACCACTGCGTCACCATGAAGAAAAGAGACCTTATAGAGTATAGAAACTCTTCTATAATATTGTTAATTTTGCAAGCTACAAAAGTATTGTTTAGGATCATCCATTGCAGATAAGAGCACAACATAGAAAGGGAGATATCAGATGTTCAATACAGTTTTAGAAGGACATCACTAACTGCTATTGCTGATGAATAATCCAGAAATCCTAAGCATAACAAAATGAAGTCATACATGCTTCATTTATTAGAGGAAGGCCTTTGATTGTGTTGATCATGTCAAGCTATACACAGAGTTTAGGAAAACGAGCAACTCATAGTTGTCATGCAAAACCTGTACCTATGTCAAGGAACCACAGTTCACATACAACACAGTGAAACAGATTGACTCCAGGTCAATGAAGGAATGAGACAAGGCTACATATTCTCTCTTTATTTATTAAACTTACATGTAGAATATATACATAATATATATATTCGAGTGCAGGGGTGCAGGGGTGTCAAACTGGCAGTCCGCGGGCCAAATTCATCACGGTCAGGCCACGTCCACCCTGGCTCCACAAAGGCAAAAAAAGTCATGATACGTCACGTGACATCACGTGACACGTTCGAGCTTGACACCCACATTCTAGTGTATACATACATTTAGATTTACAAAAAGATTAGATTTATCCTTCCTCAAATATCTCTCTGTGCAATGAGTGATGGCACGGGAGTTAATTTACATTCATTGAGTAGAGGATATTATTGGAGACAATATTATTGAATAGAGCTGCAAAGGGTTGCATATACTATTGTTTAACAGTGTCTAACCCTTGAATATAATTCCTACCCACTCCGCAAAAAAGGCATTGTTTGAGATTTTTTGACATCGTGTCCCAATCAGATACTTTCCCTTTTCATCTCCATCATGTGTTTTTCTTCTTTTTTGCATCTTTTACAAAGACCATAATTGCATGCTTTTTTGTGTGACAATAATATGTAGATAAAAAATGTATTGATTTTAATCAGTAGTTATTCATTCAAAATTATATTTTTCCTATCCTAATACATGCATACTAATGTATAAAATATTGAGGTTAGCAAATTTAGGTTAATAAAATAAAAATGTACAGCACATTAGATTCTTGTCTGCATAAGGTTTTTTTTAAGAGACAGCTCTTTCTCTAGGAACAAGTTGTCTTAAATTCAGAATCATCTTTCTTTCAGACAAGTACATTATGTAGAACTCAGCAGCCCTGACATGGATTGAATTTATTATGATCGGGATATCCCTAACTAATACTATGTCAATTTTTTTTCATAGAAATGGCAGTTATGTAGCAGTAATCTTTGCAATGAATTTTGCAGTCGAAAACAGTTTTATCTGTATATTCCAGACTGTATGCCTTGGCAAGAGTGATTTGAGAAACTTTTAATTCTGTTTGCCTTAATGGGAAAATTCAGCATCAAGACAAACAAAATAATGCCTGTAATTAAAACAACTATAGCTGAAAAGCACAACAGGAAAAGCTCTGGATGCAAGCAATACATAGCCAAGACCACAAAACAACAGAAATTGGAAGATATAATGCTTATTTAAAATTCACCGACTAGAATAAATCATTAAAACCAACTGCAAATGGAAAATACATTAAATGAAAGAACATGAGGAATTAGTATGTGAAGAGAAAAATAATTCCAATAATGAGCAAACAGAAAATTAATTAGTAGTCCTTCTTATCCTCAGCTGCCATATCTGATGCAGGAAATTCTTGCCAAATAGCATTGTATTTCCTGACTAAACTCTTACTTAGTTTTATTAATCAGGACACAAAGTATAATTTCTACCTTAGAGTACATAACAGTCATTAATAACTAAATTAATAACTGAAACTGGTACTCAAGTCATTGATGCAGAAGTTTCATGGGAGATAAATAGACAACTAAAAGGTACTTTTCAGGTATAAACTTTCTTGAGTACAATATTATAGGATTCCAGAATGTCCAAATTCTTCAAAACACAGAGAATGTCCTGAGGTTAACATTTGTCATGTTAATCATCTTCTCCTTCCTCCTCCTCCTCCTCCTCCTCCTCCTCCTCCTCCTCCTTGATAGCCAACATACACCTTCAGGGTTTTCCGTAGGCAAAGCAATTGTCCAATTTTTTATAGTGTAGAGGCCTTCACTTATAAACATATTAAATACCCTGGAAAAGGACAATAGAAATCAGGTGATTGTTGATATTCCCATTATGTTCCAAATGTTCTTCTGTGCATTGTACCTAGTTTTATTTCCTTAGAAATCCTAATTTGACAAAGAGTCAAACATTGGCTAAAGATAATATTTTATCCAGAAGGTTCAGACATCAGCATTATTTCAAGGGTATGATTTTATTAGAAACAAAAGTAGTGGTTATATTTTTCTTTATCTCTTATGGCAGGGGTGTCAAACTGACAGTCCACAGGTCGGATGTGTCACATGCAGGCCAGGCCCACCCCAGCTCCATGAATAGGAAAAACATTGTGAAATGTCTTGTGACACAGCGAGTTTGACACCTGTGTTTCATGGTATCCATTGGATATGCAAAACAGAAGCTTTAACTCTATCTCTGGAAAACAATTAAGAGCATGATTTTAACACAGAATCACACTTTGTTGAACAGTCAAAAATTCAACTAAAACTTTTGCCTTGTTTCTTATCTTTTTAATAACCATTCTAAGGGCACCACTGTACCTTTTCTTTGGCTTTTTAAATGTTTCTGACATTTTGCAATTAAATGTTTGTATTGGTGGTAGCAGCTAAACTCCAAGATGCCTCTTTATAAAACTAATTTTCATTATTCTTCTAACATGGGCTCAATATGGTTTTGAGAAAGAAATTGCTATGCTATTCTATGGAAAATAATAGGGAAATGCATCTCTAAATCAAATACAATAGAGGAAATACATGGATTTCTGGTCCTATTAATAGATTCCAATGAAATCAGACATGCAATTGTTCTGAGATGGAATTTTGAAACACTGTATTGTGATGAATTTGATTCTACCCAAATAATATACCCCGAAGCAGTAGTAGATAACTTTATTTAATTACTTTATTTGAAATTTAAATTAAAAAATAATCTAGTATATTTAAAATATAGGGCTAGCACATTTGAGCTGAAAAAATCCAGATAGCCATTACATAGCAGCAAAAGATCAATATTTTTATAGTGCTGTTACATCCCATTTAGTAATTATATTGATTTTTGAATGCCAGATTTAGAAACTTTATTGAAAATCATGAGAATCTCCAATCATTTTTATTTACAGAAATATATCCAGGGCTAAGGTGAAATATTTGTAAAATGGGTCACTTTTTTGATGATTTCACTCAAAATATGTTTATATGTAAATCACAAACTAAATTTTAAAGATATGTTATTGTTACAAATGTCAGCTATAATTAAAATGGAAATTATAGACTTTCTGTTGTCTGATGAAGAGGAGAGACAAAACTCACAAGCAATAAAATCAGAATCAGAATTGTATAAAACATATTCTTGTGATAACAGTGTCTAGAATATCTGTAATAGAAGCTCCTTTTTGTACTTTCGTTAGAAATAGCTTTTATTGTGACACATTGAAGTGTATGTACATTTCCATTGGAGGACCCTTATCATGTTTTGAAAGATTGCTCACATGAAGTGTTCATTTTTTTAAAAAAAATGGAGGAATAAAATGTTAAGCCAGTGTTATTGTTATTTCTAAGCACCTGTAACAATATACAATTTAATACAGTAATTTTTTAAAAATGGCTTTTTCTCCATCTGGATTTGTACATCTTGCTAACAATTCCCCAAAAAAGTTTAACAAATTGACTCATATTCCCATTTGGTATACCATTTGAACTACTGTTGCATTCCCAGTCAACCAGGACACTGGAGTGAGACTAGAAAAATGACTTAGGTATTGAGCCAACTTGATAAAGCCAACTATTTTTTCAAACAGAAATACTTATGATGCCTGGTGTGTGAAATTTTAGCGTTTATTTGAAGTGCTGTTATTTTCTTAAACATACTTGTAAAACTGTGAAAAACACAGCATATTCAAATTAGCATTGATATAATGCCTTATAATACCTAATAAGCAACAGGAAGCTTAAGTGGCCTTTTGCAACATTGCATTATTATTATTATTTTGCAACATAGTTTCTTTGGATTACTGGCAAATCATTTTGATGATTAAAGGAGTTCCCAGGGAGTGCAGGAATAAAATTATTTTTGAATCTAAAATTCTGCCAACAATGCATCCTGGGAAGAACTTCATTTTGCCAAAGATTTTTCAAATATGCAAGTACACAATGCTCACATTAGTCTCCACTATTTTTGCAGTTGACATTTTCAAACATATATTTTCAAATATATCGGTCAAGCAGAATTTACTTTGAGGGATCCATGTTGATTCGCTTCAACAAGGCATGTTATTCTCTGTACTTAATCATTTTTTTTCTTTGATAATGTGTCTACTAATTTGTACAGCTGATCAGCTTATAAAATGACTCATTAGTCTAAAATATAGGTCTTTCCTAAAATATAAGTAAGTTAATTGTTTCCTAGGTTCCCTTTTAATTGGAACCACTCTGGATAGTGAATTGGTCGGAACCTTTAACACAGACGTTCCCAATTTGGGGCCCATGTCCCACAGGGGGGCAATTTGATTTTTAATGGGGGCAATTGTTTAAACTGAGTTAATGGCCTTTCAGGCTTCCTACGTGTGACTAGGAGTTCACTTTCTGAATAGTGAGAATTACATGTCATTGGGGGTGGGGATCAGGATTTCAGAGATGCTTAGGTGGGGCATGGCCAAAAAAATGTTGGGAACCACTGCTTTAACATCATCAGAAATCAACATGTGGCTTTCTAAGTCTTTAGGAAAGGCTCAACAGATTGATAAAATGCCAAATCCAATCTAAATATCTGGCTAACTATGCAGAAAATCAATAATAATTCCATTTTGCCAGGGTTGAGCAAAAGTATGTTCTTCCCCATCTGGACCCTCAAAGTCTCTATACACGAGGAAAGGACATTTACAACTTTGCCTGGTTGACCACGGAGGTCATCTGCATACACACACATTAATCCCCTCTAATCCCAGCTTCACAAACAAGCAATCTGTGGATTTATTGCCCAGAAGATTACTAAAATTTCTTGGATGACAACTGCTACACCTCCATCTCAACCCTGGGCTTGTGGCAGATGAAACCCAGCCAGGCACATTTCTGACAGGGGAAATTCCCATCTCCCAGTCAAGTTTCAATAATGCAAGCAAGGTCAATCCTCTTGTCCACAATTAAATTATGAATGAGTCAAACCTTATCACAGTCTGAGCACATATTATGTAGCTGTATCCAGAAGCCAGGATATCCCAGGCTTTGATTACCAGGCCCAAGGATTGAGCATAGTTGGCTGGAAGGTAACATCAATGCTAAACACAGAAGGACCCAAATGCTATAATGATAATGACTTATGTTATTGGTTTGCTATATTTATATTATTTTAAAACTTGAGCATACATATATTCATAATCATAATATTGACTGTGTGTAGCAATTGTTGCCATTCCTGGATCAATAAACTATCCTCAAAGTCACTCATGGTCATTTCCTGTTTGTATTAGTGTAATATGCTCCTGACAGCCAGTTTGTATAGTGGTTAAGAAATTGGGCTAGAAACTGTCTAGGTTTTAGTCCTGGTTTAAGCACAAAGCCAGTTGGGTGACCTTGGGCTAATCACTTTCTCTGAGGTAATGGCAAACCCCTTCTGAAAAACCTTACCAAACAGGACTTGTCCGTGCAGTTTCTGAGAAATGACCATGACCGAATGGAAAAACAACAACAATAAGGCTGCCCACCAGCAGTTGTGGAAAAATAACAATCCTCCCGAAACATGGAGATTTGAAACAAAGTTACTTAAATACCCTACAGCTGTGGCTATTTGGGCTCACAGTTAACAGAGCCAAAGCAATCTCATAATAGATTATCAATGGTTTATACAATACAGGAAATAAAAGAAATGCATTAACTATCATAATTAATTACACCATATAAACAGGAAAAGCCCTATCTCTATATCAGCAATAATGTAATCAGCCATATTCCTGAGAAAGGTGCCTCAAGTTTGTTATCAACCTTCTAATTTTTAAACCAAAGGATAAACATTCCTTTTATTATTAAGATGACCCTAAGATCACCCTTTTTCACATTTCTCAAAATGAAAGTCCATTCCTTGTTATCCAAGTTCTTCATTCCTCATAGTGACTTTAAACTGCATTAAGGTATCAAATGAACGAATCCCTCAGTTTCTTATTTCTAAATAACTCTTGATTCTAAATACTACTACAGAAAACACAATTCAAACATTTATATAATGCCCACTTATTTTATAAATAACCATGATGGCTAACTTACAATAAACTTCACACAATTAGGTATTTAGATTGCACATGTTGACTGGTTTCCTTTTATTGCAATAAATGGAAAAGAAGTTCTCAGAGATTCATGCAGACTTCAGTGGCACAGTTTAAGGCAACTCAAAGTGAGGTATCAAAGAATTCATACCATATATTGGGAAAAAAATGCCTTGCAAAGAAGTCACTTTGGATAAACTGGTCAGTAAACTGCTTCAAGCAACTCTGGATAGTAGTTCTTGAAAGAACAGAGTTGAAGCCAGAACCTCTTTTAATGTATTTTTTAAGGCAGAGGAGTTTGTGCATCACATAACAAGTTCAGGTTTACCTGAATAAGCCATTGTAATAAACTAGACACCACATGGTGGTCACAAACTCAACATTTCTTTAAAAAAAAGTTCCTTTTTAAAAAACGTATAATTATATGGTCACAGCTTCTAAAAATAGCTATGGTGTTATGCCAATATGTTCATTATCACCATTCCAAGTTATTAAAGTGACACTTCATGATTAACCTAAAAGAAGTGTTCAATTTAAAGAGTACAGTTCATTTATAGCTGCATTAGGTACGACATGTCCTAGCTATTTAAAGATGCAGTTTATCCTATGTTCTAGAAAAAGAGAAAAGACAGTGATAAAACTTTTGAATTAGCCTCAAAAATTATTTAGATTAGGTTGCAATCCTATTCCAGGTGACTTTAGACAAGGGCCACTGAAGAAAAGTGGACTAGTTTCTTAAGAAATATTGTCAGATTGTACTATTAAAAATAAACTTATTGAAGTGTACTGGACTCTTTTTCTTCTCAAACTTAGACTTAGGAACTGGAAAAAGTGGTCTCTCACTGTTGTGTTATGTCCTTAGACATAGAGAATTGATAAAATTTCATGAGCATTTAAATGTTATGAATTTAGTCAGCTTAACATGCCAAAATAACATTTCTTTGAATCAGGCATATAAAATAGAACCTCAGGCAATTAAAATTTCATAAAATATTCAGAATAATGATCTTGCTATTCACTCCATTTCTAAAATGTATTTCCACTTGTTTACATCCATACATGTCAGCCATATATGTTTTACATTTTTTTTCCTTTTGCTCTAAATAATATTTTAAAAAGTGCTTAAAGGGTGAAAAATATGAAGCAAAAGAAATTAAAAGTAGGAGAGTAAAAAAGCAAATCTAACTAAATTAAACTGATAACTTTTCATTATTCATATCTTTCTATCTTTGCAAAAAATGCAAAAAAAGGCAAAAAATGCCTGCCCATAGAACATTACAAAGATCTGAATTCTTGTCTCTGATCTCAAGACTCTCATCAGTTCCATCCAATTATGAAATCTTCTATTTCCCCTTCTTCTTGACTCATTCATTTTTGCATCAATTTTTTGTTTTGTGATATTATCCTCATTAAAACATTAAAACGATGCCCTTGAAGTGATGTCCCGGTGCCTGGAGGCCGTATGGATCTGGATGGGGGGAACAGGCTCAGGCTCAACCCATCCAAGACCGAGTGGCTGTGGTTTCCAACGTCCCAATATAGTCAGTTGACGCCATCACTGACTATTGGGGGTGAATCATTGGCCCCCACGGAGAGGGCTCGCAACTTGGGCGTCCTTCTGGATTCACGGCTGTCTTTAGAAGAGCACTTGATGGCCGTGACCGGGAGGATTTTTCATCAGGTTCGCCTGATTCTCCAGTTGCGTCCCTTTCTGGATCGGGACTCATTACGCACAGTCACTCATGCCCTCGTCACCTCCCGCCTGGACTATTGCAATGCTCTCTACATGGGGCTCCCCTTGAGGAGCACCCGGAGGCTCCAACTGGCGCAGAGTGCGGCCGCGCAGGTGGTAATGGGAGCGACATGGCGCTCCCATGTAACACCTCTCCTGCGCGAGCTGCACTGGCTCCCGGTGGTCTTCCGGGTGCACTTCAAGGTTTTGGTTACCACCTTTAAAGCGCTCCATGGCTTAGGACCTGGTTATCTACAGGACCACCTACTACCACCAATAACCTCCCACCGGCCAGTACGGTCTCATAGAGAGAGACTCTTCCGGGTGCTGTCAGCCAAACAGTGTCGACTGGCGGCCCCTAGGGGGAGAGCCTTCTCTGTGGGGGCACCTACCATCTGGAATGAGCTCCCCCCCGGAGATACGGAGGATCCCGGATCTGCGCACCTTCCGCCGCGCTGTGAAGACCTTTTTATTCCATCAGGCGGGCTTGACCTAATCTCTTCCCTTTTTTAAATATGTAAATTTTAATCTGTTTTTAAATTATTGGGGTGTTTTAATCTGTCTGGGCCAAAATGATTTAATTTGATTTTATCTGGTTTTTAAATTTTTTGTATCTATGTATTTTATTGTTGGCTGTTCACCGCCCTGAGTCCTTCGGGAGTAGGGCGGTATATCAACTAAACTAAACTAAACTAAACTAAACTAAACTAAACTTATATTTACTTACAATATTTCACTAGATATACTAAAGTTGTTCAACATTTTCCAATAAG
This sequence comes from Pantherophis guttatus, assembly GCF_059756535.1. Classification (NCBI taxonomy): domain Eukaryota; kingdom Metazoa; phylum Chordata; class Lepidosauria; order Squamata; family Colubridae; genus Pantherophis; species Pantherophis guttatus. The sequence goes on along the minus strand of NC_142067.1, from coordinate 46,140,651 downwards.
ACTATGTATTCTAATCATATTCTATGGTTCAACAATTTATATGAAACATATTTTAAGTAGGTTCTCATCAAGAACATATTCTCATTCATTTTTTGTTTCTAAATTGACCTAGTCATCTTTCCTGTACCCTTTTATTCTTGTTTTCATGCAACCAGTTATATCACTTAGCATTTTCCCCATTACTATATTTCTGCATACAGTTCATTCATTCAGAATGTTATGCAATTTTCCCCAAAACCTTTCTGTGGATCTTCCATTGTCACTATTACATACAACCATCACTAGCCTATGGATTTCTATTTTCATATATATTCACAACAATCTATATAATGCCAATTTATTATTTTTGACATTTATTTGTCCTTTCATTCATGATGAAATCTACATCATATATGTGTTCAACTCCATTTAACAAGATCTGTTCATGTCCATTATATCCCTTCCCTCTTAGTTGTGCAATCATAAAACATATCTAATTTTCTTTCTTTCCTTTTAATTAATAATCTCATCCTCTAACAATAAAAATGTCTAGAAGTATATAAGCATATTTTAAAAAATTCTTAAGACAATAACATGAAAATATACAAAACCATAATTTTTCATTATGAGATATATGATCTTTGAATAGGAGCCTAACATAGAAATAAAGATTGATTTTTTTTAAAAAAAAAATTAAAAAATATTATTATTCAAAGTTGCACTGAGATTTTGCTTTTTTTTAAGTATCATAATATATGTGCTCTTTTTGTAATGACTATATTATAATTATATTGCCAATATAAAGGAAAACAATGCTTTCTTCTCTATGAAATATGTATTATTTAATTTTGGCTTAATTTCTTAAATTACATTGCCTAATTTTAGAAGCAGAGGTAAAACTAATTCAATTTTGGAGTCCTTGATGCTCTCTGAGCTTGTTTGTTTGTTTGTAAGATATTTCATTACCCAACAAGGTAACACTATTACTGCTAGTGAGCATGGGCTTTTCTCCCTAATTATATACAGTAGTTTGCCCTATCAGTGTTGGTGGGTTGCGGTTTTCTTCTTGGTAATTCCTTGATTAAGTATTGATTTCTCTATTATTTTTCTGATATCAACCCCTTCTTGTCTGATGTTTGGTTGCTGGAGAGAATGCTTGTGGTCTTTTTTTGTTTTCTTCGTAGCTTTTTTATTGTTACTTTTTAATGATGTGTAAATGGAATTTGCTTCTGCATGTCTATTGATGGTTAATTTGTCTGAATGCCAAGCTTCCAGGAATTTCCTAGCATATTTAGATTTAGCATAGTCTAAGATGTTCACAGTTTTCCAATTGAAATTTTGGTTAAGTATTTCCATGTGTTGTGAGGCTAAAGAGTTTCCATTCTGACTGCCAGTTGATGCCCATCATTGTGATCTCATTTAGTGGTGGTTACAACCCTGTATGTTGTAGATGACTCTTGTTTTGATGTTTTTGGTCTACTAGGTATTTTGGTTTACTGAAGATGTTGTGGGGGGCTTTAGCTGGTTGGTGTGCTATGGTAATGACATGTAGTTATAATAATCTGTTCATTGTTTCTAATATGTTTTTTTTTAATAAAAAAGTTTTTATTTTCTGATCAAACAAGTATACAATATAAACAATCATTCAAACTATCATCAAGAAAAAGAAAAAGAAAATCAATCCTTGGTAAACTCAATCTTCAACCCCTCCTCACCGCCCCCCACCCCCGACTTCCCAGAACAGAAAACAGGGCATAGGTTTCACCAAACATTCACTAAAATAAACTAGCTAACTGTAAGATTTAATAACTCCCAATACCCCTTAACTCCCCTTTTACAATTTCATCAACCTCCCTTTTTATAGACTCAAAGTAGCGTATAATCCAATAACTCTAAGAGTTTTAAAGCCATTAACAAATATTAAACATTCAAACCTTAAAAATTCTCTTAATATATCAGTAAAGTATTCAATTCATTTGCAAAAACATTTTTCCCCCTCCTACTTTTCTCAAAGTTCAGATATTTTAAAATCTCATAACAAAAAATAAACCTTAGATATTCAGTAGTTAAATTTCTACATTTTTTAAGGTTCCTAAATTTTCCCCCTTCATTATTCCTCCCTCCAACTTTTAGAATTTTAAAAGATAATCATCAATATAATTAACCATGAATACATAAACTAGAAAACCAAAAAGGATTAATCTTACATTCAACCATTAATGCATCATATTTAAAAATCAATATTTAACTTTATGCTTTTTCCCCCTCAGTAGTTATAACACCTAAAACATAATCATTTTTAACCATGAGTAGAATAACTGCAAAGCCAAAAGAAAAGGTTAATCTTCCATTCTTGCTTTCTTTTTATATTTTTTCCAGTCTTTCTGCATCCCTCCTACTTCTATTTTGAGGAGGTTTTTCATTTTAATTTGAGGTTGATGTAACTGCGAAGATTGTCCCCTTTTTAAGAAAATTTCCTCTGATTTAGAGCCCCCAAATCGCCTCTTCTTGCTTATATAAATCAGTTCATTCCTTCGTCTGTAGGACCAAAGTTTGTCAAGAGTTTGTGAAAAAAAGTTCAGTTGTTTCTTTTTTATTAAATGTGTAAATGCCACTGGCAAATCAGAAAATCCAATTAGAAACATTATATCCCCGGAGTTAAGTGTTATACTTGCAAAAAGCTTGTCCTCCTGCTTCTGTTCCGCCTGCTTTTTTGAAACCATTTAATCTTCTGTTTGACAGCAGAAATTGGACGCAACGCCTAGCTCTGTAAAAAAAAACAGAGTCCCCCCGGATCCGGAGCTTCAGTGGGCTGAACGGGGAGCTCTCACCCTCCTAACCCCTGGAATTAATCCAGGGGTTTTCGGGGAGCTCTACCCTCACCCACCTGCTCTCCTCCCCTTCTTTTCCCGAAGGGGAGATTTTCAAGCCGTTTGACAGCTGATTAACGCTGTCAGAACGGCTCAACGGGATCGCGGGGGCGGCGGTCTAAAAAGACCGTCAATGGCGCTGCGGAGCCAACCCGGAAGTCCTTTTCTAATATGTTTTTGATGTATAGTTTTCATAGCTTGCATTACTTGTGCTATAATAGGTTGAGTGGTCAGACACTTTTTGATAAAGTTGTATGGGTATCCATTTTGTTGGAAGGTGTTAAGTAGAAACACTTTTTGTTGTGTTTCTGAATAATGTTCTAACCTCTTGTGGGAGGTTGGGTTGCTACTTTGGTAAGGGAGCACTCAGTAGTGTGTTTGGTTTTTCAACAGACTTGTGTTTTTAATTTTCAATCCTTTCATCTGCTGATGAGGATATCTTGAAAGATAGTATTTTGTCTCCTTCTTCCCTTGTGAATTTTATTCCTTTGCAGTCATTCAATATTCACTCATTAATACAAATTCATGGACAATGGAAGCTTGGCTTTAATTTATAGCAAAAAAACAACCCAGGGTCTATTTGTTTTCCAAGCAACTATAAAGAAAATAAGAGCAGTGATAAGATCAATAGTTTTGTTTTGTCCTGGCTGATTGAGACAGACATGAAAAATATTTTAGAATTGACTACAAATGTGAACACTCCTCTGAAGCCTCAGGATTGGGTAAAAATCACAATCAAAATCTGTCCATTTAGAAGATCTAAAAATAAAATGAAAAAAATCATTAAACATGATTTTTGTTTTGTCATCATTCCCTGCTTATAGATACGCATCCACACACTAACACGGAGAGCATCATACCTTATGTAATAGGAATAATAGAATAGTTGTATGAAACAGCATGGAAATAAATGAAAATGAGTTAATAATATACAGTAAAGTTTGTATTTCATTACTTAAATGAAAGCAGCATAGAATTAAGTAATAATTAAATCAATTATTATATAAAAGTGAATATTTTCCCTGATTTCACATAGAGAATGAAAATCATTTTTTTATATAGTACAGGAGTGCATTAGAAGCAAGGATAGTTTTCAAGGACATAAAAGTATGGTAAGGGATGGTGAATGCTATTAGTATAAATATGCTGTATCTTTTCTTTCGTTTGCAATGTCTTGGTTTCTTATATTTCATATGATACTGCTTACCCTGAAAGGGGACAGTGTACATTCAGTTGGGAGAAGAATGGTTGTTTCATCAATTAAAAGGATGCAATGAGTCTTGGGTAACAGCAAAACACAAAGAGTATGAATATTAAAATACATGCATATAGGAATGCAGAAAATGAATTCTCAGTCTTCCTCTAAACATTTTCTTTAGCTTAACTAAAATATGCTATCATTTAAAAGAGATTCATTTATCTTCAAGATTACCAACATTCAACACTGGCATGCAAAATGAAAGACTCAAGGCCAAAACTTGATATTATGCTGAATACATAATAGGCATTTACATCTTTGCTTTCTTTTTAATTAACTAGGAGTTCAATTGAAGAATTATCTTTGGGATGTAGCACAGAGAAAGAGAAAAGAAATAACTCTCCCTCTTATGTGTAGAATGACATTTTTCCCCCCTATTCCGACTTATCTCAGAGCTGCTGATTTACTATTTAAAGATAATGGGATAGCTACAAAATACAATTATGGAATATTTTTTAAAAAAAAAAATCTGATGAGGGGCTGTTCAGCCTGACTTCAAAATCATTAATTTCTCCTTTATTTTATAAATTAGCAAATTGCAATGAAATAGGTCCAAATATTAACAAAGGAAATCTCTGACCTGTAGGCTCACTATTTTCATACCCACAGCCTATTCCATATCCTTACTGAATTACTTTCCTACCCCCTCTGGGTATTGCATCTTTTCCAGAGCAAGAATATAAATGCTCAAGAAGAATACTATGATTAAAGTTGCTTAAGTGAGATGGGTGGTATACAGGGGTGAGTTCTACTTACCTTTACTACCGGTTCACAATGGGATCGCGTGCATGCGCGCGAAGCATATGCACTGTGTGCACAGTTATTAGGCAAGTTGTATTTTGGAGGATAAATTTTATTATTGAACAACTACAGTGCTCTCGGTCAATCCAAAATGTTAATAAACCTCAAACCTGAATATTTAAGAAACTAAAAATGAGGTTTTGGTTTCTTAGGAGAATATCTATATGTGCACAATTATTGGGTAATTATTAGTGTGCAGAGTTATTATGCAACTAAATGAAAAATGAAAATTTGCCCATCTCCCTCGTTTATTTTCATCTGTTAAAGTGAGAATAATAAACTACTCAAAATTTACAAATAAACATTTCTGACATTGCAAAAAAAAAAAAAATCAGTGACCAATATAGCCACCCTTCTTTTCAATAACAGTAATAAGCCTTCCTTACCTTGGCCATGTCCCTGAGTATTGAACATCTTGTATTTCTGGGCACTCCAAGTAGGTTGCAGTTCTGAATATGACAGCAGTGGAGGATAATGGGTTACTGGTAGCTTCACATTTGATTTTTCTCAAATCTTTGGCAGTTAATGTGCATCGTTTTTTCTCAACATGTTTCTTGCAATCCTGTTGACTATTTACAACAAAACATTTTATGAATCTGTGATCGTATCCCAATATCTTATAATTTCAAGAGTGCTGCATCCCTCTGAAAGACTTTTTACAATTTTTGATTTCTCAGACTCAGTTAAATCTCTTTTTTGGCCCATTTTGCCTGAGGAAAAGAAGCTGTCTAATAATTATGCACACCTTGATAAAGGGTGTTGATCTCTTTAGGCCACACCCTCCCTCATTACACAAATACACACCACCTGATATGCTTATATCCACTAAGTATTCAAGTTTATTCAGTTTGGAGATGGAAAATATGCATAAAAATGATATGGTCAAAATATTCACTTGCCTAATAACTGTGCACACAGTGTTTATTTGTATATATTACAATATAAATTAGACATATATCACTTGTCTAATTTTAAAGTTAACTTACTAAAATAAGCTATGCCCAACAAGGCTATTCAAATAACTATACCCAACAAGGCTATTCAAGTTGCTATAACTATTGTTGCCCAACTAGGCTACACATTCATACAATACTCTCAACAAAGGCATTCAGGCTGCATTAGAGTGGGCTGAGAAGCAAACTCAGAATGTCCTTTGCTCCAGCAAGAGCTGTCTCGCACTTCGGGGTCTGGGTTCATTCCGTCTTCTCCATTCCATCATTCCATCATTCCATCTTTTATACCTAGCTTGTTTACTCTGAATTCATGCGTATGGTACACTTTACATGATCATGTCAAGAACTTCACATTCCTAATCCATGTTCCATGACTCCATGAAAAATGCAATCCACTGCATTCCTTGCGCCCACTAATGTTCCACCTGGTATCATCAGCAATGATTCACTCTTACATACATTCAAGATCTTCTGTTATCAGTGATACACACATTCTGGCAACGTAAGTTTCCTAGTGGGTCTAACCTAGATATGGTTAGACTAAATGAATGACTGAAAAATAAAAGAGAGAATGCAAAAAAAAAAGTTATTGGATCATTTTTTTTAAATTTGATTTATATGCCACCCTTCTCTGGAGACTCAGGGCGGCTTACAATGCATTAAGCAATTTGGAGAACTACGAATGATGATTGAGAATGGTGACTGATGAGAGGAAAAATGATTACAAAATTATATAAATTTCTACTAAGATATAAAATGGAGGAGGAAGTTGTAAAAGAAACGATGATTAGTTGGGGAAGGAATTTCGGCCACAGGATAGAATTAGAACAGTGGGATAAACTATGGGAAAGGAACTACAAACTCACAACAGCAGTTGCTTACAAAGAAAACCTCTATAAAATGTTTTATAGGTGGCATTTGCCACCAGTGAGATTGGCCAAGATGTATCCCAATTTATCACTTAATTGTTGGAGATGCAACCATAAGTCCAGAACATTGTATCACATGTGGTGGATGTGCCCGATCACAAGGAAGTATTGGTGTCAAATTCAAAAATGGTTGAAAGAAATTACAAAGCAAAAAATAGATTTGAAACCTGAATTGTTTTTATTAGGAATACTGGACCCGAAAATGAACAAAAACCTTCAATACATTGCAAGTATATTGCACATACTTACCGCAGCAAGAATCACATTCGCAAAAAAATTGGAAACAAAAAAATGTACCCTCAGAAAAAACAGTAATTAGGAAAATTCTAGAATGTGCAGAGATGGATAAAATGACTATGGAGTTGAAAGAGAGAGAGGATTTAGAATATTATGAAATATGGAATCAAATGTACAGTTGGTTCGAAAATAGAAATCAGAACAAGAAATGTTTAACTTAATATTGATGAAACTTAAAGTAACTAAACATTAAATAAAGAGATGTAAATATAAATGAGTATAAATGTGTAGATAAGAACAATGAATATTATAATGTCTATATGTGTACATATATATATATATATTGGAGTAATGTGATTATCCTACTATTGAGTAGTAAATAGAAATGATAGAATAGAGAACGACAAAAGCAAAATACGTAAGTCAATATGAAATGCTGTAAAATTACCATTAATGTTATGTAATGTTCAATATGATATGTCTTGACATGTTTTGTTTTTATATATGTGTGATTGTTTTTTGTGTTGTTTTTAAAGACAAACTGTTTAATAAAAATTATTTTTTAAAAAAAGAGAGAATGGTGACTGATGAGAATCTCCTTAGGAAAAAAATATGTTCGCTTTCTATAACATTCTAGTTTTAAGTATACATGGCAAAAGAAATAAATTTAATAAATAATAATAATAAATTCAAAGTATAATTTATTTGAGTATGACGAAAAGTTAATAGTGGAGGATACAAGTGTAATCTAAAATGTGGAACAGATAGTTTTTGGAAGTGTCAAGAATGGCTCTTTGGAAAAGAAGGGGGGAAGTAAATGAGGGTGAAAGGATGATGGCAGGAAGAAAAGTATGAATCATGTATAAAAAGTTTTAGAAGATTTGCAAATGGATATTTTATTTCAGTGTATTGCAGGAGGCAGATATTTTGTGACTACATGTTTTTTCTTGTCTGAAATGAGTAATGTAACTTGTGTTCTATTTGTCAGGTTCTACTGTAAGACTATAGAGCTTACTACAGAGTTAAATGTCTGGAGGCAAGATTTATCGTGGTCTCTGACATGGAGCCTAGAAATTGCATTCTTCCTTTTGGTTTCAGCAACATGCAGTATTTCATTCACCTATTTATTATGTGCCCTTGAGCCATATTTGACTCCAAGTAATCACATAGATTGATTAATTAATTAATTAAATTCCACTCATTAATTCATGCTTTTTACTAGTTACTCGTCCTCTTACACTATTTATTCTTCTTTTCTTTCCAGTTTGAAGCCTTCCATGGCTGTCACCAGATATTGACTTCTGCCCATCATGGCCTTGGTTAATTGGGGCTTTCTCATAGCACTTTTTAAACAAGGTAGAAGAGTAGGCAGATTAGATTAACCCTGTTAGTTGAACATATGCCACGTGAAACATTGTATACTAATGGTAAGGATAGTAGTATTCAGTTTTGACATTTTGACATGGATACCTGCATATGCTACATATAACTTAGTTTTAAAATAATTTCAATTTCAATATACTTCATATGGCAATATACTGATTTTATGCAATTTTCTCAACTTTATATGGAAAGTAATAGACCCTGTTCATGGCTGCTCTATCTGCTGCAGTTGAGCCTGCTTTTGCAGATCACATTTTAAACCAAACAAAATGGCATATTACATGTATGCAAAAATTCTATCCATCCAGAAATTAGGAGTCAAGATATATGTCTATGAATATCCGATTTAATGTTCTCTACTAGAGTTTATTTATTTATTATATTTCTATACCGCCTTTCTCCTGTAGGACTCAAGGCGGTGTACAGTCAAGAAAAATATAGATACACAAACATCATAAAATTGCTAATTAAAATTATTATTATAACATAGTTTGGCCCAATTAAATAGAACCTAAAATAACCTATATAACCTCCTCTTAAAACCATAACTTACCAATCATTTTAAAGATATAGACATAATTAAACCAGTGGTGAAATTCAGTTTTTTTTTACTACTTGATGGCTTGGTGGGCATGGCAGAGGAAGGATACTGCAAAATCTCCATTCCCATCCCACTCCAGAGGAAGGATACTGCAAAATCCCCATTCCCTCCCCACTCCTGGGGGAAGGATATTGCAAAATCTCAATTCCCACCCCACTCTGGGGCCAGTTCTCCGGTTTTCCGAACTACTCAAAATTTCCGCTACCGATTCTCCAGAACCTGTCAGAATCTGCTGAATTTCACCCCTGAATTAGAGGCCTGGAAAACAGAACGATAAGTGACAGACTTACCAATGATTTGTGGTCATTTTTTAAAAATAATATTAACCCAATAATAATTTTGACTATTTCCTTATATTTAACTTCTGACACTTGTAAATCTTGATGGAATATCTGAGTTCTGCCAAATATTTCATTCACCAGCATTGTAAAAAAAAAGTTGATTTAGAGTTTTTGGCTGTTAAAATATCATTCACTCACCAAAAGACAGTAAACGTATAGCCTTTCAAAGGTGCTTTTGATGAGTTTCTCAATCTTTCCAAATAGCTGCTAAAGCTTTTATGATCAGTATGGGACCTATAATTATTGACCTTAATGGAAAAGTACAGAGAAAATACATTGTTAACAAAGGAAAGGAGAGCAATGTCACATGTATGTTTAAATATTTAATGAAACTATATAGGTGCAATCTATTATGTGACAATTTAATTATATGCCAAAAATCTTTGATAAATAATATTGTGGTGGGACAGCTAATTAATTATTTAACAAAGAAATCAATACCTTCATAAATCATAGTTCTCCATGCAGACAGGCATTCTCATAGGTTTTTTCCTTAAAAAAAGTATCTAGGAAACCTTGTTCAAGATTGCAGGAGCAATTTATTTTCAAGCCAGGACAAGTTTGAATTGAGGCTTAATCATGTCCTTGACAGGCATAAATTATGTTTACCTTATTTTTTTGTTCACTGAATGGCAAGCACTGCGTCATGTGTGTTTTTATCCCTCTAATTTCTTACTAAGAACGAAATACCTCATTATGGCAACACCCAGGGTGTTTTGCTCTACAGTATATTTTGAACACAGATGGTAACAAATTAGACAATGTTTAATTATTATTCCCTCAAAGTATATATAATTTTTCATGTTATAGAATTGTTTTTATAAACGGATGCAATCATACATACATACATACATACATACATAACATACATATCATCCTCTTCTCTTTTTGAGTAAGCAATGTTACATAGAATACAGAAAAGGAATAAGAAATAAGTCAAAAAAGTCAATGCTAGATACTAAATAAAACAAATAAAAAGGAAACAGAAAAATATTTTATACTAACACAATGTACCAAATGTACCATATATTTATTTCTAGCTTTGCAAACTTTCTTTTGCTTCTACTACATCCATGTTCTGTCTTTTGTTCTTTCAAACTTCCCACTTCTTTTTCAGGATTACATCTCTCTCATCTAACCACTAAACAGATTGACACTATGTGAAAAAAGTACTTTCTTTTCTCAGTTATAAGTCTTATTTAGTCAGATTCACTAAATGACATTGATTGTAATGTTTGTGAAAGGGGGAAAAATCTTCCCTATCTATTTTCTCCATTCCTAGCAAGATTTTATATACTGTACCTCAATTATGTCCCCCTTTATTTGCATTTTTCCTGGAGTTGAAAACTTCCAAAAGTTTTATTTTTTTCTTCATGTGATAGGTTTCATGCCCCTGATAATTTTGCACTTCAACTACATGCACTTCTATCTTTATTATATGCTTCCTCAAGTGCTGTACTCAGAACTAAACTGAACACTTGTTGATGAAGGTACTTTTGTATGATTTGTATCTGCATCACATTCTTACTAGTTGTATTTTCCATCCTTTTCTTAATGATCCCTCTAATGGAATTTGCTCTTTTCACAGATACTACAGATACATGTTCACTGAATTACCCATTATAACTCCAAGATATTTTTCCTTTGTAATTAATCACAGTGTGTATGTGAAATCAGGCTAACTAACCCAGAGTGTCACTTTATAATAACTCTTATTGAATTACAGTAAACTGCATTGCAATCAGTTTGTATTACCCCAAATAATTTGAATGATATATAAATTTAGAGAACTCTTACTTTTAGGTCAAGAGCAAGTCAAATGCACTTGTCCATTTCCTAATACAAGATTGTTAACTCTTGTAGTTTCCTGGTCCCTATTAGAGAACTGTGCTAGCCTTTTTCTTACTTTACTAATGCCAACCACTAAAATCTAATTACAGATGGGGAGGGCAGGGGCAGGATGGGGGGGTTAGATCTGTTGTTAATTGATCAACCACCTCAATTGTGATGCTCCCCTATTGAGGCTCCAAGATAACTGGCATAGCCAGGTCTTTAGGCCCTTATGAAAGGTCAGGAGGGTTGGAGCTGACAATACATTGGGCAGCCAGATGTTCCAGAGGGCAGGTGCAACAACAGAGAAGGCTCTTCTCCTGAACCCCACCAACTGGAATAATTGGGCCAACAGCATTCTTCCTCTATTGACATGGGTAGGACAGGTCAATCACAGTGGGATGAGACGGTCCCTCAAGTACCCTGGATCCACGCCATGAAGGAATTTAAGGAATCTGTGATTACCAACACCTTCAATTGCACTGGGAATCAGAGTGGCAACCCATGGAGCTCGCCAAGCAGTGGTGTTACATGGGCCATTCATTGAGCCCCAAGACCCGCCTACCCCACAGCACTCTGCACCAGCTGTAACTTCAAAATGCTCTTCGAGGATAGCCCCATGTACAGCGCATTACAATAGTCCAGCCATGAGATGAGTAGGCCCTGAATGACTGAGCTCAGGGATTCCTGATTCAGCAAAGTCCGCAACTATATATCCTCAAATAAATGAGCATATCATGGAAGTCAAAACAAATTAGCTGTTATCAATCTGCTCTTATATGGAAGATTATACAGTACTTTCTCAAAATGAGTAAGCATACATGTTTATATTGGAAAGACTCTGGAAAGAGGATGTTTGTTGGCACAAAATCTAAACTGGCTTTTAAGATGTCTCATCTATTTATAAAAACAAAATCCTGTACAAAAATGGCAACAACCTCATTATATAATAATATGTATAGATCTAGGGATTCTGACCATGGCTGGAATGTAAGAATGGAACCCACAACTCACTCTACTCTGAAATTGTTCAGTTATTTTCGGTAATTTACTGCACATTTCTCTGCTATCAATGCCTGCCAGTAAAAAAGAAAGTGCCAAAGTAGGTCAATGATATAAACTTACCAACTCACTTGACCTACTTTTCATTCCCTGCAGTATGAGAATAACACAGCAGCAGCACTCCAGAGCAAGCAGACAGCAAAGAGAGAGCTTGCATATGTTAAGATTCAGAATGTTCATAGAGATTATTGTGTTCCGTTAAGAAAAACTGGAATCCTATAGAGAGAGTAATCATTATTCCCTGTTCCACTTGCTCCTGAATGACAGCAATCTATCCTTCCTGCGTTATTCTTTTGTTTCTACACCATTTCTCTTTTTATTATTTTTGATGTTTCTATAAGAGTAGAAATCAGTAGCAGTATTTCTTCTCCCATCATTCTGACCGCGGGCGTACTAAGGATACTGAAAATGTGCTCCTATTTGCATTTTCTTAAGCTTCTAAATGATGGGAGAGATTGGTCTCCAGTATTTTGCTTAGCTTGTTCTGTCCATCAAATCTAATCTAGGAATAATAATAACAGAAGTTTGGAAGGGAAGCAAAATCCTATAATTTTGGAAACATTATATCCTTTGCCCAAACTCTTTAATGGGAAGTTATAAAAGATCTGCAGACAAAACAATTTGCAAGAACTGCTGGGAAGCATTAGCAACCATTCAATGTATATGCCTTTTGTCAATATATACAATTTAATTATCCATTTTGAATAATATGCACTTTAGCTACTTACACTACCACATCTAAGTAGATTTAATAGATATGTATAATAGATAGGAGTTTAAAGTAATATGCACTATACATTTTTGTTGAATCTACCGAACATGAATATGTTCAGTAAGTGGTTGAAGTTAATCTTCTGATAGTACTGATTTTTGTGTTTTCTTTCACCTCCCAGAAGCATCTATATATCTAATAATAAAAGTCCATGAATTCTGTTATTTTAATATTTATCTAATAGAATACTTTCACCAAATAATGTACTTTAAAATGACTCAGTTGTCTCAAGGTTACTAATAATATAATCTTATAGACAAGGTTTTCCAAAAATGCATATTTGTCTTCTTTTTGGTAAATTTTTAGAATAATAAAACAGTGAACCAGAATTTTTCAGTATATCAAAAAAGAGCTTATTTTGAAAGGCCATGTTGGTGGACTTAAAGAATTATAGAGAAAATTACATAGTGTCTCTGTAGCTCCTAATCAAGAAAGAAGAAGGAATTAAAATTTCACAGCATGTATTTAATGCTCAGATAGATTCAGTACTATATTCTGTTTATATTCTTCATATAATTTAAACTAGAATTATTTCTAATTCCGATGGAAGTAAACCCTAACTCTTGTACTTAAATAAAATGTGACATATATAACTTGAAAAAAATCTATACTTTCTAAATTGATACATTTGACTGAGAACTTCTGGGCAGATTTTTTTTCCAAAGCTCAGCCAAAAATAATGGGTTACCCTCTGCACAAAGTATGTCTTTTTACAAGAAATAGTGGGTTCACTAAAAAAAAAAAACTTATCTACTAGCAATATTGTCTGATTTTTTCAGAGGTAATTATACACTCATTGCTTTTTGACATTGTAGCACTATAGTTAGCATACTTGAATTTAACAGAGTAGTAGACAACTTTTATGTTTGCTTGTCTTTATTTCATATCTGATACCAGCATTTTTGAAACTATAACTCTTGAACTAAGACTCTTTTTAAAAAAATAAAATAAAAGTGAGAAGAATAATTGATTGTTGGGGCCTAACTGCAGGAACTACAGTGGCTAAGACCCTTCGATCGACACTGAGCTTGTCGATCGAAGGGTCGGCAGTTCAGCGGTTCGAATCCCTAGTGCCGTGTAATGGGGTGAGCTCCCTAGAGTTGGAAATAACTAGCCATATGTGCAAGGGGAACATTTACCTTTACTTTTAACTGCAGGAATAATGCCTTAAACTTAGACAAGGTTTTTATTAATAGCAGACAGACTGAAAATCACAATTTGGAAAAACAAGAAATATTTATGGGTTTTAACATTATATTTTATGTCAAAAATGATTTACCTTGTTGTAGCACCTCATATGCCACAAGTTTTAAAAGGATCTACAAATCTACAGAATAAATTTCTTTGACTCCTATCTTGAACAAACTGGAATTATTATATACACTATTCTTTTTTTTTAACCTGAAAGCATAAAAAGTATGAATCAGCCTATTAAGATCAAGCCAGAAACATATTACTTTGGAAAGTTCAAAAGCTTTAAATTCTCTTCCTATTTGGTTTTGGTTTTTGAATTTCAAGGCATACTTCCAACATGATTTCAAGTTTCAAATTCTGTCATAACTCTAAATGAAAGGAAACTGAAAACTTTATTACAATAATATAAAAGCTTCACATCACAGTTTTGGCAATTGCTAATTTTGACCTTTATCCATTTGATTTCTGATTCCTAGAAATGTAGTTTGTTTATATAAGTATAAAAGGTATAATGAATTTTATAACAAACTACAATGTTGCAAAAAGCATATTTCTATCAATTTCTGAAAATCCTTCAAAATAACCATATAATGAAGGAGAACAGACGTCCTCAAAACTTTATGCAATTGTTTCTTTAATGAACAAGAAAGAAAAGAAAATTGAAATATTTTTTATTGAGCATATCTGTTTTGTACATACAAAGTAATTAAGATAATTATTTTAATATAAATAAAATCTATTCAAAATAAACATTGAAAATTGGGATTATATGGTAATAACAAAAATTAAATCATGTACATGTTCCTGCTTTGAAAAAGAATATGAAGAATTGGTCTTGACTTTTCATAGCAGAACACAGAGCCTCTCTGATAGTCTTTCAAGTTTTTCAAGCTTTTTTCCTAATATATACAAAAATTAGATTCATATATGTTCTGAAGTCATATTAATTTTAAGTTAACCTTTACTGATTCTTCTATTTGCTGCCATATTTCTATGAGCAGTTCCTATAGCCTTCCAGTTTATAATGACTAGAGTGCTGATTTTTTTTTCTAGTACTAGAAGTTCTTGTGAATAGAAAATACTTTCAAGGCATTTTGGATTTGGAATCTCTACTGTACAGTATTTCAGTACATTTCTTCAATCTTTCTTCATCTTCTTTGAAGACATTACTGTTGATTTATCCATACTATTATCCAATTAGTTTAGCATACCAATTTGTGGTTGGAATCTCCTTATGAGCTCAGAGGTATTTTTGGAACATTCCTCATATTTTTTTTTAAATGGTGATATATGTTCAAGGTCATATAGTGGAAACTGGTTGGGTGGTCTCCTCCTCCTCCTCCTCTCATCATCTGTTCTACAATTAGCATTTGGTCATGTCTTTAATCCTATTTCTTAATTCCTCCACTTTTTTTGAAGCAATAATATAGTACTGTTGATTTCTCTATCTGAAGTGTCCATGTATGAAAGCATAGTTTTCTTATTTAAAACTAATATTAGCTATGAAGAAATAACTAGAGTGGCAGAAATAGAAAAATAGCTGCCCTGCTACATTTTACTCTCCTAAGACATACAATCCAATTATGTATTTCTCAATAATATTTCCACACTTGGCATCCCAATATGCAGTCATTAATAGCAGATCTTTGATGCATATTCTATCAATTTCAAACTGAATTTGAAGAAAAACTAATGTGGTTGGAACATGACTTGGATGACTGCCATATTATAACTGTTGTCCATAATTGATATATTTGGTCATTGATTTCACAATAGTCAAGTTCTATTGTTGTTCTACCCTTCCTAATTAGAAAAGCAACAATACATGTCCTGTGTAATACACTGTTATTCCTAATGAAAGTGTCCAATCCCTGTCAATTCACTGATGCTTAAGATCTCAATTTATAGTCGTTTTATTTCATCCTTCACTGTGTTCATCTTCCTGCATTAATGCTTCTTAGTTCCATGTTCCTACTCCAAAGCAGCTTCAGATTTTCTTGTTTTTGTATGTATGGTATCATCAAAAACTAAGTGTCCCCAAATCTTTAATCTAACCACATTGTAAGCAGTCCAAAAGATCCTCATCTCTTCCTCAGTAGCATGTTGAGTGCAATCTGACCCAGAGGCCATTATATAACACTATATTGTTAATCATTTTATGTTCTCTATTTTTATGTGCTATTCTTAGCAAAACTACAGGAGTGGTTTATCATACTTCTCTCCTGCAATATGAATTGATCATCCATTTTCCTATCTTGTATTGTCCAATATTAATGCTTGTTTGCTTTAGCTGGACAACTGGCATGACTTTCATGGTTTAGGTGACCCTGATATACTTTGGGGATGCATTCCACGTTCTTTCCTCTTTCTTCTCAGGAACAGTTTTCCCCATTTCCATGTTTAGGCAACACAGCAGGCCTAGGGAAGGGAGAGAAGGATCGTACTGCCTTGTCAACAATAAAAAATGATGATTAAAGGTTTAGCATTAGCTCAAATTTATCAATGAATTCCTTAACATGCTAAGTATCAAGTTTAGCTCATGCTAAACTCCATATTATTTATAGTTCCCCAAAATGTCATTATTCCATTGTAGTGCTATGTGAGAACCCAGAACATCTATAAAAGCCTTCATATGCTGAGTTCATTTCAATTCATTTCTGTTGCTTTGTCAAATTGACACTACTAAAATAAAAGTTTATTGAAGGGCTATAATGCTATGTGGCAATGACCTTGGGAGACAGGAGGAAGAGACATGCTGGTTGTGTAGTCTTCAGCTTTTCCTCCTATTACCCCAAGGTCTTTTCTATATAACATTACAAGGGCTACACACCTTGAGAGCTCATAAAGCCCTGCCAAAACTAGTAAAAGGTTTGCTTTTGCCATCAAATACTAATTCTATAGTAATGTTCAACTTTTTAAATACATAAACCAGCCAAAAAACAACAAGCTAATTTGTTTTGGCTCCTCCAGTTAATGTGCCACATATTTTTCATGTCTAATATTAATGGGAAAAGAACATATCTAAAAAAGATCTTGTAATAAATGAGACCGCTTTTAATATGATTCTCCTTCTTCTTACCTGCCTAACATGCAAGAACTTATCAGTGAAAGTTTAGCTTCCAGTAATTAAATTTATTATATCAAGGTTTACACCAATATGCTAATAACTCCATTAATCTTGTATCTTTCTATGTAAATCTGGAGCCCAGATGTTGCATCATTTGCAAATATTGCAATTAAAACATTTTATCACTCACAGTTATGCAAAGGAGCAGCAGACTGGAAAATGGGCAAAATTGCTTGGCTAGGACATTACCATAGCAACGCATTGACCTCCATTGAATTTGTTACAAGGGAAGATTCTGCTATTAATTATCATGATCAGAAATAATCCGAGTCTTCTTTTTTCCCATCTTAATATGGGCATTTCTAAATTATCATAAATCTCAGATTTTAAGAGTCAAGGTTCCAGCCCCAAATCATTAAAAGCTATAATCCTTAAACACTGAGAGAAAAAGAGGATAGCAGAAGAATGTCATTTATCAAATGTGCACAAGGTACCTCTTTAACTTTTTGTACTCTAAGCACTCTGTCAGACATGCTTCAAAGTACATATTCATTATTGCTCATTTTAGCTATTGACCTGTCTGCATTATGTGTGTCAGCAATTATCTCTTATTTTAAAAAGCCATCATTAATTAGGGGCAAACTAATCACCACAAGACCTTTGAAACAGATAAATGTCTTTCTTTGTCAGACTTTCACATTTTTGCTGAACAAAATTATTATTTCCCTGACATTCTATAAAAAAGTTGCTATTCACTTATAGGATACACGTACACCGAAAATAAACCTTGAACACTCTTCTGGACTGCTGTAAACCCATGGTTTATTGTGATAATTTATGGGATTAGAAATAGCTTTGTCATTAAAACTATAATAACTACAACATTTGAATTTATTCTTCAGTTTATGTGATTTAAAAAAATATATATATATATATATATATATATATATATTTGTTTATGTAAGTTTTCACGGGTATGTATGTGTGTATAGTTAATATTTCGGGTTTCTTCCCGTGTAATTGTGGATATATCCCTAAAAGGGTAGAAGCGACGTTTCGGCAGAATCCCATCTGCCATCATCAGGCTTATGCCAGTAGTCATTTTGCACTAACTGACGTTGGAATTTCAAATCTGGTGCTGGTATTCTGGGATGGCTCCACCTTTTCATTCTGATTGGTTGGGAGTCCCAGTATGTGTTTATTGGCTTGACTTCGGGTGTATGGTCGGTTTTTCTCCACTAGGTGGCAGGGCTTTATCTTTGTGGCTGGTTTGAATATGATTTGGTTGGGATTTTTTTGTGCAATGTTTGGTCCATGTTCCACATATGGTGTCAAGATTCGTCTATCTATGAGAGCAGGTTTCCAAATAGTAGGCAGACGTGAAGTGTCATCCCGTTTATTCATGCAATATGGTCTTCTTTCCATTTCTATTGCTTCTCTGATTATCCTGCCATTGAGATGTTCTATTTTTGCAACTGTTTTTGTTTTATTAAAATTAATGTTGTGTCCTGTTGTATTTATATGTTGAACTAATGATGATGTGTGTTCTTGCTTTTGTATTGAGTTTTTGTGTTCCTCGATGCGAACACTCATTCTTCTGTTGGTCTGTCCAATGTATGTTGATGGGCAGGAAGCACATGGGATTTCATATATGCCTTGATCTTCTAATTCTATTTTGTCTTTGGGGTTTCTCAGAATGGACGATATCTTTCTATCTGTGCAAAATATGGTTTTGATGTTGTGTTTTTGTAGTACTTTGCTAATTTTATCTGTTGTTCCCCTTATATAGGGCAAGATGGCTTTCCCATTGTTTTGTTCCTCTTGTTGTTTTTTATTCTGTCTTGGTGTTGTATGTTTGATCATATTGATGACTTTATTTCTACAGAACCCATTTGATGTCAGTACATTAGTTAGTGTATATAATTCAGTTTGTAAATGTACTTCATCAGCCAGACGTTTAGTTCTTGTGGTTAATGTTTTGCCAAACATTAGGCATAAGCCTGATGATGGCAGATGGGATTCTGCCGAAACGTCGCTTCTACCCTTTTAGGGATATATCCACAATTACACGGGAAGAAACCCGAAATATTAACTATACACACACACACACACACACACACACACACACACACACACACACACACACACACACACATATATATATATATATATATATATATATATATATATATATATATATATATATATATATATATATATATATATATATATATATATATATATATATCAGCAAAGGTTTTCCAGTAAAGGTTCAACTATAAAGGGCCACAACACAGGATTGGTAGTTTATCATTTTTTGAAGTGAAGCAATGAACAATTCCACTGAAGCAATTTAGTCTGGACAAATCAGAAAGATGGGAGGGAAATTCAATTCCTTATTCCTACATTCAACTGGACAAGAGATCCCACATAGGAATTTCACATGGAGAGGCAGGATTTTATCCGAATCCTCAACTCGCATCCGTTCTGTGACATGGCAACAACCTCCATTATTCCAAAATGTTATTCTAGTGCCTAATTATTTAAGCTGTGGATAGATTATATAATGTAAGTAACTCATAATTTGTGACTTAAATGGATTCTCATTGTGATATGAGAGTTATTGTTATATTAGCTTCAACTATTTATCTATACATACAAAGGTCATATCTAATCAGTTTAGTCTAGTGGTTAAGACTAGAAAGTGGAAGATTCAGGTCCTGCCTTAGCAATGTAAGTTGGCTGAGTAACTTTGGGCCAGTCACTTTCTCTCAGCCCAACCCTCTTAATAGGGTCGTTGTTGTAGGGAACATAGGAAGGGGAAGGTGCATTGAATATGTTTTCTGCCTTGAGTTATTTGTAGAAATAACAAAGGCAGGATACAGATAGATAGATAGATAGATAGATAGATAGATAGATAGATAGATAGATAGATAGATAGATAGATAGATAGATAGATAGATAGATAGCACAATCTGAATTTCAAATAATTAACATTTCAGTCAATATTAAACAGCATTAACTGGTAAGTAGATAATTGGTGATTAACAAGAAAATTGCTTTGCAGAAGTCATAAGAATAAATGCATAAATATAGTTAATGATATGTTAGATTTGGAATTAAATTCAAAAAGGGTGACTGAAATCAGGAACTCTTTTCTTCTGCTCAAATGCTTATGTGGTCAATTCTACACCTGTCCAATCCTAACTCTATATGAATTGGAGATCAGTTTGTGCTGTGGCCACTACTTTTTGCCTGTCAGTTGTTATTAATCTTACAAGCTGGTGTATGCCATAGCAGAAGGCATACATTAATTATTATTGCTTGGGAAATAGGCAAGTAAACAGTGGTAGCTGGAAAACAACCCGATTACTTCAGCAAGCCTCCCTCCTTCTCAATTTCTGGGAAGAAAATTATATCCAGACTATGCTAGAAATGCCACTTCGAAGCCATTAGTTTTGTCTGTAAGGGGGATGTCTACCTCTTTAGCCCCATTATTATTTTACTTTCGTCTGCAAAACAGAGGGAGAAATGTCAGTCTGTGTGAACGTTTAGAAAAATAACTTGCTAAAAGACTTTAGAATTTGTGAGGTTTCAAAAAGTAATATATGCAAGAACTGGATAAATTCAAGATGAATAGGACAGAGGTTAGTCCCTCTCTTAAATAAACAGAGACTAGTCTAAATAAAATAATAATCTTTTAAAAATCATGTTGAATTATCATTTGAGAAAATACAATTAAGAAAAATAGGGCAATTGTCAGATTTTGAGGGCCTTTTATTGTTTTTATTGTGAAAAAGATGTACCAAATTTGTATGGTGGGTGGTTTCAGCAAAAAATTTTTGAGGATTCAGCCATGTCTTTGATTTCAGCTATGGTGATATTCTCTCCAGATCCTATATTCCACGACATTCCTTGGTGAATTTCAAACTCTTTTTAGTCTTGTTCATCCTGAACAAATTTATAAGAAGAAAGAACCGTCACAATTTTGTCTATCCATCTCATCCCCCACACACACTTGGGCAGCAAGGGGAAAGTGGGACAGTCCTTGTTAATTTTGCCTGAATTTAAAACAATAATTGTTTTCATATTTTCCATTGTTTTATTGGGGAACTTAAAAGCCTAACCTTTCACCATTCTACCATTCCATGAAGGGCTTTAACCCTCTGACCTACATATGATATGTAGGAGGATTCCTGCCACAACGCACAGTAGACAATTGGAGTGGAAATATTTGCCTAGAAGTGCAACAGGAAAATCAAACAGCACCAATTAACCAAATGCAAGTCAGAAACACTATTTTTACAATGTAGATGAAAATGTTTATGGAGATTGCTTTTCATATGAATTGGGAGAGGAGGAGGATAATACCTGTCCTTGAAAAATGGTCAATGGCCTGCACTTGTACTGGAACAAGTTGTTTGTACAGTTCTTTGAAAAGAATAAACAGTAGTTAATAAAAAGTTAACTTAAAGTCAATATAATAATTACAGTATAAACTAATAACAAAAATGTAGAGTTATACTTTTCCAACAACTATTAAGAGCCATGGTGGCGCAGTGGTTAGAATGCAGTATTGCAGGCTAATTCTGCTGACTGCCAACTGCCAGTAGTTTGGCAGTTCGAGTCTCATCGGCTCAAGATTGATTCAGCCTTCCATCCTTCTGAGGTCAGTAAAATGAGGATGCAGATTGTTGGGGACAATATGCTACATCTGTAAACCACTTAGAGAGCTCTGTAAAGCAATTTGAAGCGGTATATAAGTCTGCTATTGCTATTATCTATGGCATCACATTGCTTTAAATAAACTGTTTAAACTTGTTTTAAATAATTAAAATGCTTGCTTATTCATAGCCTATTTTTACTGAAAGGGATAGAAATAAATGTTTGTGGGATGTCTGCTTTATGTCAAAATTATCCAGGTTAATGCTATGTATTTTAACTTGGAAGATTAAAAGTAATTCTTCACTGTTCTGCCCTAAGCAAAAAATACCCTGGGCCAGCCCTTCTCATTCAAAAGTTCTAGCTAAAAATATTACGTTTTCTTTGTTTGTATGGAATAACATGGATATATCGATAATTCCCTGGGGTGTCCACTATATTATTATACAATGATAGTGCTCTCTGTATAATATAAGGAGCCTGAGTGGCGCAGCAGACTAATGCTACTGTTAAAGGTAGTATTTAGCTTCCAGCTGCCTGCAATTACTGAGAGTTCAATTCTCACCAGGCTCAAGGTTGACTCAGCCTTCCATCCTTTCTAAGGTAGATAAAATGAGGACCCGGTTTGTGGGGGCAATAAGCTGACTTTGTATAAAATATACAAAAGTATGAAGGCTATTGCTTAACGCATTGTAAGCCACCCTGAGTCTCCGGAGAAGGGCAGCATATAAATATAAATATAAATATAAATATAAATATAAATATAAATATAAATATAAATAAATAAATAAATAATATGCAGCTTCTTTATGGAAATATTTACTCACTAAGGTGACATAATATGGAGATGAGAAAAAAGCTATGTTGATGTGTTGTAGGATTTTTTTAAAAAAAATTGGTTTTTTTCTTGTTTTGTTTCCACTAAATCGGTTTTATCCCCCTGCTAAGAAGGCAACCTTTAAGTGGGATTTCAGACCATTTCAGTTCTCCCATTCATGAAATTCGACTATGAAGTTTTGCACATCACATGCGGGAACATTCATGCTGACATAAAACTGATGTAGAAAATTAAACACGGAAACACTAAATATTTTATTGGTTGCATAACTGAACTGTGTATAAAATATACTGTGTATACAATAGTACTCTGTATTTTAAAAATATCCATAATTTAGATATTATGTTAGCATAATGCTTATAAAACAATCAGTGGAATGACACTGGAGGCTTTTAAGAAGACATTGGACAACCATTTGTCTGAAATAGTAAAAGGTTTCCTGCTTGGGCAGAGGGTTGGACTAGAAGACCTGCAATGTTCCTTCCAACTCTCTTATTTTGTTATTCTGTAAAGTGTGTCACCTTCATAGCACGTCTTGGGGCATCATGGAAAAGGTAATATATGAGAAAATGGGTGAGAATTTCTATGTCCCTGGAACCACAAGAGCAAAGTCTCTGTGAATAAGAGGTCCCATGAAATCTTCCCTCCAGGAACTGATGGGAGGGCATCAAATCAGAGTCTGGAAAAGGCTCATTTATATTTGATTAATGCTAAATTGTATAAGCACCTTGCATTACAGGTCTTGCAACTGTCTGACAATTGGCAATAGAATTCAGGAGCAGTGGTAGTAACATTTTAGGGATCAATGTCCCTGATTCTCTCTCTTACTATTGATTTGGCCTTCTCCAGGGTTAATTGGCCTAAATATTCATGAGAGAGACCAAGACTGCTAGGTTCTGCTGTCCAGGTGTGGTACCAATGAAATTGGTAATTGTTTGACAGCGCAGAGGCATCAGGGCTATAGGATCAAACATTATTCTAAGACCTGAGATTAGATTCCTAGTCCAGGCCTGATTACACCAAACATTTCCAAATGTAAGGGTCATGCTGGTAAATTTTATGTTTATTATTTTTAATGGATGCTAACCCTTCACTCACATATTAGGTGGCCAAACATTTTCTCCAAGTTATACAAGTGTGCAACCTTGTTAATTAGATACTCTGTTTTATTGTTCTATTATTATTATCCCCTTCCCTAATAACTATACTAAAATATTTCTCCTTTACTGTACTCTTTTATTGTAAAAGCTGGTCAAAGACTGTGATAAAGATATCTGAAAATGTGTCACTTTCATTTTTCTCCCCATATGATACTTCTTTACAAAAAAGATTAAGTTCTTTAGCAATTTGATTCATGGAAATATTATCCAGAATTCTTTGCACTTTGTAACCTGAGAAAGGGCGAAAATAAAACATTGCCCAAGTTAATCCTCTGTAACCAAGTTTTAGAATGCCCTTGACCTGGAACATTCAAATATATTTAAAAAGTTAAATAGTTTGAAGTAGGCTCACTTAATTAAAGCCTTACCAAGACTTTGTAAGTGGGATTTAATTTTTTATAGTAATTAGAATTTGGGAGTAAAGGACAAGTGACAGGACGTTACTCTTTTCTTTCACAAACATCACCCAAGATATAAAGAGGATAAGTGCAGTTTCATCAGCATTAATCCTACAAAAGAAAAGAGAGAAGCCATTTAGAAACACTTTACATACTTTATTTTTACTAGAAATGTACAGCACTAATTGCTGGTTTCAGAAATGTCCTTATTATCTATGATGGGAACTTTCCCCTTGGCAGCATCTACTACTCTTTCCTTAATTTAAAAGTATTATTAGTCCCTGCAATAATTTTCTAATGTATCACTTAAAAGACTTGGAACATATTTCATTATCTATTTTATTTAAAGTTATTTAAGGGCCCTGTTTCTTGCCTAAGGCACACAATCATTTTATATAGTGCTCAACTCCCATTACAAAAATATCCAGGATCTTTTCTAGAGAACTAGTGTCAGATAAGCTTTATATGCAATTATCATAATTAATATTTTAAGATTGTATTCAGTCAAAATTTTTAATTGGGTAACTTTCTGTTCTAAGTTATGTCCTTTTTAAAAAAAAAAGTATAGTGTATGCCTATTTCCTCAGCTCTTTTAGAATCTGTGCCTATTAATCTGTGGGAGGTGGGGACTTATATAAGGAAAAACTTTGCCTGTCAATTTCATCTACTTCTGTGTGAAGTATGTATGTATGTGTGTTTTAAATCAAGGATAGATAATTCCAAGGATTGTTAAAGAAGAAACATGCAGTAAAGCAAAATTTGGATTTGGACCATGGTCAAATTGACAACCTCCAAAGTGGCCTGGTCTAAATGATTCCAGCTGTTTCCCAGATTTAGTGAATGAGTTCCACATTTAATAAATTCAACCCTACTTCAAAGATGTTTTTACTATGAAAGATATTTTCAGTTGTGGATAGCAATGGCTGCCAGAGAGGTTTCACAATGGTACTTAATATGTCTTGAGATTTTTCAGGGAAATTTGGATCTTAGAATACTGCTGCTGTTTGGCTGTTCCTGTTCCACTACCAGAAAAGACATTTCATTTCTCATTAGCAGCTTGGGGTTGAAGACCTTTAGTGAATTGGGGTTCTCATTGAGTTCTATCTCATAGGCAACTTCTCTGTTGCTATTAGAGTAAGACTTTCATCATTTCTTGTAGTTCCTAAACCAATCAAATATTAACCTTATAGTTGGACAGTCCTACTTATTTGTATTTCTTTACTTATTTGTAACTTTCCTGGTTACAATAACTCTGTCTGACACTTTTTTCTTCAATCCTTTTCTGTCTTCTTTGATTTCTACTTCCAAACATCAAGTGATGAATGTGTTTGATAATTTCTAAATTTATTAACTGAGTATAAAATACTTATCAGCTACTCCATACTGATGAGAAAGTCTTGTAAACAATTGTAACCAATGATCACAGGTTTCACATTTGTTTGATTGTAAGCAAGATTCAATAGCTCATGGTCTAAAAGTTATTGTTATTGTTTGTCAAAACTCAGCTCATCTTTAAAATATCAGAAAGTGAGAGTACAGTATTTAATGAATATGTTCTCCCGAATATAACTCCTCCACTTGCAGTTATTAAGCTCTCCAAACCAAAACTGTGTCATATAACACATCCTAATTCAGGAAAGATGTTGAAGTCAGTACTTGAGCTGTTTTCTAAATTTGGAAAGAATTAGGTTTTGTTGCTATAGAAACGTCTGATGTTCCTTTATTCTTTTGGGAACTGTGAAAATTGCACAAGTAAAAATAACACCGTCAGTCCACTTGGTGGAGTAGGAAGCATTAGAAATAAGTTAACAGTATAATCGATCTAGATAATGATCTTTCTTTGTAATGTAAAAATCTTGAAAACACTTCTTGTCCTCTCAGTTTGTTGTAATTTTTGTATGCATGTCTCTGAATTCATTTTAATTTTTTGTAAAATTAACAATTTCATATATAAAATCACTGGCCTGGTTTTTTCTCCTAAAGTTATAGAAAGACTGTGTGTTATTTGCTATCAAGTTTCTGCATTGTGAATAGTTGGAGTTTAATGTCATATGACATTGGAATATCTTTTTGAGCTCATAAAATAAAAAGCCAAATTTTATATAACTGTAGAGGTTATATCAAGCTTTTGCCTGCAAAGAGCAAAAGCAGTCTGAGGCAGTCAATGTGACTAGAAATAGGACAGATCTTCTACTCTCTTTCTCCCCTTATCTCTTCCACACTATTAATCACATTACAAAAGTCAAAATGTGGTCTGTTTAATCTTACCTTAACACAATATATAAAGTTCTCCCACTCAGAGCAGCATTTTTGCTATTCTTTGTTTTGCACTTCCTAAAAGTGTCAGTTTCTTACATATATATCTGGATGGTAGAGTAGGACAAGAGTATGTTGGCTTGCAATGTAATTTAAACACAGATAATCAAGCTTGAATAGAATAGTATGACCATGATCTAAGTAAACACATCTTTTACCGAATTTGGGTCAAAAACAGGTCAACTGAAGGTTCTGACTTTCTGGAAAACTGGCATGCAGCACAGGAACAGCTAAAGAAAGTAATCTATTCCTTTTCCATCTTATCAGAAAGCATTCCATAGAACAGGGGTGTCAAACTCACAGCGTCATGTTGTCGTCACATGACATATCATGACT
Source organism: Pantherophis guttatus (assembly GCF_059756535.1). NCBI lineage: Eukaryota > Metazoa > Chordata > Lepidosauria > Squamata > Colubridae > Pantherophis > Pantherophis guttatus. The sequence continues at coordinate 46,113,664 of NC_142067.1, read as the reverse complement.
TCCCCCCTTCACTAAAATGGGTGGGCGTGGCCAGCACATGACACATCCAGCCTACACGCCACGAGTTTGACACCCCTGCCATTGAAGCTGCAACTAGTCAAAGTCATATTGTAAACTGAGGAGATTGGGTGATTTAGGAAGAATGTATGAGGACTGAATTGGAAAACAAATATATTAAAAGTGAGTCAGGAGGCTGGGAAAAAAAACAAAGAACCTATGATTGGAATGAGCTAATGATAATCTCAAAAAGGGGGAAGGGAGGAGTTTAAAGAAGAAAAGGCAATATATGATTGGTGTATGACTGGTGGAAGCATAAATGGCTTGAAAAGTGCAAAAAATGTATAAAGTGATATAACGAATAGCACAAGGTATGGTAGATTTAATTAATTTTCATTTTATTTTCTGTTCTGCTTTTAAATTTTTTTTTGCTTACTACCTTACTCTTTTTCTGTGTTTGTGTAATGTTGCTAATGGAAATAGCATGATCAGCATTTATATACGGATCAGGGCAAACAGTTCTGTTCCTAAATTAGTTGAGCTGTTGAAAGGCTTCCAAAGTTATAGAAGAATCCAATTGATAAGAGCTATTGATGAGCATTAAAAACCATGACAATGAAACTGTCATACTATTGGAGATACTTGGGTTTAATTGCTCAGTGGAGTCTTTTCAGCAGCTGAAAAATGTAGTCAAATGCAAAGAAGGTAAGAAATATACCTGTTTATGGAAATATACTAGCTAAAGCAGGGGTGTCAAATTCGCAATTCGTGAGGCCAAGCCCACCCCCGTTTTAGCAAAAGGAAAAAAGTTGCAATACATCATGTGACAACAACATGATGCCGCGAGTTTGACACCCCTGAGTTAAGGACATCTATTAGGTATGGAGAGTTGCAAAACAGCTCCATAGTTCTTACATTTTCATTGTAAAATATAGTAATTTGTAAAATTGTTCTTGACATGTAATTTTAATAGAATAGTGTTTTTTCCAGTAAATTTTGATATAGTTTATACTTTTAAAATATTATTTGGCTATTTATTTCAAGGGTAATCCTTTTTATTCTCTTCTGAGCAGTTTTTCCAAAACTCTCATAACCCAGGATAAAGAAAAAAAAACTTCTATGGAAAGAAGCAGCAATAGTTGTAATACCTGTATTATATGCAAGTGTAAGGTTACCTGCAAATAAAGTCACTGAATGCATTACTATCATTATTTCTAAAGCAAATAAATATCACAGATTAATTCACAATCAAGGAATTACATGTATGGCAATTCAGGTTCCTTATCTGAATAATAACTATTCATAATGGAAAAAAATTAGAAATATTGTGTCCATTAGCCATAGATATGTTAGTCAAAAGGAATATACGACTGCTAATATCTTTTGAAAAATATGTTTTGCAAATGTAACTAATTTGAATTTAAGAAATGCATTTAAATATATAATGAAAGGACATCTCTTTTAAAAAAGTTACAGAAAATAACTATGCTTGTTTGATAACAGTGTTATAATATTATAAAAATATCTCCATTTCCTCACATAATGAAATACATTATTATTTTAATGTCAAAAGCCTTTCATATTTTTCTATATAGTCATCTGGAAAAGAATAAAGATTAGCTGTGAAGAAAAAAAGAACTTGTATGAATTCTTTAGAGGAAAATGATAATCAGAATTAGGCAATTAAATCCAGATAATATTGTTTTTGAGTTGTCCCTGATCAGAATGGCCAAATATGAAGTGGATAATTTCACATAATATTTCTGGCAAATTATACATTTTGTGGAAGAGTTCAGATTATCTTTGAAAATGTATAACTAATATGTACATTTAATACTGTAGGATACTTGGTTGTAAATAGTTACCCAAAGATGTTCCCTTTAAAAACTGTACATATAGATTACAAATTATATTTGACTTAATTTCCATAAAAGGTTGTGGCAAAAATTGGCAGTTTTTTTCATTGATTACTGGTTTCTCCATTTAATCATGATACTATATGAGGGCACCTAAAGACAGTCTTGGTGTTTGAAAGGCAATGAATTGACTAATATAACCTAACTTCTACAGGAGTTTATGTATACAGTATATCAATTTCCATTCCATTACATGCTGAAGATATTGTTATTTCATAAAGAAGAACCTTTATAATTCAGGGTTGAAATGAGGGATCTTTGATGTTCTCAGAACTTGATTGTTTTCTTGCAGATATTACATTATCTGCATTATCCCAAACTAGGAAAGATACTAATTACTAAGGAGTGGCGTTTGAATTGTTGGTCTGGTGTTAATCTTGGAGTTAATCTGTGGTTGGGTGCTCATTGTTGGTAGGAAGGTGTTTTTGGTCTTTTAGTTTTTCCCTTTTTTGACTTGTTGATTTCTCTTTTGCATAGCATATAGATATTGTTGATGTGTCTATTGATGGCTAATTTGTCAAAGTGCCAGATTTCTAGTGTTTTTTGGACTTGGCTTGGTCTAGGATGGTAACAGTTTCCCAGCTGAAACTATGGTTAAGTCTGTCTATATGTTGTGAAATTAAAGAGTTTTCATGATGTCTTCTGACTCTAGTTGATGTTTATGGATATATGTTCTTCCAGTTTTTCCTACATAGTGGCTGTTCTAGTCATTACATTGATGTTGTAAATGACTTCTGTTTTTCCTTCTGGGGCTGATGGGTCATTTTGGTTTACTTAGGATGTTTTTGAAGAGCTTTAGTTGGCTTATGTGCGACATAATTCCATGTGGTTGTAGTAGTCTATTGTCTGAAAGATGCTTTTTCAAGAGGCAACTGGACTTTCTGGTTTTTCTTTGAAGACGTTTAGCTTCTCATCCAAGAAGCTCCATCTCTGAAGTCTATTGGTGGTTTCTGAGATGTTTTTGATATATGGCAGTGTTATTTCTTTTTCTGCAAGAATACAACTAAGCTCAGAGAGCACCAAGAACCCCTCATACCATTATTTTCTCTATCTTAACTGGGGCTGCAAAGCAGCCCACAAGCACAAGGAAGTAATTGTCAATCCAGACACTGGAAATCAGCTATATGAGAACTAAGAAGCGTGCTAACCAACTCACATTTGGAAAATGTGCAGCTACCAAACTGAACAGTTGAAAGCTTTAAATATCTAAGCATCTGTTTCCAGTTGTCTTTTTCCTGAAAATTCCACTCTTCAAATCTCTTTCTTCATGCTCAAATAACTTCTAATACAATAATTACATACATGATGTATAACAGAAACAACTATGAGCCTGAAGCAATCAGATGTTTTTAAAGCCAGAGTGTTAAGTCTTTTGCTTTATGCTACATAGTGTTGGGCTTATAAAGATACTCATGCATTACAAGAAATCCAGTCTAATATCTGACACCTGTGTTCTGGTGTATTTTGTACTCTGAGTTTTCTACTCTGATGTTACAGGAAGTCCTCAAGTTATGACTTTATATTATAAGAATTGTCAGTAGTCTAGAATCACTTGATGGAGTTGGGCAGCTATAAAAATTGAATGAATGGATGAATGAATGAAATATTAATTGATGGTTCCAAGTTACAGTGGTAACTGAAAACAAGGGACTTACAACCAGTCTACAAAGTTGCAGCTTTTGCAGCATCTCCACAGTCATGAGGTTGTGATTTGGGCACTTGGCAACGAGCTTGCAATTACAACATTTGCAACATCTTGTGGCTACATGATCCTAGTCTGTAACTTTCCCTGCTAGCTACCCACAACCAAAGTCAATAGGGAAGCCAGCAGTGAAGGTCACAAGTCACTCCTACTCCCACCACTTTTTCATCTGCCATCCCTCATATATTCATACCTACTTGTGCTCCATAGCTCCTGCTTGCACCACCTACCTGCCCATGCTCCATAGCATCTTCTCAGGGTACCTTCCCTCAGCACCCACTACTTCCCTAATTTCCTACCCCCACCATCTACCTCCATCCTTAGCTCTTATCCACTGGACCACTTGCCAAGGACTTCTGCCTCTTCCCACATCATAGTCACATAAGAGCCCCACTTAATGACTCACACCATCCTGGGGTTATGAAGGCAACTAGATTTGCTTGGATTGCCATTGTTATGCAATGTGGTCATATGACATTGGGCTTCATGGCTGCATCACTTAGCAATAGAAATTCTGGTCCCAAATACCTAAATTGCACTTCACCTCAGATCATTTATATTGGTGCTCGTTATGGCTGCTGCTTGAGGTAGTGTCTCAAGCGGATCTTTAGGAGTGAATCTTTAGCCCAGTTATTATTGAGAAATACCTAGTAGTCTGCTTGGAAGAAACAAGTAACAATTTTGTTGGTTCATCTCTCAATTTATACCTACGTTGGGTGTAGATGAAGACTGAGATAGCACAAAGAGAAAAAAAAAACAATATACAGAAAGACAAAGCTAACCTTTTATATCTCTAATACAAAGAACTCTTACTGTCACGATCTAGGACTCCAGCTCTGAATCTGACTCTGAAGAGGCTGCTCTAACTGAACCGATAAAATCCTAAAACTCTGACCTTTCCACTGGCTAAAAAACTTGACTTGTCTCTCTGAACTTCTCTTATGATGTTCTTATTGAAAGTGAAACTACCTAGGCAAGATTTCTCTGTTAGAGACTGTTTTGATTTACATTCCTTTCCTTGTTCACCAATTATCTTCTTGGCCTTGAGTAAATTGCTATTCTCACTTAACAATTGTGTGGGAGAGAGTTTGAAATCTGAAACAGGACATTATACCCTCCCTTTACCATTCCTCAGTGTTTTTATCATCTACTCCTCCCATCACATAAGAGGACTTTTACACTAGCATAGATGGATGTCCTTTAATCAGTGCCATTGTCAGGAAAATATAATTGCATTCTGTGCCAAAAGTGATGGTCTATCTGCTCAAATTTCAAAGTTTAGACAGCATCTACATACTTCTGAAATATGAAATATGTCTCTATAATAGAGGCACAGGAGAAGTACATGGCTTGTTGTTTTTATGTGATCAGAGTCAGAAGAGCATTTTCTCTCTGGGTAGGGAATCTTCCTGTATCGGTCTTCAAGGACAGTGCAGAGGAGAGCATGATATTGTATCAGAGTTTTAGATAACCAGTGTTCTGGTACTTAGAATTTAGTTAAGTATGCCATAACTGTTGGATTTGTTGGCAATAAAAGTTGGAGTCTTGGCTAGATCAATTACCGGTCTATATCAATGCCTTGATCTGATCATATCCCATGCTAAGTAGAAGACCTGGAGTGAAGCCCTGATACATTAATTGCCATTGTCACTTTCCATATGGACTGAAAGGCATCCTCTATAATTGATGAGGCAAGACCAAGGGGGAAAAAATGATAGTTTAAGCCAATGGCTGACTATGGTCACCCACTATAGCCCCAACTTTCATGAGCCCATCTCTAGTCTAAGTTGCATTAGAGACACATTTTTGAACTTGAAGGGCTGATCTTAGAAATTTAGATTGAACAAATTCTAATGGTGCAAAATCCCCAGATGGGCATCATAAAGAAATAGTACTATTGGCTTGGCTTTGTGGGGCAGACTGCCAGAATGCCAAGAGTGACAAGCTTCTTCTGCTGTTTTAAGCCTGATTGCCATGGGGGAGTTGTAGACCAAGGGCATGTTAGAAGCTCTCCACCTTGAGTGTAATGTTGTTTCACTGCAATATAAAGATAAAAGTTTCTGCAGACAAAAGGCAGATTTTATGGAAGGGTTGAGCAATTTAGTTTTACGGGGTGCAGGAGATTTCTTCCAGGAGTTTACTTCCCTGCTCTGGAGCAATTTGGGCTGAATCTTTAGAGGGCCAGGAAGGAGTTCTTGTTACTGGATTCTGTGTTATATTTTTGGGAGATGAGACGTGTTCTGAGGTTGTAGATCTATTATTCATAGTTTGTTGTCTCTGCCCTTGAGAGATAAGAGTCAATCCTCACTTTTTCCTCTGGTCTGTAATATTTGCGGGTTCCAATATCATTACTGGGACTGGCCTTGGTTCTTTTCTTGTCGGTGTATGGCATTTTTGGACAATAGGATTAAGCCAGTATGGATAAGGCCTGTCATAAAGTGGGAGCTTATTTCAAGAACTTCTTCTTCTTGTTGTTGTTGTTGTTATGCCATCTTAGCTCCTCTCTCCACCTATATCAATCTTATATGGTAAATGTTTTCCATCTCTGAATTGATCAGGATTGAGAAGTTTCCAGAATAGTGGCCAAATTATGTGCTATTACCACAATAGTCAGAAGTTAGACCTGGAAATGTGTACAACTGTATCTATATTATTTTCTTATTTTTTGTCTTTTTGGTCTATAACTGTATATTTTAATAAAATATCCCTGTAATTTTACTTACAGAGATGGTGCCAGGAAGAAACAGTAAGGATAACTTCCTTATTTGAAAAGCAATACATGTATTTTATATTATTTACTAAAAAAAATCCAATCACAATTTTTGTAAGGTTTTATGTAGAAGTTGAACAGATATAAAATACTGTAGGTGGATTATGCTACATCATTCTGACTTCAGAAGTCATGGTTACCAGAATTTCTAACAAAAAAATTACTCTAAAATTCATTCTATATAGATGTTGGTGAAAATATTTATACAATGGAGATGTTTGGGAAAATATTGAGAACACATAACCTTCTAGACTATTAAATTTCAAATAACCAAAAATATTGCAGTAACTTCCTGATTTAATGGACCACTTGGGAAATTTGGTATCCAGTAAATGCAAATGTCCATTATATCTGAATTCTAACTATTTATGTCAGTTAGGTAATGTGCATTAAATACAAATGGGGCATTTTATATTGTTGCTTCAATTGGTTCCATTAGAATATTTACACAATTATCCACAGTATCCAAATTGATCTAGATGATTTTAAAACATCAATTACATAACTACACAAATTACTTAGATTGACACAAATTTTATCAATTATGTCAATCGTCTGCACTGCCTCAGAAACAATATTATTTTCATTGTGTGGGGTGATGTCCAAGGTAAACAAAAAAAAGTGTCTTGTATCTGAAGGCCATTGAATGAAGGTCCAGGAAATTGAATCCTTATTGTATAGCAACCCTTAATCTGTAAATGAGTACAATTTAAGATATCATTCTCTTTGACTTTATGAGAAGTTCCTCCTCTTAAAGGAATTCTTACTGTTTACAAGGTAATTTATAAAAAGAAGCAGTTTTGCCATAATTATCTTTAAGAAAAGTGGGGAGGGAAGCACACAGTGGAGAAATTCTCTTATACAACTATAATCCTTCTTGCTATTAAACAATTACCAAAGCATTTTCTTCTGGTATTTTGACAGGCCCCATTTTTATTTACTGTTTCCTGGAAAACCGAAATAACACTAGTAAATCAGTGTTCATCAGGCATGGTCAGGAAATTGAGCACAACCAAAATCATTCTCATGGTAATAAATACAGGAAAACTTTCTTTATAGTAGCACTGTCTTCTGAAACACATGAAAAAATAATTGATAATATCATCTTTATTCATTGTTCTTTTCCCTTTTGTGAGAGGGATAGGAAATGGGTTTGTTGAAAGCAAAATGCCAAATCCATGTTGTATGAAAATATGACAAATTTTCTACCACTAAAACTTGATTTACTTGTTGAAAACTTGTTCCTATTTAATTATCATCATCAAAAACAACACAAAATTCTGAAGTTAGTTTTAAATTTCTAGAAAAATAAATATAACTGTATCCACATTTCTTTTCTGTAATCTTATTCTAATGTGAACATTATTCACATTAATGACAGTTTCAGTTTACAGAGGATTCAGAACTCCATTTATATGTAGGTGCTGTTCATGGTAATCAAGCAGTTCTGCATTCAGTCATCACTCAGTACCAAAACTTTCCCCAAGGAAGCCATTACTATAATATCCAAATAATGGCAGGCAACATCTTGCAAAGGAAATGTTCTCAGCAACAATTATTCCATGTGACTGTTGCTACCTGAACTTACACATTCCTGAGAATTAATATGGAGTCTAAATAAATATGAGGCAGGTCAGAAAATTGGTGGTAAATATATACATCTAGCAATATTTTCTGAGGTGAACTCTTTTGTATGGAAATAATTTCATACGTTTTATGTGTTGTATGTATAGGGATGCTACTGTTTCTAGATGTTGCACTATGATTTCTGCTCTGAATCCTGAGAGTGATGATTCAATCGGTATTCCTCTGCTTTAATAATGCGGTGCCTAGAAACTAGAGCACTATCATATACATGCAGCCAAAATATGGACCAGGTATGTAGCCAATACCTTCATTATGATAAAAAAGGAACAACTAGAGAAAACACATGAAACAATAGTATCTTCAAAAACAACATTTACAAGGGAAAAAGAAAACACTATCCTTCTGGATCTCCTCATCAACAGAAGAAACAATAGCAAATCAGAAATTCAAATCTATTGGAAAACAATCCACACTAACTAAATGCTCTATTAACAAAATAACAATCCAATCTCCCATAAGAAGAGCTGTATAGGAATAGATGAGTACAAACAAACTGCAGCAACTCTAAACATTAGAAATAGATTAATTATACAACATTTTCCAACAAAATGGCTATCCATACAACTTTATCAAAAAGTGCCTGAGTACTCAAACTACAGCACAACCAACATAAGCTATCAAAAGGATAGCACTATCATACATCAAAATACTTCAGAAACAACCAGTAGACTATTGCAACCAAATGGCATCACCATAGCACACAAATAAACTAAAGCCCTCCAAAACATCTTAAGTAAAACAAAAGACCCAGTAGACCAAGGAGAAAAAAATCAGGAATCATCTATAACACATAGTATAAGGATTGTAACAGCCACTATGTAACTCAGATAGGCAGAAGACTATGAAAGCACATTGATGAACACCAACTAGCATTCAGGAGACACAATGAAAACTCCTTAATCTCACAACACAGACTCCACCATTGTTTCAGCTAGAAATTGTGAGCATCCTCAATGAAGCTAAATCCCAAAACACTAGGGAATTTCTGGAAACTTGGCATACAAACAAATCACCATCAATAAACACACAGAAATAACCATATTTACACACCATTCAAAAGAGACAATAAAAAAGCTAAATAGGAAACCAAAGGCCAGAACACACATTCTCCAGCAGTCTACACCTCGATAAGCAGGGATTAACACCAGACAAACAATCTATCAGAAAATAATACTCTAAACAAGGAACTACCAAACAGGAAAATATGTCCCATCAATACTGGGTGTGCAAACTCTGTATATAAACAGGAAGCACTAAATAGTGATGATGTTACCTAATTTGGCTAAGGAAACAGCTGCAAGCAAACAGTCAAGCTTAGAGAGCACGAAGGACTGCAGAATTTATTTCACTTTTTTTTTTTTTTTGCTTTAATTTAAATGCCGCCCTTCTCCGGAGACTTAGGGCGGCTTACAATGCGTTAAGCAATAGCCTTCATACTTTTGTATATTTATACAAAGTCAGCTTATTGCCCCCACAATCTGGGTCCTCATTTCACCTACCTTTGAAAGGATGGAAGGCTGAGTCAACCTTGAGCCTGGTGAGATTTGAACTTGCAGTAATTGCAAGCAGCAGATGATAATAACAGTGCTTTAGTCCACTGTACTACAGGCTCTTCACATTTCTCAGTAACTCCATTACATGAAAACTTATTGAAGTTAAATAATCATTTTTATTGCCCATATTATTATTACTCCACATTTTGCATATTTTTTCAACCTATAAAAGAGTTTAATTAAGAGTTTTCACTAGACTCAGTTGGCTTCTTCATTAAGCTATGGGTTGATTGGTTGACCATTCTATCTTTCTCCAACAGGTTAATGATGCTATAAAAAGGAAAGACTGAAATGGCAAGCTAATCAGAAAGGTCAAAATAGCATAGCACACACTGTTACTGACAAAATGTATGCAGTACTAAATTTTGGATGTTTAATTCTTAGCAACATATAATAGCCAGAGCAAATGCACTGACTTCTAAAGAATTATAGTTGTAATTGCTGAAGCTGACAATGGGAACCAGCAATTTTTAGTTTAGACAGAACGATTATGTTAATATTGGACAGATGGACCAGAATGTCAAGGCAGGGAAGAAGCCATATTAGAGTTGACTCATCAAGTGAGAGAAAAAGGCATAGACTTTAGAGCCTGAACAAGAAATACAAATGGGGTTTGATTTCTATATACTTCAGTGACCAAATAAACTATGTTGGGTAATTTCTAGGTTTTAATGAAGCCACTATCTAATTGCATCATTTCTGTGAACTGTTGTTGTAAGCAATTCCTCAGTATGGGAATAAGTGTTTGTAGGTTTGACATTTTTGCCAAGCCTGGCATGAGAACTAAAAATGATGCCAGATTAGCAGATGAATTCCACGGTTAGAATACATTATTATAGGCATAGAATTCATTATTATATCTCCTTGCCATTCTTTAGTATTGGGAATTTCAGGGACATAGTGGTTAATTGATTAACTTGATTTCCTTTTAAAAAAATCATTAAAATCTTATGGTGATTTGAGACATTCAAGTTCATTTCTAAAGAACAGGACTGTGTGATCTTTGAGTGATTTGATTCTACATAATTTTGATCAAATTGCCTACTAAAACAAATCAATGAATAGAATTGGTCATCCAGTTTTAAGCTTCAAAGCTTTAATGGCCTTCAGATTATGCATATGCTTATGCAGAAAGCTTTTTTACTGAGGTGATGCAGCTAGCCAAATTGAGTTATTTTGACACTCTGATAAAAATGGAGTGACTTGTTTTTCTGAGCCCAGGCACTGCCTCAATCAATTTTCTTCAACAGTTTGTCCTGAGACAACATGATAAATCAATGCCACTTAGATCTCTCCCTGCCTGCCTCTCTGTCTCTGTCTCTCTCTGTGTGTCTGTGTCTGTCTCTGTGTCTGTGTCTGTGTCTGTGTCTGTCTTTCCCTCTCTCTCTCTCTCTCTCTCTCTCTCTCTCTCTCTCTCTCTCTCTCTCTCTCTGTCTCTCTCTCTCTGTCTCTCTGTCTCTGTCTCTCTGTCTCTCTCTGTCTGCCGGTCTCTCTGTCTCTGTCTCTGTCTCTCTGTCTCTCTCTCTCTCACACACACACGCTTACCTACCAACCTACCTACTTATTCCTACATAGGTAAATGTCCATTGCATGCATGCATTCAACAAATGTCTGTCTAATATCAGAACTACAAAGACAGACCAACTCCTCAAAATATTTTCAGAATATATTAATATCAGTCTCTCTTTAGTAGTAAAGAAAGATGTCTTACACTGAATTAGCTCATTAAACAATCTAACCCAATATTATCAACCAATATTGGGCTAGATCAGTGATGGCTAACCTTTTCTGAACTGAGTGCCCAAAGCGCGCCCAAGCCCAAACCCCCAAAATGCAATGCATGTGTGGCCCCATGTATGTACCCCACCCCCATGCATGTACACATGCCCCCCACATGCAGATGCCCTGCCCTGCGCATGCACAGCAGAGACCGGAAGACCAGCTGCCCGGTGGGAGGCGCACGTGCATGCGCAGCAGAGCTGAAGTTGGGCGATGGCTCGCGTGCCATCAGAGAGGACCCTGCATGCCACCTCTGGCACGTGTGCCATAGATTCGCCATCACAGGGCTAGATTCTTTAATGATCTAATTAAGTAGCTTTCTAAGTTTTCAGATCAGAGATTTTGGAGCCTACCTGAATATTCTAAGGACTGTACATTGGGATGTCTATATACAATGTTCTGTCAGTTAAAGTAATATCAGCAGCCATTTCAAAGGACTGGGTGAATTTAAATAACATCTGTCTGGTACTTTGTGCATAATAGCTTATTTTGGAGATTGGATTTAATTTTTTTTTTTTTTTGTAATTACAGAAAACAATCCAAAAGCAGGTAAGTTTTGTGTCTCGTTATAAAAACTAATATTTTAGCATGATGGTTATTTTATGTTCTAAGACACATAATGCATAGAAATAATAATAATATATATATATATATATATATATAACTTAGGTTAAGAATGTTAATTTTTTTTAAAAAAAAATCTCTTGGGTCAAATTTGTTTTCTGATCATTTTATGAACATATCCAGGAAGTTTTATTGGCAACAATACTAAAGCTACTTGCCATCTCCTCTTTTGAGATTTTGTTTTGACTTGGCATTTTAGCCTTTGAGATTTTCTGGTCGTCTTCCATGCAAGTAGTATTCCAAGTCTGATCCTGCTGATCTTTTTCATATCAAAGCCGACTATATGTTGCTTCATACTCAGGCTATGTATGGCTTCCTTTATAATTTATCTTTACATGTTTACACCTTCCAGTTTACATACAGGAGTCTCTGATTAAATATTGACTATGATAACATTTTTATGGCAGAATAAATAATAAACTAAAATCCTTAGCTCACAGTATTTAGACAGGATTTGCTGTTCCTTTGAAAACTGTCATCTTAATTAAGCAAGTCCATATGCCCTGCTGTACTTCAGCCAACAATGGTAAATGAAGGTCACATTTGGCAAAAAGCACAGTAAAAGCTACTAGGTTGTTACACTAACAAATGGCAACTCTTTACTGCAGTTATTTCTTGATGGTTTACACAATTGTTCCAATTCATTAGGTGTGGACAAAAACCTAAAGATTTCTCTAAGAAAAGAAGTCATACCCTCGTGATAAGTGAGTTGTACATTGCTTCACACCATGTTATATAGTGTTGAAATGTATATATACACATACACACAGAGAGAGAGAGAGACACACACACACAGAGAGACACTGTATGTCTGTATGTATATATGTGTGTATGTGTGTGTGTGTGTGTGTGTATGTATGTATGTATGTTTTAAAAGCACATGGCCTAATGTTGTGACTGGAAACATATGTTCTTTGTTCTAAAGCAGGAGGATTCAGCTTTAAAACATCCTTCATCAGAAATTCCTTACTGAATGAGATGAATTGTAAGGCAACATGCCAACAGGTGCCTTCTGCCACTTCTTCTTTTTGCCCATAATAGAACGGACCTGGCAGGTATTACAGAGACCTGGTTGGGCCAGGAGGGGGGGTTCCCTTCGTTGAAATGTGCCCACCAGGTTTCCATGCATTCCATCAGCCGAGGTCACAGGGGAGGGGAGGGGGGGTAGCAGTTATTATTAAAGAAGGTCTTAGACCGAGGGAGGCCACTGTTCCTCAGACGGCCGGCTGTGAGTCCCTCCTTGTGAAGTAGGTCATGGGGTACAGATGGGTTTGCTGATCACGTACCTGGCTCCCTGCCACGTGGCAGCAGCCCTGCCTAAGTTCCTCAACGTTATTGCAGCAGTGGCGGTTGACACCCCTAGACTTATGGTCATGGGGGATTTCAACCTGCCGTCCGTGGGTGAGACGTCTGAGGTGGCTCGGGAGTTCATGGTTTCCATGACAGCTATGGACCTGACCCAGCTAATTCATGGCCCTACCCACACGGGAGGAAACATGCTGGACCTGGTTTTTGTCTCTGGACTGTGGTTGAGTGATCTTGAGATAGAGGATATAGCCACCAAGCCCTTGTCATGGTTGGATCACTCTCTCCTTCGCCTTGACCTTCGAACCTCTGCACCTCACCGCAGGGAGGCAGAGCCGGTAAAATGGTTCCGCCCCAGGCGCCTGATGGAGCCTGATAGGTTCCAGATGGAGCTTGGGCCATTCCCTGAGGCTCTGGCTCACACCTCGACTGGAGACCTAGTGGCTGCCTGGGAGAGGGCGGCCGCTGGAGCTCTGGATCGGGTCATGCCTTTGTGGCCTCTGACCTGGCATCGATCTCATCTGGCTCCTTGGTTCACTGAGGAGCTAAGGGAGATGAAGCACTGGAAAAGACGCCTAGAGAGTAGTTGGAGGGCCAGTCTTTCTGAATCTGACTGGACACTGGTAAGATCTCATATTAAGAATTACCTAGTGGTGATAAAAGCAGCAAAGTGTAATTATTTTGCTGCTCTTATTGCATCATCAGAGAACCGCTCGGCCGCCCTGTTTAGGGTGACCCGCTCCTTGCTCCACCAGGGAGTGCGGGAGGACCCCTTGGAGGGTAGAGCCGAGGACTTTGTACAGTATCTGCATGATAAAATCACTCAGATTCGGGAAGATCTGGACTCCGACTGGGTAGTTTCAGGGGGGATGACTGAGGCAGGTCTTGAGAATGTTATCTGGGATGAGTTTGATCCTGTGACTCCTGACGACATGGACAGGATTCTGGGTAGACTGAATGCGACCACATGTTTGTTGGACCCGTGTCCCTCCTGGTTAGTGCTGGCTTCTCGGGAGGTGACGTGAGGCTGGCTCCAGGGGATTATAAATGCTTCATTGAGTGAGGGTGATTTCCCCGCCACCTTGAAAGAGGCGGTGGTGAGGCCTCTCCTCAAGAAGCCTTCCCTGGACCTGGCAGTGTTGTCTAATTATTGTCCGGTCTCCAACCTTCACTTGGTGGCGAAGGTTGTTGAGAGTGTGGTTGCGCGACAGCTCCCCCAGCACCTGGATGAAATGGTATATCTGGATCCATTCCAGTTGGGCTTCAGGCCTGGGTACAGCACGGAAACGGCATTGGTCACGTTGGTGGATGATCTCTGGAGGGCTCGGGACACAGGTTGCTCCTCTGTCCTGGTCCTATTAGATCTCTCAGTGGCTTTTGATACCATCGACCATGGTATCATGCTGCATCTGTTGGAAGAGTTAGGGGTGGGGGGCACTGTGTTGCAGTGGTTCTCCTCCTTTCTCTCTGACCGGTTGCAGTCTGTGTTGGCAGGGGGGCAGAGGTCGACCCCAAGGCGCCTCATATGTGGGGTGCCACAAGGGTCGGTCCTCTTGCCCCTTCTGTTCAACATTTATGTAAAGCCGCTGGGCAAGATCATCCGTGGTTTTGGGAAGTACCATCAGTACGCTGATGATACTCAGCTGTACATCTTCACCCCGGACCACCCCAACAATGCCCTTGAAGTGATGTCCCGGTGCCTGGAGGCCGTGCGGATCTGGATGGGGAGAAACAGGCTCAGGCTCAACCCATCCAAGACCAAGTGGCTGTGGTTTCCGACGTCCCGATATAGTCAGTTGGTGCCATCACTGACTATTGGGGGCGAATCACTGGCCCCCACGGAGAGGGCTCGCAATTTGGGCATCCTCCTGGATTCACGGCTGTCTTTAGAAGAGCATTTGACGGCCGTGACCGGGAGGATTTTTCATCAGGTTCGCCTGATTCGCCAGTTGCGTCTCTTTCTGGATTGGGACTCTTTAAGCATGGTCACTCATGCCCTCATCACTTCTCGCTGGACTACTGCAATGCTCTCTACATGGGGCTCCCCTTGAGGAGCACCCGGCGGCTCCAACTGGCATAGAGTGCAGCCGCGCAGGTGGTTATGGGAGCGACATGGCGTTCCCATGTAACACCTCTCTAGTTGCACTAGTTCCCGGTGTTCTTCCGTGTGCGCTTCAAGGTCTTGGTTATCACCTTTAGAGCGCTCAATGGCTTAGGACCTGGTTATTTACGGGACCACCTGCTACCACCAGTAGCCTCCCACCGGC
The DNA here is from genome assembly GCF_059756535.1 of Pantherophis guttatus. Lineage (NCBI taxonomy): Eukaryota > Metazoa > Chordata > Lepidosauria > Squamata > Colubridae > Pantherophis > Pantherophis guttatus. Next base: position 46,098,104 of record NC_142067.1, on the reverse strand, counting down.
TGGTATGCTCTCATAGAGAGGGGCTCCTCCAGGTGCCATCGGCCAAACAATGTCGCCTGGCCACCCCCAGGGGGAGAGCCTTCTCTGTGGGGGCACCTACTATCTGGAATGAGCTCCCCCCGGAGATACGGAGGATCCCGGATCTATGCACCTTCTGCCACGCTCTCAAGACCTTTTTATTCCATCAGGCTGGCCTGGCTTAATTTTTCCCTTTTTTCCTTTTTAAAATGCAAATTTTAATTTGTTTTTAATTTATTGGGGTGTTTTAAATTTGTCTTCGGCCAAATTGTTTAATCCGGTTTTATTCTGTTTTTAAATTTTGTATTCATGTGTTTTTTATCTTGTGGCTGTTCACCCCCCTGAGTCCTTCAGGAGTAGGGCGGTATATAAATCAACTAAACTAAACTAAACTAAACTAAACTAAACTAAACTAAACTAAACTAAACTAAACTAAACTAAACTAAACTAAACTAAACTAAACTAAACTAAACTAAACTAAACTATCAATAAAGTTGCCAAGTAATTATCTACTTCACTGATTCTTCATATCAAAAAAAGTTTACACATAACGGAAACAAAACTTTATATATTTTTTGTTTGAATTGATAAATTCATCTCTTGTATGGATTTATTCCTGTGACAGAAACATTCAATTAAAAAAAATCAACTATTTGAATTATCACAAATAGGCAACAGTTATATTTGGCATACATAATGTAAATATTAAAAGCTGGCCTGTATGCGGGTTAAACTGAGACACATACAGAGTTCAAATAAAGACAAAATTAAGTTGATAAGTATTCTCTGACATTCAGAATTCCTGTTTCTGAGATAAATTGGGAGTTCTTAATTTCAAGACTATTTATAGATTATCAACACAGTATTTGATCAATGGGTTCACAACGATCAGTATCAATTTTCTGAATCCACATATTACACAAAGCAATTAATGTTGAATTGAATTGAAATGAATACTTTATTTGGCCAAGTATGATTAGATACCTAAGGAATTTGTCTCCAGTGCAGAAACTCTGTGTATATCAAAGCAACAAAATAATAATAATACTCTTGTGGGACTTCAGGATTCAGACTGACAGGCACTTGGTCCACAACACACCTGACATAACAATAGTTGAAAAGAAAACAATATGGTTAATTGACATTGCAATACCTGGTGATGCACGGATTGAAGATAAACAGCAAGAAAAAAATCACAAAGTACCGGGACTTGCAAATTGAAGTTGAGCGACTGTGGAAAAAGAAATTGTGTGTTGTCCCGATTGTAATTGGAGCCCTTGGGGCAATACCCAAAGGGCTACCCCACTATTTAGAAATTCTAAATTTACTGGACTTGAACGTTTTGACTCTACAAAAAACCACCTTACTCGGAACAGCTTACATCCTCCGACGATACCTTAACAGTTCCAAGCTCCTTGGTTAGGACTCGAATTGCTGAGCTATTAACCAGCCTCAAAGGCTGTGAATCTCACTAAAGATTAACCAATAATAAGAATAATAATACTCGCTGCTCAAGAACAAGCACTACAAACTAATGCCTTGAAAACAAAGATACAAAAATCCACCGACAATCCAAACTGCCGACTTTGCAACAACAAAGTTGAAACTGTTTCACATTTAATATGTGAATGCAGCAAAATCGCACAAACTGATTACAAAGCTAGACACGACCGAGTTGCTAAATTAGTCCACTGGTCATTATGTAAAAAATACGACTTTCCTGTATCCAAAAAGTCATGGGAACATAAAGTGGAAAAAGTTATAGAAAATGAGAAGATGAAGATCTTGTGGGACTTTCGAATACAGACGGATCGTCACTTGGAACTCAACATGCCAGATATCACAGTTGTCGAAAACCAAAACGTACAATTTATTGACATCACAGTACCAGGAGATGCCAAAGTCGAAGAAAAAGAACTGGAAAAAATCATGAAATATCATGACCTGGCCATCGAAACTACATGGCTATGGATGAAACATGTAAACATGAAACCATTGTTATTGGGGTGCTTGGTACCATTTCCAAGAATTTTATAACATACATCAGCAAATTGCAGCTTCCTGCAATAACACCAGCGGAACTGCAAAAAACTATGCTACTTGGAACATCTTAAGAAGGTACTTGGTTGATACCTAGGATGCTGACAGCAACCCGTATCAACCATTAGCACCAGTCAATGGTATTTGTGATGCATTTTTTAATGTTTAGTTGACTGAGTTTCATATTTAATGAAGAATAATAATAATAATAATAATAATAATAATAATAATAATAATAATAATAATAATAATAATAATAATAATAATAGGAGAAGAGAAAGGTAATAAGGATAAATAATAATACTATAGATATACTACATGGGTAAAATACACATAGACATTAGACAGCATTGTGAGAGGTGTTCAACAGAACAATAGGTCGAGGGGAAAAACCTTCTCGAGGGAGGAGTTGAAACAGTTTATGTCCAGGATGTGAGGGATCAGGAGATATTTTCTCAGCCCTCCTTCTGACTCGTGCAGTATATAGGACTTCTATGGATGGCAGGCTGGTTGCAATTGTTCTTTCTGTAGTTTTAGCTATCCTTTGGAATCTGTACCTTTCCTGTTTGGTTTTTGTACCAAACCAGTCAGTTATAGAAGTACAAATGACAGACTCAATAATTCCTCTGTAAAACTTTATTAACAGCTCCTGGGGTAATCTGAACTTCCTGATTTGATGGAGGTAGAACATTCTTTGTTGTGCCTTTTCAATGATGGTTCTAATATTAACTGTCCATTTCAAGTCCTAGGAGACTATAGAATCCCAAAATTATTTAAATAAGCCAAAACTGACTTATTCAACTGATTTACAAATATAGTGGTTAAATTTTCATTCTGTTTGAACACCCGCCCACATATGTTTTGGTGGTTTTGATGTGTGGGAGGATAAGACACCTCGATTGAGACAGATTTTAAATTGGCAAATTTTGTTTATTTGCTAGCACCATACACCAAAGTTTCAGAAAGACATTAGGAAACTTCCCTCATTAAAATATCTGTGAGAAGGCATGTCTGCCTTTATATCAAAATATATAATGGTATATCTGAAAGTTGAAGGAGGAATCTGCCACTGACAATGTAGAAGAATAAGCAGGATCAGGAAGAAAGATCTACAAGATGGACTAATTGGTAAAAAGAAGTTGCAAATAGAAAAGGCTGGGAGTCAATGAGGACAATTTGATAAAGATGCTGGGCATAATAGTTCAGGGAATAATTCCTTTTTTTCTCCAGCCTTTCCTTTAGCCTAGACTAAAATCAAGCCCTCTAGTCTAGACTAAAATTAAGTAGAATAGCACTTAAAGCAATTAATACTTCAATGTGAAGTACCATGCGTCAGTTTTCAATGTTAATGCTCTCTCTCATGATATTTAACTTGTATATGAAGCTACTGAGAGTGATAATCCAACAGGTTGTAATGAGATGTCATTATGTGAATAACAGTCAATTGTTTATTGTTAGCCAAGATCAAGCTAGATATGTCATATGAATTGGGCATATTTCAGGAAGCTGTCAGGATCTGAATGGATTGAAATAAGTGTTATTTGAACCTCTCCATGATTAAGTTGCTTTTCAGTAATAAATATCTTGGGATTTTGATGCTACTATTTTTTCTGAAGGAGCTGATCCATGATCTGTGTGACTCCTAGACTTTTTTTTTTTAATTTAATTTATATATACCTGAGATTTCATAAAAATTCTATATGCTTTTAAGAAGGGTTGGATGTTTCTAGTCATTAAATGGAAATTGCTATTACCTATATGCAAACCCCACATTTTTTTATTTTATATCTTTATTCTATTATACTTGGCTCACAGCCTACAATTGAGGCAAGTTTTAAAACCCATGAAATAAATAAATGCTTACTTCGTTGTGGAATATGAAATTCTATTCCTAGATATTTTCTCTGTTCCATTGTGTTACATTTTATACTATTGTAGAAGTAGCCTCTTAATTTCCCTTTGTTTTACTTATGCCTATTTTAAATAAGCCTGCCTTCCTTCCTTCCTTCCTTCCTTCCTTCCTTTCTTCCTGTTACTCCAGTACATCTTTAGCATTATTTGATTATTCTCGATAAGTGAGATTAAACTTCTCAGATAATGCACAATTAACATTGACTTATCTGAATGCAAGCACATTTTGTTTAAATGTCTTCTATTTCTTACTCCTCAAGACATGTTAAGTGCCTATAATTGTTCAGTACTGTGAATCAGTGCATCTCACTGTGTCTCTGGTTGCTGTTAATAGCTGAAAAATGCATAAGGGGCTCACTATCCACTGTTGCCCCAGGCCTGGGAGAAAAGCCAGGTTTTAAGACCCTTTTAAACAAGGTCAGGTGGAGGGGGAGAGAAACAATAAGTATTATTGACTTTCTCTCTGTAAGTGCTACTAATTTCTCTAACAAGTATTTTTTCTAAACTATAGAATTACTATCAAACTTAGCACAATGGGTTTTTTCCCCCTAAAATTTATATCAGGGCTCAGCAAACTATAGCCAGTGGGCCAAATCCAATCTGCCATTTGTTTTGTACAGTCTACAAATTAAAAATGATTGCTGTTTGAAGAGCAGCGGATAATCAAGCCCAAGCCAAAGTCCCAAAGCAGGGGGAGGGGCATGGTGAATCCTGTGTAGTGGCCATGGCCCTATATTAGTTCAGAAGTATGTGAATTTTTTTAAAAAATCACCTAATTATTATACAATGCATGCACTATTAAAGAAAGAGTTCCATTACATTCTACTAAAACTACTGTGTTTCCCCGAAAATAAGACCCTGTCTTATATTTTTTTGAACCCTGAAATAAATGTTTGGCCTTTTTGCCATGTGCTCAAAAGCCTGAGTGGGCTTATTATCAGGGGATGTCTTATTTTGGGGAAAACAGGGTAGTAAAGTACTAGCAGTACTGAAAATAAATACTAGTAAGCAATGCCAAAACACAAAATTGGGTAGGATTAACCAGTCAGTGATGATATGAAAATAATGTGGACTAATCTTCATATAAATCACTAAAAAAGAAGTCAATAATAGCAGTTAACAACTTAGTAGAGTCTGTCAGCATTTAGTAACCATCATCTGACTTGCTTCACTATAAACGTTATTGACACATATTCAACAACAATAAATAAATAAATAAATTGGAAGATATACTTAATCCTATAATTGAGAATAGCATTGTGTACTTTAAAATGAAAATTCTTCACTGTGAGGTGGAATACTATGATTCCAAAGATTTCATAATTTTATTTTTTTAGTATTTTTGTCTGCTAGGAAAAATGTGAATGTGTCAAGTTTTGTTATCCTTGAAAATAAATCAGGGTTAAATGTTAATTAAATACATCTCAATAAATCTGTTTTCCTATTAGTAATCTATTAGCAGGGCTTAGGTATTTTCCAAAATTCTTATTTTGAGAATGACAGTATTTAACTAGCATTGAGGATCTACTCAGCAACTGAACTGAAAATAAGCTAATTTGGTTATTGCCAAGTGCATATGGTGATCCTTCTCCACTCATTCAGAAAATAAGAATTAACTTGATTTGACAGCCCTCCAATTTTGCTTTCAGTGGCATTGATTCTCCTTTTCCAAACCGCACTATTTCAAGGGACCAATTGGCTTACTTGTTCTAATCACATTTTATTGTACATTCTCTGCATGCTATAATAAATTTGACTATCCAGATCAACTCTGGCTCCATTTTCTTTCAGAAGGCACTGATTGCCTTCCAGGTTTTTAAAGCAGCAATTTGTGGTACATTCTTTAAAAAGAAGCAAAGTGGAATGTTTCGTGCATCTGTTCAGTTTGCATTTGCAGTAGCATTATTATTTTCAATCATCTCGGTGTTTTCAGAGCTTATGCAGGTAGAAATCCAGAACTTTTCTCTAAAGGATATTTTTAGGAATATCTTATTTGTGTGACAAATTTTGAAAATAACAACTTTGCGACGGTAGGGGAACAGCAGTTAAGTTTTCTTTAAGATTTACTTCATCGTTATGTGAGAAATAAAAGCTAATTGAGGAATATTAATGGAAATGTGATTATTTTCTATGTTGCTCAACTACACTACTTTCTCTGAAGTATTACCATTATAACTATTTTGCCAATTGGATATACAGATTCATGATCTATTAGTAATAGTTTAAATAATTAACATGTATGATGCTGCTGTCCTTCAAGACAATTCCAATATTTTTATTGGAGATTGTCATGGCCCCCTCAGAGCCTGTTCAGAGGAGGAGTTGGAACTGGGACCATCTGACAGGGAAGGCATGCCAGGGGCTGAGGACAATGCTGTCCCAGGCCCCTCAGGCATTGGGGGAAGTGGTTGACCAGATAGAGAACTGCCTGTTTGCTGACCAGCTGTGGTGCTGATAGGCAGCCGATCTCTGATGAGGAACAGCTGTCTGCTCCACTGATCGAAGGGCAAGCAGAGTGGAGTGTAGGCAAGCCCAGAGAAGGACTGCAAGGCTACTCGGGAGGGGTCATGACATCCCTCCTCTCAAAGAACACCTGGATGGCAGTAATTTAAGGAGAAGTTGTGCGGAGTTAGTCTTTGCCAGGAATAATTGTTTGCTTTGACTTACGCTCCCCTAGTTTTGACTCGTGCCTGTTGCTGTTTGCCTTGCTTTACTTGGAAGATTGCTCTTTGCATTTTGTTTTGACCTAGCCCTTCTCTTATGGCCTACATCTGGCCTTTGCTTCATTGTGCCTTTGTCACTGCTTCTTATCTGGGACCTGTTTCTTGTCCTCAGGACTGCCCTTGTCTTGTGCCTGGACTCTGCCTTATGGATTGGACTTTGAACCCTGACCTTGCGTGCTCCTACTCTGTGGGCTTTCTTTGCACTACAAGGGCTATGTTTGGGAGAATGAGGGGGGCTGCCTTTAGGGTAGCATGGGGATGGAGTCTTACCTGTCATTGGAGGGCCATTGGCTAGAACATTTTTTAAGAGAAATAAAGAACTTTCTAGAGCAGACATGTCAAATACATAGCCTGCCGGCTGGATCTGGCCCATAATAGGCTGCCGAGTTGGCCCACAGGGCCATCCCAGAGATGGCGAGAGACCAGTCCCTGCCACCCTGGGCCCAGCCATGTCTACCCAGTTGGCCACAACAACCAGGCAACGTCCACCATGGCCCCTCAAGGACAAACTCCCGATGCATCCCACAATGGGATCAAGTTTGACACCCCTGCTCTAGAGGCCTGCCTTGCCTTGACCACCTGGGTCATAACGGAGATATGGTAGCCAAGCTCTTAAACAATGATACATTTTTTTCTCCTTAATCCTGTTTTTCAAATCCTTCATGTTTCCAGTCATTCCTTTCTTTCTCCTGTGTGAACACAGACAAGGTCATTCCATTTGCTTTAATCAGCAACTGACAAGCAGCTGCAACTGGGTGTCCTGAAAAACACCTGTCCTTTTTTTTTTTTTTTGCCAAGGTCTGGAAGTGAGGGAGAACTTTAGTTTACTAGAAGAAGTCCAATCTATGAATTATGAACATTCATTCAGCTGAGGTTCAGCAAGATTGCTGAATGTAGAGATTTAATATCAGTCCTTTCCCAGTCATTTCCAAGTTACAACCATTGCAGTGCCTCTGTGGTCAATGAACAAAATTTGAGTATTTTGCAAACAATTTGCATGTATGACCATTTGTACCTATGATTGTAATGACCTTAAGATCAGCATTTGCCACCTTCCCTATTGACCTCCCTCAAGCAAAATCAATGGGGAAGTTGGCAGGGAAGGTTGCAAGTTGCTTGGATAAGTCTTTCCCCCACCCTCCACCCCAGCCTTTCCTTACTTATATACACCATGTCATCCTCTCCCAATCACTCACACATTTCCCATGTTCTCCTTCTGTGACCTACCTACACCTGTACAACCGCACACATCACCAGCTCTCTCCTTCGAGGTCTCTCTGCACTAATACCCACTTATGTATTCACACTGCATTCTCTTTCATGTCTTTTCTGAATTCGCATGCATGCATATTGTGCCCTTTTTCCTTGGTCTCATACACAACACACACACACACACACATATCCTATATCATCTTTCCAGGCCTTTTTGCACTTGCACACATGCAACAGGTGTGTGCATGTGAAGTTAACCTCTTTCTTCAGCCTCCCAGTGCTTGCGTCTCCCCACACCTTCCTACCTAGCATTCCTGAGCTTATGCCTAAAACTCACCTGCTGCTTGTGCTGGATCTCCCCAATCCTCCTGTTGCAGTGTCATGTTTCTTACCTGGCTCTCTCTTCACTTCCCACTTAAGAACCCATATATCTTGGGTTACGACAATTGGGACTACATGGATTGCTGTTGCTAAGTTTAGTGGTCATGTGATATCATGCTTTATAACTGCATCGCTTTAGCAATGACAATTGCAGTCCAGATTTCTGTTGTAATTCAAGGACTACCTGTAAACCATTAAGATTAGCATTTGCTGTGTCATAAACCTGTCCTGGTGAGAGTGAAGAGTAAATTATGTATCTCTACTTAAAGTACTAGCTAAAATATTTTCCCCTTTGAACTGACCACTTCTGTCTTTGCAGGATGGAAAACAGCCTGCTTTGAAGTTGTGGTAAAACTAGGCTATTTAGAACAAATAAGTACATAAAAGTGCTTTTGTCTATGCATGAGTTTTGTCTGTTTTAAAGAGCACATTGTCATTCTGCAGTAATGTTGTAGTATCATATCTCTATTAACTTCACTGCTGAATATGTAGAATCCCATCTGTAATACATTACTATTAGCAGCTGGTAGAGTAAGATCACCCATATGTCTAGTAAATAACTTTGTTGATAGTTTATAATTACTAAATTATCTTTGAAAATGACACTGCATCTATTGTGGGTCAAAAACAAATGACAATTTATGCATCATAAAAGTACCACACAGATGATAAAGGTAAATTAAAATCCATGCTATCATTACATAATTGTATCATTGCTGTCATATCATCATAATATAATTGTGGTTATTTTTATATATACCTTATTATGAATATTGCTAAAATGACATAGTTTCTGATTTATCTTTCTATTTTTTTCCTCCAAATATTGGTATATGTGATATTTGTTGCATAATCTTTATTGGCATTGAAAACTGTGATAAGAATTTTGAGTAGCACTGATATTTTTTTATTTTGTGCTTTAAGGTGCAGGAATTCATTAATTTCAGTGATAATGCTACATTCACATTTCTACTTTTTAAGCTTTGCAGATAATCTCCGTGAAGAGTTTCCATGTCTCAGTTTTTTTACAGATTCTGGAATAATTCATTAGTTGCATAGTCTTTTCTGCTTGAAAAATATTTATCTCTGTTCAGGAACAACATCAAGATTGCCTTCACAGTAACCAGAGACTGCATCTTTGCCACAGTTGTTTGAACATAGATATCTGAAACTGTAAAATTGAAGGCTGGATTATTAATGCTTTGAGGGAAACTGGCTCACTCTGCAGAGGGTCTTGCTCATAAATACCCCCTGGATAGATAACTGGGTATTTATAATTGGGAGTAGCTCAGAGTTGGTTAGAAAATGGACAGCTATATAAACATAATAAATAAACCGATAGATAGATAGATAGATAGATAGATAGATAGATAGATAGATAGATAGATAGATAGATAGACAGACAGACAGACAGACAGACAGACAGACAGACAGACAGACAGACAGACAGATCTATCGAGCCAAGGTGGCACAGTGGTTAGAGTGCAGTACTGCAGGCTAATTCAGCTGACAGCAGTTCGGCAATTCAAATCTCACCGGCTCAAGATTGACTCAGCCTTCCATCCTTCCAAGGTGGGTAAAATGAGGACCCAGATTGTTGGGGGCAATATGCTGACTCTGTAAACTGCTTAGAGAGGGCTGCAAAAGCACTATGAAGTGGTATATAAGTGCTATTGCTGCTATAAATAAATACCTGCTAGAAACTAAACCTTTTCATTTTTAGCATGCAAATAATTTAATTGTATCAGTATTGGATCATCATATGTATTAGTTCCTTGGGATTTATGAACAAAAGTAAGGCTACCAGTAGAGAGAGGTTCCCTGAGGATGGGCTCCAGCATGAGTCCAAAAGCTCAAAAGACTAAATCTCTGATCATGGTTATCAATCCAGTTTGGATCCTGCAACATTATCCTGGGACACATATATTTGTCAAAGTAAGTCAGACTTGGAACTGTGCTTCCTATAGTATTTTAATTCCTATAGCAAATACTGCAGTAAACAAAGTTATGGGGTGTAAAATTTCTCTCCAATTCTTCCCTGGTTTTTAGTAAATGTAGTTCCGCATTCTCAGGAATGGACAAGACAGGAAAAGAATGGTTGTTGTTCATTAGTAGAGGTTATCTTTCTTCTCTTCTTCTTTACCGAAAACCTTATATTCAGTCTATTGCTCCATTTCATGTTTATAATGTAACTTTACAGCCATTGATGAATATCTAACTCAAATTAAGTCATTCAAATAATGAAAGTTTCTTGGGAGTACTTTTAGCATACTTCAGATAAGCCCTATTGTGCTGATAATATCTGACCTCATGCTTAAGAAGAACTGATTTAAAAGGTTTGTTGTAGCACTTTTCACTCTGACATTGATCCAGAAATGTTTATTCAGGTAGGCTGTCAGGCTTTAAAGCAGGTTCTTCAAAGCACAGCAGCAAATGTAGACAAGGAAGTGTTGTACATAAAAGAGAATCTGACAGGCTAAATAGTGTAAACTAAGTCCATTGCATAGAAACATTATTATAGAGAGTGTGATGTTAGCTCACCAGTCAAAACAGAGAAGATATGCTACAAGCTGACAGTGATAATAAAAGGAAGAATTTTTTTAAAAATACAGACCAAATTAATAATGTAATAGCTGACTATTATAAAGAGATACCAACTTTTCCTCTGGGGATAGTTGCCCCAATTACTGAACAGAGCTGACAACTTAATTACTTCTCACCATAACTGATTGGTTACTGAAAGTAAATTTTTGATACCCTTAATATATGTTTATGTTTACACATAATTTTTAAACGTATAGAAATAAAGAAATGAAAAGTATAAATAGCATTAAATATAGCTGTATTATTTTATTAAAAGGCATTCAAAAAGAAAAAAATCTATATTTATATTAGAGTATATTATATTGCAATACTTGTGATGGATGGACACTTTTCCACACATAATGTCTTCAGAACTAAAATATATCATAAAAATCAAGCTGGTTTTTGTCTCTGTGTACATTAAATACAAGAAACACCTGTTATTTTTCCAGAGATGTTTGACTTGGTTTTTAAAAAATAAATATTTAGTAGTTAAGCACTTTTTTAAAACATACATTACTTATGTATAGCTGCAGTTACCTGTTTCTCAGTAACAATTCACTGTTATATTGACATATGCTAGTTTATTATTAGGCTAAGTTTATATCATGATTTTATACTACATTAGAGACAAAAATGTAATGATGTGTCTTTAATTATGTGTACAATGCTACTTCCTTTAGACTGACCAGTTTGTTATCCCTTCTGATGCTTTTGGCAATAAATGTTTAGTTCTCTTCAAGCAAACTTTTTGTAATATCTATTTATACATACAAAACCCTTAAAATACCTTCACTTTTCCTTTGCAAGAAAATTAAGTGACTGTTTAAACTTAATCAACTGTTCTGAAAATTTATTTATTGCTATGGAGGTGGAAATATGAAACAATATGTTCTTACTATGAAAACAATAATCTAGAAGCATCTTAAAATAAATTTGAAGCGTGAAATCCAAACAGCTGATGTTAACTTTCTTTGAAGAGGGTGCAAACCTAAAAACTGTTTCTCTAAAGATGAATATATTTTGTATATAAACATCTTGTGGATACAGTATGTACTTTGTCGCCTATATAAAACCACAAAGTATTAAATAATACAAAACTGAATAGAACTAATACTTCACAGTCACTTTTTCCAAAAGTATAGAGGTGCTCTGATATACAGATAGTCCTTGACATGTTCATAATGAAGCCTGGAATTTCTGTCATAAGTCATGATGGTTGTTAAGGCATTCACATGAGCTGACCAAATTTTATGATCTTTTTGTGGCAGTCGTTATGCATATGCCATGGTCATGAAGTGAATGCCACACTCATTAATTGAATGCAGTGTTCATAAAGAAAATGCTGTAACTGTTAATAAATCCATGTATTTCTTTGTGCATTATTTGTTGGAAACCAGCTGAAAAGGCCAGAAGCCAGCAAAAAGTGTCACAAATCATGGTCATGTGACCAAAGTACACTGCAACAGTTGTAAAGGTAAGTTGATTGCCAACTACCCAAATTGTGGTACTGGAACCATGGTGTATGTGTGTGTTTGTGTGCGCAGACATCAGACTCTAGAACTGGGTCATATGTAACATCAAAAAGTCGCTAACTGGCCAGTCATTAAGTATATTAACTGTATTTTGAAAAGGTGGGCTTTTCAAAGGTGAGGGCTCATGAATTCTTGTACAGTTCTTTTGATTATTTGATAGCTGTACCATCTTAACCAAGATGTACCTATCTTAACCAAGTTAAGCTGCCAGTTTATCCTATAAGCATAACATAAGCACATTCAATTGGAAACCCATTACCACATAATACAAAACCTGATAAGAAATAACTTCCCAAATTATTATTAAATCTTCCTCTTCTGTTTTCTCCTACAAGATTTAATATGGGAGAAGACATAAATGGACTTGTACTGAATGATTCCTCCATGGGTAGCCTGGGGATATACTGTATGTAGAGAAATATTTATATCCTCTGTATATTATTTTTTGTCATTGGATACATTAAATGAGTACCCTGACATCTGTATCCCAGAACTGATAATTTTCTTTTGGTCCTAAGAGCTGAAGTATATTTGATATTAGGTAATGATAGCACATTGTAATTCAATGGTCCTCATTGTGCACACATATTTGCATGCATGGACATGCACACATACATTCAAATATACTGTAAAAACACTCTAAATTAATAGCAGGCTCAATCTTCTATATTTATGTTTATTTGCATGGTCTACTGTGTCCAAAATACCTAATAGTGAACAAGAATACAACATTCACTTGCTTTTGAAAGAACAAAGGATCTGTCATTGTATATCCTCAGCAATTGCAGCTACCTTGCTTATACTAAATACACATTAAGATAATGTTTCAAACTTGTTTTTATTTTAAACAACTTATTTCAGAACATTCATAGTAAAATTCATGCACATTTTCATTCACATTCTCTCAGTTCTTTTTCTTACACACAGATATACATGTACCATTTTTTGTAATATGTCCTTTTTCCAGGTGCATTTGCACATCATAGCGAATACATGCAGGTCTACAATACTGTTGTATTGAACAGTATTGTTCTGTTCACACAGTTCTGAAAAGTAGATTTTGCATTCCCCCCCCCCATGTGTGTGGGTGTGATTTTTTTTCTTTTACATTTGGGAATGTGATATTTATTTGTTTTTGCTCAAGAAGGCTATTGGTCAATGAAATGGTAAAAGACTTATTTACATGACAAGTGACAATTGTTTGAAAATTAGATCAGGAATAAAGCATCAGCAGTGAATGCTTCTCTTCCATTTCTTTTGGAAAACAGGAAAAAAAAAGTAGTGCTGTAATGCTATAAATAAACAAACGAACGAACGAACAAATAACTTTATTGTCATTGTACGGGTATATACAGTATACCCATACAACGATATTCACTTAACACCCAAAGGCCAGGTCCAACACACATAACAATCCCCAAACACACTCCCACCCACCACAATTCTCTACCCCTAAACCATCCAAACATCCACACAACAGTAAATAGTTACATACTAAAGAGGTCAGCTGTCTTAAACTGCATGCATCATACCTGGGAATGCAAAGAGACATAAGAAAATAACTTTACATAGTATATAGTGTGCTGGAATTTACTAGACAAAATACTGGTTACATTCCATTAGCAAAGACTTCTTCTATGCATGACATTTTCAAACAATACTTCAAATCAGATTTAAAACTGTTGCAACTACATAGATCTCTGTATTATCTATTTAAAAGGAACAACTTTTTATAGGAAGATTGAATAGAATCCATCTTGACATTAAGTCCAGGGACTTCTCATTTTAGCAATGAAAGATATAATGCTCCTATCACCCAAATAATTAGAAATATAATCCTCTTAAAATTTAAAATGTGTGCAAGACTGAAATTTGAAGCATAAAAGCACTGCAGTACTTTTAATCCTTTCTTGGAAACTGCACAGATAACTCTCTAATAATTAAACATTTTTGAACTAAACTATAAATATAATTTAAATGGCGTAGTTAATTTTTTAAGAGAGCAGATGTATTCTGGCATTTATTGGAACAATTATTTTTTTTTTACAAAGAATTGAATTCTTAGCAGTAATTTGCATGTTATTTGTGTTGCCAACTGCCAAGTGTTATTTCTTGTTTTTAAGACTACACAATTCTCCTAAATTCCAATGCAAGTCTTATATTTGGAAGGCTTCACTTTGAGTTTTATTTTACTTTTCAAAAATTAGGTTACAGGTTCTGTTATTATTATTGAATCAGATTCAATGAAATACATATTAGGAATCTGTTCAAAATATATATTATTCCTGATTGTGTGACTGGCTATAAAACCCAGGCCAGGTGAGTAGAACTATTAGAGATTACTTTCATGATTTTAATATTTAAGTTTGTTATGAGAACTTCAATCACTACCTGTTCCTTCCTAGAAAAAGAAAAAACAAAAATCTAGCAATCAGTTTTCTCTTTACTTCCATCTATGGAATATGTTAATTCATCGGTTTCATAACTGCTGACTTGAAGTGGCATCCAGTTATATGAGTTGGCAGAAAACTATAGTGGCATAAAATTGCTATAGTCACTTGACTTCTCTCAAATGTAATGGATGACAAAGTCTAACAGATTGTATACTATATCTTCAGGCTCCGCTTGAATAGTATAATAACAAAGGATGGAATTGTACTTTAACAGCAGTACTGTAAAGTAAGTTAAGTCTGTCTCATTCTTGGGCTGAGATGGGAAGATATCATGGTAAGAATGCAGGAGCAAATGAAATTTTTTTCAACTTTGCCAAGCATAGTAATTTTTTTTAGCTTATCATCTGCTTGCATCACATGTCCAGAGTATGACTTTCTGGTTACTGATCATTATCTCACAACAAAAGTCAGCCTTTATTTCATGCAAGATTGATTGCTTCCAGTTGTAGTCCATGATATTTTTTTTTAGTAATTTTATTCAGTTTTTGATCTGAAAGTGTCCTCTTTCACTTTTGCAAGAAAAATGCAGTATATAATAAAATGGTTTTGGCTATATTTGTTTTTTTTCTGAGTTCTCTGATTAAGTTATATAGATTGAAATATATTTTGATCTTCAATTTAAAAATGATTTTTTAAAGCTTAGATAGTATAAAAAGAAGAGAATCATGGTGTAACTTTAGAGAAAGGTAAATTTATAATTATACTTCTAACTGCTATAAAGTTTGGCACATTGTATCTTTTTCTTTTCTGTTTTACTTTTTTATTTCTTGCACTTTTAGCTCTCTTTGATTTCTCTCTTTTTCTTTTTTATTTCTTATTCTATAGTGGTTAGTATTTTTTTACCTTTATTTTTAAAACTTTCAATAAAATTGTATAATTTTTTAAAGATAAATGCTTTTCAGCTAATGATGCAGATCCAATACACTAAATGACTGATATACACCTGTATGTCAACTATTTGATGCTATGAGTAAGGGCTTGCCATCTTATATTTCATTGAGAAACCATTGTGCTGAAATTGAACAGTAACAATTTACTATTTTTAAAAGAGAAGAAAAAACAAATGTTTAGTCCTAACGAGTGAGAGAAAGACTATGCCTAAATAACATTTAGTGAATAATTTCTGGCCTTAGCTATTAACTAACACATTTAGGAAATGACCAGGCTGAGCCCGAGGGAGAGGTCAAACACGTCATCAGTCATGAATCCCTTCATGCCCACAAGAGATCTAAGTCCATCCAACCTTGAATTTCTACTCTTATCTACTGCCGATTTCCTTTGACCATTAGTAGTTCAGATTCTTGTAGAGATCTTAAGCTTGCAATAAATCTTTATACCCATTATAACCTGATTTTCCTGGCGCTTGACAACACATTGGTTAATAACTCTTGATTGTCAGGAGGTTCTGTAGATTCATAATCACAATAGTCTGAATCAATTTTGATTGTGTTTTCAAGGGAAATCAGAAGAGTTGGATGACAAAAGTCTCATTGTCTATAGTTCTGTTGTTTATACTGTTCTATAGCAGAATTTTCAGAGCATTTCAAATAGTTCATTTTTTAATACAGTCATGGTACAACAGCATCCATCAAAAGCTCTTTCTCATTGCTATATAACTTGTGGTGTGCTTGACTATCTCAGTTTTTCTGTCTTAAGAAGACCATATATTGTCTTTTCCTGCATTCTGCTGACATGAAATGGAACTGGATTGACTACATTGGCAGTGTGTTCAGGGAGCTGTATGTAAAAACTGGTATGCTCAGCACAAAGCAATTTTGATTTTGCAGTAATGTTGATATATGATATACAGTGTAACTATTACCTGTAAAAAAGGGACATATAAATAATCAAATATCAAAACAAAATTCAGACCTTTTCAAAAAAGAACTGAACAGCCTCAAAAAATGAAAATCCCATTTTAATTCACTGAACACAAACATGCACATGTATACTAACATATTGGATACACATATTCAAAAGTTTGTTATATATAGAGGGTGATTGCAATGTATAGTGAAGTTCTGTATCCGAATGACAACATTTCCAGAAAGCTTGATGTGGTAATTTAGTTGATTTTATCTGGACATTATTATAGACGTCTGCACTATTAGAACCCTAATTCAACCCCCCTGAAAGTACATCCAGTCAAATGCTATTGTATTTCCAGTTCAGGTTTCCAGATAAACATGGCCATATTGTAGATGAGAGGACAGGATTTCAATATGCGTAATCATCCCCTTCCAGATTTAACAAATACTGAGCATCAGTATAAGGCAGCTACTTTGGTCATCCTCAGTACTTACATTGATGTACAGAAATAGGACAGACACAAATGTTATTCTTATTTCTTCTTCATCCTGACATAGATCAAAGCTTTATAATCATTTTCAAAAAGTAAATCAGGGTCAATGGAAGTTATTTTCTGTTTTGTCTTCCTTTTACCTCATAGGAAATGAAATACTGGGGAGGAACAATTTTTAAGGCTTTCAATTAACAAGACATGCTCTTTTTATTTTAAATAAATGAGTTGGGTCAGATATACATTATATAATTAATAAACACACACTATCTGTGTACATACATACTGCCAGTAAATTCATGATATGTGTGTTTGTTTGTGTGTGTGTGTTTGTTGAATCATACAAAGAATGTCTCTTAGTCACTAAGTTGTCCTTGATGTATTCAATACATCTATTTATTTTTCTGGCCCATTAATGCTAAAAACAGAAATGTTATCTACTGATATTTTTTAACAGCAAACATGAAGATCAATTTGAAACCCTAGGCCATAGGCCCATTTTTATTAAAATTTGACCACACAATACTTTTCTTATGTTTTTCTAAACTGGACAATGTTTCTAAATTGAATGTATTTTTTTATTATTATTTTTTAAGAGCGAACTTAAGCTTTTGCAAACATACAGTAAAGTAGGATTTGTGAGGACTTGGAATTTTAAAATAAATGCCAAGACGTTGGTATTCTTTTGTATGTGTGCTTCCCCCTATCTGTCTCTCTTTCATTGAATTGTTTCACACACACATTTGGCAGAAAGTGATAAAATTCAGTATATAGGTCAGCTCCATATATATCATGCAGCTCCTCTGCTAGTCAGGATCTTTGTTAATAACTAAAGACATCTAACCTTCCCTCTCTTGAATTTTTTAAAAACTCCCCTGTTGTGTTTTATAATAGCTAATAACCTACCATCCAGCTGGTATCATTTTGAATATTATAATGTATTTAAAATTCTGTGATCCTGTTATTAATATACAAATGTAATAGAAGCAGCATGGGCTATTCACTTCCAGATAGAAGGGAGTGGGTGGATGAAAGCTTTAGAAAAGCTGTGCCACTGTGCTGTTTAAACTCGTAATAGAGAGTTTGTAATACCTGACATATATCACAATGTTTCTGCAATTGCCATTTTAATGCCTAACTGAAATCTTAAATTCTGGTCTGCAGACTATAATTTAGAAGCATTAAATCACTAACATGAAGAAAATATCTGATGATGTATTACGCTGTACGATAATAATACAGCTATTGCAATTGAAAATAAATCCATAATTATCTCTGGTTATGTTTGTGATAGCATTTAATCCATGGCCACTTTCTCTTGTTTTGTTCAGGCTTTGAATTTAATGAAAGTGATCCTACCACAAATTACAGACAAAAGCATGCGATTCAATGACTATTCCTTTATAAATAATACTATGCTAGCACATTTTTGGTGACATTTATATTCTACCTTGCAATCATAAAGTATTCAAATCCCTGGGAAAGATACTTTATCTCTCATGTTCCCTCACCGATGCAGGAAGGACATTTATGTGCTAACTATGTGCTATTTATAAATAAATAGAGATGATTTTATATTTAACCTACAAAGCAGGTTAGTTAAAAAAGATTAGGTTCAGATTTGAGATTTATGGGAATAACAAAAAAATATCAGAATAGCCGGGTTGGAAGGGACCTTGGAGGTCTCCCAGCCCAAACCCCTGTACCATTTTAGACAAATGATTCTCCAGTTTCTTCTTAAAAACCTCCAGTGTTGGAGCACCCTCAACTTCTGGAGGCAAGTCATTCCACTGATTAATGTTTAACTGTCAGAAAATTTTTCCTTAGTTCTAAATTAGTTCTCTCCTTAATTGGTTCCATCCATTGCTTCTTGTCCTACTTTCGGGTACTTTGGAGGATAGGTTGACCCTCTCTTCTTTGTGGCAGTCCCTTAGATATTGCTACCATGCCACCCCTAGTCCTTCTTTTCATTAAACTCAACATACCCAATTCCTGCCATCATTCTTCATATATTTTAGTCTCCAGCCCCTTAATCATCTTTGTTGCTCTTCTCTGCACTCGTGGAGAAATATTTGTAAACAGAAAAGGCCAGTTTTAGGTAGCAGAGATCTGTGATTCATAAGTGAAACAATTTTTTTCCCTACCCTCTTCCCTCAGGACATCACACTGAAACTGCAGATTCATTGCAGAATTAAAAATAGTTGAAATAGTTTTGAAATAGTTGAGAGAAAAGACAAGTCAAGTGTTTAATAAGTAGAGCTGATATATTTTGCTCCATAGAAAATATTTTTTTGTATTGATTTACAGTCTCATGTGGACTCAGAAAAGCACAAGAAAGCAAAGTGAAGAAAGAACTCATCTAGAAAATTGACAGTTTATTTTTGTAGAACCAGACAACAAATCAAATGAGGCAGTTATTGTAGCAGAGGATGCTTTTGCATTTCACACTCTTAAGCATCATAATAATTTCAAATCAATGGATTGCACATCTGTCCTGTGAAGATGTTCCTGATTCGTGAAATGTTCAAGTACTTGAATAAAGACATAAGCTATTGTTAGCTCTGCCCTTGCATTACATTCTGTTGATGCTACTCTAAAAACATTTGAAGAAAATCACATTCTTTTCTCTGGGATATCTATACAGAAACAAGGAATTATACAGTTGGAAAGGGTCATTTATGAACCTGAGGATCACTCCTTGCTCCATGCAACAATAAAAATTAAATCATTCCCCACAGATTATTGACCCAGCTATGTTTTTATTCTGCCTATGGATTTATTTTTAGTTTTTGTATGATAGGCATTTTATTTATGTTACTGCAATGGACATTTTATTCTTATTATATGATTTATTGTCATGGTACAATGGACATTTTATGAGTGTTGTAATTGTAGATTTGTTATATTTATAGGCCTTTTAATTTCATAATGGCTCTTGTAATTTTGGAGCTTATTATGAGCTATTGAGTCTATATGGTTTGGTGGCATATACTGTAAATCCAATAAATACAGATTATATAAAGGCTTTGACTACAAAAGGCAAATTATTTTTTCTGTGCATAAGCTTTTAATTTTGTCTGTATTAGAATCAAAACAAGCCAAGTTGTGTCTGTAATTCTTTGGTTGGTAAGCCCATTCCCAAAGGGGCTCTGATCTAAAAAGCTGAGATTTACTATTGTGTTTTGGTCTCAAGGATAACATTTAGGAAATGAACTATACCTCCCGACTGTGTCCTTGAAATAGATTCTAGTTACATATGGAAAAGCAAATAAAGTGGATTCAGAAAATTATAAGTTCTATTTAGAGGCCCAAGGAACAATAGAGATTAAATACTTCTTTTATCTGTTAATATTTAATATCTCCATTGAGCAATAATATTCTACTTCTTTTATATTTCTTTTAGTTTATTTTTTTTTCTTTATATCTAGTATTTCAATGTTCAGCATTTCTGTCACAATCTTTATAATAGTGTATACTGTTTCTTGGTGATTTGTCCCATTTTCTATCCCTTATAACCATCCTTCTTTATTTTCATATATTTCGAAAGCTTTTTGCATGGCCACATTTACTCCTAGTACTATTTTATTATCCTTCATTGGACATCTTTGCAATGGAATTATTACAATATGGTAGTCTTATCTATCTCAAGCTCCTTTTCACATTATCTTTTTCTGCCTTTGGTATTCATGGAGAGTTGTGTGTGAGAGAGGAAGGGAGAGGGAGGGAGGGAGGGAGAGGGAGAGGGAGAGGGCATCAATCATGACACTGTATCCACCATCTTGCATAGTTTGATATACAGTGTATAGTAAGATCGTAAGTACAATATCATAATTGATGCTTCCTACCACTTTAGCGCATGACTCATTGTAGGTCTTTAAATGCAATCCCAAACCTAACATTTTGAAGATTTTCATAGCCCACATATACCATGAATTCTACTTACAGTTGTTTTGAGTTCAATAAAATCTACTTTCTTAAAGCCCAAGATATGTGTCTGAGTATTCACTTCATAATTTGTCTTAAAAATCTCAACATCACATCATCACATTCCCTCAATCTCTCTATTATTTCCACCTCATTTACCAAGTTTTCTGTACTGGTCTGTATAAATTAAGCATGCCAACAACTTGTGTTTTTCTCCACTTCTGAGGCAGAAAGATGTTAGGAAGACATATAAGAATTTCCCAGAAGTCATGTGGTATTTCAGGTAGAAGAACAGTTGTTTTTTATCAAAATTAAATTACTTTCAGAATGTTCCTATTAAGACTGCTGGTATAATTGCTAAATATGTAAAAGCAAATTTGAAAAAAAGCATTTGCTTGAGAAAATACTTCACTCTAATAACTGCAGTGTTCGGGTGTGATGAAGAGGGAAAGAATGTATTTGTAAATGCAGTGCTGAAGAGGACAATAATTAGTGTTGGTTGCCAACACACATTTTGAACAACTATGTTCATCATGTCACAGAAACAATGGAGCTAGATATTGAAAACATTATAATGGCAACAAATCAGTCTAAAGGATTCTCTGGAGAAACAGACCGTTTTAAAGCTCTCCATCTCTCAGCCAAAAACCTTGCATTTTTTAATATCAGTTTAATTTCATGTTTTATTATAAGCTTAATATCAGAGGACCAGTTGGTGTAGTAGTGAATGAGCTGGCCTAGAAACCAGAAATCTGTACATTGTAGGCCTACCTTGGGCACAAAAAACAGTTGGATGACTTTGGGCCAGTCACTCTCTTTCAGCCCATCATATTTCATAGATTTGTTATTGTGGCAATAATATTAGATATGTTCTCCACCTTAGGTTATATATTTAAAAATCTGAGATATGATAATTACTTTGATATGGAACCAACCAAGCTTGGAACCAACTTCCAGCAGAAGTAGTTGGTCAAAAATCAATAACTGAGTTTAAACATGCTTGGCATAAATACATGTCTATCATCTGACCATAAATACACAAATAAACAAATATGAAATATGAAATATGAAAATAATAAATAGAAAGAAAACAAACAAACAATTCAAAGGGCAAACTTGATAGATTACTGGGTCTTTTTTTGCCATTAGTTTTCTATGTTTCTATGTTTGTGGGGCTTGTTTGCCCTGAGGAAGATGGTTGAAGGCAGAGATTCAACCATACTGGACAGGTCTCATCTGAAGAGTCAAACAAAGAGTGTCTCTCCCATAAAAAGTGATTTGGGGAAAAAAATAAGGTATAAAAGAACATGTTCATTTCATGTTCAGATCAATGTTGATTTATAATAAAAATAAAGTTTTCACAGAAACAGATTTGATAGAACTACAAAGGTTTCTACCGAGAGCAAGAAGTCTTGCCATAAATAACTAGCCTATAGAAACAAATCAGGAAGCCAGCATAATTGTTGAATTGGTTTCATTGTGAAACCAGAAATCCTCTCCTCAGGAAGAATAAAATCCTTCTAACTAAAGAAGTAGAACTAGAACAAATGACAACAGAGCATCTAGAACAGCAGAAAAACAAAGTAAGTTAAAAACAGATAAAGGAAAAGAAGCTAAAGAACAAGACGCTCAAGAATACATGAACAAGAAGTATCACCTAATAACAAGGAAGATCAAAGAATAACTGGAAATAATAAGGCAGAAAATAACAGCCATAATCAAGAAGATCAGCAGATATGTGGCTCAAATATCAAACTACAGGCAGAACCTCCTATTTCAATCCAATCAGAAACATTTCTACCAAGACATCAATGGGGAGACTGCAGTAAATCAATCAACACCTGATAAAGAAGAAAAAGCAGTACAGTTCTGGACGCAGATATGAGACAAGCCGAAGGAATACAATAAGAACCCAACTTGGCTAAAGGAGGTGGATAAGAATAAAAAAGAAGTTGAAGTGAAAGAACTTGTAATAACAGTAGAAATGTGGAGAAAAGGGCAAGGAAGATCAAGAACTTCCCCAGTACCAGGGGAAGATAATTGCAGGAATTTCTCTGAAATATCTGACTGGTCTACTTATTGCTTAGCAGTTTAGTAATATATTGCAAGGAGGTGAAACTAAAGATTGGTTAACATTTGATAAAACCTGATAATGAAAAATCCATCAAAAGGGGCAGCCCCAGGCAACTACAAGCCAATTATCTGGGCCAACTTTTTAAATTGCTAACTAGTTTAGTAACTTAGGCAGCTCAACAGCATATAGCTGAAAACAAGCCGTTTCCATTTGAACAGAAAGGAAACCGACGAAATGCAGAAGAAGAAAAAATCAGCTCCTCTTCTGGAAAACTGCAAGAGAGAGAAGACCAACTTGAGTGCAGCATGGATTGATTAAAGAAGTCATTTGACTCCCTGCCACATGATTGGATAATCAAGTGCCTAGAAGTAACAGGAGTCAGTGGAAACATCAGACATTTTGTACAAAGATTGGTGGCATAATGGAAGACACGATTGCTTGTCAATTGTGATAGATTAAGAACATTAATATCAAGAAAGGAATCTTTCAAGTAAACATACTATCACTACTACTGTTTGTCATTGCATTGATTCCTCTGGATAACTCAGCGCGTGGCTATCAAACATCAAAAAAAAAAAAATCTGCCAAGATATCCCATCTCCTTTATATGGATGATCTGAAAGTGTATGGAAAAACACCATCTGATAGCAATAGCAATAGCACAGACTTATATACTGCTTTACAGTGCTTTACAGCCCTCTCTAAGTGGTTTACAGAGTCAGCATATTGTCCTCACAATTTGGGTCCTCATTTTACCCATTTTGGAAGGATGGAAGGCTGAGTCAACTTTGAGCATGGTGAGATTTGAACTGCCAAATTGCAGGCAGTCGGCAAGCAGCAGAAGTAGCCTGCAGTACCGCACTCTAATCACCGTGCCACCATGGCTCATAGGGTTAGGATGATATAGAATCACTGCACAACACTGCTTGTATATACAACCAAGATATTACAATGGTGTTTGGACTGGACAAATGTGCCATGGTCATTATTAAATTGGGTAAAATGGTGAAAACTGAAGAAATCAAGATGCCCTATAGAAATAACATCAAGAGTCCAATGAAGACAATCATCACAAACACTGGGCATCCTTAAAGCTGACAACATCAAGCACACAAAGTCAAGAAAAAGGCTGGAAGTAAATACATAAAGGGAGCGAAGAAGATCTTAAAGTCCAAACTCAGTGGAGGAAATACCATCAAGGCAATTAACATTTGGGCAATTTCAATCATTAGGTACATAGCTGGAATAATGGACTGGACTCAAACAGAACTAAAAGCCCTGGATAGGATGACCATAAAAATTACAACGAACCATGTCCTTCAGCCTCACCATGATATTGACAGACACTACTTGCTAAGGAAAATAGATGGGTGGGGAATGTTGCAAGTACATCAGATCATTGAAGAGAAAAAAGGGCATTTCTATAAATTAGGCCTGGTGCATGTTTTGTATTACCAGTCCAATCTTATCACTTTGCTTTATGAAGAAATTAGCTACTGGTTATAGGCTGATTTTACATATTTGCACTAAAGTGAGTAAATGGGCAGGGTGTGTTTTTCCCTATTATTAACAATACTATTAATTAGCTTTCATGGTACTATTTATATTCTAATCTCATTCTTTCCTATGCTGTAGTAGGTACTCTGCTGTACATATACATCAGTAGTGGGTTTCAATTTCAGCTGCTACTGGTTTGCTTGTGGGTTCGCACACGCTTGTGCTCAGGTGCGATGCTTCTGCGCGTGCGCAGAAGCTTCTGTGCATGCGCAGAGACATTTGGGCGGGTGGCAGAGCTTGCCGCTGCCGCTACCCACCACTGATATACATTCTGTACAACTGTTCACAATGGATATCACATTTGATCGAATTAGTGCAGTCTAAAAATCAGATTCTGTGCTCCCCATTGGGAAATTCCATAAGGAATTTTGGACTTTGGTGTTGTTATATCAACATAGATCTGAAGAAGCCATGATTACCACATTCAGTTCAGAGGAAAAAAACATACTATTGGTCTTTATGCAATTTTAGCTTCCTTGTCTCATGTTCCCTACAACGTCAAGTCTGGAAGCCATCTTTTGCATTGGGCCTTCAGGCCTGCCACATTTACTGCTGTGGGAAACTGGGAGTGGGGATTGTATGGAACAGGGGTGATATATAGTCATAATAACATAATAATATTCCTTTCTCAGAGAGTCAAGGACATCTTGCTCTGCACCTGGAGGGGTGTGACTGGGAGGTATGTCCAGTTGGGACGGTGCTTTGATTGGACCATGTGATGGACATGAGGGTGATGGGCGGGGACTTGAACTTTCGTTTGGATGGGGAAAGCCTGGAAACTTTCAGATTCGGGTTTCCCCAGATGTGCCAATATGACATCTCTAATAAAATGGAACATTGAGGAACTTCAGGCCTTGGAGTCTTCTTTCATTGGGGGGTGTTAGTTGTAATCCCGACATTCAAATGGGTCCACAGTTTGGGGCCTAAGAAATTTATGCAGCTTGCAGAGTTTTTTATGTTCTCCCTTCTCTGTACTGAGCTGCTGATTTATTTTTGCATTCAGTACTGCAAATGGTATTAGTTTATATCTACATGGTAGAGATGTACAGATATACAGATGAGAGCAAAATTTGTTTATTGATGAGAAAAATAAATGGAGTTTAACAGGAATACAATTTTTTATTCTGGACACATTCCTTGTTTATTTATGACCTTTCCCATTTGCCTCTTACCTCTGCTCACATGTATGGGTAAGAAACAAATCCCACAAAATCTGTCTCTCCAAGATTGGAGTAAAGTTGGCTATTAAGAAAGAAGGATTGGTACTCTGGTAGTAAGTTTGTTATTCATAGAATGATGCTCTCTCTATGGGTCAGTAACATCTTTCAGCCTCCTCGCCTATTATGATTTTAATTTAATATTAAAGAGTTAAGAAAAAGAATCAAACTTGTAATATTTTTTCAAAACATGTAGTTTAGTATCTGTGATTTTTTTAGCATTTCACACAAAAATTACATTTGCACCAGCAAATCCTAGTAAAAACATCATGCCGATATTTTACTGTGCTTTTTAATTGTACTATACTATTGGATAGACTCCTTTGATTGGATCAGAATTAGGTCAGCAATTGTAAGCATTTTCATTATATATTTATGCATTTTTCATTCTCTGAGAGGAAAATGCACACACCCAGCCACAGCAGCTCTGTGAAACATGCAGTTAAGGGAAAATGTGAATCTGAAATGCAGATCTTCCCCATCTTACTGATTATGCATTCTTTTCCATTATGGAAGATGGTTGTCATTACTGAAAACATCTTTCAAAAGTCACCCATTCTTTTCTATGTGTTGCTTTAGCAATACATACTTAACCAAGATAAATGTGTATCAAAAATGAATATATCTAGGATGAAAGTCTTAATAAGCTAAAGGTTGGTGAAAGAGAATGATAGAAGAGTCTAATATTTACATTGCACATTTGTCGATTTTTTAAGAATTAGTCTAAATACATTGGGATTTCTTTGGACTTGTCTGCTCTGGTTTTTCCTGCAGCTATTGAAATTAGTTTGAGCACTTAGATCAAACCAGTGGCTTTAAATCAGAAACCTGTTTAGAAGCTATCTGCAGATTTGTATACTTTTTAAGTATTTTAGGAAACTGGATTTGATTCATTGAAATCTAGACATTATGATTAAGCAAATTTCTATTTGGAACTAGAAAATAAGTTACAGTCCTTGGCAAAATCTCTAGTTAATTTGCTACAGTGCTGTGTATAGGAAGAATGTTTTCACATGTATTTTTTCCCAAGACTCTAATGTTGCAACCACAGACTTGCTTGGTATTCTATGGATGACATCTTGGAAATTACATGGAGATATGTACAGTATGTTGTAATTTAATACACATGGAAAACTCAGGATTTGGGAAAGTTGCCATATGCTGCACCATCATGTTTTATAAATTATCTTGATTTAATTCTGTAGTTTTCATCTATGTTGGAATATTTTAAAATTGAATTTAAGGCATAGGTACTCCAATTTTCCTCAGGAATGCAATGCTGAAGGAAGACAGATTTAAGCCCTTGCCTTTCAACCACAAATTTCTGGAACCGTCACCTTCTGTAGTACAACAGTTATATGAAGAAAAACATATTCTTTAAACATGACAGTTTTAGATATTTTTAACTCTTGCCAGAAATAAGTTGTCCCTCAGTGAATCTGCACAGAAATAAGTTGTTCCTCAGTGAATCTGCATATTTATTTTGGGGATAATATTCAATTTCATAAGACTTATGGAAAGGATTTGATGCATCTGCATTTCCTACAAGGCAAAAATTAACAATGACTCCTAGTGAAAATCCAAACAAATTCATGTCCAATCATAATAATCCTCTGATTGGTATCTTGTCCCACAAATGAAGCACTATATATTGTTGATTTAGTATTCTGTTTGGTAAAAACTAGCAACTGAAAGATGTAGAAATTCTCAGAACATCCAATGTCATTTTTAGAACATTCTCTGTTCTGTTTTAGAGTAACAGCTGCTTTAAAAAATCCTCTGGATGATGAAGCACTAGACAAAATAGTCCAATCTGGGCATCTGATGGATGTAAATTTTTATTTTGATGCTCCTGGGAGTCTCTTGTCTCATTTGTCAGTGATACCATTAAAGTACTGATTGATATACTGTATGAGACATGGAAATGTCCGTTTCCACTCCTAAGCAGCCCTTCCCTCAAGCTAAGTATCAATGGGGATTTTTTAAGGCATTTTGTGCCTAAAAACACCACCAAAATGCAGGAAAAAAAGTCTAAAGATATCAGCTAAATCTAATATGTGGCCTTTAGACCAGAAATAGGATGCTAAAGCAATATGAGATTGCAGATGTGACTGCAGTTGCTCATTCGTGCTCTAAAATATTGGTTGAACAGTTTAAAGGTATTCGTCAAAGGATCACTATCATATAAACTCACATATGGCTTTAATGGTTAGAAGTATCTTTTCAGAGCAATATAATATGCCAGCTATTACCCTATCTGGACAAAGATAGTCTTACACTATTTATTCATGGTCTGGATTATAAATCAACCTGTCTTTGAAAAACTATCCAGAAACTTCTGTTAGTCAGATATAGAGGGATTAGCTATTAACTGGAACTGGTTGCTAAAATTATATTACGGCATTGATTTACCTTTCTCAGTAACTGCCAGATTGTTTCTGGGGCCAGTTCAAAGCACTCAATTTAATCCATGAATTCTGTCTGCTTATCTGAAACATAGTCTTCTCTATCTTCTAATTGTTATAAAAGTATCATTAGCCATTTTACTTCGCTGCTACTTTTATTATATGCTTTTTCGATCATTTCTACTTGTTTGTATAATTTAATCATATACTATCCAGGGAATTTTACTATTGAACAGTTTAAAAATGCGGTCAACAAATGAAATAGTCCTATGTAAAACCAAACTGTATAGGAATTTTATATTAATGTTGTATATATATATGCATATCCATATGTATATATTCCACATATTGATTTCTTTTTATGTTTTCCAACTTCTATTTTAGAGGAATAGGAATAGGAATAGGAATAGGAATAGGAATAGGAATAGGAATAGGAATAGGAATAGGAATAGGAATAGGAATAGGAATAGGAATAGGAATAGGAATGGAACGGAATGGAACGGAACGGAACAGAACAGAACAACAGAACAGAATAGAATTCTTTATTGGCCAAGTGTGCATAAGCTCTCAGTGTACATACAAGCAGCAAGTGATAAATCATGATCATAATCATCATAATATACATTCATCAGGAATAATAAGATACAACATTTAGTGATAATCATAGGATACTAAATAAGCAATCAACATAAATCATACCAGGATACTAAATAAAACAATATAAATTGTAAGATACAAGCAAGATACAAGTTATAGTCATAAGAATATAAGGAAATAGGTAATAGAAAAGATGAGAAGAATAATAGTAATACAGCCCTACTATATAGTTTGACAGTGTTATGGGAATTAGTTGTTTAGCAGAGTGATGGCATGGGGGGCGGAACTGTCCTTGTGTCTGTTCTTTTTTGGCATGCAATGCTCTATACCATCGTCTTGAGGGAAGACCAGGATGTGAGGACAGTTAATGACCGGAATATGAGGGGACTGTGGATATTTTCACAGCCCTCTTTCTAGCTCGTGTAGTATACAGGTCCACAGTGGAAGGCGGACTGGTAGCAATTGTTTTTTCTGCAGTTCTAATTATCCATTGAAATCTGTGTCTGTCTTGTTTGGTTACAGGGCCAAATCAGACAGTTATAGAAGTGCAAATGACAGACCTAATTCCTTTATGAACTGTATCAACAGCTCTTTGGGCAGTCTGAGCTTTCTGAGTCAGCACAGGAAGAACATTCTTTGTTGTGCTTTTTTATGACATTTTTGGTGTTAGGTGTTCATTTTAAGTCTTGAGATATTATAGAACCTAGAAACTTGAAGGTTTCTACTGTTGACACTGTGTTGCCTAGTATTCTAAGACGTAAGAACAGGAGGGCTTCCCCTAAAATGTATTCTTTTCTATAGTTTTGAGCGTGAAAAAGAAGATAAAGTCTTCACAATATAAAAGTGATTGTTTTTTCTTTTAACTATTCAATCAGATACATATTTTAGAGAATTAAAAGATTTCATTTTGACTTAATGTTTATATTTGTAAATATTTTATTAAAAGTGGAAAGATATTCCTGTTTCTTGATTTGAAGAAGTGAAAATAGCTTTAACTAGTCCCCTCTGCTTTTAGAACCTCTATGTATTGGCATATTTATACCTTTTTTCCTGTGTCCTTTGGTTTATGGTACTGTTTCATCAGTGCATACATTAATGTACTAGAAAAATGAAGATTGACAAACGATCATGGCAAAGCAATAAAAGCCATACATTACTGTCTGCCTGTACCGGAAGAGCTATGTTCCAGCCTCACCGTGTAAATTGTAGCCATTTTAAAATTACATACATATATTTTACTGGCAGTTTCCTTGGACACAAATGACCTTTGAAATGACACTTGCCAAAGATCAACAGATGCAGCAAAGCTTGAACAGAGTTTTTTGATCTTTAGTCTTGATATGTCTGCTGTGTTCCCAGTCATAGTTTAGGATGTTGTAGAATCATTTAACTGCATCAAATGCATTAATGTTTCACCATATTACCACAACATGTAGTAATATAGCTAAGTATTAACTTTAGCTGTCCAGTTTTGCACTCTGACTATAATTATTCTTCAGATACTCACCACTGGAATATATTGCTTTATCCAACTCTCCATTGTAAATAACGAGAATTCAGGTGTCTTAAAACAGTTGCTACATAGTAACCTCCCTACAAACCATAAGCAACTGCCATATTTTTCTGTAGAAGCTGTTTAGAATTATTTGTATTGCTAAAAGCAATTGCTATCAGACAACACAAAACCTGTGTATATTCGGTCATATTTATCACTGAAAAAACCCTGATTCATAATTCACCATTAATAAAATGTTTCCTTGAAATTAGACTGGCTATTAGGGCTCTCTATACATATGCGTACACACACAAACCTGCCCCAGAACAGTTTGGCACTTGAGATGAGAATTTTAATTATATTCTGATGAGCTTAAGGCAAAACTGATATTTTCTAAGAGGATTATTTATTTTATTAGTTATTATGCTAAGCATGGATAGCTTAGCATATGAGTAACTTATGAGTAACTGAATAATATATAGATCAAAGCATTGCCAGCAGACCTTTCATTCAAACATCACTATAATTTTAAAAAGAAAACCTAATATTTTATAGTGCTTTCAAGTGTTCAGACTTTGAATCCCTTATCTTCAAATACACAGCACTTTAAACATAAATAGAAAGTATCAGTTTTTTCAGACTGCCTCTTTATCCTTCAGAATTACCAAATCCTAAATGAACCTTCAGGAATGCTCAGATTCAGATTTGGTCTGCTACTGAAGAATTCTGTATGAATTTTGTATGAACTACTTTCTTGATTCTGCATATGTCTAGAAGAAGGGGAAAGGAAAGGAAAGGGGGGAAAACCATCCAATCCATGCAAAAGCAGACAAAAAGCAATCCATACCTCACAAAAAGGTATGGATACAGATGAAGTTTTTATTAAGAGTACAGTTATCACAGCAATTTAAATTTATGTTTTGAAAAGTACTAAAGATAGCCTGGCTATAAAATAAAAAGTCAAGAGCAGCCTTGTGGATAGGCTGTAGATGTGCAGCTGACAAATGAAAAAGAAAGCTAAACATTTCAGTTAGATTTCCACATATGGCAAGATTTATTATAGAACATCATTTTTCTACAAAGGTCAGCTATACTCTTTCAACTGAAATTTCCATACAAAATTGCAACACAACATCTATAGAGGCCATACAATTACAACACTTATAAGTGATGCCCTCACATTTTTTTAAAAAAATGTTCATAATGAAATGAGTATCAAAGCTTGCAAAGTCTTGAGATCTCAAGGCCAAGATTACTAGTTGTAAGGCATTATGCAAGCCCTTGGCTTATTTGGTTAAGTAAGAAAAATATAGACAAGACAGAAAAGATACATCTTGGAGATTGAGAAGTTCCCAGAGGGTGGGCTCTAGGATGAGTCTGAAAGCTTGGAAGAACAAACCTCTGGTCCTGGGAATTGACTCAGATTGGATCCTGCAACATTTTCCTGGGACACAAAGATTTGCCTTCATTCATGGCAGAAAAGATATATAAATATTTGAGTATATAATCATTTTATAAAAACTATATTTGAAATTTGGGCCGCAGTCCATCTATTTATTACACTTATTCTCATTTTAAAAGCATTATTCAACTAAATGTATAAGAAATCTAAAATTTGATACACAAATTTTGTCTTGCTCAAAAATATACCTAATTAATTACAATATATAATAAATATTAGAAATTCAGGGAATAGTATTGAGTTTTCAAATTATTTAAAAAATGAAAGATTTTGAATTCTTTGCAAATAAGCCAAATAAACCTCTCCCATCTATTTCTCACAAAAAGATGCATTGCCTAAAGTTGGTATTCAAATATATATTGGTTTCTCTTTAATGTTTTATCTCATTTTTGTCATAAGTGAGACACATAAACTCATTACATTAATCCATTAATGCATTTAATTAGTGCTTATAGCTTTGACACATGTTTATTAAGGCCAGCTTTGCATATTTGTATCTTCTGAATTATCTTTGTTTTCATTTTTTCGTTATTGTTCAGAAACTTTCTGGTCTTGATTATACAGTATACGTACAGTATCTATGTAAGTCAGTGACCTTATATGTAATAGGGATGCTGTTTAATGAAAATCTGAGCCATGCTTTAGCATACTAAATATTTATTAGATACACTGGTAATACTAAACTCACATTCTTTAAACTTTCATTTCAATATTCATCACAATGAAGAATAGAAATGATTATTCAAATATATCTCTTATTAATGTTAGGGATACAAAATCTAAAAGTATATAATGGCATAAAATATTTATGTTTTTATTTGGTAAACTTTTCTATATGTGATAAAGAAATAGAAACAACTTAATGGTACTCATACATCAGAGCTGATATGAAAGTATTAAGGGATCAAGCAAATTTGTTACATTCCTTGAAAGCATTTCAAGAAATTATTTGATTTAGTTTTTATGAGACACCTCCTGGCTAAAATGAGGAATTGTTGATTACATTATTGACATTCTTCAAATAAATCTATAAATATGAAATTACTAAATTCAAGCATGCTAGGGATTTTTAATGCATATTCCAATGATGGTTTTGGGTTGCCTCCAGCCAAGTAAATAAAGAATTAAAATTTTAGATTATTTTTGATAAAGCTGTATTAAGAACACAGCAATGATTGCAGACAGCTGTTTCTACAATCTTTGTTACTAGCCAAGATCACATCAGAAAATAATATGTTGGATATTCTCCCTATAAACACTAACTTTTTACTTATTTTGATGGGGAATGTGACCTGAATTAAGAACAAAATACAGACTGTAATTCAAATGAGAATGAGAAATTAAGGGTACTGCCAGAGAAGCTCAGTATGTTTTATAGTATTAATATGGTTTGTCACACAGACAGCCAGATGTTCAGACTGGATTTGGCATTTTTATCCATCTATTGAGTCTTTCCCAAGGACCTGGGACAGACAGATGTTGATGTCTGGTGGTGTTAAAGGTATTATCTCAGGATGTAAACTGTTCCGAGTAAAGGTGCTTGTTGCAGTTGACTGATGGTGAATTTGTTGATGCTGATGGTGTTCAAGTGGTGCTCCAGATGTTTTGGGATTGCACCTAAGGTGCCTATTACTGTTGGTATTACCTTTGCTTTATTTTGCTACAGTCATTCTATTTCTATTTGAAGGTCTTTGTTATCTTTTTTAAAAAATCAAGTTAAATTAATGGTGTTAGAGGTGCTTGTTTATTTGAATTCTAAATGCCCAGAGCACCTAGCTTCATTTTCTATTTCATTCTCTTTTTAATGGTCTCACCAATTCTTGCTTGCAAGCAAATGTTATTTCTTCCAGATCTTCCAATATCCCATTGTTGCTACTTTGTCATGCTGTTTGTAGCCAATCTGTGTGATCTTCTTGCAGCAACTAACCAGGTAATCCACTGTTTCTACAGCTTCTTTTCAGAAGCTTTTTATAGCTTCTTTGCGATCTGTTGCTGTCTTCTCAATTCTGGCTTTATGTGCATTTCTTAAGGCTTGGTCTTGTGCAACCAGAATTTTATTATTATTATTGTTTATGAGGAGTTAGGTGGAGTAACTTTTCTTATTATAATATTACTGTGGTCTAAAATGGAGAATGTTATAATGATTCTTGCTACCAAATATATTTTGGGAAAGTTAGATTAATTTTGAGTTTTCATAATGATATATTTTTCTATTTCTGCATTAGATTTATTTAAGTTCTTAGTTGAGTTATGTAATGTATTTGTGTGTGTGTGTGTGTGTGTGTGTGTGTTTATAAATGTATTTCATAACAATGTTAGAATACAAAGATTAACCCAGAAATTTCACAACCACAACTATTAATGCCAAATACCATAAAGGCTGATAAAAACAAAACTTCAACTTTGAGAAACATTAAGTAAAATACAAACACATACACAGCATAACTTATGTTGAAATAAAATGGAAGATGTATTATACCGTGTTTCCCCAAAAATAAGACATGTCTGGATAATAATCCCAATTGGGCTTTTCAGCACATGCAATAATATAAGCCACCCCTGCAAAATAACACCCCCCCACACCAACTACTTACATGCATGCGCAGCCAGTCCCATTTCCTCTGGTTGCTTGCCACACAACCAAAATGAATTGAGGAGGCGAGGCTGGAAGGGGAGAAGGGGGGACATGCCCTCCTTTCCCTGTTCTTCACGCTGGCCGAGCGGCCCAACACATCCCACCCCACCCCAATGGCAACAGCAGCCTAGCTGCTTCCCTTCCCCACTGTCTCTTTATCAAGAGGGATGGCAGGTGGGGTGGGGGAGAAGTAAGATGCATGGAGCAAGACATGGCTCCCCTTGCTGTCTCTTCTCCCCCCCCTCGCCAGGAATTGCAGGGCTCCTGCCCCTTGCTTAGCCACCCACCCCCTTTAGGGATGCAATTTGGGGGTGGCGAGAAGTGGGACGCAGGTTTTACCTTTTCAGCTCCATTGCGTTCCTCACTGTTGTGTCCAGGGAAACACACTGTAAAAGAAAACCTTCTCGCGAGTTTGAGAAATTTGATTGAACTCATGTGTTTGATTGAACCCTAAGTTTGATTGAACCCTAACCCTAACCCTGTCATGCCTGGCAAGGGAGGGGAGAAGAAATGGCAAGGGGAGCCACATCTCGCTCCACACATCTCACTTCTCCCCCTGCCCCACCTGCCACCCCTCTTGATAAAGAGACGGCGGGGAAGGGAAGCAGCCAGGCTGCTGTTGCCATTGGGGTGAGATGTGTTGGGCCATTCGGCCAGCGTGAAGAACAAGGAGGGGAGGCAACGGCAGTGACGGGACATCCAGTCCCATGCTCGCCGCCTTCTGCACCCCCAAAATAATAAGACCCTTTAACAATAAGGCCAAGCCCTTATTTGGGGGGGGGTGTCAAAAGAAAATAAGACCCTGTCTTATTTTCAGGAAAACACAGTAGTAGCCAAATATTTAATTGTCATAGAGATTACATGTATTGTTTTCTTCAGAAATGTCAGAGAATAGTTTGACTAAGTACTATTTGCTTGAAAAAATAGAATTTTAACATAAAATGTAACAAGACTTTGAAGTCCTGCCACACCTAGTTATCTATCAAGCCTAAAAGTTGTTAAAACATAAGCCTACAAATGTCTTTAGGCTTTAATACCAATTTTCAATATTTTATTTTCAAATGATATATGACTGTTTATTAGTCTATGTCTAATAGTGAGCTTTGTCTGCTAACTTCAGCGAGTAGAAAATAGCATTTATGTTAACAAAATTTGCTGAAGGTATTTTAAGACAAATATGTGTTAAGTATCATTGACATTTCAAAATGGTTGTCCAGAAAATATTAGTTTATAAGGAAGTAATAATGTCCCTGAGGTTGTCATAGTGGATTGAAGCCTACTTTAAATTTAGCATCATTTAATGAATGTCACTTAGTCTTATGATCCCTTTGCTATTCTCTAAAAAAAATTGTTCCTAAAGTGAATAATATTGCATTGTTTTGAGAAAAGCAAATCCTATTTTTGAATGTTTCTACTTTAAATGCGTATTCTGTGTCTTTTATAGGATTGCATTTTATCCATAAAAGGATATTGAATAAAAGCATAGATTCTATGTTTATTGGAAGCTATATTTGTAATCATGTCCGATTTTAGTCTTTCCCCTTTCGGTTTTAGCTGAGTGTCAGACTAGAAGTAATTAATATTTATAACTAAAGCTAAGAATATTAGTAAGAACATGAATAGTATTGTATTGAATTCTAAAAATTCATACCATTTTTAATATTTAAGTGGGTCATGCACTTAAAATCAGTAGAAAAGCTCAAAAGAAATGCTTTATTTTAATTATAACTAGAAATTATATCATCTGTAAATTAAACAATTAATTGAATGATCATTGAAAAGCAATAATAAGCACATACAGTCTTTCTAAGAACTATTATTTAGAGAAGCAATAAATCATTTTAATCAAATTTAATCTGTTTTCCTTTTAAAAGCATATGATTTCCTCTTTGAGATTATTGCCTATACAAACTGATGCTTCATACAGACTATTAAGACTAAGAATGATCCTCATAAATTGTTATTGCAGTTTGGCTAGAATATTACATTGTTTGATTATTCTAGAATCAGAGGACAGACTGTTAATTTTATTTTATTTTTATTTTCATATATAAGGGTAAATCTGTTATAGTTTTTATATATTGCAGTGGACTTTGTAAAGCCAAAATTAAAAGAAAACAGCAGTAATTATCATAACCATAGAAATGAATTAACTTTATGTAAAACTTTCCAACAAATCAATTGAATTTCATAGCTTTTTGAATTAATTAAATTACATTGGCCATATCAGGCTTTAGCTGATATGTTGACCACCAACATGAAAGAAAGAAAGAAAGAAAGGAAAGAAGGAAGGAAGGAAGGAAGGAAGGAAGGAAGGAAGGAAGGAAGGAAGGAAGGAAGGAAGGAAGGAAGGAAGGAAGGAAGAAAAAGAAAGAAAGAAAGAAAGAAAGAAAGAAAGAAAGGAAGGAAGGAAGGAAGGAAGGAAGGAAGGAAGGAAGGAAGGAAGGAAGGAAGGAAGGAAGGAAGGAAGGAAGGAAGGAAGGAAGGAAGATCACTGGGGAGAGAGGACTTATTTTCAGAAGAAGTTCAGTGGAATTTTAATCAGTGAAATTATTACCTTAAGCATCTGCCTCATCCCTCCCTCTCCTTTCAATTCTTAATATTTGAAGGAAGATAAGAAAAGCAAATTAAAAAATAGCTGCTAAACACTTTCCAAATGATCAGACACTTAACAATTCAGAAAGGTCTCAACTATAACATAAATTATATCTGTTATCTAATACATGCTTGACGAAAATAAGTAAATAAAAATAAATAAATAAATTCCTTGCAGCCTTAGAAACAGCATTTAAAATCACAAGACTTGCCCCCTGCAAACCCAAGCAAATAGGCAATCACACAGAGACTAGAAGAAACAGAACCAACTCAATGCAGAAGGCAGAGCAACTCTAAGAACCTAAAGAAAGTTTGCATTCTCCTAGCAGACACAGGACGAATCATGGTTATCATGGACATATCACAACCATACAAAAGGCAAAAAAATTATTGGAAGACAAAGAAACCTACATCCAATGCACAGCAACCTAATACAGAAACCAGATCAAGAGAACCCTTAATAACGTAAGCAAGAAAGGTCAAATCACAAAAGAACAGCAATAAATGAAAAGAAGCAGACCCATCCTCCAAAGCTTTTATGGACACCCCAAAAGACACAAGCCCAATTTACTTCTTCATCCAATTGTATTATTACCAGGTACCCCAACCTACAATATATCTAACTTATAAAAAATCTTGGACAGAAGGGAATGAATATTCTATCTCCACTATAGTGCTTCAAAAAAATCAAAGACCTAATAACAGAAGAAAATGAGATCATAGTTTCATTTGACATTACAAACCTTTTTAGATCCATGGATCCAGAACTAACAACTTGGAACTTGTACAACACACCAAACCAAATACAGGAACATCAAAATATCCCAAAACATGGACCTCATCAACCTATATTTCACTATCTCTTTTTGGCTTGATTGACAAATATACCAACAATTATATTTCCATCCCATCCCAAGCCAAGTCTGATCCCTCACTGTATTCCATCACCACCACACATACCAAATTTGTGTCTGTTTTCAAAGATCCTGCTTGTGGATGGCCACAGTCTTGAACCAGAGGTGGGATTCACTTATCTTCCCTACTGGTTCGCAAATGTGAGTGCACGTGCACCAGTGATGGGTTGCTCTGGGTTCGCACCAGTTTGCAAGAACTGGTAGTAAAAATTTGTAGTAGTTCAGAGAACTGGTAATAACATTGGCTGGCCACGACCCTGAACCAGTCCCCGGCCCGGTCGCCACTCACTTTCCCCACCCACCTCATCAGAGGCTTTTTTAAAAAAAACTTTTAAAAGCATTTTTTCTACAACCTCTTCAGCCAAAAAAATGCTTTTAAAAGTAAAAAAAAAAAGCCTCTGATGATCGTGTGGCTCAGCTGGAATCATCAGAGGCTTTTAAAAGCCTCTGACGATCCCAGCTGAGTTGCCTGATCAGCAGAGGCTTCTAAAAGCATTATTTTCTGCAACCTCTTTGGCCGAAGAGGTTGTAGGAAAAAAGATGCCTTTAAAAGCATCTGGCGATCCCAGCTGAGTTGCCTGATCGTCAGAGGCTTCTAAAAGCATTTTTTTTCTGCAACCTCTTAAGGTTGTAGAAAAAATGCTTTTAAAAGTAAAAAAAAAAGTTGACCACACCCACCCAGTCACATTACCCCCCCACTAAGCCATGCCCACAAAATAAGCCACACCCACAGAACCGGTAGTAAAAAAATTTAGAACCCACCCCTGACGTGCACACTCACTTCACTCACATGTGCCATCTCTGCACATGCACACAGCCTTCTGAGCATGCACAGTAGTTGCGCATTACATCCAGGTGGGTGGGCAGAGCCTCCCACAATTGCCACTACCAATTCACGCGATACGGACAGAACCAGCTGAATACCACCACTGGCTTGAACCCTTTTATAGGAGTCCTTTGTAGCGACTGCCTTGTTTAATAAGCATCCATAGTTACAATAATGATGAAGGAGTAACTTTACAACCAATTTTCACATTTTTGAAATTCATAGTTCCATAAAACAAAGGAAAGCTGAAATAAGTTATTAAGCATGGTAAATTCATTAGCACACTTAGTGACTGCTTAACTTAATGACTGAATTACCAGTGCCAATTGTGGTTGCTAAACAATGGCTATCTATTTTTCTCCCCAATGTTATGTTGAGTTGAAAAGCATAATAATACAGAGCAGCTTTCTTTCTTTCTTTCTTTCTTTCTTTCTTTCTTTCTTTCTTTCTTTCTTTCTTTCTTTCTTTCTTTCTTCTTTCTTTTCTTCCTTTCTTCCTTTCCTTTCCTTTCCTTTTCTTTTTTTCTCTGAGCTCAGTTCAACATCAGTTGACATTAGAATCAGAAAACCAACATTCCTCTCCCAAATTTACTAGAAAGAAAATTGTTTTTCTGAGTCTATTTTCTAATTCAGAAATCAGAATTTTCTTCCAGTGCTTTACTTGAACACCCAGTTTTACTTTTTCTGAAATATGTCCCTGTTTTTTTATTTAACGCATCTTTCGAATTTGGTGTTTCCCAAATTGTTTGGGCTACGACATTCAAATTCCAGTTGCTTAAAAGTTTTTCAAGTTTCAATTTTATACAATTGGAAGCAAATAAACATTGAGGAACTTGAATAGGAAGGAAAGAATTGTTGAGATGAACAGTGTTTGAATGCTTCAATAAAAGTTGTTAGGCACATGGAAGACATTTTCAGGACTCTTTGTTTATACAGTGAATCTGTACAGTTTTAGAACTTTTAAATATGATATTTAATAAATACACTTTATCCTTAAAAAGGCTTCAAATATCTAAGTACAGGTCAAACAATTTATTTTATGCTGTCCAAATGTCTTAGTATGAGGTCAAACAATTTATTGCATGCTGTCCTGTTTCTCTGTATTAAGCAACACATCAGGAAGGGCTACTGTAAGTATTTATGTTATCTCTTTATTTATATAGTAGGATTTATGAGTTGGAATGGATCTTGCAGTTCATCTATCTTTTTCTTTCTTTAGGCAAAGAACAGGTTTGTCCCCTGTTGATTTTGAGAGCCTTTTAGATATTTGTCAATATTTAGATATTTTTTCTCTTCTATTTGGCTGTAGATTTCTACTTAAACTATAAATCCTTTACCCATTTTTTTATAAAGCTTCCTTTCCCATTTCATTTTGAGAGGTGATATCTAAACTAGTTCCAGTTTCTCTATATCCTTTTTAAAGTGTGCCCATAACATACACCAGTTGCTTAAGTGTTGTCTAACCAATGCAGAGTACAATTAAAGTATCGTCTGCCATGATCTAGGCACAATGTTTATATATATAAAGCCCAAGATTGCAATGGCACTTACTTATGACATCATACCTTGCTCAAGATCAGCTAGTGGTTTACTAGTACTGTTAGCCTATTCTCACTCACACATACACTTCTTCCAATTCCTGAATCTATGAAATTGATTTTTTTTCTCTTCAGTTGCTGGACATTAACACTTGTCAACATTCATCACTATTCTCTTTAATTTAGTCCAATGTTCAAACATATCAAGACATTCTAATTGTAATTTTGCTGTTCAAAGTGTTGGTCAAATTTGGCCCAGTAATCAAGACAGAATTTTTAAATCCTTAATTGATGCTTTCTGTTATACATTAAGATTCTAATTTCTGTGAGTTTACAGTTTTCCTCCTCTCTAATGGCAGTTGGAAAACATTAAATGTAGCATTCCTATAATGTAATAAAACTAAATACAGAGTAGAATCACCCTATTCACTAGAATTAAAATTTTCTAATGGCTGCTGGTACCCAAGACACTAATAAATAACTACATTCCTAGTACATTTTCATCTATTATAAATTTTTGTATTGGCTATTATCCAACAAGATAGCAAGCTGGATGCCTGCCCACAGTCCAATTATATACAAAGTCAGGTAGTTTTTATTAATATGTTAAGACAGGGAACCGTAAATGAAGCCATAGTTTTGCCACAGGTCAAGACCAGGAATCCAAGAGTCATGCAACAAATCTAAGGGAAATGGCAAGACCAGTAAGTTGGAATCCAGAGTTACAATGAGATAAAAATTATAGAACTGAGGTTGTAAAAGTTGTTCTCGATGTTTGTTTTTTTCATCCATCAGGGAGTAAAGACACCAAATTTTTAAAAATCACATGTCCAACCAAATGCACAGCTGAGGCACATTATTTATTAGACACTAAATCTCCTGTTTCTCCAGACTATCTGACCTGTAGAGCTCAACCCCTGCTCTTGTATCTTCAGAGCATGCCTCTGTCTAGGACTGGGCAGCTGAATTTCAGAATCTGAATAGGTGTCAATGAGTACAGGCAGGGAATCCTGAGGGCTTGCTGGATATGTCTCAGGGGAGGGAAGTTATTGGGTTCAACTCTACTGGAACCCATGGGTGTACTTCCTTTCTCCTCCTGCTTTACCTGTTCCTGTTCTTTATCACAGGATAAGGATATACATGTATTTGCTAATGCTTTAAACTAATTTTGTATATCGGTGGTTGCATGATCTGCAGATGCCATACATTAAATAAATAAATTTTATTTGAATTTATTTTGAATTAAAAAACTTAGAGTCTTTGAGGTATTTTAGTAAATGTATTAAAACTTTGCTAACTGGCATCATTTGGCATAAGCTTTCTTATTGTAATATTGCAATATTACAATATTACATTGCTTTCAATGTGACTCAAATGATGGATTTTTCAGTTCATGTAAAGGGCAACTTAGCCTTTATTATACAATTAGGTTTTACATTTAGCTATAGCTTCCCATTGTATATTGCTGAAATACAGGGAGGAATTTCATTCAGAAAAGTAAATAGTAGAGAGGAAATTAAACATTTCACCTTTACGCATTTTTTTGGAAAATAGCCTGTTGCAAATTCATCCTGTGTTAAATTTTAATATATATTAGTTGATATTCAACTTGTAATATATTTTGTTAAATATATACTTAAAGGATGTATTAGTATAATATTTTACCTCTAAAGTAAATAGTATTCTAAATTTAGCATGGATATATGTCTACAGTATAAATACAATATATTGTGTGATTATTTAGGAAATAAATATCAAGATATTATTCCTAGTAGAAAATTATTTTTTGAAATCCCTAAAGGGAAAAAAAATACAATAGTCGTTTTGAGGGAAATGATTATGGGGGGAAAGTGCTGACTGTCAGCAACAAAGAAGCCCAGTGTCCTCAGGATGAGGATGAAAGAGAAGCAGAAATAGCCATCCTTCAAGAAGAAGTTGTGTCTTAATGAGCCAATTGCAAAACAAAAAGGTCCCAGGTGTTCTTACAGCTCCACGGAATAGCTGAGGCCTGTATCCTATTAGTGCCTCTTTTCTCCTAGGCAGTGAATGTTTTATAAGAGTTATGGTTGTTTCTTGATATGTGGGAAAGTTACATTGTTGTTTTATTCTGTTCTTAATTCTATTATTGTTCATAGGTTTGTAAATTGCTTGTGGTCATTTGTGACTGGAGCAAAATATGTGCCTTGTGTAATAAATTGAAATAACTAAATCCCACTACCAAGGGCAGTATTCTATTTATGACCAGAGAAATAATAAAGTAGAGCAGAACTCCAGTAGTTCTGGCCTGTAAAAGATGTGACAGATCAACTATTATTTCTTACATGGTTGCAGGTGTTCCTTTGTTTTACTCTCTAGCTAGCTGAGGTGGTTTCAAAACTTAGAATCATTGGAGATTTTTGAAACCCATAAATCTGAGGAAT
The DNA here is from genome assembly GCF_059756535.1 of Pantherophis guttatus. Taxonomy (NCBI): domain Eukaryota; kingdom Metazoa; phylum Chordata; class Lepidosauria; order Squamata; family Colubridae; genus Pantherophis; species Pantherophis guttatus. Next base: position 46,055,291 of record NC_142067.1, on the reverse strand, counting down.
TATGGAGACTAAAATGAATTTATCTTTGAGTTTTGAGATGAAGATATCCAAGGATTCTAAGAGAGGAATTGATGAAAACTACTTTCTTCAAGCTTCAAATTCTCTTCGGTGTATTGCTTTCTACCTAATGCTAGGCAGCATGGCAAATGGATTATTTCTTGAATTGAAAATTCAGGGTTACTAAGTGTAATACTGGATAATAAAGGTATAAATAAGTAAAGGTATAAATAAAATAATACAACAAATACAACAAAAAGTGCTGTAAGACTGCAATATTGGTGGCCCTTGGTTAGGTGCTTTTTAAAAAACCAATATTACATTTTTAAAAACTGAACTTAAAAATTATCTGGAAAGTGGAGAATGTGAATGACTATATTATGGAGCGTGACAGGAAAAGGACTACATAATCTGTAAATAGGTAGTGTGTTAAATGAGAAGTGTTCTTCTGTTCAGAATGAGAAGCATTTCTCAGCATTAAATTCAGATGAGCTTCTTAAGAAGGACTTAAAAAACTCATCAGAGTGCAAATGTGCTTAATGGTAATGACAAGTGCTTATGCAAATTAACTGCTAGTACTCTTCAACCAGAGGCAATTAATGCTTCATGCTGTCTGGTGATTTTACCCAATAGGAATTACCAAAAAGCTAATATCTCTTATACCTTATGCATTGCTAACATTTTAGTGTAGATGACAGCTAAGACCATTGTTTCTATTCTGTGTCCCAAACAGGTCATCAGGGAGTCACCCAATATCTGCCATGAGCAACACCATTATTTTCTCAGTTGGAGTCAACTTGTAAGAAACTGGTGACTTCTCAAATAAACAAATGTGCAAATATCATATACCATGAAACAAGAGAAATGATTTGCTTAGGCAGCAGAATCCAGAAGTTCTGGATTTTTAAGTGAATAGACAAAAAAAGATATAGTTTCAATTTTTTATCTCAAAAATAATAATAAAAAAAACATTTAAGGCTAATGATGCAAGATAAACAATACTAGGGATGGTATTAAATAAAATTATCCACTAGATGATTTTATCAAAAAGAATATTTATTCACAACTATCAATATGAAGTTCATTCTAAAATAATTGCTACAAGAACCTGGTTACAGATAAGCTGGAGTGATTCATACTTGAATCACTAAAGACCCTGAATAATGTAGGAGTGTTTAAGCAGTATGTCATTTAAAAAATACTTTAGGACTGAAGTCAAAGAAAGCTAAATGTAGTTAATTATCTCTCCTCTAGGCTGGCTTGCATGGATAATGTGGATATTATTTGTTACCATTCCATGCTACTTGAGTTTCCAGATTTATACTATTGGTTTTAATGAATGTAATCATCAGAATGAAGATTTTAAATATTTGTCTTTTTTAGGACTGTGATTTTTAAGAGCTCTCCAACTTTGTTCACCTTACATTTATCAACAAACAAACTGGACTTATTTATTTAGTAGTGATAGTATTCTGATTCTGCACTCACAGCTATCTCTCTATCCTAGACTGAAAAGGACAACTATTAAGTTAATAGAAGTGTAGGAACATTCAAGATATGGCTTCTACACTCACATCACCAACTGATTTGATTCTACTCATACATAGGTAAATGCATTTACATACATTTTATAATAACATTATTTTTCATTGAATGAAAATATATCAGGGAAGGTTGATAGTGAATATATACAGTAAAAATAGTCTTAATTATAAATATATTTTTCTCTTGTGGCTTTTCATTTTATATTCAAATATTGTTTTTTAGATAAAATACAAATCTTATGAAGTGTGATTCATTCATATGACTTTTCAGTAAAACTAAAAATACTGTGTTCATACATTATATTTTTGCATATATCACAGTGAATTATTAACTCTGTATTAAAAACCCAAAGTGTAAATGGGACAAGATTTTTTCTGGAAATGTAATTATTATTCAGCTAACAACAGCTGCAGCTTTTTCTCAAATAAACAATACTATGTTCTGGCATTATAATCCACTAATTGCATACACTATGTATATATTTTCTCAAATAGGAAAGTTTAAGCACTGTGCAATTTAAGATTAATTATACATAGCTTTATGCATGTAGAATTTCTTTTACAAAATCCAGCCTACAAAAATATGGAATTAATGTAATGTTTTAGGTATATAGGATTATATGAAAATTATCCTGGTCATTCTAAATGAATTCTGGAAGAAAAATGTTGTTTAAAGTGCTAATTAACCCTACACTATGTAAAAATATTATTGATACAGAATTATATAAGAGCCTTGGTACTACAGTGGTTTAAAGCACCCTGTTATTAACACAGCTGCCTGCAATTTACTGCTGGTTCGAATCTCTCCAAGGCTCAAGGTTGACTCAGCCTTCCATCCTTTCTAAGGTAGGTTAAATGAGGACCCAGTTTGTGGGGGCAATAAGCTGACTTTGTATAAATATACAAAAGTATGAAGGCTATTGCTGAATGCACTGTAAGCCGCCCTGAGTCTCCGGAGAAGGGCGGCATATAAATCAAATAAAAAAAAATAAAAAAAAAATATAATGGCTCTGTGAAAATATTTTGTTTAAAACAGTGATAAATTATCACTTTCATTTTTTCTGGGACACTTTAGTCTTCACTGCAAAAGAAATCTTGTAATAAACGATAGTAGGTCCTGAATTACAAAGGTGTAATATTCAAGTATACTATCTCTGTCCAATCCTCAAACTTCATAGAATAACAGAGTTGGAAGGGACGTTGGAAGTCTTCTAGTCCAATCCCCTGCTCAAGTAGAAAGCTCTATATCATTTCAGACAAATGGTTGTCCAATCTTTTCTTAAAAACCTCCAGTGTTGGAGAACTCACAACTTTTGGAGGCAAGTCGTTCCACTAATTAATTATTCTAACTGTCAGGAAATTTCTCCTTAGTTCTAGATTGCTCTCTTTGATTAGTTTCTATCCATTGCTTCTTGTCCTGCCTTCAGGTGCTTTGGAGAATAGGTTGACCCTCTCTTCTTTATGGCAGCCCCTTAGATATTGGAACACTGCTATCATGTCATCTCTAGTCCTTCACATAATACACAAATAAAATACTCAATAAATTAATAATAAATAAAAATACTCAAAATGTCAGATGGGTTCTGTGTTACTATATTTCTGTGTTTTGTCCGTATATTTTTAATGTCTGAAGAGAGCCAAGTAATATGTGCTTCTTCATGTACATAAGGTACATTTTGTGAGTAATTTTTTGAATATTTGAAAAGTGTTCAGTAATATGAGTCTCTTCGTGTTTATAAAGTACATTCTTTTCACTGAAATTTACAGAACTATTTAATAAGTGTGTTTCTCTCTCTCTCTCTCTCTCTCTCTCTCTCTCTCTCTCTCTCTCTCTCTCTCTCTGTGTGTGTGTGTGTGTGTGTGTGTGTGTGTGTGTGTGTGAGTGTGTGAATCAGAGAGCAAACTAAGAATATTAGTAAAACTTCTATTTATAAGAACATTGTGGTATTGAAAGAAATAAAAATGCATGGAAACACCATATTTTGTAATTTGATGAACATTCATATAATTCATACTAGTCTATGTATTCCAATATTTGGGTAACTGTAATGGAATGTGTGAATGACCTCAAGGAACAAAGAGAAGAGATGCTGCCTAGGAAACAATCAGACAAGAGATGCAGGACCCCCAGTTCCTTAATGGTTAAAGAAAGAATTTAAGAACCTGCCTTGATGGATAAAGGGGTGACAGGAAATTTGTACTTTCAGATTACGTTCATCTTACATGTCTTTCATATACAGTACATATTTCCTGTCTGGTTTACCTGAGAGGGCTGACAACAATCTTGCAAGTCTCCCAATCTCTTCCAAAGAGAAGAATTTTTAAGAATGTCCTCCAATTGTCAAAGAACCTTGCTTAACTGCTGAGCATCTGGCAGCTGCACTGTTTACTGTGGGGCCCCTGGACATACAACCAGATCAGGCCCAGTAAAAGCATCAGTGCCAATCACAACAATAAGATGCAGAACTTGTTAATTGATGGATCCTGAAGCCAGGAAATGCCCAGGTTGTTCCCGGATAGAAACTCAAGAAACTTCAGCGGCTTTACACTGTGGAACTTCAAAACAGTCTTTAAGAAGAGTTTAAGAAGAGTTCAGACAACCAAAAGAGACACCCATACTTAATTTCTCCTATTATTGTTGCTTTAATTTACGGGCAGTTGGTGGATTTTTCTCCTCTTGTAGATTCTAAGGCAACTAATAATTTCATCATTATAGAAACAATACAGAAACTAAAGTTGCTAAATAATTCTTCCAAGGGGTGAAGAGAACTTCAAGTATACCAAGAGACCAAGTAGAGGAAAATGATTTAGTTGCTTCCACATCAGCCACACAAGCCATGAGAAGGGGAGATCAGCAAATTCCTGAGGGACAGGCAGCTGCCACCCCAACTGGAGCACATGATTTTTGAGGTGCCTTGTGTGCTTGCAAGGAGTTGCTGGGAGAAGAGGAGAGCAATACAGCCATGCTTTGTTCTCGTAGCCCACAACTTATTTTTCCTGGGAACTAAGAAGGGTAGGATGAGTTTGGAGGGGAGGAAGATGTAATAGAATGTGTGGGTGACCGTGTGGAAAGAGTGGAAGAAATGATACCTAGAAAACAATGACAAAGGAGAGATAGGAGTCCCCAGTGACTTAATGATCAAAGAAAACAAAGCAGAGGAAGCACTTGTGTTAATGGATCAAGGATTAAAATGTAATGATGGGAAGTTTGTGCTTTCAGACTTGGAAGTCTTTAATGTAGCCTTACAATAAAGTAGAATTAGTTCATCTTGTCATGTTTCCTGTCTGATTTACCTGGGAGGATCGACAGTAACTGGTGGTGGTCTGATCACAAGAATCATATGGAGTATGGAAAGGAGTAGCAGCATCTGGGGGAGGAGTCAAAGAAGGATCAATCTAGAATCCCTACATAACCACAAGTAGACTAAGTCTAACCCCTTTGAATTCCCTTAACCCTTAACTAATTCTTAGAAGGTGCTAACCATTAGTTAAGAATATTCCTGTGCTTAGGCATAATTAGCAATACATTAGTTTAATTGGATCTTCACATTTGGATCTGATCTTTCATACCTACACATGGGTTCGTGGCTAGTGATTACTGAATCCGATTCTCCTACATTAACCGCTACTCATCATGTTATTTTTTGCAAGCAAAAAGGGGTTTTGTTTGGTTTCTTCCTGTGACAGTTGTCACATTATTGCCATTTGCAGCATGCTGGAGCTATAGAAATAAACCAGGAGTGAGTTTTGCAGAGTTTTAAATTAAGTCATGGGAACCTTGTCTCATTTGTTCCTCTTTACATAAAGAGGATTGTCTGATTATTTGGATTATCCAGAACCATCTAGTAATACAGAATCTGTTGCACAGTTTCAGAAAAATTGTGCTGGTTCAATATGCTTTTTTATATAGGTTAGTATAGTTCATGTCTTTCATAGCACCTGTTACTGCATTTTTTGATTAAACATGTCAGAGACTAAGATATGCAAATCATTTATTTAACAGTCAAAGTTTGGCCTTCCACCTGCAGGTTAGAAGGGATTTCAGTCATTTTGAATTTTTAAATCAATAGTTATTCAAATACAGGCAATTTTAAAGCAATCCTGTAATCACTGTCAGACTAAAACCAGAGTTATAAAATATACAGTATTTATATTTACTTAATTGTGCCAGGAATGAATACTTTCAGATTCTGCTGTTTCAGTGACATTTAAGAGATTATTTTATGTGCGGAGAGAACTTTTAAAAAATAGTGTGTGTTTTTTTTTTTTAAAGGATTGCAGGTGCCAATTTCTGAATGCCAATCGTGTTTTCTGCAATAGTTTTAATATAAAATTCTGTACTTTATCTAGACGTATTAAGTGATCATGTGAAATTCACAAAGGTATTAAAATAAAAGCTGAAAGGAAGTCATATTTAATTCAAAATAGATTTTTATGTGCGCCTACATTTTCCCTTTGGCTTTGCATGAATATAAAGTATTTTGACCTGATTCCATAAGTAAGAGGCTTTTTTTTTTTTTTTTGGTAAAAACATTCTTTACAATCTATAAGAATGCTACACACCCCAAGAATGGGAACTCCTTGTAGAAGTTGTTCTTATTTTATGCAAATCTACAGTGATCATGCAATCATTTAAAGATCTGCATCATATCAATCACATTGAATAGTCAGTTAAAACTTCTACAATGAAAATATTAAAGGTGAGAAGAAATCCACACAGATTGCAGAAATGCACTTTGATATATGAACATGTCTGAGTACAGTGCTGAAAATAATTTAAAGCAGAAATGGAACCATATATTCCACCAGCAGAGGAAATAAAGCAAACACTCCCTAAGAGGCTCTTTGCAGTTGGGTAGGGAGCCCAAAGCATTATGGGAAGAATAGTGTTATTATAAAGCAGAACAAACCATAACCTATACTTAAGGATGCATCTCTGCCACTTTGTTCCTGTTAGAGATAATGATGAAGTATGGAGATGGTACTCCTGATTTGCTTTATAGCATATGTGTTATTTTAGTAAATAAATGATGGAAAAAGAAAAACAGGGTGAAAGCAGCATGAATAACAAGTATTAGTCCAATGGAACTTTTTGGGCCCTCTTGCATTTGAACAAACATATTAAATGTTAGTGCCAGATCTTGCACATGTAATAATTAACATTCATTTTTGAAACTAAAAGGCCATTTTACACATTTGAATCTGAAGGAATAACACAGTGGCCTTTCATACTTTCAGCATGACTCAATATCTATTTTTATGTTGTGTTTTCAAAATGTGTTCACCTATCTCTCAATCCATACAAATCTATCTAATTAGTGTTACAATTAGCAGGGGTGAAATCCAGCAGGTTCCGACAGGTTCTGGAGAACCGGTAGAGGAAATTGTGAGTAGTTCAGAGAACCGGCAAATACCACCTCTGGCTGGCCCCCGAGTGGGGTGGGAATGGAAATTTTGCAATATCCTTCCCCCAGAAATGGGGAGGGAATGGGGATTTTGCAGTATCCTTCCCCTGGAGTAGGGTGGGAATGGAGATTTTGCAGTATCCTTCTCCTGCCATGGCCACCAAGCCACACCCACCAAGCCACACCACGCCCACCAAGCCATGCCCACAGAACCGGTAGTAAAAAAAAATTGAATTTCACCACTGACAATTAGGTTACCCCAGTAAAGCTGGATGTATTGACTACATTAAGCTACTGTAAGGTCACCTCAAATCAGGGACTATCTGGTTTGAGCGACAGGAAAATCCCCACATTTCAAACCAGTCCCTTTCATTTTTTTTTTAATTTGATTTATATGCCGCCCTTCTCTGGAGACTCAGGGCGGCTTACAATGCGTTAAGCAATAGCCTTCATTCTTTTGTATATTTTATACAAAGTCAGCTTATTGCCCCCACAAACTGGGTCCTCATTTCACCTACCTTAGAAAGGATGGAAGGCTGAGTCAACCTTGAGCCTTGGAGAGATTCGAACCAGCAGAAATTGCAGGCAGCTGTGTTAATAACAGGGTGCACTAAACCACTGTACTATCAAGGCTCTTTACCTGGTGCAGCACCGCCGTGGCTCCCACAGTCCAAGCAACCCACCATCGCCCCAATGGAAGAACCGCCCAGCAGCGATTCCAAGGAGCCCAAAGCGAACATCCTGGAGCAGCGCGGGCCGGGCCAGGAGCCCAGGTGCCAAACCCCGCACAGCAGAAAAGACATGACAGCCGGTGCCCAGTTACTTCTGCAGCCGTCCGGAGTGAGTTAGAAAAAGTTTAATCCAATTGCACTGTTTTATGTTGACATATTTGATGACAAACAGCCTTATGTTTATAAGTGACAGTTTTCCTGCTAAGTACCTGTGTGTCATAAGCATTTGAATTAAAATTACCATATTGAAATCAAATCTGATGTTTTTTAATTTTTATTTGGTGTGCGTTGGAAGAGGGGTAGTCTTATACGGCGAGTATAGCCCAAACCCTATATTTTAACAGGAAAAGTAGGGGGTCGTCTTATATGCCCAGTCGTCTTATACACCGGAAAATACGGTACTCATTGTGACAGACCATAATTTCAAATAAGTGGTTGATCTGTTGGTTCTGAATGAAATTAGATTCTCCCAGAAGGAGCAGGTGTACTGCTCCTCAATGAACCTCAATCATTTTCTGGTTTCAAAGACTGATGCAGTGTCCTTTTATCAGCTTTAAGTTATATGCCAACTATATTTTAGTAAGATAATGATCTTAAAATTATAGGCATATACTAGCATTATAAATTTATGTTACAACAGGTTTGCTCTGTTCTTTAGAATTTAGAGATTTGGGGGGAGCAACACTAAAGCAAAGTCAATGAATGATTTCAAGAAACTGCTAATAGATTTTAAAAGCCTTATTTTAGCAATTCAAGCATTGTAGATTTATTCTCTCAATAACAAAATGAATGATCAAGAAAGCCTACTTGTCATTAGCCAGCTATCAAATGATGTTAGGAAGTCCAAAGACAGCTGTCAGAGACAATCTTTAATGGAGATCTTTAACTGAATGAACAATAGGACTTCAAACTTCTCCTTTCTTCACTTCTGTTTTATAGGCAATATAGGATTATAGTAGCACTGTAATTTTAGTTGCAATTACTGATGATACTTCATCAATTTACAGAGTTCATTCTCCATTATGGGCATCATTATGTTTGTATCCATAACGTAACCATACTGTAACATCAGGGAGTGCAAGAAAACTATTGCAATGGTGGATCACCAATTCTCTATCTCTTCAGAGCCAAGTCCTTCTTGGAATTTCTCTGAACAACATGTGTTTTAATATGCACATCACATGTCATTAGCACATGGTTATGTTGCTTTGAAAGAGTGTACCACTTCCATCTTTTCATGTTCTGCTATTAATTTATACTAACATTAGTAACACTCAAGCATAACTATATTAATGTGTAGTATATGGGGTTGTCTTTGTATCTGTGTTATTGTAACATGTACATCTGTTTCTAAAATGCTTCCCAGGCATTGAGTCAATGTATTTAAATAGCCTACTTACTGATTGGAATGAGCAATTTACACTTAACAAGCATGCTGAAATGCTTCCTGTTCAAAATGAGCTTTTTTACTTAAGGTAAAGTATCCATATCAATACACTAAATAGACACTTTTACATCTACACTTACAATAAATCTCTTAATCTGTAAAGATGGATTATGACTGCTTCAGTTTTGTAGCTCAAACACAATCTGCCAGGTCCTTTAATGGAAAGTAATAAAAAGTGTAGCATAAAAAGTGAATTAATTAAACTGAGTAATGCACACAGGACTCAAATGTGTATTTAACAGCTACTTTTACAGGAATCTAAAACTGTATATTTGTCACAGAAGATAGTATGCTTATTGTGCTAAATCAAAATGAAGAGCTTTATATTTCACATTATAGTATGTTAGAAATATGAAAGACTTATGGCCCTTCAAGGAAAAATTATAAAGTGTAAAACAATAGTGAGTTGTACAGATTATAATTATTAATACATTGAATAGTCATGATAATGCCTCACTCAAAATTAGATAAAAATAGATATGAGGTACAAAGTATGGTTAATTGATCCTATTTGAATTCTTGGCACTCTTTGCTGAATGATGTGCTTAAGAATTGGGAAAAGGAAAAGTCACAAATAAATTTACTTCACTGTTATGCTGTTCCATAGAGGATTTTTCTTTAAGCCTTTAAGAGTCATATGTTTAATGATTAATAATGCAATGCTATCACTTTGGTTGGCAGAGTAGACATTTTGGGAAGCTTGAAGATGTTTTACACAAAACAGGTAAATTAACACTCTCAGATACTTAATAAATCTGTTTTATAATTTTGGTATCAAATGGCAGCAAACTACATCTCAATCAGCAAGATACATCTCAAACTTTTTTTTAAAGATTATACATATTTCCTGAGGAATTAAAAAATGCTTTTACAATGATGAATGTTAAAAAGTTTCTATGATGAATTTCCTAGAGATTTGGCTTGGGGTGTTTTTTAGTTTTTTTTTTCTGGAGAAGTAAGCCTTTCCCTGACACTTTAATATTGTGAGTTTTCTACTCAATATTTTGTGGCCAATCTAAGTGTCTCAAAAAATGTATATCAGCTGTCCTATGAAGAGGCTACTGGTGATCAAAGAAACATATATTAGAAAGTCATTTTAAAGCTTAATAAAGAAAGATGGGACACATCACTTGCACATTTTAAAAAACTAAGTAATGTTTGAATGCTATTCTAAATTTAAAGTTCATAGACATATGAAAAGCATATTTTCAAGTAGTGCAACATACATTTAGCAAATAGACAATATTTTACAATATTCTATTGCATGAAAATGAAGAAATGGCCTGTTTTGCCCAGCTTTATCCAGTAAGAGTCACTGGATAAAAATGTCTCAGGTTAAGGCTTTTATAGGAATAAACTACATGCTTCACTTTTCCTTTTAATTAGTAAGTAATGATTTTGCAATCCAAGAAGGTCAAAGTATCTAATAACTGCATACATCTTCAGACTAAACACTGGGCTTTACTCCAAACACAAAATACAGACAGAGATAAGTCTTAATGACTGACTTCCTTTCAGACATTAAACAAATCAAAAGTATTCTTTAATGACTGAGAATGCCTTTTACAAGGGTCAGACTACATAGGCAACTTTCAATTAAGCTTCAGGGCCCTGAAATGTTAATGGGTGGTAGTAATGCTCACTGTGTAGAATTCAATCAGCCCAAGATAAGGAGACTTCTTCACTTGCAGGATGTAGTATAGACAAAGGCATGCTGTCAGACTGCCTTTGAAAATGGATGGTTCATTCAGCTTCCTTTTGCATTTTTACTACAAATATTTTAATTAGACCTGAGACAGCTTAGCTGGGCTAGTGAGGAATTTTATTTACTGTTTAACAATTAATTTCCCTATTCCAGGAACCTGTAGAAAGATTTATCCAGGGAAAATTATGTGAAAACCTTATTTGAAAGTACAATAATTTTGTAGATTTTGTAACAGGATTCCAGTAGGCAGAGTTTGTTAGAAGCAGAAGCCTTGCAGCATTACCTCTCTCTCTCTCTCTCTATCTCTCGCTCCTTCCTAAAACCATCTAATGCAGATAGTCCTTGACTTATACTATTCGTTTAACAACTGAAAAAAGGTAGTCCTCACAATTATGACTTTTGCAGTGTCCCTGCAGTCATTTGAGCAATATGTGGCTGCTTGGCATGAATTCACAACATTTGCAACTTCTCAGGGGGCATCTAGCAAGCAAAGTCGGTGGAGGAAGCCAGATTAGCTTAATGACTGCATGATTTGCTTAATAGTCACGGGAAAAAGGATTGTAAAATTTGGTGTGAATCACTTAACAACCACATCACTTAGCAATGGAAGTTCTGGTCCCAATTGTGGTCGTAAGTTGAGGACTAAAAGAAATTATCTGATGTGACATTGTCATTTTAAGCATTCCCTGCCCAATTTCATTTCAGTGGCTGTTGTGTGCAGAGCAAGGCAATTTTTCCAGTGATATTATCACTCATTTCTCAAAATCCCAAAATATCTTGGCCATGGAAGGCCAGCATTGTGTAAGCCTGTTTAGCGGAAATGACAAAGATCAAATGATGATACAGGATTGACATGCTATCTGTCATGTTAAAGTATCAAAATTTCTGATTAGATGACAGTTTTGCTGACAAAAGCTGTATATCCATGTTCCTTTAAAGGATTAAGAATATGTTCCAGCACTCATAGAATAAATAGAAAATGTCAGTTCTTATATGATATACCCCTCTGCTTCTATTCCATATATTCATGAACTGACTATATACACTCAACTCCGATCTATACAAAACAGTAGCTTAAAAAAACCCATAAAACATAAAAGCAATGAGCAGTGGATATTAAGTTGACATGAACTGGATTCTATTCTTTCTTGTCATTAGAAAACAGTATGTTTTCCAGCTCTACTCTTTCCCATTGTTCATTTTGTAGAGCATGAAAAGAAAGGGAATATTATAATACACACCAGGCTGGGCAACTACCCAATTTTATGTCAACTGCAGTTTTAGTAAGCATTGCCTCCACTTCCTTATCCAAGTCATGAGTAAGACTGTTGAAAGGAACAGGCTACAGAATTTAAATGTGCAGACAAGGCTGGACTTATAAGAGAATCTGGGGAGTTTTTTGAGACCTAGTGTTTTATAGCTAAAAAAAATACGCCATCACTTTTCAACAATCCTGGTGAAAGGAGAGTCACAGGATTGTATAAAGGGGATGCAGAAGCCACACACACATTTGCAAGTGTATGTTATGAATCCCTAACTTATTTAGCTTTGTAAGTAGTACCTTTTCTCTTTGTTTGGAAAGAATGTATACATAATCATGTACAATATATACAGCAGAAGTACAATTATATGAGAGAAGACCATTAAAGGAAGCTATTTAACTGTGAACAAATTAGAAACATGTTAATAATATTCATATTGAGGCTTTAAAATAGAAAATAATAGCAATAGCACTTAGACTTTTATACCACTTCATAGTGCTTTATAGCCCTCTCTAAGCAGTTTACAGAGTTAGCATATTGCCCCAATAATCTGCGTCCTCATTTTACCAACCTTAGAAGGATGGAAGACTGAGTCAACCTTGAGTCAGTCAGAATCAAACTCCTGGAGTGAGCAGTGAGCTAGCCTGCAATACTGCATTCTAACCACTGCACCACCACGGCTCTTGACTTACTTTGAATAAAGGTAATGTATTCAAAATTTGACTTGAGAGAATTATCTGAAGTTGAAATGGGATTTCTTTTTTTCCCCCTTGTTTTTGAGAAAATGTCCCAAGACAATCTTTTTTATATGTATGCTGGTACATGTCTTACCAGAATAAGACAATTTATTTTGTATAGTTATTTAGCTTCTTTAGCATAATACCTCATCATGAAATATAAAAATACAGAGCTAATCTGAAGCTAACAAAACAGTGTAGAGGATATGACTGTATCTATATGATTGATAAATGCACTCAAAATAGTTGTTCTGAAGAGGACAGGAGATATAGCTGGAATTAATTTCCTCTCCAGTCTTGTCGAAATGTGGCTCAAAGTGTGTCATATCATTTTCTGAGATTTCATTAGAAATCTGCCTGCAGTTGCATAAATAGTTTGGGGAAAAATATTGGTTTCTAGGCCAGCCTCTAAACCACTAATTAAATTAATATGTTCATGTATATGCACTGTACATATGTATACTGTATGTTCAAGGTTTGTATTTCATCTAGCAGGGTTTTCCTCCCCATGTTCTGAATTCTATACTAATTGGAGTTCAGAATGAAACTTAAAAGAACCCTGCATGGCAAACATTTCAGTATTCAAGAATGGAGGTTGCTAATACATTCACTGCTGTTTTAAGATATTTTTTAAATAAAAAGGCACCACTGGAATATTAGCCAAAAGTTGATCAATGTGTTTCTAATCATTGCCTCAAACTGAAAACCCAAAGAAAGATGCTGATTTTCAAGGTCCCTGAAATTATGTGCCTGCTTCTTGTAAAGGTATTTACAGACCAGGAAGATGTACTGTTTTCCTAGGATTAGAATCCTATGCTGTGTCCATTCAGCTTGGATTGGTTCATAATTTATTGCTTATTATCTCTCCATTATGAACTATAGCTAGTACTTGGTTAATGACCACTTGTTCATCAAATTTATGATGGCACTGAATGAGTGGCAGTCTGTGGCATTCCAGCCATCCATTATGTAATTGCAATTCTTGACATTCCCTGCCAATCATGGCCTAAGACTTTGAAAAAGCTGCTCCAGCTGAACCTATGTATTGTCAGTAGAATCAGCTCAGGCTGATCAAACAAGATACCATCAGAACAGATGGAACAGTCAGACAATGAGGCATGGTCCCCAAGCCCTCAGATTCAGCAAGTAGCATAGAGCAGAACAAAGACACTTAAAACCAAGCAAGGGAATAACTATCTTAATTGAAGATAGCTGGAAGCTTGATTTAAACATCATCTGCTCAGCCTTAAGTAAGTTGCTATTCTTACCTAGCGACTGGGTGTGAATTTGAAGCCTGAAACAGGATTATTGGCTTCCCACAAGAAAAGGTGAATGGGAGAGCTGGCAGGAAGTTGAAGTAACATGAGGTCCTTACTTAATGTCCCATGCTCCTTGATGGCACCTGGGACTGCTGGAACTGCTTTGGCTAACAGGTGCAGCCACATAAAAACAACAAATTTAACCAAGTGGATTTTATTCCATATAATCATAAAACTATCTTTCCATGGTCTGGCTCAATATTCATTTCAGTATTTTTGCCAAAAAGTTTATTTTAAAATCAGTTTCACTGTGTTGCAGTTATATCACAGCTGGATCAAGCCATAACAGTTTGAATGATCAAAATACAATTGATATAATAATAAAGTACACATTACATTTTGCTGAACTACTATTCATCTGTTATCCAAATTGAGACTACTAAAACTTTTGAATTGTCTAGGCAAATGGATAACTAATTGCAAAAATATTAATGTTCAAAGTATTAGTATGGTAAATAAGAAACTCTGTGAATCACTTCTATTTTAAATAGTGCCAGTACTTGACCTCTTTGTTGCAGACACATTCAGGCTTGGACAGGGTTGTCCTCTCTCTAAGATATACCTGGAGTTTGGCTTTGCCACCATTCCAGAGCAGGGGATGGGGAGGGGAGCACCTGTCAGTTGAGAAGTCCAAATGGCTTTCAAAGGCTATATGCCATAGATTAACAGATGCGAGACAGTGTGACTGAAATTGAGTTCTAGGAACAGTTGGGTTTGTTGCTGTTTTCTGGCTTTCTTGCTGCAAATTACTGTCCAAGCTGCTCAATGTGCCATTGACCTGGCAATGGGATTTCAAAAACTGATAATTCTGGGAAACTTTAATTTGCTCTCATGTGGCATAATCTACCACTATAGCAACCACCTCATCCAAATTATTAACAACCAAACACAGAGAGATGGTTACTTACTAGATCAGAATAATTTAACATGGTATAAAAGTGAAGAATCTCATCATCAGTCCTTGTTAAGGTCAGATCACTGTCTGAATGTTTTTCAAATGGTTGGACCTGCTTCCTACCATTATCTCTTTTCCTCAGACATCTAATGGATCCCAATATGTTTCAGAGGGAGCTTATAATTTTAGGGGGAGGGGTCTGGTTCATTTGAGGCTTTAATTTCTGTCTGATATAAGTAAGTGATGAGGGTCTTGAATCAGACTATAATTTTAAAATTGTATATATAATGTGTGTGTCTGTATGTGACTTAAAATTGAGTCAGACCAATTTCATTTGTATAATTTTTAGAAAACCAAACATTGCATCCTTTAATACCTAAGACAGAAAGTCATGACTAAGTAGTATGATGAAGAAATGCAAGCAAAACTGTAGGCTAGTATAAAATTAACAAGGATTTAAAAGATGTCAATTTACCATGCATGTGCAGCAGCCAAATTATCCATGGATTTAAGAGTCCCTCAGCACTCATTCATGTGATGCACTGTAATGGTTCCCAAGAGCTATTAAATCTAGGTCAAAACAAACCTTGCTTGCAAAATTTTACACCAGCATAAAACTGCCAGCTAAGCTTCTCCACTAGTCACATTACTACATTGGACAAGATTGCATAGTTCAAGAGTCAAAAGGCACACAATAACTTAAAGTATCCCTTCATATCATGATTGTTTATTTGTAAAAACAGTTACATTATAATTAAACAGAACAAAAAATAATGAAACTAATGCCCAGCAAAAAAAAAAAAATATTTTATAATTATATTGTGTCTTAATTGTCAAAAATTTAATTTTATCAACAACTTGTCCCAATAAATAATAAAAAGCATTTTTATACTGTATATTTACTTGTACAAACATGTTATTTTTATCACTTTGTCCAGCATTTATGTACAGCTATTTAATTGCTTCTTTGTCTCTCATATCCAGTTTTAAGC
Source organism: Pantherophis guttatus (assembly GCF_059756535.1). Lineage (NCBI taxonomy): Eukaryota > Metazoa > Chordata > Lepidosauria > Squamata > Colubridae > Pantherophis > Pantherophis guttatus. The sequence goes on along the minus strand of NC_142067.1, from coordinate 46,039,257 downwards.
TTGCAATTATAATCCACTTACCTAATAATGTATACCATTGAATTCAGTAGGAACTCATTTTAAATACATTTAAGACAGGCATATTGTAGTAGCTCAAGTAAACATGTTGTAGCATGCCACATTTATTACACAATTAAAATAAACTGCACAAAAGAAATATAGAGCTATGAAATCAGCTGATGATGCATTAATCTTCATGTATCTCTCAAGCTGGGTTTCCAACTCCACATACAACCTTTATAATAAAATCTTGTGAACTTTTGTATTCTGTACTTCATGAATGGTCAGTTCTGTACCCCAAAAATAACTTTAGCCCTGCAATACTAATCATTTATGTGCTATTTTTAAAAGAAAGAAAGAAAGAAAAGAAAGAAGAAAGAAAGAAAGAAAGAAAGAAAGAAAGAAAGAAAGAAAGAAAGAAAGAAAGAAAGAAAGAAATTGGCTTTTCTTCATGAAAGTTGAGAATAAAATATAATTTTAAAATTATCAAAATAGCTATATACTACTTTCTAGCAAAATGTACACAATGTGGGTTTTGAATCATGGGGCACTAGGATCTGTCAGCAGGAGGGAAAAGGAAAGAAAGGCAAAATCGTCACAGACAGTAGAAAAGAAAAGTGTGAGGAAAGAAAGTACTGAAAATAAAAAGAAATAAAACCATAGTTACAAATCCTTCAAATACATTTTAGCCTACAGAGAAAAAATATGAATCATTGAAAGGAAATGTAATAAATAACCAAAGCCCTGAAATTTCATTTAGAAATGAAAAGCACAAGTGAAAAACTATTACTGTGTTCTTACTGTTCCTGTCTCCTATTAGATATATACTGTATATCACAGCTTGAAGGCCTCTTGCATTATCTGTCTTTTTTGTAATCTCCATGCTGACTAATGTCATGGAAAGAAATGAAGGGTCAAGGTAGAGTACCACTCAAAGCACTGCTCAAGGCTAATTTGGCAACAATGTTCTCTTTCTTGTCTCTCTGTGTATGTGTGTGTGTTTGTGTGCATGTATGTGTGTATGTGTGTCCTCCTATTGTAACAAGAACTGAAAATGCGAAGCAAATCACTTAGATTTGGTGGCCAGAAGGACATAAGAAAGTTCCAACCCATTCATTGAATATGACAGCAGAAGACTCAGTAAAGCAAAGAGGACCATATTCATAATAATGGTCAAATACCAGTAGTAAAATGGATTTCTCAAATAAAAATGTTCATCTTTGATGTTCATCAAAGCAATCAAATAGCTCTTCTTAAAATTGTACCAATGTTAAGATACTAAATACCCTGAGTCACTCCTAAATTTATTTTCAGTGACTTCAAAAACTTTATAAATTGGCTTGAAGACATAGTTATCCATTTTAATATATGCATACACCTCAAAAATTAATAAATGTGGTATATGCATACACCTCAAAAATTAATAAAGCAATAACATAAAAAACTAAATAAAAAGAGGAGGTGAAATATGGCAAAATATGGCTATCAGGTACATAATGATGTTGGAGAAATATGACTGCCTTTACTGTTATATGGTAATCTTTAGTGTTGGTTCTTACTGTGTCTGATCAAACTCACTTTGAATATTCTTTTCAATAGTACTCTAAGCATCTCCTTGGAACTTCATCTCCTAGAATCCCCTAGGACAGGGATATCAAACTCCTGCCCCACGGGCCAGATGCATCACGCACTGGCCATGCCCACACCCAGTTTAACAAAGAAGAAAAAAGTCCTGATACATCATGTGACGCCACCATGCCCTAGGAAACCAAGGAGAATCCTGGGATCAACACAAGGAAGAAGCTGCATAGGGGCAATGCAGAACAAGGCCTCACCTACCATTCCAGGAAGCAACAAAGGTTCACCAAATTCTCATATGAATCCCAAAGCACTCCGTGTGATCTTACTGGATCCACTAATCATTTGAAGTAGGATAACTGAACAGGTCCAGTCTCCATGCAGGGAGGGGTGACAACAGTGTCCCCAAAGGCAATAAGTGAGTGACATATCTATCACAATGGATTGATATCAGTGACCTCAATGCCATGTCACAACTCAACCACCCTGAGACAAATATCTAATTTGCAACCAGCAGTATGCATCAGGATGTTTTTGACTTGAGACAGCTGATTGCCCAGGAAGCCACCAACACCTGAGCTACCCATGATTCAATGTCTCCTGATTGAATTGAAATCTCCAGGTGTCAACACTCTTGGGGACTCTATTGCCAAGCCAACAATGGAATCCATCAGTGAATGGAGGGCGGTACACTAGCAGCAATCCCAATAGTTCCTTAAGTCCAACTTCAAATAACATACCTTACATTCAGTTATCTGCAGAGAACAATCCATAAAAGCCTACAATCACTTACAGATGATTAGCCATCCAGCCTTCTTACCTGAAGCCTGAGTGTTTATTTTTATTTTATTTTTTTATTTTTATTTTGATTTATATGCCGCCCTTCTCCGGAGACTCAGGGCGGCTTACAATGCGTTAAGCAGTAGCCTTCATACTATTGTATATTTTATACAAAGTCAGCTTATTGCCCCCACAAACCGGGTCCTCATTTTACCTACCTTAGAAAGGATGGAAGGCTGAGTCCACCTTGAGCCTGGTGAGAATTGAACTCGCAGTAATTGCAGGCAGCTGGAAGCTAAATACTACCTTTAACAGTAGCATTAGTCTGTTGCACCACTCAGGCTCAGCCACTCAGTGTTCCATTTCTTGAGAGGAGAAATATCCTCCCCACTTCCAATTAAGTTTTATAAGACATGCCAGATCATTATACAATCATGAATAATGCTTTGTTACACACTGACCTGGCATTCAAAAGCAGCAACCAAATCCCAGGTCATTGAGCATCTAATAAACAAGCTCAAAGAGTAGAAGCTGAGGGTGGACACTGGGTCCAGTGTACCCAATTGCAGCCCATCCTCATATTCCCAGCATAAATCTTCCTGTCCATCATGGTTTAGATGTTCCTACCTGCTTCCTTTGCTTTCCCCTTTCTATTCATGCTCTTCATGCTTTTCTTCAAGGTCCAGGCATCCATTTCCAGTATCTTCCATCTTCTAACACACATCAATTCAATTCCTCAATGACCCAACCCATCCATCCAGGAACCTAGCAAATGTTCTGACCTACGCTTCCTTAGAAATTAAATAGCACAAACTTAGTCCCGGCAAACCTCTTTAATTCATACAGCTGTAAATTACTTTCAGTTACAGTCCACAAGGCTTGATAAACAGTCTTTCAGAGGAAGGTTATCAACACCCACCTATCTCACATGGCATGCTGCCAAAGAGCTAATTTCCAGATGCAGGCCAAGGCCAAACTTGGCACAGAGTCACAAACAGAATTTTCAAATCTTGAATCGGCCAGATAAACTAATTGCTTCCTGCAAAAGTTCACATCCCGTTCGCTTCTCTTTTATGTCTTATGGGAGAGGCCAATCATCTCCAAGCTTTACTCCCAAGTTGAACCTGTTTCCTTAATTGTTCCTTAATTGTTTCTGTCTCCTGGCAGCTCTGCGCATGCGCACACTGGGAACAGGCTCACACTGGGAACAGACTCACGTCTGCCTCGCTGATGTCAGACTCCAGAGATTCCGGAGGCAGCAAAGAACTACCAGATGCCCTTAGCTTCCTCTCTGCCTCCAACTCAGAACCATCGTCCGAGCCTTCCCCAGATTCCAGGACTGGCTCACGTTCCTCCCCAACCTCCTCACTGTCTGAATCTGCTGCCAGCTCTGCTGGCTGCTGGCAGGTCACAACAGGAAACTCCTAACCATATCTTCTGGACACTTGGAAATCTTAGGGGTCCAAGGCCCAGTAGGAAGAGACCACTCAATCTTGCCCACTGTCCCACCTTTCTGTAACAGAATAATCATACCTTTAACAGTGGCGGGGGCTACATTTGTACAAAACACTTCATCTAGTTCAATACTTCATCAGGCTCAATAGTACTAATTGTGACAGGGATCTTGGAGTCCTAGTGGACAATCACTTAAATATGAGCCAGCAATGTGCTGCAGCTGCCAAAAAATCCATCACAGTCCCAGACTGCATTAACAGATGGATAGAATCAAGATCACATGAAGTGTTAATACCACTTTATAGTGCCTGGTAAGACCACACTTGGAATACTGCATCCAGTTTTGGTTGTCACAATGTAAAAAAGATGTTGAGACTGTAGAAAGAATGCAAAGAGCAACAAAGATGATTAGGGGACTGGAGGCTAAAACATATAAAGAACAGTTGTTGGAATTCAGTTATGACTAGTTAATGAAAAGAAGGACTAGGGGTGACATGATAACAGTGTTCCAATATCTAAGGGGTTGCCACAAAGAAGAGGGAGTCAACCTATTTTCCAAAGCACTTGAAGGTAAGACAAGAAACAATGGTTGGAGACTAATCAAGGAAAGAAGCAACCTAGAACTAAGAAGAAATTTCCTGACAGTTAGAACAATTGATCAGTGGAATAACTTGCCTCCAGAAGTTGTGAATGCTCCAACACTGGAAGTTTTTAATAAGAGATTGAACATCCGTTTGTCTGAAATGAACAGAGGGTTGGACTAGAAGACCTCCAAGGTATCTTCCAATCCTGTCCTTCTGTGTTCTGTAATAAAACCACAGGCTTTATTTTATAGAATTTCTATACCATTAACCAAGTCACATCCTTTTTCAATTGGAATACACTTATCCAGACGAAGAGCTGCTGTTTAGGTGGAGGAGGTGGATTGCCAAAAAAACTACATGTCCACTTTATATTAGAAAGAATTGGACTCTGTATATCTTTCTGCTGGTATATTGCAGCCATCTGTTTTTGTTTGTTTGTTTGTTTGTTTTGGCAGTCTGGATCCAGCAGCCATACTATATGGTATTTTCAGTATGAAAACTTATATGATAATATGTGAAAGAAGAAATTTATAAAGTAATATGTTAGTAGGAAATATTTCTTCTAATTCTGATTTAACCAGAAAACCTTTTTTTTTTTACAAGCAAGCATCTTTATTGGATGACAAAATCCCTGCAACAAATAAATTTTCTTATTAATGCTTGTGTTATAATGACAAAATGTTTCACTCTGAAGAAGATAAAAGCTTCCTATTCCATATAAATTATACTTGAGAAGTTTGACACAGTGCATGCAGAACTATCTCATTAGCTTCAATGGCAGATTTGTGTTCAGATTTCTCCTGTATAAATCACTCTTATCAAAATATGTCTTTAATTTTAGTTATCTTGGTTTGATCCTCAGTATCCAGTATAAGCATGAATTGTTGGAAGAGCAAATACCCCCCCCCCCAATTTCTTTTCTTTTTCTGTTGTTGTTGTTTTAGTTTCCACAGTTATAGAAAATTGTTCGGGCTTCAGTAGATCATCATGATCTGCTTAAATTACTTCCTGCAAGTAGCATACAACTAAGTAACAAAATAAAAATGGCAATAAAATGAACAGTTGCTTTTAGAAGGTTTATGGTCATGTCCCGGACTCCTAGGATTGTGGCCAGGTGGTCATTTACCACCTAATGTTTTCAATCATGAGTCTGTCTGTGCTACATTCTGCATTTAATTCCCTACCACAAAAGTTCTGCTATTTTCAGGATCTGAATTTCCCTTTTCCTGGATTCAATCCATTCATCCTGTCATTTTGTAAAAACTTCCAGATTTTTGGAGAGGCCCTCCTATTGGGAGGATTTTAAGCTCAGGAATTTGAAGAAAGTATTTATTTTTGGTACAAAATTGCAAAACCAGCTTGTTAAGTGACATCAGCAGGAAGAACATATGGAACAGCATATTTCTAAAAGTGTGATTCCATCTGAAGTCTCACTTTGTCTTAAATTTGACAAAAATAATTCATTTGCTTCAGTTAAAAAATCAATTGAATTTTTCCTCATTTCTCATAGTTATATTGTTTCACATACTAATTCCATCAGTGTATGCTTATTCTTAAGTTATTGTAATGCTTTATATCTATATATATAAAAGCGAAATACCACTCAAGCGTCACACCGAAATCTCCAGAACTATAAAGCCTACAAACTTGAAATTTGGGATGTATGCAGGGGTGAAATCTAAATTCTTTTGCTACCGGTTCTGTGGGCGTTGCTTGGTGGTCATGTGACTGAGTGGGCATGGCCAGTTTGACGTCACTCATGTCACTCACTGTTAGAGCCAGGAGCTCCACATTCTGACACAGAAGCACATTCTGTCTTTCACAGAATGTCACAGAAGCCAGGAGCTGCACAAAAGCACATTCTGCCTTTCTGAAGCCCCGAACGCTTTGAGTTTCGCTCTGGCTTTACTGCCCTGGCGAACCTCAGAGCGTTCTTTTGCCCTGCTCTTCATCCCAGAGGGCTGTGCATTCTACCCTGCCAATCCTCCATACAAACAGCCCACCCCATTTCTGCATAGGCAGAGCCTTCCCCTTGCAGGGCGATCCAAAGAAGGGAGGGGGATGCTGCTGAAAAAGCCGCCTTCCACCTGGGCCGCCTCCTGCAGCCAAACACGCCCAGCAGTCTCTGCCTTTTCCTCAATCTAGTTGTGCATGGGGCGCTTGGAGAGAAAGCGAGCAAGACAGCTCTCCAACCTGTGTGTGTGTGTGTGTGTGTGTGTGTGTGTGCGCGTGGGAGCGATCTGAAGCTGGGGCACCCAAATCTCTGGCAGCGGCGGGGGCAGCTTCTGAGCAGCCTTGAGTCAGCCAGATCCACCTGACCTGTTCCCTGAGTCTCACTGGCTGACTCACGGCTACTCAGAAGCCCCACCATCACTGGTGCCAGAAGTTTGGGTGCTTCAGCTTCAGATCGCTCCCTCCCTCACACACACACACACACACACACACACGCAGGTTGGAGAGCTCTCTTGCTCCTCTGTCTCCAAGTGCCCCATGCACAGCCCATTTGAGGAAAGGGCACGCATGGCTGGGTACATTTGGCTGCAGAAGGAGGCACAGCGCAGTGGGGTTGTTTTGTTCACTGCAGTGGTACTTCGGGAGGGCAGGCGAACGTCTGCAGCTGACAACTATAATGAATATGTCCACCTGCCCTCCCGAAGCACCACCGCGGTGAACAAAACCACCCCATTGCTAGGGATGCATAGCTTGTCGGGGCTGAGCTGGGAAGCCGCTGCTTGAGTGTGGGGGGTGAGTAAGGTGCTAGCTCCTTCCCCATAGTGCTGCCATGCTTGTCTGCCTTCCACATGGGCTTCTGCTTGCTTGCCTTCGCAAGCTGGCCACCGGGATGCCAGGAAGACAGCGTGGAAGGCAGGGAAGCATGGCAGGACTGAGGGCCATGGATTGGTTCGGGGCCATGGCCAGCCAGCCATTTCTCCCAGTTCAGCGAACTAGCCTCAATCTCCGCTACCTACTCACCTGAGCCAGTCCGAACTGGGAGCATTTCACCCCTGGACGTATGTTCCTCTTGACTTCTAGGTGTTTGCTAAGAAAGGATTTTTTGAAATGACCATCAGATCATTAATATGTCTTATATTATTATTAACATGCTCTGATGCTAAGGAATTAGATGTTCTACTTCCCCTCCCCACCTGAAAAGAACTGTGTTCCAACTGCCACTTGGGCATGGGAATGGCCAGCGTGCGACTCATCCGGCCTGAGGGCTGGCAGTTTAGACATTCTACTCCCCACTTGAAAGGGAGAGAAGGGGATAATATAGGAGAGGCTTCTGTGGGGCAAGCCTGAGGGAGAGAAGGGGATAGGAGAGGATAAATGGGGCCAGCCTGAGGGAGAGAAAGGGGATAGGAGAGGAGAGGCTTCTGAGGGGCAAGCCTGAGGGAGCGAATGGGAGAGGAGAGGCTGATCATAACTATTCATAGATTTTCAAGCTGTAAGTCTCGATTTATCAAGCCTGATCACATAGTTTCGTAGCAGAGCACAGGTATGCAGCTAGTATATCTATCTATATATATCTGTATATGTGTGTATTTGAATGTGTGTATAATTGTGTATACAGACATATGCACATACACATACATACAAAAGTGAAAAGCAGGAATAGATACCATAGTTTCCATTCATATTTATAAATAATTTTATATAAATAATTCTTTTCCCTTTCAACCTTCCCTCTCTTCTAACACATTTTTTTTTCTTTTAAAAGTACATATGCCTCTTTTTCTGTGTGGGAGTTGGGCAGTTGATTAATTATTGATTGTTTTTCTCATACAATTCTCCTGACACATAAGTCTAATGAAGTTTTCATAAGGTTCAAAATCTATTATTTAATTTTATAAAACAATGACTCTTGTTCTGTTAGCATTCCATCTTTCTCTCTAATTTTAATAAAATAATATCAGCTGAACAATGAAGATTTTAAATTTAACAGCATTTTTAATTGTTATAATAATCTAACAAAATGTAGAGAAAAGTAAGTCTTACACTTAGGCAAGAAAAAACAAAAGTACACATATAGAGTGGGTAAAACCAGGCTTAATAGCAGTAACTGTGAGAGGGAACTTGGAGTCTTAGTGGACAACCAATTAAATATGAGCTAACGGTGTGTGGCAGCAGCCCAAAAAGCCAATGAAATCCTAAATTGCATTAACAGAGGGATACAATCAAAATCAAATGAGGTACTAATACCACTCTATAAAGCCTTAGTAAGAGCACACCTAGAATACTGCATCCAGTTTTGGTCACCACACTATAAAAAAGATGTTGAGATTCTAGAAAAAGTGCAACCAAGATGATTAAGGGACTGGAGGCTAAAACATACAATGAACAGTTGCAGGAACTGGGCATGGCTAGTCTAGTGAAGAAAAGGTCCAGAGGAGACATGATAGCAGTGTTCCATATTTGTGGGGCTGCTACAGAGAGGAGGAGGTTAAGCTATTTTCCAAAGTACCCAAAGGCCAGACAAGGAATAATGGATGGAAATTGATCAAGGAGAGATTCAACCTAGAAATAAGGAAAATTTTCTGACAGTGTTAACAATCAACCAGTGGAACAGCTTGTCTTCAGAAGTTGTGGGAGCTTCATCACTGGAAGCTACAGAAGCGACTGGATTGTCACTTGTCAGAAATGGTGTATGGACTCCTGTTTGGGTGGAGGGTTGGACTAGATCAGGGGTCTGCAACCTTAAACACTCAAAGAGCCATTTGGACTCGTTTCCCACAGAAAAGAAAACACCGGGAGCCACAAAAACCTTCCTGTGCCAGACTATTTCTTGAGCGGCCAAAAAACTAGCATACGTAGTTGAATTAAATGTTCTGTTTTCTTCTGAATTTTCTTTTCTTGGATTTATCCATGGTTGGCCTACCAGGGGTTGAAAAGCTCAATAAATCACGTGCTGGTGGTTGTGACATATATGTTGAGTGCCAGGGAGCCGCAGCAGAGGGGTGAAAGAGCCACATGCAGCTCCAGAGCCGCAGGTTGCTGACCCCTGAACTAGATCACCTACAAGGTCCCTTCCAACTCTGTTAAACTGTTAATTGGTAATTTTTGCATGTATATTCTCCCTCTCTCCCTCTCTCCCCTGAAAGAATAAAGTTTGGCAAAATCATTTAATCAGTAAATGTGCCACCTGAACTGGAAAGAATTGAGAATATCTGTCAAATTCTGGATCTTTTCTCTTTCTTTTTCCTCCTTGTTTTCTTTTTTCTTCATCTGTCACCACCAGGGAGGATTTTTATCCTCCCACAAGTAAAACTTCTCTTACCATAGGCGTGGCCCAAGTGTTTAATAATTTCTGCTTTCCTATATCTTCCTTCCAGAAACATGCTTGGCTATTTGACTTTGGTCTTACATGTCTGGTAGGAGACAGTCATCAATGGTAATGGCTTTTGTGAGAGGCAAGAAAAGAGTGTCTTTTCAAAGTAGCAAGAGATTGTTTCCATATGTTATGTAGGACAAATCATTATTAATTACAAAACATACACTAAGACTTCCTTGAATGGTTTCAGGATATTTTGCTGGCATACTGAGCTTGGGTATTTAAATTCAATATTACATAGCGTCTATCAACATAACAAACAATATGGAAATAATAGTCACCTGAATTATTGAAAACTATTCATAATTCTAAGACTGTATAGAGTTTATCTGCCCTTGAATGAAGGATATTTTGATGATACCATAGAGATGATTAGTTAAGATAGCTTAATAATGGATCCTGAGAGGTTCCAGATGGAGCTTGGGCCATTTCCTGACGATCTAGCACATGACTCGGCCAAGGACCTGGTAGCCGCCTGGGATCGGGCGGCTGGTGGGGCCTTGGACCGAGTCATGCCTTTGCGGCCTCTGACCCGGTGCTGATCCCGAGCGGCTCCTTGGTTCACTGAGGAGCTGAGGGAAATGAAGCACCAGAAAAGATGCCTGGAGAGCGGTTGGAGGGCCAGTCTCGCTGAATCTGATCGAACACTGGTAAGGTCGCATATTAAGGCCTAACTAGCGGTGACAAAGACGGCAAAGTTTAATTACTTTTCCGCCTCTATTGCATCATCAGGGAATCGTCCGGCCGTCCTGTTTAGGGTGACCCGCTCCCTGCTCCATCCGGGAGTGCGGGAGGATCCCTTGGAAGGCAGGGCGGAGGATTTTGGACAATACCTGTATGACAAAATCGCTCAGATCTGGGGGGACTTGGACTCTGACTGGGTATATCAGGGCAGGGTGACGAGGAATAGTCTTGAGAATGTTATCTGGGAGGAGTTTGATGCTGTGACTCCCGATCATGTGGACAGGATTTTGGGGAAACTTAGTGCGGCCACATGTTTACTGGACCCGTGTCCCTCCTGGTTGGTACTGGCTTCCCGGGAGGTTACACGAGGCTGGCTCCAGGGTGTTATCAACGCTTCGCTGAGTGAGGGCCACTTCCCCGCTGCCTTGAAAGAGGCGGTGGTGAGGCCTCTCCTCAAGAAGCCGTCCCTGGATCCGGCAATATTGGCCAACTACCGTCCTGTCTCCAACCTTCGCTTCATGGCGAAGGTTGTTGAGAGTGTGGTCGCGTGACAGTTCCCACAATTCCTGGAGGAAACATCTTATCTAGATCCGTTCCAATCAGGTTTCAGGTCTGGGCACAGCACGGAAACAGCATTGGTCGCATTGGTTGATGATCTCTGGAGGGCTTGGGACAGGGGTTGCTCCTCTGTTCTGGTCCTGTTAGATCTCTCAGCGGCTTTTGATACCATTGACCATGGTATCATGCTGCACCGGCTGGAAGAGTTGGGGGTGGGAGGCACCGTGTTGCGGTGGTTCTCCTCCTTTCTCTCCAACCAGTCGCAGTTTGTGTTGGCAGGGGGGCAGAGGTCGACCTCAAGGCCTCTCATCTGTGGAGTGCCACAGGGATCGGTCCTCTCGCCCCTTCTGTTCAACATTTATGTGAAGTCGCTGGGCGAGATCATCTGTGGCTTCGGGGTGAGATACCACCAGTACGCTGATGACACCCAGCTGTACATCTCCACCCCAGGCAACCCCAATGATGCCCTTGAAGTGATGTCCCAGTGCCTGGAGGCTGTGCGGATCTGGATGGGGAGGAACAGGCTCAAGCTCAACCCTTCCAAGACTGAGTGGCTGTGGCTCCCGGCATCCCGATATAGTCAGTTGACTTCATCACTGACTATTGGGGGCGAGTCTTTGGCCCCCACAGAAAGGGCTCGCAATCTGGGAGTCCTCCTGGATATGCAGCTGTCCTTGGAGGAACATCTGACAGCTGTAACCAGGGGGACCTTTTGTCAGGTTCGCCTGATTCGCCAGTTGCAGCCCTTTCTTGATCGGGATTCCCTGTGCACAGTCACTCATGCCCTCGTCACCTCTCGCCGTGACTACTGCAACGCTCTCTACATGGGGCTCCCCTTGAAGAGCACCCAGAGGCTCCAACTGGTTCAGAATGCAGCAGCGCGGGTACTGACGGGAGCAACATGGCGCTCCCATGTAACACCGCTCCTGCATGAGCTGCACTGGCTCCCAGTGGTCTTCCGGGTGTGCTTCAAGGTGTTGGTTATCACCTTTAAAGCGCTCCATGGCATCGGGCCTAGTTATCTTCGAGACCGCCTGCTGCTACCGACGACCTCCCATCATCCCGTGCGCTCCCACAGAGAGGGCCTCCTCAGGGTGCCATCAGCCAAACAATGTAGTATGGTGACCCCCAGGGGGAGGGCCTTCTCTGTGGGGGCACCTACCCTCTGGAATCAGTTGCCCCCAGAGATAAGGAGAATCCAAGACCTTAGTGCCTTCCGCCGTGCCCTTAAAACCCACTTTTTCCAGCAAGCCGGGCTGGCTTAAGAAGAAATTTTAAATGTTTTAATTGATTTGTATTTTTAATTTTGGGCCAAATTTATATATATTTTAATTGTTTTTTAATATTTGTATTCCATGTTTTTTAATTCTGGCTGTACACTGCCCTGAGTCCTCAGGGAGAAGGGCGGTATATAAATTTAATAAAAAAAAACCTAAATATAATCCTACTGAAAATAGGGGAAAAGAACCTATGATCGTTTATTTCCTGGAAATTATAATAAATTGTTACTGTATATTGAGACTCTAAATACATGGGGATAATTATACAATTGTCACATTCTGTTTTAAATCTAGGTCTGGGAAAATACCATTGCAATCATTGACAAAGCAGCAACTTTCCCTTTCAAGCATTATCTCAACAATCCCACAGTTAAGGTTAAGAAAAAGATATGTACATATCATTTGTTTGAATATGACTTGTTTTCTATATTCTATTTGTTAAAATGAACTGGAAAGGGAAGTCCATACTTATGGTGTTTGATGAATACTGATATGTTAAAACAAAATTGTGTGATATTATCAGCATCTGCTATTTATCTTAAATGTATGATTAACAAGACAGCCAAGACTTTTCTTGAACCTTCATTTCTTTGAAAGATCATGGAGTTCTTGCTTATTAATGGATGACAGTTTTAACAAGGTCCTAGATACACTCCGTATTCAAAACAATATGTTATGAATTTGAAAGTAAACATAACTATGGTTTATGAAAACTCCAAAAGAACAATCTGTTTTTTTTGTATTTTAAAATTATGTCTCTCAACTCAGATTTTTACATGACATTATTCCTTTACAATTTTTTTTTTAAAATTTGATTTATATGCCGCCCTTCTCCGGAGACTCAGGGCGGCTTACAATGCGTTAAGCAATAGCCTTCATACTTTTGTATATTTATACAAAGTCAGCTTATTGCCCCCATAAACTGGGTCCTCATTTCACCTACCTTAGAAAGGATGGAAGGCTGAGTCAACCTTGAGGCTTGGAGAGATTCGAACCAGCAGTAAATTGCAGGCAGCTGTGTTAATAACAGGGTGCTTAGACCACTGTACTATCAAGGCTCTTTTAATTGCTTTTAATTTCTTCATTCCCAGATAAACTGTGCATGAGTGTGTATGTGGATGCGCACACATCTTTGCATGCATACTGTATGTGTGCACTTATGGAACAAAGGTTTAAGTGTTGCAACCATTGGGGGTGGGGTGAGAGAGGGCTTGTGTCAAATAAACACAATAGAAAAAAACAATTTCCAGAAGCTGGAGAGGATTTCCCCCTCCAGGATTATAGACTTGTCTCTGACCTCAAAAAAAAACAAACAAATCCTTTAGTCCCTGGATACTTTCCCAGGCATAAATTACTGCAAACTTAAGAAAACTGTTTATTGTCATTTACTTATTTCAATAGACCTATATTGAATAGAATCTCAAAGAGGCAAACAATGAGAGTCCTAGGTTATAGGGCAAGAAATATGTTACACATATGTATTATATATCCTTATTATAAAAATATGACTTTGTCTTTTGGGTTTTTTTCTAACACTTTAGTAGGAAAGAATTCTGAGTATAGAAAAAAGTAGATGTTAAATGCTCAGTCTTTTTCTGCTCACAATTTCATCATTCCAAATTGATTTTCTACATAAAACTCAAGAATGCACTTGAAAAAAAATAAACATCTGGAACTCAGTGGCTTCATTTTGGGAACTGGAATAATATTATAGCAGACAGCAAAAAGCAAATCATAAGTAACACAAGAGAGAGACTGTAACGGGAGCAGCTGCCTTATACAGATAAGAAACTCTCGTCTACCTACATACACATTTTTCCTAATGGTAAATGTCATTTTTAACAAATTGGAGCTGAATCAAAAATTGGAAATTAATATAAGCTGAAAATATGGTTATGGAAAATTAAATGACATCAACAAGATAGGACCTACTCGCAGAAGTTATGCTTAGAAAGCAAAACATAAAATTTCCCATTTCAGGACAAGAAAGTCTCACAGAAATACTTAATCTTTTCATCTTCTATCAAGCTTTCTTTGCTAATGTACATGCTCCAATATTTTGCTTATGACACTTCTGCACTCAAAATCACTGTCTGCCAACTAAAATTACGGAAGTTAAATTGTTATATATCTTAGTGCTATCCTATGAAGGCTATAAAAGAATCCATATGACTGCAGATGACAGAGTTTCTTTATCTCCTTACTGTATCTAGAAGCTATCTGTGTGCTACCCCAATCACTCACACACATATGTAACTGGTTTAGTGAGTTTATTAATGTTCCCTTGCAATTCCCTTCACCAAGACTCAGAACTGTCCCAGTTAAGTCCAGTCACAAGCAGGCCAAGAGTAGTCCACAAAGTAATGGCCCAATAGTCCATAAAGCAATTGAAAGTTGCTCAATCAAATAACTCCACCAAACAAACTTAAATCCACCAGGCAAATACACACGAGAGCTCACTTGGCAAGAAAAGCTCAGAGTCTCCAAGGCACAATTCCAAACATAGTGAAGCAGGAAGCATGATGATCAAACAAACAGCTAGAAAACCAACACGTTCCCAGCTATGCCTCCCTCTTTCTGCTGTGATAAATAGCCAGCTTTCCGGTGCAGTCCATCAAGATGAGTGAGCCCTTTCTTCCCAAGTAGTCTGGCTGGCCTCCGTTGCTCCTGCCTTGTCTCTGCCCTGTGTGTTTTCGGATCAGATGCAGAAGGCAGTTCCTCCTCCTCTTCACTGGCTGTCTGCCATTGCAAGCTTTCCCTAGCTGAAGCCTCCTCCAATTTTCTTTCCACCAGCCATTCAAAGCCATTAATAAACTCAGTTCCTGACATGCCAGGAATGAGCTTATCCTCCCCTGAGCCGACCTCTGAGGAGGAATCTGGGGAGTTGTCCAAGGGAGACATCACAATCTGGATATTTGTAGTCCAGGTAGAGTGTTCTAATGAAAATTCTAAGTTTACCCTAATCCTATAAAGTAGTAGGGCCCAGAAAAACAAAAGTTATTCTTGAGACTGTCCTTCTGCAGCTGTTTTCCATGTTTAAGATTTATTTATTTTATTTATTTATTTAGCGTATGGCAAATACATGGACTTATAGTAGTTCAAATGTTAATGTCCAGTCCACCCAGCCATTCAAGGACAGGGTGGTCTATGTTGAAAAAATCAGACATGAAAAAATACATGGCAACGTATTTTTAAGATATATTTTATGGAATGAAGTCAGGGTGTGTAAAACATTTGATAGCTTTCAAAGACTCCAAAGTCTATAACCATCTTTAAGTATTAGGTAGCCTTGAAATAATACATTTAAACACAGCTATTTTCAATCACCTTCATGAACATAATGCTTTAGGTATTGGTGTCATACTGCAGGTCAATACAATATTGCACAGATCAATTTGATTTCCAAACTCCAAGATTAGTTTCCCACTAACTACAAGAATGGTTGACATTAAATGTCATTGCTATAGGAAGAGACATATATATATATTCTGCTGTTTTCTTGCAAAATTGATAAGTATAATCTCAGTTTATTCTCCATTTATCTTGCCGCTGCTGTTAAGCAGGGAGCCTGAAGATAGTTACTATGTATTATCTTGTTTTTTATAAGAAAGAATCAAATATAACTTGCAATATCAAAAGAAATAGAACTTAGACTTATATGCCCTTCCATAGTGCTTTACAAACTCTTTGAGATGTTTACAGTGTCAGCATACTTCCCCCAACAATCTGTGTCCTCATTTTACCGACCTTGGAAGGATGAAAGACTTCAGCCAGTCAGGATCAAACTCCTAGCTGTGGCCAAAGTTAGCCTGCAATACTGCATTCTAACCACTGTGCCACCATAGCTCTAATGTGCAGTGTAAGTTGACCCAAGTATGTTGGTCAAAAGTAATTTCAATTTAACCATTTTATGAATTATTATTATGAATCTTTTCTACCTTTTTTGCATAGTTTAGTTATTTTTTCAAATGAAAACAAAAGCATTTGCACTGATTTTTATAAGTATTTCTTCTAATATATGCATATATTTAACTGCATTAAATCTTTTGCTAATATATAGTACCTTGCAAAAGTTCTAGGCAGTTGTGCAAAAGTGCTGTAAATTAAGAATACTTTCAGATATAGAAGTGTTAATAGTTTATTTTAATCAATCACCAAAATGTATAATAAATGAAGACAAATCCAAATCAAATCAATATTTGCTGTGACCACCCTTTGCCTTCAAAACAGCATTTGTCTAACAACATGAATTTTGACTTGTTTCTTATGTCTGGTCTGACATTCTACATATCAGTGTTAGACATATCTTTCAGCATCAAACTCTTTTTGCTTTTGGGCACATCAGCAGCTGAATGTTGTTATCACTTTTAATGCAGCCACATCATAAGCATAAGTGCTACACACATTTCTCCTCTGTTCTTCCCAATATGTTGGGGAGTTGAATACCTCCTGAGTTGGGAACACAACTTGCATTTACCTGTTGACATTATTTATTTGGGTTTCTTGGCAGAATAATTGAGAAGTTGCAGTGTAATCCTTTCCAGTAGATTATATTGAGTTTGACCCTTTCCTTAGGATCTGCCTATTATAGTCACCTTTCTAAGAATGCTTAGTCAGCACTGTTGGGATACAGATGCCTTTTAACCATGATAAGCTTACAATGGAAATATTACTGAGAAAAGAAATTAATTGATTGTTGATATTTTGACTTGTTAGTAAGAAAAATCAACTTGAATTTGCATACAAAATTTATAAACAACTGTGAAACCACTCACTGTGTATTAAAATTTATAAGCAAAATGATAAAATTACCTCAAAAGATTATTAGTAGTTTAAGCATTTACCAAGGAAAATTTTTAATCTTAGATTTTATGGAGGAAAATATGAACCTAAGGTCTATTTGTTAAGGATCAGTATATTAAGAGTTTATGCAAAGGCTCTGAATAGGAGTGACGCAACTGCCAAAGAAGTTGTCAAGGAAAAGGAGAATGGTTACCTCAGTTTATATATAATTTATATATAATTATATAATTTATATCTAATTAAGGGTTTTCAAATACGTTTTTAAGAGGCTTAATAATTTTGACTATGGCCACCATCAAGTAAGCACACTCAAACTGAAAGTTGGGATTTTTTTTTTTTTACTGTTTACCTCTTTTCAAAAAGGACAGGATAGAAATAAATGTATGTGTGTGTGTGTGTGTGTGTGTATATATGTACCCATTTAATTCTATGTGGCTGTAATTTTTTCTGATCTAACAAAAAGTAGTTGCTCTTTATGATTTTTCACCACATGCATTGAGTTTTAAATTTGATGATTGAAAGTCAGTGATGTGCTTCTTGCAAGTAGTTTGCTATTAATAGGTGTGCAATATATATTATCTGTCACTTTCATTTAATGTGGTCTGCAGGTTAAGTACAGAGATAAAAGCAACCTATTCAGTTATGGACAATGACAAAAGCAACTATATATCTTGTTTGCTGCAGTCTCTTTTGTTTTCTCTTTCAAATCTCTTCTGTCAATTCTTAGAAAATAAGCCAAGCAAACTGGAATTTATGTACCGAGATCTGTGAATCATACCAAGCAAAATATCATGTAATAAGCTACTAATATCATTCATCATCATCATCATTTTAGCCATTGTCTATTCACTGCAGGATGAAGGCTTCTTCTGCATGTTTCCAACCCATACGGTCCTGAGCTTTCTTTTGCCAATTGGGCCTGCAATACTTGCTACTATAATATACATACTTAAAAGCACTCTGTTAGAGCTTTTTCATCCAATTTAAAGAAGTGCTAACTGAAATAAAGTATCAAATGTCTGTAGTAAATAAGCAGGGTCAAATGTGGAAATAAACAGGGCATAATTGTCCTTTCTTTTCACTAGTAGTATTATGATGCTTAATTCAGTGGAAACTTGACATTAACGAAGTAACTATATCCCCATCTAATTGTAGTTCCTGGATACTTTTTCAAACATCTCTAGAAATGCATAATAGACAATCTATTGGGGCATTTACAACCACATGGATCACTGACAGGATAATGCTTTCCTAAAGCCGAATTTGAGTCACTCATGTCACATGGATAAAAAATGTTTCTAAATGGACTGTCAAATTGCTAAACATCTTTAAAAATGAATGCAACATCTACTGCAGTACAAGCCAAATAACAGATTTTTGTGAAATATGCCTGCATTAATACTCCTGATTGCCCATCAGTATATAAATCTCCACCCACTTCCACATTTGAATTAGATGAAAAGGAACAAATCAAATGTCATTAGTAAATTTATAACATCATCAGCTGACATA
This sequence comes from Pantherophis guttatus, assembly GCF_059756535.1. Lineage (NCBI taxonomy): Eukaryota > Metazoa > Chordata > Lepidosauria > Squamata > Colubridae > Pantherophis > Pantherophis guttatus. The sequence goes on along the minus strand of NC_142067.1, from coordinate 46,020,694 downwards.
TTATTTCACTTGATTATTTATGGATATTAAACATCATAATATGAATGAGTGAATGAATGTTAACATGTTCCAGTCAAAGAAGTTGTAGTACAAGTATCACAGAATGGAACAAAAATCTTTCAAGTTGTCTTGGTTTAGTTATTAAAGCATCTTATATGGAATGGCCCCATGCAGGTTCCCAGGAAAATAACTAATATATTGAGGAGGGGTTTTTTAGTATTCATACATATATAAATTTAAAACAAATTATATAAATAACATTGGAAACAAATCATGGGCAACTACATATTAGAGGCATGTGTCTGCAAGTAAAGAGGTACTAAACAGTGACTACCTAAAAAATCATTGCATGTGTCCACTTAATGTTTTCATTTATTTTGGCTTATATCCTTCTAGAAATTCATACTGCTCAAATTCTTTCTTAACTGAATATGCAATATTCTTTTCTTTCTTTCTTTTTTCAAAATAGTACAATTGTATGAAACCCATTTGAAATCTGTTACTAATTTCTTAGTTTTAAACATCTGGCTTGCCTGTTCCAGAAGAATTTGTCTCCAAGTAATGAATGTAGAATTTGCATTAAAGAAAACCAAGTTTCACATAATGCATTGCTCTTTATTGCCAAGTAACAATTATAGCCTTATAGAATGTCAAGTAGAAACAAATGCAAACCAATGTTTTGCATGGCAACTCATTTTCATTGCTTACCTGTATTGATAAACTACCCCAAGTCTGGATTGTGTATAAGTACATCAATTAAAACCAGAACATAACACTGCCTTTAAAAAATGAACAACAGAAGTAAGTAACTACTAGAAATCTTCATTTTGGGGCAAAGATCCATTGAAAAAGAATGATCTATATTTTGTTTGAAATATCAGAAGTGTAGGGTATTTCCAGGATTAATATATCCTACAATTCAGGAGCTGGTATAGAATGGTCGACATTCTCCTGTTGACTATAGAGTTGGAACGTTCAACAAGTCCTGTCTACATGATTTATAGATCAGAACAGCAGAGCTGAGGTTAGCAAGATGATCTTTGATACTCAGGAATCACAGAACTCCAGCCTTAATCACATGAATCACTCAGGGCAATGTTAGAGTGTTATTCTCAGCTTAAAACTTTACTTTAATGAAATATCATTCTTTCCATGTTTTATGGCTGATACAGTTAGCACTGTATATGACCAGAAGGAAGGAGCACAACGAGTCAAAGAGGAGGTCACATTTCTCCAAAAGATATTTATTTGCACAATCTTTTATTTTTTTTAAAGGTCAAGGTGATACTTTGAATATGACACTAAAACAGATGTTAAACAAATTGTTGTAACAAGAGGAGTGTTCATTTTCATCCGGTTTTTGTCTGGTTGAACATTTTGTATAAGCATTCTGTGCTTACTATACACACACAAATACACATTAATATAACACTTAAATAATAAAAGGAATAAATTACCTAGAGGTAAGCCACACTTTATTCATGAGCATTATTTCTCATTAGAAATGTATAGATTTAATGCTAATGCTATAAAATAGCATTGATATGAGGATGCATACAAAATATGTATCAAAGCCAATATCATATTTGTCAAGCGTGTGTGTGAAAATAAATAAAAACTGCAGTGGCAGGAAGCATTTTTATAGTTCCCATAAAGCAGGGAGGAGGAGGGAGAGAATGATAAGGTTTGTCCTCAGCACAGTTCAAAGACATAAGACGTACTGATGTCTATTGCAAATGGGAGCAAAAGCTCCCGAAGGAAATGGCACAGCACCAAAACATTCACAGAAGTATGTGCAGCTAATTACTGTATATTCTCTAGAGCTAGGAATTAAATCCCAAACAAGCAAAAATGAGCCACATTGCAAAACTGTACCCTGACAACTATTATGTAGTTGACTCAGCCTTCCATCCTTTCGAGGTAGGTAAAATGAGGACCCGGATTGTGGGGGCAATAAGCTGACTTTGTATAAAAAACACTGCTTAGGGGGGCCAAAAGCCCTACTAAGCAGGTATATACAAAAGTATGAAGGCTATTGCTTAACGCATTGTAAGCCACCCTGAGTCTCCGGAGAAGGGCGGCATATAAATCGAACCAATAAATAAATAAATAAATAAATGTAAGTGAAGAAGATGGATTTATCTTTGTGACAAAGATAGCAGTGTATTGGTTTGTTTTAAAAATCTGTGGTTCGTTTATAAAAGTTGTATGTCATGCTACATGGATTATTTTTAGCACAGCATTAACATTTAATATCTAAACAAAATGGTCTGCTTCTGGTGGAAATAGCCAGCACTTCACGAGATAGGCTAAAGATCTGGAATGATCTCAAAAAACACTAACACTCCTATCCTACAAAATGAAATTCAATAGTGAGAAAAGTAAGCTTTTACATTTAGGCAAGGAAAACCAAATGTACAGATATGGAATAGGTGGTACCTGGCTCAATAGTAGTAACTGTGTTAGGGATCTAGGACTAGTGGAGAGTCACTTAAATATGAGCCAGTAGTGTGCTGCAGTCACCAAAAAAGCCAGTGCAGTCCTAGGCTGCATTAACAGAGGGATAGACTCAGGGGTGGTATTTGACCAGTTCGGACCGGTTCAGGTGAACCGGTAGCGGTGATTTGAATTGGTTTGCCAAACTGGTAAATACCACCTCTGACTGGCCCCATCCACACCCACCTGGTCGCCCGGTTGCTGCTCACCCCTTCCGGTAGGGCGGGGACACGGTGAGGCTTGGCTGCCTTTTGTGCTGAGAAGCCTCCAGCCGCCAGTGATCATTTTTGGCTGCCTTCTGAGCAGCTCTGCTGCAGCACCATCCTTCCGGCTGCTGCCATTCTCCTGGCCATGTCCAGCTGCGAGCAGTACCAGCAGGCAATGGGTGTGTGTGTGTGTGCGGCCGACGATCTGTTCCGATTGCGCACGCACACCCCATTGCCTGCCGGTGCTGCTCGTAGCCAGACCTGGCCAGGAGAACGGCAGCAGCCAGAGGGATGATGTCGCAGCAGAGCTGCTCAGAAGGCAGCCACTGGCTGCAGTCTTTAAATTACGATCCCGGGAGGGAGGGGGGACCATAAAGGGACAGACTGCGGCTGGCAGCTGCCTTCTGAGCATCTCTGCTGTGAAGGGAGGGAGAAAAGTTCAGGTTGTCTCTGCAGCAGCATTCAATGGCTGCTTCTCTCCTCCTTCTCAGGCTCATACACACAGAGCAGGAGGTGAGAATCAGCCAGGTTGAACACTAGAAGACTTGGCCAGCCAAACTTTTCTGTCAGTTCTGTGGGCGTGGCTTGGTAGGTGTGATTTGGTCGATTGCCATGAGTGATGTCAAGTTGGCCATGCCCACTATCACATGACCCATCCACCAAGCCATGACCACCAAGCCACACCCACAGAACCGGTAGGGGAAAAATTGAATGTCACCACTGGATAGAATCAACATCATATGAAATGTTAGTACTGGTTTATAATGCCTTGGTAAGACCACTCTTGGAATATTGCATCCAGTTTTGGTTGTCACAATATAAAAAAGATGCTGAGACTCTTGAGAAGAGTACACAGAAGAGCAACAATGATAATTAAGATACTGGAAGCTAAAACATATCAAAAATATTGGTTGCTGGAATTGGGTAAGTCTAGTTTAATGAAAAGAACTAGGGGTGACATGGTAGCAATTTTCCAATATCTAAGGGGCTGCCACACAGAAGAGGAGGCAACTGATGAGGAGAGAAGCAATCTAGAACTAAAAAGAAATTTCCCAACAGTTAGAACAATTAATCAGTGGAACAATTTGCCTCCAGAAGTTGTGACTGCTCCAACACTAGAAGTTTTTAAGAAGAGATTGGACAGACATTTGTCTGAAATGGTATGCTTGAGCATGAGGGGGTTGGACTAAAAGACCTCCAAGGTCCCTTCCAACTCTCTTATTCTGTTATGTGATGAATGAGAAATAGTTGTTGCTATGACTTGTAAAAAATCTTTGCAAATTAGAATTTCCAAAGTAAATTCCATGGAAAACAACCCTTCATATTATTGTATTGATATATTAAAAACTCAAAACATATTCTATTTACCAAAACCTTACTCCTTTTGAAAAATGGACTATGTTGTGCAGGGCAAGAGACTCAAGCAAGTTGACTGTGTTTTTATGCTGGCCTCGTGTCTCTACAGAATGCCAAATTGTTCTCATTAATCTTGGAAATCCAAAAGGAAGCTGTGTTCACTTTCATTTCATTATGATACAACTGTCCAAATGATTGAGAATTCTACCTTATCTAAACTAAAGAATAAATGCAGAGCTGAGTACCGTATAGCATCAAGGCCAGAACTTTAGTTTAATAGCTGCTTGGATGTAATTATTACCAAATTGCAAATTTAGCAATTGTAAGAGGTCATTATTAGGCTTTACTACAAGCAATCTTGCTTGAATAGGCTAGCAGGGAGAAAATAAATACCTAGATATTTAGAGGATTTTATCTGCTCAATGAGTTTACCATTGATCATCCATCTAATTGGGGCCTTGAAGCATTTCCTGGAAAATACCAATAATTTTGGTTTAGGGTAGTTCATTTGAAGCTGTTCACTAGAGAAGTAAAATGATAACGCTTTAAATATCTGCCCATCTGATTCAATTTTGCTGGGTTTGCTCACTTCTGGTTCCTTTGATTAAACAATATTAGATATCAGAACTCTAGAAGTTCACTTTCTCTATAGCACTACCTGCCCTCTGAAATAAGGTTCTTCCTGAGAACTGGATGGCTCCATTTTGCTGTTACTTAGAGGGATTATAAAATTCAAATCATTAAGACCTTTGATGAAGGAAAGTGAGACTTCTTGCTTCTTCCCATCTGATCTGTTGCTCTTGCTGTCTTTTATCTTTGTTTACAATTATTTTAATTGGTTTATTGTACTTTTCTTATTTTAGTTTTTGTGAACCCTTCAGAGGTCTTTTTGAGTTGGGCAGAATAAAAGTTAGGTAGGTAGGTAGGTAGAGACAGACAGACAGACAGAACATCTTCAGAGACCTACTTGGGTTACAGACAAAAGGGTGAATCATTAGCACAAAGTAGAACATTAACTGGATGACAGGCAAAGAAGGGAGGATGGAATTCTTGCATAGCAAACATTTCAACAATATTACTAATTAATATTATTAGGCTAAGAAGACAATGCTCTATTGTAGCACCTAATGTCCTCCATAGTCATTCTATGATTACATAGAGCAGGAGTGTTAAACTCAATTTCATTTAGGGCCGCATCAGGGCTGTGATTGACCTTGGGGGGCCAGGCAGGTATGGCTGACTGGGTGTGACCAACTGGGTGGTGTGGCCAGCTTGATGCCACTCACTGGGCATGGCTGATTGGGTGGGTGTGGCCAACTGGGTGGGCGTGGCCAGCTTGACACCATTCCCCAAACTACTGGCATGTTTCCTCTTTGCACTAGGTAGACCAGGCCGAAGCCAGCTGGCCCGATGTTTCCTCTTCACATTGGGTAGACCAGGCCAAAGCCACGCTGGCCCAATGTTTCCTCTTTGCATTTTGTAGACCTGGCCAAAGCGATGTGGGCCAGCCCCTTACATTTTTCAGGACAGCCCCTTGGGCTGGATCTGACCACATCGCAGGCCAGATCTGGCTCACTGACATTGACAATAAAGGTTTGAATTAAATTGAATTGAATTGTGTTTGACACCCCTGACATAGAGGATTGCCTGTAACATTTTTAAGCTAAGTAATATAATATAGTGCATTGATTCATGGTTGAGTGTTTAGACCTGAAGCTGGCTTGCTCTAAGGTGAAAAATGTTTGGGGCAATATCCAAAACAGAGATTTGTGGAGATACAGTAAATCTAGCATATAATTTTTCTGATTACAAATAGAAGGCTAATTGGTTTAAAAATTGCAAAGTCCGAGGATTTATATTACTGATAACCTCATATGATTATTCTAGGTGGCTGACAACAATTCATAAAAATCATATTAAAAAGAAAAGTACCCTCTCCAAGTGCCAGACCAATCATCCTTGCAGCTCAACTCCTATTCTAGCCCAATACATGAGAGAAGAGCCAGATCTTCATAGCCTTCTGAAAGAATAAAAAAGTAGGAAACCCTACATGTGGGATCTGTTCCAAAGGATGGGCAACAACTGCAAAGTTATACCTCCAATGTCCCATCAGATGACAACATTTGAAGGAGAAGACCTGGAGCACCCTCTCTATCTAACCTATTAGGACAGAGATGTGTTTTCAAGGAGATGTGGATCCCACAAGTAATCTTTGCCTGGCCAAGTAGGTCTTTAATGGTGATAACTAGCACCTTGAATTGTACCTGGCAAGCAACCAGAAGCCAGTGCAGTTCATGCAATAAGAATGTTACTTGGATGAATTGTGTGCCACTGCATTCTGGACTATTTGCAACTTTCAGAACAACTTCAAAGAAAGCCCCATATAGAGCATGTTGCAGTAATCCAAACAAACATTAACATTTTCATAAATTTTAGTATTGCTAGAGTTAAGTCTACATTTAAGGAGACATACAGGATTATTTGTGGCTATGCAGAGAAATCAAGGTCATCACCCACCATGTAGGATTTAATTTTAAGAATTCTGGTAAGACTAAATAGTTGCTAGGAGCTTTGTTATTTTTCAATTGATAAATTTGTTTTTGGATCTTGGGAGATGAGACTGAGGGCTGTTCAAGCCATTCCTAAAAATCTTATTTTGAGTTCCTTGTTCAACTTCTAATGCTGTAATACAAATGGATTTTGTATTTTCCTTGGGACCTGATTGATTTTAGATGAAACAAGTCTATTGGAGAACTTCCACAGTTCATCTGATCTTATTAGATAAATTGTCTTTCATATTTATAAAACCAATTAACAATAATTTGGTGTATGGTAATCTTAGCTTGTCACCATTACTTGGTTTTGGACTTGATGAATGAAATGAAGTAGAAACGTTGGGATTTAGATATCTAAAATGATATAGCAGCAACAACAACAACAACTTATTACAGTCTTAGACCAGAGACCAATGATATAGCCAATGCTCCCAATCTCTTTTATCACATAATTGCTCATATGGCCTGGTTCTTTATTCAAATAATGTGTGTCGAGCAGATAATCAGGTAGCAAAGTGAATCCTTATCTTTACATTTAATACAACAGTACTGTGGGACAATTGCTCTATATTATAGAATTTATCAATACTATGGTCTATGACTCTATGTCATGAAGATTTACAAATTATTGGCTAGGAACACAGAGCATTGGCTTTGGCAGGAATGATTATCCACTCAGCAACCATATGCCGGTATAATAAAGACTGTAGAACCCTTCTCCTTCACCATTTAGGGAACATCCCACTGAGATCATAACCAGCATGAATTATAGACATGCTAAAAGCTTCTGTCTAGAGATTTCCTGCACATTCTGAAAATATCTAGGAAAAACTGTGTGCTTCTTTTACCAGGCCATAGTAGTGTTGGTCCTTTGTAGCATTTAATTCTTGAGACCAGGAGAAATTACAAGTTGCTGTTCATAGTTTGATGAATGCTTATAGTTTTTTCAGTCAGTTAACTGCTGCAGAGCAAAAGAAAAGTCTGCTTAATTTGAGGTCTACAGTACTGACCTTATCTAGAACCAAATATGCAAAACAGCAGGCTGCTCTCTTCTATCTTTAGTTATATGAGACATCTATAAAGCAGGAAATGGTAACCTTTTATGTCAGAAACCATTAAGAAGTGCTGAATACACATTTTCCTTAATTGAAAAGCCTTAACCATTAGAGCTGCATACAGCACTATTCCCAATGTCAGCTAAACAATTTTAAACAATATAGTCACTTGTAAAACATTTTAAAAGATTCAAAACGCATGTAAATATATCTTAAATCTATTTATTTATGTATATAAGACCTAAAATTGGCTTGAAAACAAAATAGTGCTTGCTAAACACTTCTGCATACTAAGATTGCACATATCTAAAGTTAATCAATTCTCTGTCATGCTACAAATTTTTCTTGGGTGCTACAACCGTGTTGTTACATTTTTGTAAATTTAATTGAAAATTCACAAAGAGAGCATTGGTATAATTGATATGATTATTCCAATTGGTTAATATCATGTTTTCCCCAAAGGAAGTTGTTAAAAAGAAAAAGCAGATAAGAATATAAACATGAACAAAAGTTTTATATAATGGTCATATTTCCCATCTTGTGAACTTTGGCTTGCTAACTCTACCTTAAACCAAACTTGGAGATTCCTCTTCCATTCCAGATTCATATGAAATGAGGGTCTATGTGACATACTTGAAAATGAAACTGCACATACTATTTTATATAAGCATGTATATCTTCAAGAAGTTGCCATAAGACATGACCACAACAAAAGATATAAATTATAATTGAATTAAAATCCCCTTTATCAAATTAATTCATTCTTTGTCTGCATATTTTTTACCACACACACACAGAGAGAGAAACCATTTCAGAGATCAAGTAAAAAAAAACCCATTTACTCCTTCTTTCCACTGAAAACAGAAAACAACAGAAGAAGCACTGAGGATGGAACAATTTCACTATTTTAAAGGTAAATGAGGAAACAAATTAGATAGATATGGGTAAAGATGACTGGAAAATAGACTAAGAAAAAACTGAAGACATAGAAGCTCTGCTTCTACATTATTTTCAAAAAGTTAAATGTACTCAATAAAACTATCCCTTGAGCAGGAACTAATTTCAAACTATTTTGTAAAGGCAGCCACATTATTCAGAAGTGATGGAAGTCATATACACCTGTGCCCATTACTGATTGATTATGTACCATCAAGATATTTTTGACTCTCAGCAACCATATGGATTTTCTCCGTGATGGTCTGTCCAAACTTGTTTTTTCTAATAGTGTACCTATTGCCACTGTAAATGAATCCATTATTTTGCTGCTGTTCATTCTTCGCTTCTCTTTCCTTTCATTTTTCCCCAGCATTTGAGCCTCCTTCAAAGAACTAGATCTTTACATAATGCATCCAAAATAAGATAATTTTATTTGTTCAATGATGCATTTGTTCATTTTAGGTCCGTAGTGTTCCTGGGAATTGTCTCCAACATCACAATTCAAAAGTGTTAGTACTCTTCCTATTGTGCTTTTCCAAAGTCTGACTTTTGCTTCTATATACTATCACAGGACATGCCATGGCTTGCATGAATCTGACCTTCATAACTATATACAAATCACAGCATTTGAATAACCTTTCTAAAGCCTTCATTGCTGCTCAGCCAAATGCAAGTGTGTGGCATATTTCTTGACTGCACCTTATTCTTTTACTGTTAATGGTTGATCGTAAAAGACAGGAGCTATCCATCACTTTGATATGTTCAAAGTGAGTTCTAAGGCTGGTTGTTCTACCTGTTTTCATTATTTTTGGTTTTCTTGGTCCATTTTTTTTCATTGTTCTTCTTGACTTTTATTAGTAGGGTTTGCAGATCCTTTGTATTTTTCTCTATCAAGGTAGTATCATCAGCATAGCACAGTTTATTGATGTTTCTTCATCCACTTTTAAAATCATGACCATCTTTTTCTAATCTAGTTTCAATGCAGCTGTTTTTATTACTTTTATGCCTCCATCCATACACCCACCTAATTCACAGATAATTCTTTTGAAAGGAAAAGAAAACTCTTCATCTCCCTATCAGGTAAATTGCCATAGCTTTAAAATCTTATTGATGTCATAACTTCACATTAAAATTAATTGGCTTAGTTGTCTCAGATTTGACAGGATCATGTTTAATATCAATTCATGATCAAAACATTTTACCCAACTGCACATCTGAAGTGTGAATTGTTTGAAGTGAATGGTTTAAAAATGTTACAACAAACAAATGGAAATATCTGTATAGGAGCTACAGTCTGGGAAGATAATAGTTTTCCAGGTGGTTCTGTGATGAGATGGTAATTAGATAGCTGGATATGTTTTGCCACATCAGCTAGTAATATTTCCTTGATACAATTGTATGAAAACAATATTCATACTTTCACAGTCTGCATATATAAAATAAATGTTTTTAGAAATGAACAATAAAATTGTTTTTCACATGATTGCATAATTCCAGAAACATTATCTTTTATGGATATATAGGTTTTTCCTTTTCAACCTACATTAACAGTGTTATTTTGCAACTTTATTTTTTTTTCAGTCTCACAGCAGGTGATAGCATTCATAAATCTGCTGTGTACAGTTGCCAATGAATATTCATATTAGATATATCTGATTGCAGTTCTTTGACATTTTTATTTGATTCAAGCAGAGGAAGAAAGTTCTTATTTCATAATGTATTCCAACTGATACATTAACTGCTTATTGGTTGTTATGGTAAAATAATTGGTGAAGCAACATACATCTAATTTGAAACAGGCATATGAGCAATATCTGAGAAAGGTAATTGACAGAAATTGGAAAGAAGGAAAACAAAGCATTAAAAAAGCAAATACACAGGTTTGGCTTCAGTCTACAGTAAATTGACAAAATAAGAACAGCTATAGGGCAATAGCTACCAAAACACATACCCTGATTTTGGGGGGAAAATTCATATGATCAGCAAAATGTTTTATTTTAACTCACAATAATTTAACATGGAAGAATAAAAATGCAAATTTAAAAACTAATCAAGTTGCCCTATTTTTAATAGTTTATATGTCATCTGAAAAATACATTAATATGCTGCCTTTTCCAGTTTCTTTTACTGGTTAGTTTTACATTTGTGTTGTTTATGTATATCAGCCTGTACAAACCTAGAATCATCTAAATTCATTGGGACTATAGTTCCCAAAATTCTGGTAATTACAGTCCCACATCTGCAGAATGGGAAAGGTTGGGAAAGGATTATAATTATAAGATCATCATGGATGTTTTATGGAATGCAATAAAGAATTTATTTATAGCTCATTTCTTAGAGTCAAGTATGATTAACATGGATAAAATTCTCATAAATAAATAAATAAATAAATAAATAAATAAATAAATAAATAAATAAATAAATAAATAAATAGTAAAACAGAGAGAGATGCATACTAGTAAAATACAAAGGGAATCTCATAACTCTGTTATGGAGAATACAGTCTGCCTCTCTAGTAGTCTTATTTTTCAGTGGTCCCATCTCCTGATTACAATTTTCAACTAATTTCCACATTCTGAAAAGTTGCCGATGATTCCATTTTTTGGCTCTTAAATTTATTTTTTATTTTATTTTATAAAATTTGTATGCCACCCTATCTCCAAGGACTCAGGGCAGCTCACAACGACAGTTGACCAAGCGACTGTTAAAAACAACGAATATACATAAAAATCAAGAAAGTTTTTTAAAAAAAATTTAAAATATACTATCCCATCAGTCCAGGCCTGGGGACATAAATAGCCAGGTTTTCAATTCATGGCGGAAGGTGCGAAGGTCAGGGGCCAACCGGAGACCCAAGGGAAGTTGATTCCAAAGGGTATCAATTCCAAAATACTTACAGTTCAATCAAATCCTTAATATGTATCATTCAAGCAATTACTATTCTTGTAAAATTAGGAAAAAGACAAGAAAAATTCTATTTTCATTTCAAATTAGGAAGCAGATAAATAATGCTGTGAGGCTTTCTAGCAAAACTGTTAGTTGTATTATTTATAAAATATAGTTTATTTACACATTTACCTAATTCCTGATTTATTGCATACTATACATACATATTTTTGCATTGAAAGTTATATGTTGATGAGAACAAAGTGAAAGATGTTAAAGGAAGTACAAGAACACCCTCAAACATCAAAATGTATGATGTGAGTTTCAGGCTCTCACCACTTCTGTAAGGCAAGTTAAGCATAGAGTTAAAAAACGACATGATGACCAACTAAATATCTTAGACTAAATTTCTAAGCAAGAAAAGGAGAACAGAAAGGGGAAATGGAACTCAATTTGGATTATATGCGGAAGCTGCCAAACCAGTTGTTAGATAAGGCAGCTTGACAAATCAGCATAAATTATATATATAAATTCAGTGAACATTGTCACTAGAAAAGGAACTTTCCTTATACATGGATTTTTAAAAAATCCTAACATATGATTTTATTTTTCTATGTCTTTAAAAGTGCGCTACATATTCTCAATGCATCAGGGGAGAAATGCTACCAGTTTGGGTTGGTTCACCCGAACCAGTAGTAAAAAATGCCCGAACCGATAGTAAAAAAATGTAAAAAAAAATTCCGATGATCAGCTGAGCAATACGTGATCATCGGAACTTTTTTTTTTCCTTTTAAACATTTTTTTACTACCAGTTGTCCGGAACTGATAGTTAAAAATGCTATAAAAAGTTTTTTTTTAAAAAAAAGGTTCTGATGATCACATGTCGCTCAGCTGATTGTTGGGACTTTTTTTTACTTTTTTAAAGCATTTTTTACTACCTATTCGCCCAACTGGGTAGTAAAAAATGCTTTTAAAAAGTTTTTTAAAAGGTTCCCAAATTGCGCACCACAGCTGATTCCCCCCCTCACTGTTTTACTTACCTTCCCAACCTCCTTTTGGTGTGTGCTGCACATGTGCGCACAGCACGTTTGGCGCAAACTACGCATTCACGGCTAATGAACCAGTAACAAACCAGTCCAGATTTCACCACTGCAATGCATCCTTTCTTTTTAGCTTCCTAGAGCAATTGTATTAAAATAGCTTCTTTCTACATCTAAAATTTCCCAGAGCTACATGTTCCAATTTAAGGGTGCTTTTTCAAAAGGCAAATAGACTTTATTTTTCCTTGAAGTTGTTTCGCTTCTCATCCAAAAAGCTTCTTCAATTCTGACTGAATGGTGGAGGATGGAAGGATTTATATTCTTTGCAGTCATCTAGTTGTTAGCACTCTTTCTCAGAGTTGTTGAGACTACTTGAAGGTTTATCTGTAACCTCAGGTCACTTGAATAGTGCTAATCCATTTCATCAGATCAAATAGGGAGGTTCCACCTGGAGGGGGAAAAAAACTATTCTGTATAATCAGCTGTACCTAGAAAGGCAGGTTTCATTTGAATCAATCAAAATATTGTATTAAATATTCCAACTTGTAGATATTAAGGATTTGCTGCTTTACTTAGTGCCTTCGCTCATGTGCATACAAAAAAAGTGGGTAAAAAATAAATAAAAACCAGATGTCAGAATAAGAAATCTTTTCACATATGTATACGCAAAACAGTTTTATGTACAGTGAGTATTTTTTAATGAGAATAATTACATTTAATGTCTAAATATGAACTGGTTCAAATAGTTACTCAAGCAAATGAGGCAAATGGTGATAAAAATAATTAAAAAGGTAGAAAGCTTGCTCTGGAAATGAAGATTACGCAATAGAAGGAATGGAAATAGTGTAGGTAAGAGTTAATTTTTCTTTTCTGCAAATCAGTAGCCAAGTTGGCTCTAGAATAACTCGGAGAGATCATATTACAACATAATAGGTTATTTTTTTAAAAAATTGCAATAGAACATAGTATCATATAGTTGAAAGGGACCTCAAGTCTGCACACTGCAGGATTCACTACACCAAGCTGCTATGTTTTGAAAGAAAGGTGAAATGTTGATTATTAAAATCCTGCAGTTTCTCCAGACTACTTGAGAAAGCTTCTATTGTTCTACAGGATCTTCCCACATACTCAGAGCCTCAGAGATTCTGACCTACAAAGTGCTGCTCTGGCCATCACAGTTCTTTGTAATGAAATCATGCCGAGTTAAAGAACGGAGCATTTTTGCCTTTTAAAAATTAGTTTATACAAGTTTTAATTGTTCATTTTAATTGCTTTTAAAGATCAGGTATTAATTCTTGTTTTATGTTTTGTTATAAATCTCATCAGTTGTTTCTCAGGTATTTTTAACAAGCAACTTACTTCTAGAGATAAAGCAAGGGCGTTGTAAACCGAGAAAAAGTCTAGTTTGCCACTTCTCATAACTTAAAAGGAGAATGATAATTTGAATGATAATGACAATTTATAACTGAACTATTCTATAGCCCTTGGTCAAAAATTCATCTAAAAGTGAATTCATGATAAAGTTGTAGGTTTTCAGATGGTAATCTGTATATCAATTTTGAATTCCATAGGCATTTGTCATTCTCAATTTTCTCTAACATATAGTTTCTGAGGGCAACTTTCTTCAAAATACTATTTTAACATAAATTTTCCAAATAATACTCTCTCTCTATATTTTTCCAGTATATGCTTCTTTAAGAATTTAATTAACCCTCGTACACTTTTTTTCAGGCTTCCTTGCTGCTCTCTGAGCTTGGTATATATTTCATTACTCAACTGGTAACTTCATCAGTATTAGTAAGTGTGGAATTTATTCAGTAGTGGGATTCAAGTAATTTAACAACCGGTTCTCTGCCCTAATGATTTCTTCCAACAATCAGTTTGCCAAACTGCTCAGAAAGTTAACAACCGGTTCTCTCGAAATGGTGCGAACTGACTGAATCCCACCACTGGTTTTATTCCACGTTTATATACAATAACTTGCCCTTGCCAGTGTTGGTAAAGACAGCACCAAGGATGGACCAATTTAAAACTTTTTTTTAAAAAAAATGTTTGGTTCCTATGAAAATGCTTTCACTCATGTGAATCTGCCCATCAACTGACATTCCGCAATTACTCTCAATGGATTTGAAGCTCCCTTTCAAATTAGCTTAACTCATCAGCTTCTTCTAAGAATAATCTATTTTGCTGGCCTTGTTCCAAATATTGAAGAGCTAATTTAGCCTGATATCAACATCTGCATTTTGAACAGTGATTATTAAAAAGGAATAGTCTGACTACACTAATCCCTTATCCATAAACAGCTGCTCACAAACAAAGGTCTTCAGAGATTCACAATCTACAGTCACATGATAATGAATGTAATCTAACAACAGAGTCACGCTCCTTCTCCTGTATGTTGGCATTATAGTGATTTGCCATCTAATCAAGGTTCTATTAACAGTCTCAGTATATATACTGTATTATAGCATTTTTGTGTTTTAACATGATGCTGCATTTATATACAGCAATATTAAGTTATTGTTGGACAATTACAAATGTTCCTGTTTTTTGCTGCTAAAGTAAAAAAAAAGGTATTTTTTTCATGATCACTGTTCCCTACCTTCTGTATATGTGTTTCTTTTTTTGTTTCTGCTATTGCTTTGGAATATTCACAATATACACTCTTTTTAGAATGCACAAAAGTTTACATTTGCAAATTCTTAATGAGCTAGTCTCCTTTCATTCAAAGCATCATTTCATTATTTTGTCATAAACCAAGACCACAAGTAGATATCTCCAATACAGGGATGGTTGCTTTAATTTTTATAATATTGTTTTGCTTAGTGGAATAAATTACTACAATTTTTTTTATGGTCACAGAATTAAAACTAGAAATTACCTATACAGGTTGCAACTACTTGGATTTAATTTAAACAAGGAAAAACATTTGTATAAAGTAGAATAGTCTAACTATGGAAATTGTGGCTTCTTTATCCCCAGAGGATTTTTAAGAAAGAGCTGGAAAGAAACGTTTAGTGGATGATTTAAATGATTTTTCTGAACATTGCTGAGGATTGGATAAATGATCTTTGTAGCCCTTTCCAACTCCACATTTATGTTATTCTACTCCCCTAACTTAATAAAATAACAAAAGGAATTACTAGCAGTTAGTGTTTTATTAGTTGTATTCTCTAGATTTTTTTCTTTTTTGCTATTGAAATAAAATGGGGGGGGGGAGATATTCCAATTAGGGAACTTTATGTCTTCTTTGAGCAAGAAATGAAGCTCTGGGTTATGAATATACTGTCATGTGAAAGAAATGCCCTTGAAGACTATTTGAAAGGTACATCTTGTTCAAAAAGCAAAATAGTTCAGACAGTTAAGAGTTGTACATTTACTTGCGCCCACTGCTTGATGATGTTCATTGGTTGTCAGTTAGCCTGGTTATTTTCCCGTGATTAGATTAGATTAGATTAGATTAGATTAGATTAGAAGACACTGAAAACCTGGTTATGCCACTAGGCATAGGGGTTAAAATTTGTTAAAGGGTTTGTGATGGTTTGCTACAGTTTCCACCTGTACCACTTTAGCAGAAATTATGAGTCCAGAAGAAATCCAATACACAGAATTACTTCTTTAACAAGAGTGCCTCCTACATTGAAATTAATCTTTTTGAACAGTCTTTTGAAGAGAATTAGAGAGGATCAAGAAATAAAAGGGTTACTCAATAGTTCTAAATATAGTGGGTGCACCTAGATACACCCACATTACACCAATTCTCTGCGGGCTGCACTGGCTCCCTATCGGTCTCCAGGCACAATTCAAGGTGTTGGTTATCACCTTTAAAGCCCTACATGGCTCAGGACCAGGCTATCTTCGAGACCGCCTTCTACCACATAGCTCCCAGCGACTGGTAAGATACCACAGAGTCAGTCTCCTCCGGGTCCCGTCAGCTAAAATATGTCGGCTGGCGGGCCCATGGGGGAGGGCCTTTTCTGTGGCTGCCCTGGCTCTCTGGAACCAATTACCTCCTAAAGTCCGGACCGCCCCCCCCCATTGGCCTTCCGGAAAACAGTGAAGACTTGGCTCTTCCGGCAGGCCTGGGGCCATTAATCTCATTATAGTGATCTTGCGAGACCTGGCCACAAATTGGAGTGTATGTGTTTTAACGTTTTAACGTTTTAATGTTTTACTGTCTTCTTTTAACTTTTGTATGGGATATTGTTGCATTGTTTTATTCTCTGTTGTAAACCGCCCAGAGTCCCTTGGGAGTTGGGCGGCATAGAAATGCGACAAAATAAATAAATAATAAATAATTGAGGAATCTACAGGGACCCAGATACTCTACTTATTTCATCCAGATTCTCTTGAAAGTCATCTACCAGACAAACAATTTTCTTTCTCTTCTATGTCCACGTATGTATCCTAAGTGGAAAATATTCATTTCATCATTTGTAGCTGATTCTTTATAATCTTTACTATAAACTTACTCCCAAAGGGTAATTATGTCTAATATATCTGGATCAAAATATATTATTTTCAAGAGAGATTACACCATTGACTGTTTCAAATTCAGCCTGTTTCAAATATAGCATTCTAAAGAAGCCAGCTGAACATGAGTCCAGCCCATAAGTGGTGAAGCTCATTCTATAAAAATTCCTGTCCACTAATGTGGGTTTCATGAGATTAAATAAACTCAGATTACATTGCAAAATGTAGGCCCAGTCATCTTGCATAATTCTGCCTAATTTGCACCCAACTCCAACTGAATATGAGTGTCTGTCCATTAGTAACATAAAACAATATCACAGTAGATTGCACTCATGCCACTCCTTCCCTAATAATGTCTAATTTACCCTAAATAAGCTCCCCAGATAAAATGGGGTTACCTGCCATATCATTGAGATATTAACTTTTTCAGAAAACCCTCAGAATCAATCAAACATATAGGCTGGACCATGAATGTAAGTTCATTTCCCATCAAGAGATGCAGGTGCCTCAGATCTCTAGCTTGAAGAAAAGTGATTTATGATAATTTCTTTCATATTCAAATCACATGTTGGATAGTCTGTTAGCTACCATGCAACATAGTCCTAGCGTACAAGTTCTAGCCAAGCAATACTTATTATTTGCCTATAATAATACTATAGTAAAATTCACTCTTGCACACACAAAACTACTGGTATTAATGCCAAATTGTTGTATTTTTGCTTTATAACTCAGTCAATGTTACTCAAAGATGAAATTGACATGAAACATATCAGTGTATTCTGTTTATATAACAATTTAGAAGAAGACATTATAGAGGAACAAAAAACAATATGGAATCTGATCCAACTCTTTGCTGTATCTGTTGATATATGAGCCTTTTTTTAAGGAAGTTGCCTATTAGCTAGTTGTATTGAATAATTTTCTGTTTAGCTTTTTCAGGAAAAAAAATGCCTACATAACATTCCAATTTTACCAAAGAGGCCTAGTAGCTCAGTAGCATACTGAAGTTCAACTGATGTTGAATATGCCCAAATTGCATTAAGCTTATAATATTCACACAACAAGGTAGTCTATTTCACAATTTTTTTTCCTCTTGTAAACTCGGCTATTAAAATGCATTTAAAATAACTTCCTTTTCCTCTGGAGAATATTCCTATATTAATTGCTTTTGTCCTTAGGTGCCTGTAATTATTATTGTGCATGTGTGTTTAATCACTATGTATTCTCGCAGGGTTTAGGTCAAGGACCATTAACTGTAATGGTTAATTACCACAGTTTTCTTCTTGTTTATTGTCTGGCATTTCAAGTGTGGAATCCAGAATATAGTCACCAGCGATAGTTTTCTTTTGTTAGCCACATTGTCATGTATTACATGACTCATGACTTTTCATAAGGTTTGTTCAAATAAGAACTGGGATGTATTCAGAAATATTATTTCAGGAATTTTCCTTACAATTTATTACTGCAATAATTCTTATTATTTCCTGCCAATTTGCCAGAAATCGCATTTTGTGATGGGACCATTGTTTATATTAACTTATATTCTACCAACCTCAAAACATATCTGTGGTAAGAAAAACAATTATTTTTTTTATTCCTTAGGGTAGAGCTTTTCTAACATACTCATTGGTGCAATTGTATCTAATTATGTTGGTGCTATATTAAATTTTTGAATTGATTAATTATAATTCATATGCAGATTAACAGCTTTTAAAGGTCAACACCTTTATAATTGTGCTGAGTACTTGTTTGTGTCTCTGTGTGCTTTGTAAATCTGATATTGAATTGATGTCTTAGTGGAATTTTATAATTATAGTTATGGAGCATGAAATGAATGATGAGTACCAAAACTGGGTTGTAAACAAGTACAGTATGGTATCATTATTCTTATGCCCTCTTCCTAAAGCAGTTTGAATCTATTAGTCATGAGTTGTGTAATTATAGCAGCTTTTAACAACCATAGCATATCTAGAAATACCACTATTATCTCATATAGAGTATACTCACACTATAACCCAAGTGCTGATTATCTAAGTACGGTATTTTGGGCAGGCCTAAAACCTGAAGGCTCTCAATCTGTTTCCATGGTCCTCAGGAGTTGCAGTATCATCAATTTGTCTATAACCTTGTTTATACTTTGTTTACAACTCTTCCTTAAAGCAAGCTTGGAAACGTAAAAAATTATTTAGCACTACTGGTCCCCAAAAAAGGTTTCTTGAGGAAGGGCATAACATATCTCCTTCATATAATTTTACATTATTATAAATAATATAATAATAAAATAACATATCTCCATGAAGCTAGTGGGGTCTAATAGTTAAAGCATTAGTCTCTAGCTAGAGGACTAGTCCTATGTTAGGTATGAAAATCAGCAGAATGACTTTGGGCTAGTCACTTAGTGTCACCCCAACCCACCTCACCTCAGAGTTGTTGTGTGAAAAATATGAAGTAATAGGAATATTAGATATGTTTGCTGCCTTCAGTTATTTATAAAGAAAAATAATAACAGTTGGATTTTTAAAAATCTAAAATAGTCTAATCTAATTAGTAAATTAGGGAAGTAAGCAGCAGGGTACCACAAGGTTCCATCTTAGGCTATATACTCTTCAATATCTTTATAAATGACTTAATAAGAGAATAGAAGGGGAACTCATCAAATTAAATTTGCAGATGACACTAAGCTGGCAGGAAAAGTCTATACCCCAGAAGATAAGCTCAGGATCCAAAAATATCTTGACAGACTTGAACAATGGGCTCTATCCAACAAAATGAAATTGAATATGGAGAAAAGCAAAGTTTTACACCTGGGCAGAAAAAAACAAACATACAAGTACAGATTAAACAAAACCTGGTTCAAAAACAGTAACTGTAAGTGAGACCTTGGAGTCCTAATGGTGGATCACTTAAAAAGGAGCCAGCAGTATGTGGCAGCATCCAAAAAAGCTAATACAATACTTCGTTATATAAACAGGGGCATAGAATGAAAATCACATGATGTATTAGTACTGCTTTATAAAGCCTTAGTAAGTCCACACCAGGAATACTGCATCCAGTTTTAGTCACCACATTACAAAAAAGATGTTGAGACTTTGGAAAAAGTGCA
Organism: Pantherophis guttatus; assembly: GCF_059756535.1. Taxonomy (NCBI): domain Eukaryota; kingdom Metazoa; phylum Chordata; class Lepidosauria; order Squamata; family Colubridae; genus Pantherophis; species Pantherophis guttatus. The sequence goes on along the minus strand of NC_142067.1, from coordinate 46,000,588 downwards.
AAGAAAAACAACTAAGATGATTAAAGGCCTGGAGACTAAAACATATGAAGAACAGTTGCAGGATTTGGGTTTGGCTAGACTAGAGAATAGAAGGACTAAGGGGACATGATAGCAGTATTCCAGTATTTGAAAGATTGCCACAAACAGGAGGGGGTCAACTTATTTTCCAAAGCACCTGCTGGCAAGACAAGAAATAATGGATGAAAACCAATAAAGAAGAGAAGCAACCTGGAATTAAGGAGAAATTTCCTAACAGTGAGGTTAATTAACCAGTGGAATAGCTTGCATTCAAAAGTTGTAAGGGCTTCATCACTGGAGGTTTTTAAGGAAAGACTAGACAGCCACTTGTCTGAAATGGTATAGAGTCTCCTGCTTAAGCAGGGAGTTGGACAGAAGACCGCCAAGGTCCCTTCTCTATTCTGATTAAGATTAAATAAATAAACATTCCATAATTATGGATAACTTGAACATTCTTGCAACTGATGTATATAATAGATGTGATTACACATTTTACTAAGATAAAACTAAGTGTTTTATAGTTGAACAACTTACTACTGGAAGTTTTCTGGATTAAGAAAGAGCTACATTGACATATAAACTTTGTGATATTATAAATATAAAGATTTGCAAAGTTGAAGGAACAGCAAGGCATAAAAACAAAAAGCGAACCTGACGAAGCATGATCTTTCTTAAGGTCTACTCCATAGTAAAAGGATAGTGAAGCAAATTTATTTCTTCACCTTTATTGCAGCCACAGAGAGTCATGGATTGGCCCCATTAACTGCTGTTAAGATTATTTTTGGAAATTATTATATAAAATCACTCAAATTGGAATACAGCCTTGCTCCTAGTGACTCCTGCTTTAGTAATATCCTGTTTGGATTACTATAATATGCTCTACATTAGGGATATCAAATTTACGTCATCATGTTATCCTCACATGACGTATCAGGACCTTTTTCCCCTTCACTAAAATGAGCGTGGGCGTGGGCATGGGCATGGCCAGCGCATGACACATCCGGCTTGTGGGCTGGGAGTTTGACAGCCCTGCTCTACATGTAACTGCCTTTCAAGAACAGTTGGAAACTAACTGTTCCAGAACACAGTGATGCAGATAGTTTTGCATTTTTCATTAATCCCATGTAACACAGGGGTGGATTCTAAATTTTTTTACTACCGGTTCTGTGGGCGGCTTATTTTGTGGGCGTGGCTTGATGGTCATGTGACAATTCTTTAGGATTTAGCAGAGGTACTGGTCTACCAGGCTTTTAACTGCTTGCAGAGCTGTAACGGTCTACTGAAGTATTTTTGCAGGCACTGGTCTACTGAAGTATTTTTGCAGGCATTGGTCTACCCTTTTATTTTTGCAGGCACCGGTCTACTCATGTATTTTTGCAGGCACTGGTCTACCCATTTATTTTTGCAGGCATCGGTCTACTCATTTGTTTTTGGAGGCACTGGTCTACCACCAAACTGCCTTTTACCACTGATCAGCTGTAGGGCGGCTCTTTGAAGCCCCACGGCAAGAGTTTAAACAGATTTTTTTCCTTATAGCCCATCAGCTGGGACTCAGGAGGCAGCAATAGATTGGGAGTGGGGGCAAATAAAAGGTAAGAATAACATGGGAGGGGTGGGGGCGGGGATGGGAGGGTGGGAGGGGGCAGAACCGGTTCGGTGACATCATATTGTCACCACTACTGGCTCAGCAGAATCGGGCCGAACTGGGAGAAACCCACCACTGATGTAACACCACCGTTTTGTGAGCTTTACTGACTCCCAGTAAGCTTCAGGGTACAATTCAAAATCCTGGGAATCACCTATAAAGCTCTTTATGGAACAGGGTCAGGCCACTTAAAGTATCAGCTTTTTTATATTGCTTTTCCTCAGCCCACTGCTAATGTATCTAATAGAGAGGGATTCTCTGGATTATTCTGAGTTGTTTCTTCTTCTCCTCTTCCTTCCACTCCTTCTCCTTCTTTCCCTCCTCTTCTTCTTTTCCCACTTCCTCCTCCTCCTCCCATTTTCAAAGAAACATGAAATAATGTAACAGAATTAAAATGAACAAATTTTGATACACAAAAATCATGAAAAGACAAATAAAATCACGTTAAAAGTATATTCCGAATTCAACTGTTCTTTTAAAAATAATCCTAAACGTTCATTGTTGACCAAACTTGTCCAGGAATTTTTCCCAAAGATTAGCAATGTATCATATTTTGAATAATCAAATATCTAATTTTATTAAAAATTGCTAAGTCATACAATTTCTGAAATCCTAACTTAACACATCTAGGAATATGTTTATGTATATATAGGCAATATGTGCATGTGCAAACACATATTCATATGCCTTCACTGAAGAGTGCATCCATTTTAATTTAGGAAAAGAAATCTCTGATGAATAAAACAAACTTACATTTTCAATTTCAAATGATTATATTGTATGTTTCACAATTTTCTTTGCTTCATTTTTCTAAAAGCCATATTTTCTATGTACCTTTTTATTTTGTAGTATTATCTAAATGAAAAGCATCTTCTGGCTCCTGTCCTAACAATGTCCTCTATCCCTTCCCTTTGTCTCCAATGGGTGGGAAGGGAGGCAAGAAAAGAAATAAGGGAAGTGGTGGCAGGCAAAGGAAATGAAAAGCATGTGTCATAATGAGAAAAGAAAAAAGCACCAGCTATTCACTTTGGACTGTGATTTGTAGTCTGTGATTGATTTTTCCAACAGAATTCAGGCTTCTGCTTATTCACACTATAATGTTAACTTTAAAAAAATGTAGATAATGGATGGAACAAAGAAAAGCAAACACATCTAATAATGCCAGTTCAGTGGCATTAATTTTTGGAACTGAAACAATGTTAATTGCCCAGCAATGACAGATGTCATGTAAAGTGAGTAGTAAGGTTTTCATGGTTATTTTAATGGAATCCAGAAGCTGCTGTAGGAATGAATTGGAGGTTTGCATTAGTATCTGAAAGGACTGAACTAAAAGCCATATCAGCTTTTTAGTGAAAAGGTGACAAAATAATTTGTAGCTCAGGGTTCAACTGTGATGTCTTTGAGGCTCTCTGAGCTTGGTTTACTTTCAGACTTTTCATTGCCAAACTAGGTAACATTGTCAGTGCTAGAAGGTTTTGGGGTTTGTTTTCATTTTATATATTAATGGCCTGCCCTGTCAGTGTTGGTGGGAATGGTTTTAGTGATTCCTTGATTGAGCTGTTGCTTACTGCTAGCTTGTTTCTCTGGGTTAGTAGTTCCTCGATTGGGGTATTGTTTGCTCCTTTATTGTTGGTCTTTGTGTTAATGTCTACTCATCTGGGTGTTGATTCAGTGGTGGGTTGCCCTGGTTCGGACCGGTTCGCAAGAACCGGTAGTAAAATTGTCAGGAGTCTCCACCCACTAACCTGGATGTCATCAAAGTTAATCTGCGCATGCGCAGAAGAACGCACACTGGGGCACGATGCAAACCAGTAGTAAAGGTAAGTAGAACCTACCCCTGTGTTGATTGCAGGTGAGGAGGTATTTTGGTCTTTTTGTTTCCTTTTGGATTGTCTCTTTTGAATGATATATAGATGTTGTTTATAGCTACGTGCCTGTTGATGGCCAATTTCATCTGAGTGCCAGGCTTCCAGTAATTCTCTAGCATTTTTGGACTTGGCTTGGTCTAGGATGCTCAGTTTCCTAGTTGAAACTATGGTTAAATCTGTCCATATGTTGTGAAATTAAGGAGTTTTCATTATGTCTTCTGACTGCTAATTGGTGTTTATGGATGTGTTTTGCTTCATGTTTGTCCAACATAGTGACTGTTTCAGTCCTTACATTGTGTATTGTAGCTGACTCCTGTTTTTCCTTCTGTGGCTACTGGGTCTTTTGGTTTAACAAAACAGAATAACAGAGTTGGAATCAACACCCTGCCAGACAGGAAAGCCTATATCATTATAGACAAATGATTGTCCAGTTTCTTCTTAAAAATCTCCAGTGTTGGAGCACCCACAACTTCTGAAGGAAAGTCATTCCATTAATTAATTGTTCTAACTGTAGGAAATTCATCCTTTACTCAGGACGTTTTTGAGGGTTTTAGTTGATTTGTCTGCTATGGTGTTGCCATATGGTGGTTGTAACAGTCTGTTGGTGGTTACTGAAATGTTTTTGATGTCTGGCAGTGCTATCCTTTATAGATGTGAAAATTTCTGAAGAGTTAAATTCTCTTTGTATTAAATAATGTGGTATAGGTTTGAATAATATATTATTAACTTCCTTGGCTAGTAGGTTGCAAAGACCAGTAGCTCATCGAATTCATCCCTCCATGTTACAGGGTTCCTGAGTGATAACCTCACATTAAAGTATTTCTTTGATTCAAGAATGGTCATAATTTCCAGACAAAACAATTCAGCATTTGAAAATAAGATTAACAGAAATTCCATTTCATGCTCAATAAATAATAAAATAAATAAATATATTTGCTAAGATCAGTCTTAGACACCCTTAGACTTAGACGGAATATACAATTTTAAATAACTAAACAAGGTAAAAATAAAATGATGGAAAGCACATTATTCTTAATTAATCAGAATGTCTTCCTTTGTACTTCTTTAAGAAACATTAGACAATTTATAAATAAGTTCACAGAAAATACCTATAAAATACCTATTTTAACTACAAAATATTAGTATTTTAAAAGAAGTCAACCAACACTGTATCTGTGCTGTGTAATCTAATCATGTGACAATATAATAATGAGCATTCTCCTGTGGCCATGTCAACATACATTCTTCTGAGCCATAACTATGGAGAAAGTATATATTGAATTATGCTTCCTAACCACACTATACAACAGCAACAAGGCTGGTGATTTTTGTTCCTTAGATTTAAAACTGTTTCAAAGAAGCTAATTGTAGATTATTTAGCATTCTTTCATCTCCCCTCTGTGTCACCTAGCAATGGGAAACACGTATTATGGTTCTTCATTGTGCACGGCACAGCAATGTTGGAGGATTGAATTCATGTACCTGAAATGACTGGTTTAGCCACCTTTTAAGCTACATGAATGAACACAGGTCTATTTATCTTCTAGAAAGCAGTTATTCCATAGTGACTTAAAATATTTCAGGTTACAGGTTGGTGGTGTACCCTACATAACAGTTAAGGATAGACTACAGACAGAGCTGCTTCCTGCATAACTCTGCAGCTGTTCTATGCCAGCAGTTAGCTAGGGTATTTCTTTGGGGGAGGGGTGATGAGAATTAGCAAAAAATAAAATAAACAACCAAACTCTTTTTTCCCCCTACCACCAATATATAATATTGGTATTCTAGCTAGGATGTTTCCCTTTTTCTTGGATATTTCCCTGATACTATTCCTGAAAAGACTCACAAAAATTATTTTCAGTTTTGATTTGAATATAAGTTGCAGCTTTAAAATAGCCACTGTACATAATCATGATGACACACAAGTACAAAGAGGAATCCTAAATGGCTGGAGTAGAAATAGTCAGCAAATGTAGATGGGTAGTAATACTGATTGCTTCAAATCAAATAACACAAGGTGGACTGAATACAGATATCCCCTATTTTGTCACTGTGTGCATATCCAATTGTACCAAGTGGTAAAGAGAATTTACTACACGTCTGCACCTGATGAGATTTGTGGAAAATGGTGTTACTTGGCCAGACATATGGATTATTATATTACCTAGCAGATATATGTAAGCTATCCTAAATAATGACTTTGTAAATAATATGTAGATGTTGCACTATTGTCTTTGATTGGAAATCTGTAAGACTATTACATACAGGTTAAAAGGAGAAAGTGAAATATATTCATTGATCATCTGGATTCACTCCCAGATTTTGATAACAACTGTTCTGTTCAACATGAGTGTTTCTATTATTGACAATTAGCTCCCTGCTTTGGCCATGTTTTGCAGACACAGCAAGCAATCCTATTACTGATGAATGATCTGTAAAGAGCAAGTTTCTGTCTGCAGCTGCATGGTATAATATTGTGTCAGCATAATTGCAGAGAAAAATTTGAAATGCTATTGAGATTAACGGCCAAAATACCTGAAAATCTGGAAACAACACATCAATGTTTCACCTAGACATATTCCATTACACTTCATTTCTATAACCCATTTTTGCTCCTATTCTTATATTAGTATTTGGCAAGCCTGGGTAACCTCATCGGGATATAATATTCTCTTTAACTATCTACTAATAGGGGGTATGCAAAACAAATGATAAGCTACTATTTTCAGTGAGGTAAAAATACGTGCTGAAGAGATTCAGATAATTACTTTGTATGCCAGTTCCCTTCCATATTAATGTGGACATTTGAAGTTACATGTCACTGGCCACAGCATTTAGGCGTCTGTTGCTTATATGCCAACTTATTCTGATCATCCAAGACATGTCTGTGATTTTGAAATGAGATCATATTCTCAACAGTTTATAAATTACCATCTGGACTGCTGTCTTTGACTTTAGAAAATGTGTTTATCTTTTGATGCTGGAGAAAAAAAGAACTTGACTCCAGCTTTAATTAACATCAGAATATCTGGGGACAATGATTTATTAGCTAATTATTGAATGTGGATGCTCATGCACATGTCTTTTATAGCTCTTTGTTATTTCTGTTTGTAGGCCATCTAGTTCAATTTTACAGCTTAGTCCTTTAGAGGTCTACTCAGAAGTAATTCCAATTTGAACGCAGTGCTTTTACAGCAAACTAATTTTGTGTAGGATTTCAGCCCTAATTTCCAGTTACAACCCCATCTAATTTAACAGTTAATAATCATTTAGCATTTGTCACATATACATGCCTGTAACTCTACTTGAGAAGGAGGATTATACAGTTCAATTTTTCTCAGCATTGTGATTATTCTGTCTGGGAATTCCAGACTTATAAAAATGTGGAAAGTTGAGAGTGGATGTTTGTTCTCTGAGCTTGTGGGTTAGGTTCCAAACTTTTCATTATCATGCTAGGTAACATCTTTAGGAGAATTTAGGGAATGTCAGTGTTGGTGTTCTGCTTATAAGGGCTTCATGTGGCATTTGACATTCCTTGACATCAATATCAGAAGACGAAAAAATGGAGAACAGGAAACCTGTGTCTACCGCAAACCCACAGACCAGACCTCAGCTTCACAAGCAACCATTCCTGTGGCAAATGTCTCAGAAGGGACTCTTCCTGCTATTTCGGATTATAAAGGTGAGAGTGAAAAGATGTACTTTCAGATTTGTAAGATTTTGTTAATGTAATCATACAATAAAGTTAAAGCAAGTATTTCTGGGTGGGCTTGTCTTGATTATCTTTCAAAGCTGACATTCACTTAAGATCTGACTGAAGAGCCAGGTTCTCATGGCACTTTTGAATAAAAGCAGAGTAGGGCCCCTTTGAACCTTATTCCAGATGACAGAGCATGCTTCAAAGAAAACACACATCCTGAGTCCTGATAGCTGACATATTTAATCAAAGAAACTTGGAGTCCACAAACTCTGTCATATTGAAGTGGTTGGGCAGATACTATGGGAGACAGATGGTCCCTCAAGAACCCAGACAATATGCCATGCATGGCTTTATGGGAAATAACCACACCTTAAATCACACCCAGAAGCAAACTGACAACCAGGAAAGCAAAAGTGTTACAGGGACATACCAAGGCATACCCATCATTGATCACACTGCTGCATTCCGGACCAATTGAATTAGGTGTGCTTTTCATAGGCATTACGTCTCATAGGAGGAGCCTAGGGAATTATATCTCCTCCTCAACCAACACCAACCAGAAGTGGCCCTGGAGAAAGGAAGAGAACACTGTAAAATGGTACCCTCAATCCAGTTGTGGGATTCAAATAATTTAGCAACTGGTTTGCCCAGGCTGTTGTGGGAGGTGTGGTCCATCCCTGTTCTCCAGCTCCTTTGCAAATGCGGGACGAGCACACACACACACACACACACACACACACACACACACACACACACACACTATCAAAGTGGATCCTGGGTGCTGCACTGCAATGGAGAAATGGGAAAAAGAGTGGCTGGCACAAGGGAAGGAAGAGGGAAAGCGGTTGGGTAATCTAACAACCGGTTCACTTGAACTGCTGCGAACCAGCTGAATCCCAACACTGCCTCAATCCCCTTCCCATGATGATGACTGCACCACCTCTATCCTGGCTCTAGCTCAGGTCATCAAGCATGCATGACCAAGGCTATCTCTGTATCAAATTCTAGCCTGAAACCCAAAGAAATTAATCCAAAAAGGGAAGGTTGGAAATTAGTGGTTTTTGAAAACCATTAGTTTTCATTAATTGATCAAAGGCAATCTGTTGAGCAGGCACACCACCAGCACTTTCAAGGGAGAAGTATCACCTCTCCTTCAGAGAAGGTCATTCATAGCTTGAATCCAACTATGGGATAATCCCGTTCAATTTTACAATTCAGATCTGTAAAACAGTGGCCATCTACTTCGTCCCTATCAACTTCCTCTGACATTACCAGCTCAAATTCATCACAAATGAAAACCCCAGACTATTTTTCAGGCACTTTAGCCTAATCTATTCAATCCGAGTCCAAGTCAGAGTGAATCTGAACAATTTTATCCATCAGATAGATTAAATAATCTTAATGGTGGCCTAAATACTGTTCTGAGAGGTCTTCTGTACCCAGTAGGGATTGGATAACTCTAAGCAAAGCCAGTGGACAGTTGTCAGTGGATACAGTAAGGGTAGAGGCAGAGGTGGGCTGCTGCCAGTTTGGACCAGTTCGCCTGAACCAGTTGTTCTGATTCTGCGTAGTTCAGCGATCCGACAAATTGGACCACCAGCTGGCCCCACCAGCACCTGTTTTTCAGGCTGTTTTGGGCCATTTTTGGGGTAAAAAACAGCCCCCAAAATGGCCTGAAAACAGCCTGCAAATGGCCTGGAAAATGGCCAAACCAGGCCATTTCTTTTCAGGCCATTTTTCGGGCCAAAATCGGCCCAAAAACAGCCTGAAAACTGCCCCCAAAACAGCCTGAAAACAGTCCAAATAAGCTGACTGTGAGAGGAAGAGAAGCCGAGTGAGCTGGACTCAGACATGTCCCGGGTCCCCTCGTCCCAGAAGCAGCAACCTCACACTCTTCCCCTCTCTGCTAGCTCCCTTCTTCACACAGGATCACCCAGCTATGGAGAGGGAGAAGGGGGCAGTGTTTCTGCGTGCTCCCCTTTCTGTGTGGCACTTTCCCTCAATGCTAGCAGCTGCCACTGCCCCCTTCTCCCTGTCCATCTCCATTGCTGGGCAATCCTGTGCAAAGGAGGGGGCTAGCAGAGAGGGGAGAGTACAAGGTTGCTGCTTCTGGGATGAGGGGACCTGGGAAGCATCTGGATCCAGCTTACCCAGTTTCTCTTCCTCTCACAGCCAGCTTTCCCAGTCTAACTTGATGCAGTCTCTCTCTCTCTCTCTCTCTCTCCCTCTCCCTCTCCCTCTCTCTCTCTCTCTCTCACACACACACACAGGTTGGATCTTTCTTTCCTCCCGTCCCCCCCACCAGAGACCCCTGGATTCCCTCCCGAACCCTGCCTGTCCCATACAGGTACCACCCACACAAGTGACATAGAATTGGCCATGCCCACTCAGCCAGTCATTAGGGCAGAGAACCGTTTGTTAAAAAATTTGGAGTCCACCACTGGGTAGAGGAATATTGATACTTTGCTGTCCTTATAGCCATGAGGTAATACTGAATGTGAACACTTACTTATTGACCTGTGTCTGGTCAAAGGTACATCACAGGATTGGCACACAAGGAAATGTCACATAGGAACAATCCAATCCAAGGAACAAGAATCCTCAGGCATCTGCCTATTAAAGGCAGTGACTAGGGCCTCAGCCAAACTGCCCACTGGATTCTCAGGGAAATCCAACATATAACTACACAGGGTCCATCAATTGCCTGATGTGGGCAGTTCAAATAGGCCATGTCTTAAATAATATTATTTATTTGATTCCCACTACCTTAGCAACACAGCTGTGTTAAGCATGGTAACAGTGAAGTTACCATGTACTGTACCTCAAAACACTACACCTTCTTTCTGGCTTTGTCTACTTTTTCTCTAAATTTTACTTTGTCGGATCCTAATTTCCATTTGCAGCCAGCAGTATTTACAGCTTCTTATGATCCTATTGGCTCTAAGGCATGAATATTTCATTTATATGGGATGAGAATGGGCATCCATAGAAATCAAACCAATATTTTAAGCAAATTAATTGTTCTGAATACAGATAGTCCTTGTATTATAGCAGTTTGTTTAGTGACTGTTCAAAGTTACAAGTGACTTATGACTCTTGTAGCATGATCATATGATCAAAATTCAGACACCTGGCAATGACTCATATTTATGATGGTTGTAGTATCTCTGCGCACTTGCCTAAAATTTTGCAGCTTGGATCTGATAGCCTATCTTAGGGCTTATGTATATTAACTATATTCTCTTGTTTATTTTGAGAAAAGTGAGAAAAAATTAATAATTAAAGATAGTATGACAAAGTCATGTGTGCTTTCCATAGTATAATCAGCACAGATGAGATCTTTGTGAAATCTATCAAACTGATTGCACATAGTACAGTCTAGATTTCTGCTAAGGTTTCAAAACAGAGAACTTCTGAATTTAATCACTAAAATATAATTGCCTCAAAAATGTATTCCTTTTAGTACTTCACTTTTTTTTTCTAATCCAATTCATCTTTGTGTTTTTCTCTTTGTAAGAACGTCTCTGCACAAACACACAAAAACACAGGCACACACTAAAATGCTAACAACATTCCATTATTTCAAGCTTGACATATGGTGTTCCATTTTTATTCTCAAGCAGAAAAGCAATTTTGCCCAAGTCTCCCATTTTCACTCAATGTATTTTACTCTTAATGAGTTTCAAAGAAGTGGTATCTTAAGGCACATTATTATCACCAAGTTTAAAGTAATATGAACTAATAAGAAATGTATATTTATCCAATTCATTGTCCTTTGTAAGTTTTATAAAAGAGCTCTTTATGGTAAAATCACTTTCCAATCTCTGGTAGAAGCTTAGAAGAAGTAGATTAATTATTTTTGTACAAATAAAACCACTGGATATACATAGGATAATGACTAACACATATATCATGGGTGCTAGTCATTATGATTACATAATGCTTCAAATATCAAAGGTAATATGATTCTCAGCAGCAATTGCTGGAGCACATCTGTTCTGATTGTGTCCTAATGTGGGCTTAGAAACAGAATAGTAGACCAAATAGGACTAATAGAACAGGGTGTTTCTCATGTTTTTAAAGATGTTTGTGGATCAGTATGTTAAATGTGCAGTAATAAGACCTTATATTTGCACCAAATGTATTATCCCATCAGCAGGATTCAGAATTGCTTCCAGATCTAGGATAATTCTTCAGTATAAAATCAGATTTTCACAATAAACTATGATATGATTTGCTTAGAGTTTCCTCAAATAAACCAAATTTGATGGTCTACATTTTGTACCAAATAATCAACCTTAGAATACATTAGCAAAATGTATGAGCCTATTTAAAATCTGTGATGAGGCACATATTACTGTAAAATAATTTCTACCATATTAAATGAAATTGTTTCCAAGCTATCTTATATACTTCATACTGAGGTCGTATATAATTTAAATTGTATTTTTTAAAAAATAATTTAATTCAGTTCCATACCTTTCAATAATGTTTGTACATTTTGAATAGACTAGCTCATTTTATTAAGTGTATGCTATAAGTGCAGATGAACTCTGGACCAGGATGAGGGACTTTAGGAGAGATGATGATGATGATGATGATGATGATGATGATGATGATGATGATGATGATAATTTACCAAAGACAGGCTCCTGCCTTGTCCCAGTTAAAACATTCCATGCAGTTATTTCTCAACTTATTCTGACATTACTTTGGTTTTAATCAATTCAATGTTTTATTGATTGTAGTCTTATTGCACATATGTGTATAGATCTGTTATCAACTAATGCTGTTACTTTTGTACCATTTATCCCTTATCATTTTGTGACTAATTTTATATCATCCGAATAATAATCAAATTGCAATATCCCATGAGTTAAAAAAAATAGACTGACAGCCATTATAATGACACTATTAGTTTTACAGGAAAATAATATATACTCTTCTATTTATCTGTTCCTTTGTGAATATTTATAGGAGTTAGCTCTGGCATATGCATTGCTTGAATACAGGAGTACTAAATTATTTAGACTAGTCTACCATGTACTTTGTTCCAATTTCCTATCCAGGTTAAAATGCTTAAATGAGAGTACCACAATTTTTAGTAAGTAGCTATGAAGAATTTAATGTCACAAGGACTTTTAGTATCACATTTATCTTGTGACAACCTGCTCTTCTTTTCTTTTTACTATTTATTTAAATTAGCTAGCTTTTCTATAATTAGTGAAACCTATACTGACTTTTTTTGTATTCTTTGACTTTCTCAATTATTCAGCATTCATCAGCAATAATATATCATCTTCCTTTGTCTTTTCTTAAGCCAACTTGAATATTTGGCATCTTCTTTTTCAGGTAGGGCTCGAATCTCTGTAGTGAATTATCCTAAGCATTAATTTGAAATATAGATGGGATTCAATCAGAAGCGTCATGGCGAGACAGTCGGGGAATTAGCGGGCTCCGACGAGCTCTGCGAAAACCCGGACTGACAACCCGCTGCCGAGGTGTCTTCAGACCGGAACTGTCCTGTAGGGATGGGGAAGAAGGAGAGGCACCTCAGAAGACCAAGAGGAACAGGCAAGTTCCTCGAAGGTCAGAGGAAACTCTGACTCGGCAGTGGGGGGCGGCAGCCATTGCAGTAGCCAAGAAACTGGGGCAACCGGGCTAAGTATTCAGCAGGAGCGGTGACTGGAACGGAGTTTTGAAGTTGGGTGAGTGACAGCCAACTCATAGGCAAAATAACAGAAAAAGATTTTTAAACTTGAAAGAGCCCCAGCATAAAAACAGCGGCTAACGGGCATGTGGGGGGGGCAGTAGAAAAGATGATGTTTGAAACAGAAATTTAAATTGACAAAAACCCAAAAAGAAAATTGACTTTTGAATAAAAATATTTGGAGAACTTTAAAAATCAGAAGAAATAACCCCAAAATTGACTAAAGGATTGGAAAGAAAACAATCAGATCCTTTTTTTTTTTGAATGTTAAAAAAAACAAAAGAGAAATTGGAAATTAAGCCCTGCAATAGAAGTGCTGTACTAAAAAAAAAAAGAAAAAAGAGGGGATTGTTTAATTTGGACTGAACTATAAAACTGATTTGGCATTTTCAAGGTTAAAAAGAAGAAAAGAGAAACTAGTAAAGACTTTTAACATGGATTGAAACAAAATGGATATTTTGTTAGACTGCTAATTGGAATTGTGGATTGTAGAGAGACATCTTCAGGAGAAATAAGAACACTGCAATTTGAAACTTTTTTTTTTTTTTTTGAAAACTCTGAACTTTAATAGTGATAACAGCCATGAGAATTTTTGGGGAGGATTTCTTTGTCGGCTTGACTTTGGGGGGAAAAAAGAGAAGAGGAATACAACAAACTTTTAAATTGGAATAATATCAACCTAGAAAGAATAAAATGGCACAGGAAATTAGAGAAATGATGAAAATGATGTATTCATCATGGAAAATGGAAATAAGGGAAATAATTATAATGTTACATGGAGAACTGAAACCTGAGGATCCAAAAATTGTAATAGAGCATACTTAAGATGACAAGGAAATAACGACGGAGAAGCAAGACATCAAGATTGAAAATAAAGAAGAAGATAAAGACAATGAGATTGATTGTGGAAAACTAAATGATTATGTGGATAGTAACAATAAAAGGAGGCTTTTAGAGATTACATTGGGATTAACAATGGAAAAAACAGAGAGATGGAAAGAGACAAAGAAGGAAAGAAGGGTGGAATAGAAAGAATATAAAAATTTAAAAGATTACACTGAGATTAACAGTGGAAAGACAAGAAAGAGAGAAAAAGGGTGGAAAACAACAGGAAATACAGGGCCAAATAGAAGACTCCAGGAGTTTGAAATACAAAATGATTACACTGGGATTAACAGTGGGAAAATAAGAAAAAGGGAAAAGAGATGGGAAATAATGGGAAATATAGGGCAAAATAGGAGAGTTCAAGATTCTAAGCCACAAAAGAAAAAAAGGGGAAAGAAAAAGGCAAAAATAAAAATAGAAAGGGAGAAAAGGTGTAAGAAATTAAAGAGAAATATGTTATATATATTTAGAATTGAAATGTGAATTGAAGTAAGAAATAATGGGAAATCATATGAATATATAAATGAATTGAACAATAATTGGAACACTTTTATCTGCATTTTTGGAATTTAGATAATGATAAGTCTTAGAAATATGAATAAGTTTAATAAATTAGAGGATAACAGTTAGAATATTTTCAAATTTAATTAGGGAAATTATAATAATTGAAATATTTTTAATTGTATATTGTGATGAAAGCAGAAATGATTAAGTGGTGGTTTTGAGGAATATATGGGGAAAGCTATTTGGTTTATTACTACCGTGTAAAGAGAAAAGATGGCTACATAATTAACTGACTTTTTAAGAAGTTGGAGTGTATGGAAATTGTAATAATTGTAATATTCATGTTTACATTCCTGGAATTGATATAAAGAAATACATGGGGAAAGCTATTTGGTTTATGATTATTATATAAAGAAAAAAGATAGCTATATAATTAATTGACTTTTATTAAGATGTTGGACTGTATTATTTAAGGAAATGTATGCTATAAAACAATTGGGTTTATTCTTATAAAAAATGAATGATTGTAACACCACATAATTAATTTGGACTAAGATGATGGATGTTAAAATAGATGACAATGGAAAACATAGTAATTATAATAAAGGAATATAAGGAAATACTAGGAATCATATTAGGTTAGATCTTAAATTTGAGGGTTACAACATAGAATGGAAGGGAAAATTTGAATTTGGTTAAGATAAGAGGTTAGGATGAAGGGTAATAGTTTTTTTAAAAAATAGAGAGAATAAATATTATGGTAAAAAAAGTATAGAAATTGTAAATTTAGTTGAGATGACTAAAAATTGTTTAAATTTGTGAACTGGCCAATACTCTGTTCAGAAAAAATACATTGTATGTTTGTATGTGTGTTTGTGTAAAAAATAAAAAAAAACTTTAAAAAATTGAAATATAGATTGACTTCTTTCAAACTGTTGGCCACTGTTTCATTTTCCAGGTTTGCTGGCATAGCTTAATTAGTATCTCTTCTCATTTTTCTTTTGTTGCTCACTATATTTTGGTGGCTCTTTCATCAATTTCTGATTGTGATTGTTGATCTAACTTTAACTTCTAATACGACGACAATGATGATGATGATGATGATGATGTCTATTCAGTTGCATCTCTTGACAATTCTATGGACCAGGTCTCTTCACATCTTCTGATCTTGCATTGTTTCTTTGAGTTGTTAGATACTCTGGCTGGTGTCAGCTTTGATGGTGTCCAGCCACTGTCTTCTTTGGTGGATTAGCTTCCTTTTTCCCACAAACTTTTCCAAACATAATTACTTTCTCCAGTGGGTTCCCCCACATGACATGGCCAAAATAAGTGAGATATAGGTTTGTGGTTTTGCCTTCCAGTGACATGCCTGGTATTATGCACCCCAGTACTTGCTGATTGGTCACCTTTGCTGTCCTAGGAATATGCAGGAGCCTTCTCTAGCACCACAGTTTAAACAAGTTGATTTTCTTCCTGTCTTGCTTTTTTAAGGTTCAACTTTCACAACCGTAGGTAGCTATGGGGAACACAATAGAATGCACTAACCTACATTTGGTTGCCAGACGGATATCCTTGCTTTTCTAGAACTATAGATTCTTGTAATTAGTGAATATTATTTGAAGGGTCTTGGATGGGTGTATCTCTACAGTATTACATTATTATATTCCATTCCATCTTTCTTTGATCTTTTTTGAATTGGGTTTCTATCTGTTTCCTATTTCCTATCTCTTCTAACAGCTCCCTGAAACTCTGTTAATACCTTCCTGTTTGTCTTTCTCAGCTTTGGTTTCCTCCCCCCCTTTGGTAATTTCTATGGTTTGTTCTGACATCCATTTTGCTTTCTTCTTTGTCCTTGATAATCTCTTTTCACAGTCAGCCTTAACAACTTTTTAAAGTTCACTCTATAGTTCCTCTGATCCTTCATCAATGAGGTTCAGAACTTCAAAGCTATTCCTCTCACTCTTCTTGAAAATGGTGTGTATATGCTAAATAGATTATATTGTAGAAAGTAGTTGCCTTTCTTCCTCCTTAGCTTTGAAATTGGAATATGAGCAGTTCATAATCTGTTCCACAGTCAGCACATGGTCATGTCTTTGATGATATAACTGCACATCTTCTATCAAATCCTGCTGTAGTACTTCATCATGGGAAGGATGAGCAAAGAAAGGTAGGAGTATACATTCCCAATAGGGCCACCCAAGGCATGAAGATTGTCCAACTGCTCAGCTACAGCAAGCAGGCATCTATCTACAGTATATTGGACAACAATGATATAGGTGGTGGCAAATGATCAGTTTAGTAACAACAGCAAAAGCATCAATTCATACTCTCCAAGAGAAGGCAATGGGAAACTGTTAGTGTATCTTTAATCAAGAATACCTCATGGATAGAAAATATAAAATGATTGATGATATAGTTCTGGATAATTTTGGATTGAATGACACTCAATGTTGCAAAGAAATTGCTGATGAACTTTCAGAATACTAATGGTATTTAGGATGTGGCTAAATTAAAGCCTTCAGGTTGTCTAGTTGCTGATACTGTCATACAGAAAAGAAAACTGAATCTGAAGGAATGGAATTATAAATATGTACTAACATTTGAAATATGTCATTTTGAAACATGTAGAAAAATAATAATTTTCCGTGAATGTATATTATGAAGACTGCTGATAAATCACACGAATTGTTCAAGGACATAGCAAGTTAAATAAAATGATTTTTTTCTGAATCTCTTGATTCAATAGTAACATTGTCTTCCACACTTTTAAAAATTCCTGGTTGATGGAAAGAAAGAAAGAAAGAAAGAAAGGGAGGGAGGGAGGGAGGGAGGGAGAGAGAGAGAGAGAGAGAGAGAGGGCCTGGTGGCTCAGCAGACTGATAGCATTGTGATTAACACCAGCTGTCTGCAATTACTGTAAGTTCGAATCTCACCAGGCTCAAGGTTGACTCAGCCTTCCATCCTTTCTAAGGTAGGTAAATTGAGGACCCAGTTTGTGGGGGCAATAAGCTGACTTTGTATAAATATACAAAAGTATGAAGGCTATTGCTTAACACATTGTAAGCCACCCTGAGTCTCCGGAGAAGGGCGGCATATAAATCAAATTTAAAGAAAGAAAGAAAGAAAGAAAGAAAGAAAGAAAGAAAGAAAGAAAGAAAGAAAGAAAGAAAGAAAGAAAGAAAGAAAGAAATAGTCTACTAGAAACACACTCTTTATCTCATAGAAGAATGAGAAGAAAAAAATCAAAGGACTTCCTGACAGTGTTGACTTTCTTGTTAACCATTTCTGCGACCAGTTTTCAATTCTACAGGACAAATAAAAGATGTATGGAATATTTGAAGTATAATTGTGAAACCCAAGATAAAATTAGGCCTTGGCAGTCTGAGTTCACAGTGCAACCTGTTACTGATTTGCTAATGCCTGACAGTCCTTTTATGGCTTCACACCATAACAGGGGAAGATTGATTACTGGACAAAACCTGTTCAGAATGATTGGGTCCAGCAATGGCTTCTTGAAGACTAATGGACTAATGCCTCTTTAAGGAGTGACAGCATTATCCCCTCTCTCACTTCTGAAATCCAGTCACATGTCAAACCCAGTTAAATAGTGAGATATTTATTCCAGAATAATTTTTTAAAAATTTTGATCAGATTCAAAAACACAGTCCAGAAAGACAGGTAAGAAGTCTGAACTTTAAAAGCATTTCACAGCATGACAACATGAAAAAAAAACAAAACCAAGTTTCATGAAAGACTAATTAAAAACTCTGATATATGGTAAGCATACCTTTATTATGTTTAATTATAATTTTTGCAGAGAATTAGTATCCTGTTTATTGAATCACAGAAAAATAATATTTCTAGATTTGTTAGAATTAGAACTCCCAGAAACACAACTGTCACGAGTGTTTTCAGAATTGCTGTGGCTACTTGATCAGTCACAAACAGTATGGATCCAATCAAGCCATCTCCTGTTTGCAATTAACTGCAAGCCTTCCCCACCCTAGTTAATTGCAGGTTAACTCCCTATATAAGCACGGACTTTTCTGCTTGCTATTTGGGCCTAGACGCTGTTTAGGCCTAGATGCAGAGCCAGTGCTGAAGCACCTGGACGCAGAGCTGCAGAAGGGAGGAGAACTCAGCTAAGGAGTCCTGATGGCTGCAGCAGAGATAGCAGCAGAAAAGAAGCTGAAGAGCTGTGTAAAGATACTCCCACGGAGCTAGCTGCAACTGTGAGTTGAGATAGCTGGGAGCCTTTTGAAGTCTCCAATTTCGGCTTGCCTTTTGCTGAGTTGAAGCATGCAAGCCAACATCTGAACTGTTGCTGCTGGACAGTTTCCCTCCCAGGAGCTTCAAGCCATGTTTGCTGATTGAATTGTTTTTCACAGGTGACTTTTAGCTGTGAAGTCTATGCTGCTGCCCTTCTACCACCTGATGTATCGACACCGAAGCTGCTTAATGTCATGTTAGTTTTTTCTTATGGACTGTTTCGGTATTGTGGAGAGGAATTTAGGGAGATGGCCTGGCTTCATTTTACCAAGATAAGACTTTGTTATTAATGTGCCTTTTTAAAGATATAGTGTTTTTTAAACATTTTCAAGTAAAGTATATTTTTATACAAGACTCCTCTGCTAGTTTTATTTCAGTCCTAGTGTGTCTGCTTGTGAGCTGGTTCACGGTTCGGGGACAACCCTCAACCCCATTCTGACAACAACTATTTGCATAAAATATCTAATGTGTAATTCTAGAGCAGGGGTGTCAAACTCATGACAATACGTCATCACGTGATGTATTGCAACTTTCCCCCCTTTTGCTAAAATGGGTGGGCGTGGCAAGTGTGTGATGCATCTGGCTGCGGGCCATGAGTTTGACACCCCTGATCTAGAGCAACTCAAAAATATTTTGGTTTAGTATGAAATGACCAATAATTTGACCTTGTTTATGTTTATTCATCTATTATCTATCATTTACTTTTTCTATTCACTTACATGCCATAATGCAAATACCCAACTATCCATACACATGTACACACATAAATTACTTCAGACATGGCACTGCATGAACAAGTTTCTAGAACATCTTCTGGAACATGCTTTGCCAAGTGCAGGACCAAGTGCAGATTGTGCTAGGAACTCAGTAACAGCAGGAGTGTTCTTACATTCTCGTTTATCTCAGTTGATAATGAATTGGGAGTGAAAACAAAAATGAGTGGCTAATATTGACACTCATTGCCAGCCACCTCTGAGAAGTACTCCCCATCACTGCAAGAGGCTCACAAACAATTGTGGCTTCTCTCCATACTGACTTAGGCATCAGCTGGTAGAGGACTTGAAACCCAGCTGGGCAGATTTCCATCACAGCTACTTCCCTTCACTAATTGGTGATGTTTCATTAATATATGCAAGGTCTGTGCTTTCATCTACCACCATATCATAAATGAATTATGCTTATTCCACACAGACCTGGAGATTACAACTACAGGGTGTTTACCAGGTGCCCTACAGTATTGCTAGATCAGCATACAAAAGAGAGAACTGACTTCAAAAAAGGAACTAATCCTGCAACTATCCACCACCCCTCACCTTGCTGATCAGTTAAAACCCCATTGAATACATTCCAGGAACAATTGATAATCATTTAGTTATCCCAATGTGATCTAACACACTACTTATTGGATTAATATTAGCCAGGCAACATCTATAGATCTAGCCTGATCACACTGGCATTATTTAGCTAACAATTTCCATTCACCTAACCATTCTAACAGCTACCTGACAAACCCAACTCATCTCCCATTATATATATCCAATTCACAGTAGCTTCTCAAGCCCACTGACATTATAGTGTCTTGGTTTAGGGGATATTTGCCCTGTTCTCCTAATCTGGTTGTGTGTGGAATAATCGGCCATCATTATTTCTTTCTTGGATGAATACTTGAACAGTCCTCACTCATTCTGGTGGACTCTATTTTTTGAACCATTTTTTTTTTTGCAAATGATGATCTTAATGGCCTCTGGAACAGCTTCTTCACAACAGCCAATAACAGCTCTTGTATTAGTAATAGTATTAGTAATCAAAAACATATGAGGCATTTGACCAGGATGGATTTCTCAGGGATTCACCATAAAATCCCTTTCCCTAATCCACAGCAGTGGTAGGATTTAGCCAGTTCGCATCACTTCAGGAGAACCGATTTTTTAACTTTCTGAGCAGTTTGGCAAACTGGTTGTTGGAAGAAATCATTGAGGCAGAGAACCAGTTGTTAAATTATTTGAATCCCACTGATCCACATGTGTCAAAATTGATTGCATCATGTGACATATTGTGATGTTTTTTGCCTTTGCAGAGCTGGGGTGGGCATGGTCTGCATGTGATGCATCTGGCCTGTAGGCTGCTAGTTTGACACCCCTACCCTAATCCATTTTCCTCTTTCTTCTGCTCTTTTCCAATCACTGCTATTAATACCTTCACCAACTAACCAGTGCCCTCGTTCCTCACGTTCAATTTCCCAATTACCTTCTCACATTTTCTAATACTTTTTCTCATACATTCTTCAGTTCCAATTGACTTCTCTTTTCCTCTTTGCCATTAAGCTGCTTTGCAACCCCAAAACTAGAACTAATCCTAAAACTATTAACAACTAATTTTGCCACCATCTTAAAAAATGTGACAGATAAAACAAAAACTATGGATTTACTCTAATGGGAACTCAAAGGAGGGTGGCTTGGTGGAATAATCACATGATAAAACCTATGGAGGAAGAAAAATGCATGTAAGATAAAGATTTTGGTAAAAATGAGAATAAGTAGAGTTAAGTAAGGAAAAGTTAAATTTAGGAAGCAGAGACATTTTGATGAATTTTGAAAAATATTGGAAATAGGTGAAAAAGAATGAACAATAAACCTTTATCAAAGTGATAAAGGTGCCAGATAATGAATCCTTATCTGGCACCAATTTAATGTTGAACTTTAGTTTCTTGTGTGTAGAATTGAATAAATCTTCTAGACTGCAACCTAATGGATAGTCCTGATTCTTTGCATCTGACAATGGTCAGTTATTTAACAATCCTGCTAAATCATAGGAAAGCCTACTGAAACATTTCAATGTAACCTACTAATGGATAAAAAAAGAATTTGTGAAATTAGCAAGTTGCATTGAGATGAATGCAGTTGATTACAATAAATCTCTGAATTTAATTTTCTATTCATCTTATCTAAGCAGTTTACTTAAAATAATCTGATAGCAAGATACTTATAAATATGTTACACTACAACTAATAAAAGAAATTGATAATTCTTACCTTATAAATAGAAATGCTAAAGTATTTATATAATTAAATCAACAAGCATTAAAGTGACATTAATTTGGGCAGTTTTCAGTAATGTTAATAGGAAATCTTTAATGCTTTATGTCCCATGCTTAATTAGAATAATTATAACAATGTTTAAATAGTAGAGTATCATTGGTAAAATAAGAGAACATAGTTATCAAAGTTGTTTAAATGTGAGTAATTATGTATCAGGCAAGTTAGAATAGTTTGCTGTTAGGAACAAAGTAGCAGCATTAATTAGTTCAGCACAACTTATGATGAGAGATCAGTGTGCTATAAATAACTTGGAGATCTATAATAATCAACTCTTATTAAGGCACACTGTTGCATATTATCTCAATTTTTCTAGGAACAACAAATAAAATATAAAGGACATAAAGAAATTTGAGTAATCTGATGATACTGATGCAAATGATCCTTCTTCCTATGAATTGCAAATGTATATGTGTATGGGCAGGAGCCACTAAAACTTTATTTATTTAATTGAAATGTGGCATGCATGCAAGAGATCTGTACTATTTGTTTTAACTACTTGGAAAAAACTGTTTCTAACGTACTACTTATTAAAATTTGCATTCAGATTTATGTAATGACTGACATAACCGTAGCACAAAAAACTTCATATTTCCAAGTAGAAAAAACATCCAAAGAGACTAACAATAAGCAAGATGAGTTGGGCTAGTAAGTTTGTCTTACTATTCGGAATTGTGTGTTAATTTTAATTGCTATGACCCAAGAAAAAGGAAGACAAAGATGAAAATAGCTTTTACCTTATGCGATTTGGAAAATAAAGATTATCAGAGTTGAATAGTTATACTTGACAAAACTTTTTCAACACAGGCAACACAGACAATAGATTCAAAACATAACAATTTAGCTTATTCACATATAGTGTTCTTGTTTGGAGTAGGAAAAAGCTCCAGATGAACTAATCTTTTAGAATGACTTGGAAAATAACCAAAAGAAGCTATCTAAACTAAGGTGACCAGACATCCTGCTTTTGGCAGGATAGTCCCGCTTTTGAACAATTTGTCCCACATCCGGCGGTGTTTTTAAAAAGTCCCAATTTTTGGAAAGAATGCACGGCGCAGTGGTGGGTTGCTCCCGGCTGCCTCCTGAGTCCCAGCTGATGGCTAGAGGAAAAAAAACTGTTTAAACTCTTGCCACGGGGCTTCAAAGGGCCACCCTACAGCTATCAGTGTTAAAAGAAAACAAATGAGTAGACAGATGCCTGCAAAAATAGAAAAAACAGCCCCTTAAAGCTTCAGCATAGGTTAATTAGCACAAGTTGATTAGATCAGCTTCCCGACTCTCAACTGATTTTCTCTCAGCTGTTTTGCTCAGGGCTCTGTAGTTGCTAGCTGCAGAGTGCTGGAGATTTTTTCCCCCTAACTATGCTTTAAAAGCGAAACTGAAAGTAAAGCAGGGTCTTTGCTGCAATGTGGCAAAATGAGGCAGAGAGAGATTTCTTTTTCTTTTTCCTCACCAAAAAAGGTATGTGCAAAACTGCAAACAATGGGAAATTTAGGGCAAAAGAGGAGAGTTCAAGATTTTAAAACACAAAAGAAAAAAAGCTCTATTTAACTAGGGAATTGTAATAATTGAGATACTATTAATTGTATATTGTGTTGAAAGCAGAAATGGTTAAGTTGTGGTTTGGAGGAATATATGGGGGAAATTATTTGGTTTATTATTATTGGTAAATATAATTAAGTGATTTGTAAGAAATTGGATTGCATGGAAATAATTGGAATATTCATGCATATTGATTAATATACAAAAAAGATAGTTATATAACTAATTGAT
Organism: Pantherophis guttatus; assembly: GCF_059756535.1. Classification (NCBI taxonomy): domain Eukaryota; kingdom Metazoa; phylum Chordata; class Lepidosauria; order Squamata; family Colubridae; genus Pantherophis; species Pantherophis guttatus. Next base: position 45,977,122 of record NC_142067.1, on the reverse strand, counting down.
TTATATTAAAATGTTGAATTTGTATTAAACAACTGTATTACATAATTACATAATTAACCAATGTGAGGATGGATATAAAAATAGATGACAATGGGAAGGGGTATAATATAGAATAAAAGGGAAAAATTGAATTTGATTAAGATTAGAGATGAGGATGAAGGGTAATATTGGTTTTTTAAAAAAATAGATGAGGAATCAATATGGCATAAAGGAAATATAGAAATTGTAAATTTAATTGAAATGACTAAACACTCTTTAAATTTGTGAACCAGCCAAATATTCTGTTCAAAGAAAATACATTGTATGTTTGTATGTGTGTTTCTAATTATTGCTATTTATTCATATTTGTTCTCTTTTATTCTTTAAAGTTTAACAATTCATTCTTTATCTTAATATCTTTATATTTGTTTGGGGTTGGCTTTCTTCCCTTTCATCTTTTTTTTTATACAGCAATCTTTCTCCTCAAACCTACCACCTCTCTCTTTTCTTTCCTTCTTACTTTCTCTTCCCCCCCCCTCTTCTTCTCCTCCCTACTTCCTCTTCCTTTCTCCTTCTCCTCCTCTCTTCCTCCCTCTCTTACCCTCACTCCTACTCTAATTTCCCTTCCCTTCCTTCATCCTTCTCTATTGCTGTATCCTTTTATGCATATGGACTACTCAGAAGGCTGAAAAAGTTATTTTTGACTGGTCTGGTCCTCACACTTTTGACCAGTCCTCGAACTTACGACTGTCCTCACATTTTACATTTTTGCCCTATCTTGTCATCATGGTGAAGAGAAGCAGTTGTGAAATGAGTGGCATGGTTGTTAAGAATGCTGCACGGGCATAAATGTGAGACTGGTCATAAGTATGAGGACTAGTCAAAAGTGCGAGGACTGTCAGAAATGACTTTTTTCAGCCCTCTGGTTAGTCCTTTTATGCATATGGACTACTCAGAGGGCTGAAAAAGTTATTTTTGACTGGTCCTTGCACTTTTGACCAGTCCTCAAACTTACGACTGTCCTCACATTTTACGTTTTTTGCCCTATCTTATCACCATGGTGAAGAGAAGCAGTTGTGAAATGAGTGACATGGTTGTTAAGAATGCTGCACAGGCATAAATGTGAGGATGGTCGTAAGTGTGAGGACCAGTCAAAAGTGCGAGGACCTGTCAGAAATGACTTTTTTCTATACACATAGCCATGGCCACCCGGTCACATGACCAGCTAGCCATGCCCACCCAGTCACATGACCTCCAAGCCACGCCCACAAAATGGTGGGTGTCCTGCTTTACCAATGTTAAAATCTGGTCACCTTAATCTAAACTAAACTCTATACTATTATGTTTTTGTTTATTTATCAAAACACACAAACTATTCCTGAAATTGATAGAAGACAATATTCCTGAAATGCTATGTACTAAATACTACCACACACATATACACACATAATCAACACATTTAATTTTACAAAAGTGTAAAGCTGTAGACAATTTCTGCTTATTAATTGAACATAATCAAAATGTTGTTATAGATATGGTAAAGAAGGAAAAAAATGAACTGCTGATTAGTTGACAGTATGTTTTGAATTTCAGTGAGACTATCTTAAAATAGTTTGTACTGTTTTATAGTACAAATAAAACAGTGCTTGTAAAATTAGTACTTGACTTCTAAGTAAAACTAAAAATCCTAGTCCAAATGTTTTTTGTTGTTTAAAACTTACTAGTTGCCCCTAGAGAAAACAGCTCTCCATTTCCTATACAATGGTACCTTGGTACTCATCATTAAAAATCCCAGGCGGCATGATGAGTACCAAAAATGATGAGTACCAAACATTTTTCCCATAAGGAATAATATAGAGTCACAGGGCAGCCAACAGTGACAAGTTCTAGCTTATGTATTGAATACCAAACAAACTATGAGCATTGGGGCAAAATTTTCACGTCAAAATGTGTTGACTATAAAATGTGATGAGTTTCAAAGCAGTTGAGTACCAAGGTACCACTGTATTTGTAAGATAATGCTAACTTGAGTAAAGAGGTTGATTACTTGGACCATATAGCCACAGAGAAACAAGAGAATCTCCAAACCCATTTTTCTAGCACTGGGAATGAATCTGATCATTACTACTAAACATAAACATCATAGTTTGCAATTTGAGGTGAGGCAGGAAATACATAAACATGTAAACCATTCAAATGCCATTTAAAAATGAAAAAAAGCATATTCCTAAAATAAAAATCCTTACTTTGTGATATGTCTATTTTGAATCATAAACTCTGCCTGCAATAAATGTGATGACTAATCACTCTTTTTCTCTGTATATATGTAATACACACAATTTTGTTTAAACTAATGAGAAATAGCTTTATACTTGATTACATCCATTACCTCACCTGTTGCAGTTTATGTTGTGAAAAAATATCATCTCATTTTGCCCTTCCTCCCTGCATCCCAAGAACCATGTTCCCTCATGGTAACGTGGTCCATGATGTCAATCCAGAAAAATTATGCTGGTCCTTAGGAGAAACCGTACAGCCTAACAGCACATAGGTCAGAACACACATGCTCTCCACACAGATACATACTCCTCCAATCATACACTTTATATTCTCAAAAATACATTTGCTTGTTTAGAAATAAAGACACAAATGTATAGATGACTAAGGTATGTGCCCAGTTTGTGCACTTCGTGGTAAGATATTATTTTTCCTCATTGCTCAGCATTGCGATGCCACAAACTAATGTTCAGTTTCCATGATTTATGGCAAAAGGGTGGGTAGCTTCTTGACAATGCAAAATTAGAACAATGCAATCTGGCCTTGAGGATATAAAGCCACTTGAGGATATAAAGCCAGAGTAATTATTTTCTTTCCCTTCTCCTTATTAAAGGATAGTACTTTAGAAACATTGCTGGATCAGATTTAAAGATGATGGTTACTGGTCTATGAACTATAGATTCTCAAGCACTTTAAAAGAAAAATAAGTAATATAGATGTGTGATTTATCTAACTTAAATCTATTTTTCAAAAATGTCATATTCTTTAGATTTTCATCAGGTAGTGAAAGGTATTTTTAGATTTTTAAAGCATTTTTCATCACACATATAACTTATTGATACCACTTGCTCTATTAATCACATACCATTGAATAATCTCAATCTACAGGCCTAGATAATTTGAATTATTAAACCTTGCCTTATTTCCTCAAGTTGTGTTCTGTTATTCATTTCCATGGTGTTGTAAAGTCTTTATCTTGAATTAATATTACAAACTGTTCACTTTATGTGCCAGAAACATTATCAACAGTACTACCAGGAATTACAGCAAAAATAGCATTTTATGGAAGACTTTTATTTATAGTTTAAATTGTCAATCAATGTATTTTGTATTGTCAGTGTAATTTATTTGTTTGCTTATGAAGTCTTCTCAGCTGAATCCTAAAATAATAAAATTGGGCTAAGATCCAGGAAAAGTTAAGGTTTGAAGAGATAAAAGGACAATAATCAAGGTTATATGAACTTTTCATTTCAGAAATCATTTCTCAAGAAAATTATCCTATTGAAAAGGTTTTTCTGGTTCTTTAACTAATCATATTATGTATGCTCAATAAGTAAACTGAAGCTCCAAATAATATTTTACTCTGACTTCTATTTTTATATGGAAAAACTATTTCCATCTGTCTGTCTGTCTGTTTAATTTATGTAGCAACTCATCCCATAAAAAGTGAGTCTGGGAGCATACAACAAAATTAAAACAATAAATATCTATAACCATTACCGTTATCCATTATTTTGAAAAAAAAACCCTATAAAACAGGTTTAGTGGTCCAATGGCTAAGTTTTGAACTAGAAACTAGAAGACTGAGTTTTAATTCCTTAAAATATGGAAATTTTGGGGTAACTTTGGGCTATTCTTGGATTTCTCTCTCTGTCTCTCTCTCCACTGAACCTTAGATGATTGTTGCTGGGGGAAAAATAGACAGGAACATTATGCACACTGCTTTGAATTGTTTCCCTTGTGAAAAACAAATGAAAATAAAAAGATAAGCAATATTTTCTGTGCAAGACTTGGGGTTCAGAGTAGTAAGAATAATATTACTGCAATCAATAATAAATGTCATAATAAATATAAATAAAACTAAGCAATCGTCAAGGAATGAAAACAGTTAATCACAGAGAATCATTAGCTGAGATAACCAATTCACCTTAGTCAGGCTTCAAATGTCAATAAAGTTGGCACTTTTTATATATCTTAGATGATGGTATTTCAAAATTAAGACATCACAACTGAGAAAGTCTATATCATCACTTCTTCTAATAGCTAAACAACAAAATGGCTCATTTATCTCCTGTTATAACATTGCAGATTGGTAGAGGTCTCCATTCAGATCTCAATGTCCCAATCATTTCCAACTTTGTAGATCAATAAAAGTATTCTGAATTTGCTCTAGAAATAAACAGCAATCAATTTAGGTTCTTTCAGGATCAGCGTGACAGGTTTCCTTTCAGCCAGGAGCATTTTTCTGTGCTGCCAGATATATACAAAGGCAACTTCTAATAACAAACCTGAGGTATTTATTGCAGTCATAAATCTTTCACTAAAAAAAGAAAAAGCATATTGCAATCTGTAAGTTTTCTGCATAGAAACTAGGCATGGGAGCTTAATTTTTGAAGAACAGTAAACATACAAACAAACAAAAAACTCAAATCAAACACTTTAAATTTAATCAGATCCAAGCATAAGTTTTCTTCCACACACATTTACTCTTGCCTAGCTCTAGATAATACAACAGTATTTTGACTTAATCACAGGTAAGAAATTAGAAAATTAATTACCGTGGCAAATAACAATAACCATATCCTTTACATAGCCCAGATTTTCAACTTGCTTAACTAAATGCTTTTTTTCAGCATAATCCTTGATAGTAATCTGCAATGACTCTGGATTACGTATAGCATTTAACAGGTGTTATCCTGCTTATATGTATCTGTCATTTCACAGAGGTATACATTTAAAACATGGGTATCAGATGATTCAGTATATATATTTTGTATTTACATATAGAATATATAATCATTCCCAATATATTTGCAAATTGAGCATTGGAAATTGCTTGCAAGTGAAGGATTAACCTCCATCATTATAAATTGAGTTTTCAAAATTATGAAGACCTTATTAGCAGGGGTGAAATTCAGCTGGTTCTGACAGGTTCTGGAGAACCGATAGCGGAAATTCAGAGAACCAGCAAATACCACCTCTGGCTGGCCCCAGAGTGGGGTGGGAATGGATATTTTGCAGTATCCTTCCCCTGCCATGCCCGCCACGCTACACCACGCCCACCAAACCATGCCCACAGAACCAGTAGTAAAAAAATTTGAATTCCACCACTGTTTATTAGTTATGGTTTATTATAAAGTTGATGTGAAAAAGTGCTTGATTTTTCTATTATATTTTCTATTATATGAAACAACAATTAAAGGATAAACTGGGGACAGAATGGCTGATTGTGTGTACTTTGTGTTCCTTATTTTTAATAATTTGAAATAATGTTGATCAATATTGTATATATTGGATAAATATTTCTTTTAATATATTGAAAAATCTGTAAATTGTATAATCATGGTAAAATAAGATAATCATATTCAGAGAAGACTTAGCCCTGTCTAAAAGCACCTTAAGTATTATCTATAGTTTCTGACTAAAAAAGATCAAAAAGCACTTAGTTTATATACTTATTTATTTATTTATTGGAATTTATCAAACAAAATCAAGAGCAAAATAAGAGAATACAATGACAGGGACGATAGACACGTTAGTGTACTTATGCACGCCCCCTCTATTATCCAACTGCAACTTCCTCAAGTTGATTTATGAACATAAATTTATGTTTTCATAAACATTTATGAACATATAAGTGTAACAGTCAAAATTAGTTTGTACGTAAATTCAGGTTTCATTCTTATAAACTGTGCTAGTGTACCTAGGTGAAGGGGTAGCAGTGAAGGGACTATATTTTGAATTATTTTGCAAAGTTAAAACCTTCCTAAGATTGTGGAGCCTGTATTTATTAGGGGCTAAAATCATAATCTTTCCAGATGTGTTAGTTTTGCAACATTTAGAAAGCTTTTATATATGAAGGTTCTGAAAATTGTGTGATATGTCCTACATCAAATTGCATACTGAACTACTAAAGGTCAAGATTTTCTCAGCTCAGGTCAGTCATGTGAATAATATATATAATAGTTTTCAGTTACCATAGAACTGTGCTGAAAATATGATAACATTTAAACTTGGATTAATAGAAGCCTTTGTGTGAAACTAGGAATAGTCTTTTTATACATGTGCAAATACATACATACATACATACATACATACATACATACATACATACATATATACATATACATATACATATACATATACATATACATATATATATATATATATATATATATGTTTAAAACCTGAACTCTAGGGAGATTTAAGTACATTATCATTTAAATTCACACTTCTTTACATTCAAAAAAAATCAGCAAGAGATACACTTGTTCAAGTTAACCCACTGACCTTAAAATAATTCTCCTTAGAGCCAAATCAATTGCAAATTTATACTGAATGTTAAAAAGCAAATTGAAATATGAATACATTTACTTACATTTCTTTCTCAATATATACATCCTAACAGAACATTTGGTTTCCATTTTTCTAATAGCCAAGCACATTTCTTCCAGGATACTATAAACTGAAGCAAAACACCATCTCCTGTTGCCATTTTCTTTTTTTCTCTTACCCTGATAATCTTCTATCATTGCAGGATGTTTTAAATTTCATCTTTGTGCAAAGTTTGCCTTATTCCAGGGACCCTTTGGAAAAGAGATAGGGAAAGGAATTGCAGTAGGCTTCACACCTGGAACTGGGCAATACATAATAATACATATTAAAATTATTTATATACCACTTCCAAATAAGAAACTGGCAAATTCATCCAGTGATCCTATTATCTTGTCCTTTCCAAATATTACTGGATTATTTTAAATAAGGTGCTAGGTAGAAGTCTGCAGATGCAAGAAGTGTGAAGAAGAATTCACATTTTGTTTCCAACCATTATTTGGTTGTATCTACTTTGAACCAATGTTGCTCCTGGCTCCTGCATTAAATCCAAAGAAGAGTGAAACATGAAATCCAGGTCATGGTGAACACCTCATTTCAAGAGGTAGCATTGCCTGAGGCCTTGCAATAGATTATGATGCATTCCCTCCTTGGGAAGTTGTCCTTGGATTGAAGTGAGGGAATGTTGGAATGGAATGTTCTCTTGGAGAAGAATTTATATACTAAAGTAGAATGTTCACTAAAAATGGGGACATGGATAGATAAATTTTAACATTTGCAAATGCTGTCAGAAAAGTATTGGGTGACTACTAGGACAGAAATATGCCTGGGCATACAGAGAGAAGGAATTAGAATTGAATTGTGAAATAAATATGTAAAAGGAAAAGTGAATGAGATGAAGTGAATGGGAAAATTGAGAATTCTGGGTGGATAGAGTTGATGACACCTAAAAATAGATAGATAAGAAGTTTATAGAACAAAAGGCAATGTATAAAGTGGTCTATGGATATGGACCAGAACAAGGATGTTTTGCAAATATACTGTAGCTATAATGAAAGAGATGAAATGGTGTTTACATTTATCTCAAATGTAAATTGGAATAAACTAGTTTTAGCTAGGTTCTCTTTGTCTTTTTTATTTTTATGCTTTTACTTTTTTTGGATTCCTACTTTTTATTCTTTCTCTGTGTTCTATATAATTTGCTTGCTCTAAAAGGGAATTCTATGATGTGTACATATGTATGTTTGCAAAAAGCAATATGGATTTTTATTATTTCTACTAAACCAATTAGAACTTTGTCTTTCTTCATTTTAAATACTTTTTTCACCTCTCTACCCTAAATCTAGGTCACAGTTGTACAAGTGTCACCATAGCAACATTCTTTCTGTAAAAAATATATATATGTAAGTGTGTGTGTGTATATACATACATACAAACATACATATATATATATATACACATACACACACGTGTGTGTGTGAGAGAGGGGGGGAGAGAGCATTCACAGTATGACTGTTTTGAGACAACCCAAGAGCAAAATGCAGTAAACAGAGGTTTGTCTTTCAAATAAGTTTATCTACAAGGAATATATACATACACTTACTAGGCAAAGTCAGGCAATCAATCATCAACTATACTCTGGAAGCACACATGGAGAGAGAGAGACACCCTCACAGGGCCTCTCTTATATATACAACCACTTAAAGTCTTATCTGTTAAATAACCCTGCTGACTCATTCTCATTGCATCATCATTTCAGTATTACAACATTACAACAGCTGGTCAGTTATTAAATCATCATTACTCTATCTATCTATCTATCTATCTATCTATCTATCTATCTATCTATCTATTATATTAGAATATAACATTTTTCATATTTTGTGTTGTAAACATCTGAAAATTACAATCAGAATAATGTAAACATTTTTATGTTATGGTTCTTTAAGACATGACATATAGACATGCTTTTTATTATAAAACATTTAAGAATATTCATTATGCAATAAATAGACAACGTACTTCATTAAATTTAGTTTACAAGTTGATGTGTACAAGTGTATGTGTGAGCCTGTATTTTAAAAAGATTTCCTTTTTGTAGAAAAACCATTACAAAAGACCCAGACTTTTATTTCTTTACTCGCTTATTACCAACCTATTACCTAGTGCACTAATACAGCTATTTACAGGCTGATTATGTCTTCTGGCAAAATACGAGACTGTGTCAACTTCCCTGCTGAGAACTAATCAGTTTTCAAAATTAGTTATTGATCCCAGTCCCATTGTGGAGGACAAATACAGTAGGTATTTCACTGAGTACCAGCACTCAGGGGTATATTTTTCTGTATGAAAAAAGAAAATAAATAATGCATTCAAGCTAGTAAAAGGAAGATGAGTCAAGTTGCAGAAAGAAGTAGTTTGGTTCAAATGTAATTCATGTGACTGCAACATCATTTTGTTTCTTAAACAATAAAACAATTGTTAACACTTAAAACAATAAACTGATACTGCATCAAGTTTATTTAAGAAAGCATTATGTATAGATTGTTCATTTTATGAAAATAATCTGGCGATATTCTTATTTAAATAACTGATTAAATTTTTCTAATTCTGTAATTTTGTAATTTCTCTATTTCTGTAATTTAGTACTGTGGTATATATATTATGCAATAATACCACCAATAGAGAAAAGATGCAGCAATTGATCAACTTTCATTGCTCAGCAGTTATAGTTATTAAACAAAAAAGGCTAGGTCTTTACATGAATGTATGTGAAAATACTTTTTAATTATTCAGTCCATGTGTCTCTAATAAGCCTCAGATTCTTCTACTTAAATTATTTTGATATGCTACTCTAATTGTTGGATTAATTATTCATCTTCCTTAAAATCTTTTATGGAAGAGGTATATAACAATAATAATAAACTGAACCTTTGTATTTGTGTCATCTTTTCTTAAGTTTGTATTATTTAATTTTGATGATGTTTATGAGTATAATTGCTGGGGTGCACTTTTTTCTACTATTTGAGTTCTTAAAAGTTTTAATGCCAAGTTATTCATGATAATATATTTCATGTCTATTTCATTGAACTGAGGTCAATAGAAGTACTTTTGTTCCATTTAGTTTTAGTGAAGTCTTGAGAATCAAAGGAATTACAAAAATATAGACAAAAATACAAGCTCACAAGGTGAGCCATGGGAATCTTACGAATTCAAGTTCATTGAAACTGATTAAAATATTTTTACAAACCATTAAGAATCACTACCAATTGTAAATTTGGCAATAGTTTCACCTTACATGTGGGCTCCTTTGAAAAAGGAATTTTAATAGTACTGCACTGCATTATTTTCTTCACTTTAATATTAAGAGTTACAAATAAGGCTATTTGCTATTTACATCCTATTTTATGTGTTCAGCAAGAAACTGATGTTTTTAAGTTGATTGATGTCTTGATTCATTTTCCATATAAATTCCTTTCAATAAAAGGAAATAATTTTTAAAAATTAATCTGGTGCTGATATACTGTACAAGAGGGTTATGAAGCTCCTTAGTTAATATTAAAAATAGCATCAGTAAATGTTCATAGCACTTTATATATTTCAGATGCAGCTAGATATGGAAAGGATGAGACTATGAAAAAAAAAAAGAATAAATAGTAAACGTGGAGAAACTGGTTTGTGTTAGTCCCAGAATTTACCATGCAGTTGTATTCCAGGCAGTAATCCAAAATGCAATAAATCCACCAAATAGGAGAACATATTTGTATTTTCAGAGCAAATACCCATAAAATGCTCCATTAAAATGTGCAAGTGTGATTTCACTGAAAAAGTTCATTTGAGGATAACATCTGAATTTTGTCCAACAAACTAACATCTGTGCATTTTGCTGTACAGTATTGCAAACTAATCCCATGAAAAATTCGTTAACTAGAGATACTAGGGAAGAACATACTAAAATTCAGTAAATTGCTGTTTATTTCAAATTTGGCAGAAATATGCTTCACTGATTTGTCTGAATTCCTAGACATTGATTATGGCTTTTACCAAGAAAAAGAGCTTAATTTTACAGTAAAAGATATGTAAGGGTCAATCAGTATTTCTACCCGCCATATAATTCATCAATTTGGTTACTTTTAAACTACCCCTTCAGAAAAAAAAAATTGAATCTTTCTTGCAAATGCTAATATTCTTATGTAATATGCTATGTAATATTTCTGAGTGGTATGGGGATACATAGTATAAATCCCTATAAATAAACAGCACTTCCTTCTTCAGTTGTTGATTCCAATCAGTATTGATTGGGGGGGGGGAATTGCATCCCTGCACCTCCTGCCCATATATTTTAGGTGCTCAGGGCTTGACTCTCTACCCTCTCTTATTCAATTTCTACACGAAACTACTGGATAAGTTCAGCAACGCCCACATCCAGTTTGAATGTGGCATGCCGATGATATCCAGCTTTGGAAAGCTATCAATATATTGACCCAGTGTATGGAGGCTATTCAGGCATGAATCAGGCAGAACAGACTTTGGCTCAATCCTAAGAAGACCCAGGTGTCTATAGCTGTTTTGATCCCCTGGGTTGGGGGTGTCATGGTCTTTAGCGTTGAATGAAACAATAGATCTTTCAGGACTTGCAGTTACTGCTCGAAGAGCAGATGGTAGCTATTGCCATGAGATTCATCTTGTATGCCAGTTGTACCCCTTCTTCAAAGGGAGGCCCTTCAGTTCATGTCCTGATCTCATAATTTGATTATTGCAATGTGCTCTACATGGGGCTACCTCTTCCAAAGACATTTTTGGAAGCTATAGTAGGTTCAAAATGCAGCATTGTGAGTAGTAATGGATGCCTCTCAGAAATGGATGCCCATGTGTCAGCACTGTTATGCAAGCTGCACTGGTTGCCAGTTGTATTCCAAGTGCTATTCACAGCGCTGGTTCCCCTGTATATCTAGGACCTGGATAGTTGATAGACTGCTTATCTTCAACTGTTTCTAGCTAGCTAGTTTCCACAGATTGTGTGCAACTGAGGTTCCCTCCATTAACCATTGCTATAAGCATTCTCTGGAACAGCATTCCCAGAGATAAGGATGACACTCTCCCTGTGTGTGTTCTGGAAAGCTTTGAAAATCTGGCTTTGGTCCCATTCCTGGGATTGGAGTTTATGATTTGTTCACCGGTCCCTGTTTTGTTATATTGATTGTGTTGTTTATCAGATTATTTTAGCCTGGACTGTCTGCTTGATTTAATGTTTTAGCTGTTTTTAGCTGTTTTTGTTTTTTTCTATTAGCACACTGCCCAGAATCAACTGGAGCTGATGCCCAAAAAATTTAAAATATATAAAATTAAATAAAATAATAATATTGTTCAACAATACGACACAATCAATTATATATATATATATATATATCCTACACTAAAAATGTATAAGCTTCATAGACAGTAGTTGACATACAGTTATATTACCATGCAGTTGTATCTCATGGATAACAAAATGAATAAAATCCTTAAGCCCACTTTGCTTAGCAATGGAAATTCTAAATTGCCATGGATAAAGTCTATATGTATGATTGCTAAAATAACCAAAAAAGTCTTGAAAAAACTTGAAAATACTGGAAATGAATATACAATATTATTAAAAAAAATATTAAAGCTAGAATTGAAACTTCAATTTTTTTTACATTAGGTCTCCTTTCAGTACAAATACATTTTTGCCAATCACATCATATGTATATATCCATTTATTTCATATACAAGACTCTGGATAGCTAAGAATTAAAAGCAGAATAAAAACAGGATAAAACAACTGCATTATTTTAAAAAAATTAATAACAGAATAGTTTTAGATATTCATGTCTCACATTTAAATGAGGCATAGGATGGGTTCACCCATATGGCCAAGGTGTTAATAATAAAAGAAATAAAAAAGATAAAAGATAAATTGAAAGGTGAACAGAAAACAAATTAATTGAAATAGTTTCTGTAAGAATTAGTAAAATTACAATGTACATCTGAATTATGAAATATAAATTAGTTAATCACAATCACAAAACATATTCAAGAGCAACAATTGGGGCAACTTATAATGGTATAATTACAAGGTTGCCTTCAGTGGTGTGTTGCTCCCGGTTCTGTCTGGTTATTTAGAACCGGTAGTAAAAGTGGCAGGAGGCTCCGCCCACCCATCTGGACATCATAAATGACGGTCTGCGCATGCACAGAAGCGCACGTATGCATGCAAGGAAAGCGATTGCACACGCACACACTCCCATTGTGAACTGGTAGTAAAGGTAAGTAGAACCTACCCCTGGTTGCCTTGCTCTGACAACATTATAGGAGAAGAGTCCTGTTAATCTATAATGGCAAAAAGTCAGAAGTCCCTTTTTCAACTAAGAGTTTTTATTAATAGGCACAAGCTTTTGTGAGCAATTTTTTAAATGATTTATTGCCTGCTTTCAGGATAAACCTATTTGGTACAGAATCCTATACTCTTCTTTCCTTCATCACCAAGCTATTTTACAAGAACAAGTGTTATTTTTGCTATGGTTATTGTGTCATTGCTTTTTGTGAGGTAGTATTGTTATTAGGACTTTATTCCTCTCCTGATGAGACACAATTATTTCACTATTCTTTAAAAATAATCTAGGAATAATGCTCTGGTTGCTTTTGCCATCAGTATAAATCAATAGCTCAGTAGGTAATTAAAAACAAAATCTGTGTTTCTCCTTAGATATTAAACAATTTTTTATATGAATGACTAGAACAGAACAGACCAGAACAAAACAAAACAGAATACTTGATTTGGCCAAGTGTGATTAGATAACACAAGAAATTTGTCTCTGGTGCAGAAGCTCTCAGTGTATGCAAAGCAAGATGATGATGATGATGATGATGACGACAACAACAACAAAAAGAATGGGTAGTAAAGAAGATAATAATAATAATAATAATAATAATAATAATAATAATAATAATAATAATGATAATGATAATGATAATGATAATAATAATGCCATACAACACAGGTAAATGTACATTGACATTGTAAGAATTCGGTGTTCCAACAGAGTGATGGCATGAAGGATGTAAAGTACTGCAAATTGTTGTGTATTCATTATTGTAAATTCATCTTGGACAATATTGCTTTAATTTGTTACATTTCTAATATGCAGTGTTCAGAATCCAAAAATTTACTTTAGAATTTCCAAGCAAATCTGAATGCATTTTTCATTTTTTTGTTTTAAAGAACATAACATTAATTTGTATAAAATGCTTTGAACTGTTTTCTGTTTGAAAAATATTAGGAAACCCAGGGATAAGCATATGAAATTATTCATACTGGTTTTGATATTAAATAGATTTTTAAATGGTTTATATCACTATTCACCAAATAAATACATGAATGATTTTAGCATGCTGAACTGCTTTTACTTTAGAAGTTTTACAATAGCAATTCAGAAAGAAAAGTGAGTGTTCCTGACAGCCAGAGAGGAAAAATATGAATAAAATACTATATGTAATATGCTTGATATTTTCCAATTTAAAAAAAAAAATATTTTCAGAGAAAAACCACTTTCATCCTAGCTTCTAACTCATTTTAATTTTGAATAGGATTATTCCAGGTACAAATAATCTTCAGATATAAGGGAAATCAACTCTATTATTACATGCTGTGTGAGAAACAGAACCAGAAAAATTGCATGACAAGGATTGCTCTTTAGGGGAGTCTCTAGGGTACTTTATAGATTTTGGTAACAGGTAGTTTAAACTTTAATATGAAGTAATAACTATTTTTAAATATTTATTTATCTGATATTTCAATGCATAAATTGGATATATTTTATTTCAAATATTCAGGCTGCCTGAGGTCTTTGAAATTACCACTCTGTCACAACATCACAATTGGTATTGCAGTGGTGGCTAAAATACTGTTTAACTTGTTTTGATCATAGTATATAAGACACCCTAAACAGAAGGAAATAAGAACATGTAAAATAGTCCATAGGCCTATTGACAGTGTCATTCTAACATTATATTAATAGCCATTGTGCACAAAGATTTAGTTCTATTTGATTATCAAAAAAATAAGTACTGAAAGCATTCATTTTATATGTGCCTTTAAGTTATCTTGACTCTTGGGATTGCGTGGACAAGTTGATGAAGTTTTCTGGGCAAGATTGTCAGAAGTGATTTCCTATTGCCTTCTTCCTAAGATTGAAAGAAAGTGACTGGACAAAAGTTACCCATCTGAATTTTTGCCTAACGCACACTAAAAAGTACATTCTTTGGGGGGGTTTTAGCCCAGCATCTTTAACCAGTACACCAAATTGGGTCTTGCATGTTATGTTTCAGTCAATCTAATTGGACAACATGGCTAATTTACTATAAACTAAATAATGTGAAAAGGCAGTAATTTGTTTCATGATGCACCATGCCAGAGGCGGGTTTCAGCAGGTTCTGACCAGTTCTGGAGAACCAGTAGTAGAGATTTTGAGTAGTTCGGAGAACCAGTAGTAAAAATTCTGACTGGTCCCACCCCCATCTATTCTCTGCCTCCTAAATCCCAGCTGATCAGGAGGAAATGGGCATTTTGCAGTAACCTTCCCCTGGATTGAGGAGGGAATGGAGATTTTACAGTATCTTTACCCTGCCACACCCATCAAGCCATGCCCACAGAACCGGAAGTAAAAAAATTTGAAACCCACTACTGCACCACGCCACCCCCTTTTTGAATCCCACAGGATGGTGTTAATTCAAGCAGAGATCTATGTCACTAATAAACCAAATCAAGTGATTCAATTACAAATTACATGCTTTTATTTATTATCTTCACTAAAGATACCTAGACATGTTGGAACCCATTCTTCTTGTATTATATTATAAAATGGGCACCTGGATAGATTGATATAGATATCATCCTTAGGATATTAAGGACCCCAAAAGAAATATAACTGGTTAGATTTGGTGGGGGGAGTGGTAAATTGAGATTTTCTACTATTTGTCCATGAAAATTGATAGAGCATTTTCATATCTCACTTTAATTTTAAATTTATAGATTTATATTTATATACAGTTGAACTGATTGAAGGTTTTTGCCAATGTGCTAAAAAATTTACAAATTAAGCTTATTTATATATATTTAGAAATGCTGATGAATGACAGTGTCCAGATTAATTTGCATAGATTTGAGTCCTAGAATGTGATTCAAAGCATTTTTAACTGAAAATTATTATGAACCTTATAATGAATGGAAAATGAAATCATTTTTTTTGTCATTTTAGACATTTTTGAGATAAATATGTAACTCTAACCTAGTTATTAAAAGAAAGCTTAAAGTATCAGTGCATTATGCTACATTGTAAACAAATACTGCCGTGCAATATTTTCTATTCACATTAAGAAGATCGTACATACAAATAATACAAATGCTCATCATCTTCTCCAAATGGGAAGCTCTGCTACTTATACAAACTTTTTCTCAGGTTTTACAATTACAGATGAAATTCATTCAGTATATAATTCAGTATAGAAGTAGAAAAATGGGGGGGGAAATACTACATTCAAATAATAGCATCTAATTTTGAAGGAAACATGAGATATGGCAGTTAACATTCTAGTTTGCTGTTGTCTTAATAAACCTACAACTGCTGATTGTGTAGAAATGATTATATTAACAATACATTGTTTGTAAGCATTAGAATGGCTTTATATTATTTACTTACATAAAAAATGAAATTCCCAGATTTTCACCTTCATGTTTGAGACACATTAATCTTGGTATGGGAATTGTGTGCCTTTAATTACACAGTCAACTTATTTTCAGATGTTCAGATAGTAGTAAGAATGGAAAACTTAAGATAAAAGAGTGGAACAGTATTTACATTTACATGGGCAAATATTACTATCAAGCCTTCCACATTGTTTTGTTGACAATGTAGATGGGAGGTTTATATGATCTAGGTTAATGACTCCTTATTTTTTAAACAATGTTTCTTTTCCTACAATGTTTAACAGATATTGGTGAAGATTAAATACCGACTCTTACATATTTTTTTCATTTGTATAGTAAAGAGAGACAGGTACTGTTGACAATTCAATTATTAGCTTTGTTACTATTTTAAGTTCAGAAGACTAACATAATTTCTTAATAACTTATCAGCAAAGTAACAGATTTATCAGAAAAGAAAATATGCAGCAATTCCTAATTTTGCCACTGAAATGATCACGATTTGTCAATAGGAAATATGTTTTAATGGTATCTCGCTAAAGATAGGTTAACGCTAAAGTCAGGTTAATGGTTTCTCATAGTATTTGTATCCATTTATAGTAATCACAATGCTTTATGGGGAGAAAATCATCTTTTAGTTACAAAATTGTAATATGCACATCATGGTACAATTTTTTTCTACTTTGAGGCCACTACACTATTAAAAACATGATTGACAGGTATCTGCTGAGTGTGAGTCAAAAAAGTCAAGATGGTAGTTGTGCCAGTGCAATCAAAGCCCTGTCCCTTAGGTATTTATTTAATTGATTAGTTGAATGATCATTGTTCAAAAATATATAAGCAGAACACATATCTAATGAACACATCAGAGACCAAGGAGAGCCAAAGCAAAGGGTCTAATAGTAAGTGTATAAACAGAGTCCCAGACTTCTAACAGTCATCGCTACTGCTTTAAAAATTTGCAGTAATTTTCATCATAATTATTGTGATGGGTAGGAAAATTTACTAACAAGTGGTTCAGTAATTCCAACATGGCAGGTATGATATAAGAGGCAATTTAGAAACAAATATGCTACAGCTTCAGTGTTGAGGATGCACAGAGGTGATCTCTTACATCAGGGGTGTCAAACTTGATCCCATTGCAGGCCATATCAGGATTTTGGTTGCCCTTGGGGGGTCAGGGTGGGTGTGGCCAAACCATCATGGCTGGCTGGGTGGGCTGGGGCAGCACGGGCTGATCCTTCGCTGTCTCTGGGTTGGCCCCATGGGACAACTCTGGGCCTATCGTGGGCCAAATCCAGCCTGTGGGCTGCATGTTTGACACATCTGCCTTACATAATAGCATTTTATCCATCTGTTGTCACTAATAAGAACAGAGCATCAGTTTGTAAATATCCTTCTATATTGAAAATATTATAAACATGCCAAGATGTAACAAAAGAGGCACACATGAAAAAATAAAGAATGATCCACTCTGTAAAGAATTCTGCTATCTAAAATATCTTCATTTGGAGAGAAATTCAAATAATAATCTTGGCTAACACAATCCCAAAGACAAATTCATGATTAGATTTTACAGGCTTTACTATCAGAAATATTATTATAGCATGTTCTTAAGGTAAATACAGTTGGTATTATACATCTCTATGTGACTAAAGCATGTCAAGATCTTTAACCTAAAACTGCAACGTATTACAGATAACACAAATCAGTATAAAAGGATTTTTGGTTGCAAGGATTATCATAAAGACAGATGGCTGAAATTTATGTACTATATTAGGAACTCAACTAGAACTGATTTGCATAAAATACAAGGCAAACAATTATGAAGGCGAGGAAGAAAAGAAACAATAGAGAAAACAGCATTTGGATGACTCAGTGTGATGTAACAATTGTGCCAATAAGGTATGGAGCCTGTGAAAAGTTAGCAGGAACAGTGGAAAACTGTGTTAAAGAAAGAATATACAATGTGAATAACACTTTGTATAAGGAAAATTTTTGTGTAAAGGTAATTTACACAAGGTTAAGGGATAATAACAAACAAACAATATGGTAAACATTTTCTTAGGCATCCATATGATAGCCTGCCCCACTTGATTTTATTGTTTAAAAATTATTAATATTAATTACCTATCATACTGCAATATATGAAACATTTTGCTAATCCTGTTCTCCAACATTATTTTTCAAGAATACCTATTCATAGACTTGATAGACTCGATTCTGAGAAGATAAAATAATAAAAAAAGGCGAGCACCTGCAGCTCACTGCTTTATTTTGATTTTTTTTCTTTAGAAAGTTAGCTACTCTAGACATCAGTGTTATCTAGTGCGGGAATCCCTTTTCAGTTAAATTGGATGCCTTCAACATGTACAGTTTCTAGTTATACAACAATGTGCCCTAGTCAAATTAATTGGAACTTAACCACTTCAAATCTATTCTCCTTATGTTGATGGAAAACAGAAGGATGGCATTCAAAGGCAGGAGATTCTTTTATAAATTTTTAATCTGGTTTTAATATTGGTTTTTTTCTACAGGAAATTTGAGGCTTAGTGGAACTCAGTGTACATGGTTACTAACCTAACTGTATTAGACATCTCTTTAGGCAGGCCTAAAGGGGTTTAGTAAAAATAACCTCAGTAGCTCTACAGGAAGAGATTATCTTCCTATTACATTATGAATATGGATAGATGTTTTACATTTATAGAAACATAGGCACAAACTTTTCATGTTAAATGGAATGAAGACTGATGTTTTATTTTCTATAATGTCCCATCTCAGGGACATTAAATGTCCCTGAGATGAAGATGAATCATAAAAAGATGACAAATATCAGGACAAGCCTCAGTTACTTGAAAGTTATACTTTTTCATTTAGAATCTCCAGAAACATATTGCCAAAAAGATGAGGTTTAAGCCAAGTTTTAAATAGAGATCAAAAGGATAATTTAACCAACAATTGAGGCTGCCAAAAATGTTCTAATTAATTCTAACAAATCATACCCACAAGGCTCTGCAAAAATGCTAATATCATAATTTACTAGAATGTTTGGAAATTTAGAAAAGCCTCAATGAAAGAATAATTTTATCTTTTCTATCCATGTCCACTTCTCTTCTCTCTATATACCAATGACTGCATCTCAAACAATCCATCTGTTAAACTACTGAAGTTCGCAGATGACACAACAGTGATTGGTCTCATTCGAGACAATGATGAATCTGCATACAGATGGGAGGTTGAACAACTAGCCTCGTGGTGCGACCAGAACAATCTGGAACTGAACACACTCAAAACGGTAGAAATGGTGGTGGACTTTAGAAGAAACCCTTCCATACTACCAGCTCTTACAATACTAGACAACACAGTATCAACAGTAGACATCTTCAAATGTCTAGATCAGTGGTTCTCAACCTGTGGGTCGGGACCCCTTTGGGGGTTGAACAACCCTTTCACAGGGGTCGCCTAAGACCATCGGAAAACACATATTTTCAATGGTTTTAGGAATAATTTTATGGTTGGGGGTCATCACAACATGAGGAACTATATTAAAGGGTCGTGGCATTAGGAAGGTTGAGAACCACTGCTCTAGATTCTACCATAACTCAAGACCTAAAATGGACAGCTAACATCAAAAACGTCATCAAAAAAGCACAACAAAGAATGTTCTTTCTGCGCCAACTCAGAAAGCTCAAACTGCCCAAGGAACTGCTGATACAGTTCTACAGAGGAATTACTGAGTCTGTCATCTGCACCTCTGTAACTGTCTGGTTTGGTTCTGCAACCCAACAAGACAGACACAGACTTCAGAGGATAATTAGAACCGCAGAAAAAATGATTACTACCAACCTGCCTTCCATTGAGGACCTGTATACTGCACAAGTCAAAAAGAGGGCTGTGAAAATATTTACAGACCCCTTGCATCCTGGACATAAACTGTTTCAACTCCTACCCTCAAAATGATGCTATAGAGCACTGCACACCAGAACAACTAGACACAAGAACAGTTTTTCCCCAAACGCCATCACTCTGCTAAACAAATAATTCCCTCAACACTGTCAAACTAGTTATTAAGGTCTGCATTACTATTAATCTTCTCATCGTTCCTATCACCCATCTCCTCCCACTTATGACTATGACTGTAACCTTGTTGCTGGTATCCTTATGATTTATTTTGACTGTTTCCTAATATGATTTGATCGCTTATTTGTTCCCTATGACTATCATTAAACCTTATGATTCTTGACGAATGTATCTTTTTTTTATGTACACTGAGAGCATATGCACCAAGACAAATTCTTTGTGTGTCTAATCACACTTGGCCAATAAAGAATTCTATTCTATTCTATTCTATTCTATTCTATTCTATTCTATTCTATTCTATTCTATTCTATTCTATTCTATTCTATTTCTATTTCTATTTCTATTTCTATTCTGTTTCTAATATTTAAGAAAAAGGACAGAAAAGGACAACCAGCAGCAAAATGGAAAGATTCAGTTTCTGAATGTCTATGAGTGCACTGTTGAAAGACCTAAATAGCTAGTTAGGAACAGATCATTCATTAAATGATGAAATTCCTCCAGATTGGCCCCCAGTTTTGATGTCTGAAATGAAAAAGCTTATTGGCAACTGTAAACCAGCTAAGAGTCCTGCCTGTGATCATATCTTGCCTGAAAAGCTGAAAATTTAATTGGTGGGTTCTTATTTTGGCCACACCTTTCTCATATATTGTTCAATCAGAAAATATCCTCCCAGGTTGTGAAATGGCAATAATTATTTCAATCTTCAGGAAAAGGGGATAAGGGATGATCCTGATAATCATTGCTTATAGTATTACCAGCAACCTTTACACATACCATTAGAACTGGCAATTCCAAGAATAACTGACAAATGAACAGAGTTTAGATCTGGTCATTCCTGAGCATATTATCAAGATATGCATTTGAAGAGGAGACTGTTTCTATGGGAAAAACATTTTGGTTATTATTCCTAATCTAGAAATTACATAAAGGTTCTAGGAAGAAAATGATATATAATTCACAAAGCCTACTATTCAGCCTTATCTTTGTCCATGGGGCCTTTGGCAGATAGCATCCTACCTCCTGGTTCAATTTATACAAGAACTTATTCAAGGTCACAGAATATACACTGTTGACTTTGTATTCTCCAAAGTTCTTTGGCTATTTTAACATTCTTTCACACAAAAGATCTAAAATTATTTACAGTCAAATCCTTCAATTGGGTTAGCTCCTTGATGGATCTCACTTAGACTCTTACCCAAACTATAGACTGATGAAAAATATATAAAAGCAGCAATTCAAGCTCCAATATTCATATCTAATTCTGAGGCTAACCTGGTTGAAGGATTATTGAGATAAATGCTTAGCTATTAATTTTGAACTATTGATGTAAAATCCATTCTTTCCCTGTTGGGTTGATCTCATTTCTTTTAGCTGATATAATCCAATTTACATGGACCCAAACAATTCTTAACATAGGAGAAAAAAAGTCTCAATAACTACATTGCTTTTTTTTTGTTTGTTTGTTTCTTTACTGGGTAGTATTACAGTAACATTTGTAATTTGTATTTGTAATGCCACATTTGTTAAGTGAATCACTGCAGTTGGTAAATTAGTAACACTGTTAAGTGAACCTAGCTTCCCCATTGGATTGCTTGTCAGAAGGTTGCAAAAAGCGATCACATGACCCCAGGACACTGCCACTGTCATAAATGTGAGTTAGTTGTCAAGCATCCAAATGCAAATCACATGACCATGCAGATGCTGCAACGGTCATAACTGTGAAAAATGATCATGACACTTTTTTCAGTGCTGTTGTAACTAAGTCACTAAGTGAATTACTGTAAATCGTACCTGTATTCATATATTTTCAAATTATTCTATAGTGCTTTATCTTAAACAGTTCTCACTTAATCAATAGCAACTGGAAGTTAAGATCTGTGCTTTGAAAATATATTATGTGTTTGCCAAATTAAAAACAACACCAACACCAATATGTACATAGATTTTACTATGGAAAATGCTGACATTTCTATTAGGAATAAAAGTACAAAAATAAATGTTTACATGAAGTTGTTTTAAATCATAAATGCAATGCTACTGGCTGGTTCTTTGCTTTTCAGCATACCAACTTCTATCTTGCTTACATTCTCAGTTTAGTATGCCAGAATTTATAAGAAGACAATTGTTTACAAATTAATCAAATCTATGGCATTTCAGGCTATTATGATCTAAAATCAAGGTGTATTTTGAGATATTTTTTAAAAAATGCATTATTGTTTAACTTTGGTGTCCAGGCTCATAGCACAATAATTAAAGTGATTAATCATGCATGGATCTTTGTAATTTATAAATGTGTAGCAAAAGTTACCTAGGGTATCATTTAAAAAAACTCTAGCGCTTACTTTTTACAGTTTTAGCTATTTCTGAATGTCATAAAGATTAGATATAGCTATTTTTGAAAGTTGTGAAGATTAGAAAACAAGTCATGGGTCATAAGGAAAACATAAAATACTGCTTCCTAATATAATTAATAAGTATACCAGTCCAGAATGTCAAGTATCTCTTTAAATCCCTGTTCCCTTTAGAAAATAAAACAAAACAAAAAACTGAATAAGAAACAAAAGGAGGTATTTCAGGTTTCAGATGTAATTGGATATTTTTATTCTATTAAAAGGAAACACTATAACTACTCTATGCCATATAATGGTGTTGGTGAACCTTTTCGGCACAGAGTGCTGAAACGGGAATACATGCGTGTGCGGGGGGAACGCTGGAAACTGGAATAGCAGCTCCCTGCCGTGCATGCGGGGGAGCATCAGAAACTGGAAGAACAGTTCCCTGGCACTCATCACCTGGTCTTCCAGTTTCTAGCATGCATGTGCGTGCGAAGACCAGCTGGCTGGTGCACATGTGCACGCCGGAACCTGGAAGAACAACGGGCGTGCCCGGAGAGATGGCTCTGTGTGCCACTTCTGGCACGCGTGCCATAGGTTCGCCATCATGGGCATATAATCTTTCTCAAAGAATAAATATCATAAATCTATTCCTTTTATTGTATATTTGGGAAGAACAATTGATATTTAGGAGACATATAGTGATGCTTCAATGAATTTTACAAAGCTCCACATCTCTTCCTTTTGATTTGTTTGAACAATTGTAGGAGAAACAGAAGGCAATGCTGAAGTGTGTGGATTTCCATCCATAAAAGAAATGAAGTAACTCATTCTTACAGTTACTACATTGAAGTCTCTTGAAATAATCTATGACCAGCCATTCTGAGTTATAGACATAAATGTAAGAATTGTTCATTATATAAATTGCTTCTATTGCATTGACAACCACTTGCTCATTGGTATTGTCAGTAGAAATATAAAGTGAGGTCTCATTTGAGTAGTTTTCAATCCTGGTAAATTTATGGACATATCCATAAATGGCAACAATATGGAAGTAGCTTTCTAACAGGTTCTGTTACAAGTATATTTTTATACTCTGGTAATTAGGTAGCCATAGAACAGTATTCTGTGTACCTCAGTGAATAGTCATGCCAGCCATATGACCATAAAGTGTTTTTGGACAACACTGGTTCCCTTGGCTAGGAAATGGAGATGAGCTCTGCTCCCTATAATTGGACACAACTGGATGGGAAAACCTTTATCTTTTTTTAATCTTTGTAAATCACCCAGAATTACTTTGAATAAGTTGGGCTTAAAAAATAAATATCAGCCCTGCTTTTCTACATTGCTTGATCATAAAAGTAACAACATATGTGAACCTGGGCTTTGGTTGCTTTGCCACTTTTTCTTTTATTTGTCAGTTACAATTATTTCAGTCCTGTACCTTCAGAAGATTGATGAAAAAGGAAAAAATAAGGAAATAAGCTTCCACTTTGATGAAACTAGGTCAAAAGTACTGGGAAAGTTCTCTAAAATCTTTTTTATAAGATTTTTTTTGTTTCTTTTTATTACAGCTTATACATAAAATATAGTTAATGTCATGTGAATGCCTTAGAAAGCAACATATTCTTATACTTTTCAAAATAATACAAATGTTGTATTTCTGAAAAACATAAGAATATATAGGTAGTCCTCAACTTAAAATAGTTCATACAACAGAATTATGATGGTTGAAGTGTCCCAGGGTCATGTAATCATGTTTTGCAATTTTCTGACAAGCAAAATCAATGGGGAAGTCAGATTCACTTAACAATCATGTTACTAATTTAACAACTGCAATGGTTCACTTAAATGTGGCAAGAAAAGTCATAAAATGGGGTAAAACCTTTTATCTGTAGAACTCAAAATTTCCCATAACAGAAAAGAGTTACAAAGTTCCTTTTTGAACCAAATGGTGTCCCTCTACAATCCACATTTTCCATTAGTCATGCGAGTATCCATTTTGTGCTATTATGTAACAATCCAATTTATTTCTTCTTTTAATTTTAAAAGTATCCAATCTTCTTTTTTTTTAAAAAAAAAAAATCCAATTCAAATTTTAAAATATCCAGTCTTTGTCCCATATCTCAATATTTAATTCCTTTAGTTCTATTCAAAGCTTAGTTGTTTATCGGGTCTTTGTTTCTTTAAGGTAGCATTTTAAACTTTCAGCCCCTTTGTTATTCAGCTATTTTATAGCTAGGGGGTCTTATAGATGTTAATTTTGCTCTAGGCGTTGTTCTAGCCTGGGTTGGTTGTCACTCACCCGGCTTCAAAGAGCTCCATTTCTATCCACTTTCCTCCAGCACATTTCTTGCCCAGTTGTCCCAGCTTCATGGCAAACGCCATGGTTGCCGCCCCCCACCCCGACTCACAGAGGGTTCCCTCTGACCTCCAAGGAACTTGCCTGTTCCTCTTGGTTGTCTGAGGTGCCCCTCCTTTTCTCCCATCCCTGCAGGACGGTTCCGGTCCAAAGACCCATTGGCGGCGGTTCGGCAACCGGGGTTTTCACGGGGTTCATCAGAGCCCGCTATTTCCCCGACTGTCTCGCCGCGACGCCAAACTGGAAGTCCAAGTTTGTTTTTTCTTTTTAATTCCTATAAAATTGCTTAAAATAGATTAAACATAAAAAGTGGTCTGTCATTTAGAAATACAAAATACATATTTTTACAACACAAGATTAGTTTCCCAGTACTTATTAAAACATTCTGATTATTTATAAACATAACATTTATAAACATCCTGATTATTTCTAGAGTTAATTTCTTTAATTTTAGTATCAATTAGTCAATCTGTAACTTGTTGGGCCATCATTTCAGAGGTATTAGCTTAGTTAAACAGAGAAATATAATGACCAGGGACCGGCAAAAAATCAGTGGCAGTGGGAGTGATTTTTGACTTCATGTCAGCTTCCTCATTAAATTTCTTTATGGGATGCTGGCAGTAAGCATCAGAAATCTTCCTTCCTTCCTTCCTTCCTTCCTTCCTTCCTTCCTTCCTTCCTTCCTTCCTTCCTTCCTTCCTTCCTCCCTCCCTCCCTCCCTCTACACAAAGTCAATAGACACTAAAGTTCTTCCTCAAGAACTCAATGGGATTGTGGAAGACAACACTGGAAGTCAATTCAAAACACTTCACACAAGTTGCTTCAAGTACATCATATATCAAGGTGATGCATCATGTCCACTGCTCTTCTGCACAAACTTGAACCCTGCAGCCATCTAATCAAAAGAAATGTATTAAAATTGGAAGATTATACAGACTGGCGAAGTATGGCCAAATAGTAGTTAAGAAAGAGAAAATGATGGGGTGGAATTACCAGCAGGCCTTATAGCAGAGATACAAACCAATTACAAGTACCTTGTCACACGAGAATCACGATGAAGTCACACGAGAATCACGATGAAGAGGCAAGGAAGACAGCAACATCAAAGTACTATCAAAGTATAAAACTGAAGAGTCAGCTCATTTGGAAGAACAAGATCCACACCACCAATATTTGTGTCCTGCCAATCATCAGATGCCCTGCCAGTACAATAAGCCGATGAAAGGAAAACATTGATCTACGTGAAGATTTGGAAGCTCTATATGATGTGAGGAGATTTCCACCCCAAGTCCAAAATTCAGAGCCTATAGCTTTTCTTTTATATACACTGAGAGCATATGCACCAAGACAAATTCCTTGTGTGTCCAATCACACTTGGCCAATAAAGAATTCTATTCTATTCTATTCTATTCTATTCTATTCTATTCTATTCTATTCTATTCCATTCCATTCCATTCCATTCCATTCCATTCCGTATAACAGCCAGAAAAAAGGCAGGTGGATTCTGGTGAGCATCAAAACTACTGTCCTCTACTAAACCTAAAACATACAGGACTACATCAGTAAGACTGCACTCAAAGATGAGCTGTTGAGAGAATGCCTGAGGCAGCAGCAGACATGCGATGAAGATTAAGCAGAGGAAGGCAAGACCCTGCATGGGATGTACCATAAATACAGATAAGTGAAATGGTAGATATTGGGAAATCCTACCAGAACAGGTATGAAACACCAAATCTATAGAAGCAGGGGTCTACCAGACTGGACTGGACTGAGATGCAGATTGTGCAGAGTCCTCAGAGACAATTCAACACATAGTGTCAACGTGTGAAATAGCCTACACCCATGATGGCAAATGTATGGCATGCGTGCCACAGGTGGCATGTGTAGCCATATCAGTGGGCATGCGAACTCAGCTCTGGTGCACGGGAAACAGGCTGTTTCCTGCCTCCAAAGGACCTTGGGGGTGGGTGGGGAAGGCCCGTTTTTCTCTCTCTCCAGCCTCCAGACCCTTTCTAGGAGTCTGGGGAGGGCGAAAATGGTGGGACTGGAAGTTGGCAAACGGGCTGTTTTCAGCCTCCCCAGATTCCTAGAAAGGCCCTGGAGGCTGGGGAGAGCAAAAAACAGGCCTACTGTGCCATCACATGCCAGGAGCGGGGTGAGTGTGTGGAGGTTGCGCATGCATGCGCAGGGGCAGGTCACAGAGAATTATCGGTGTGGGCACGCACACGTGACCCCCCCTGGTCCTGGCATGTGATGGCAAAAACATTAGCCATCACTGGCCTACACTGAAAGCACAACCAAGTAGCTGGCATTATGTAGAACATCTGCTACATTTATACTCTGCATTACATCTACACTCTTATCTACTATACACAATTTTTCCAGTTATATAAAATACTGTACAATAGATTCATAGTATTGAAAATCTTGTGATCTTACGCTTTTGTTGAAAAAGCCTTTAATATACATACTTATAGCAATATAATTCTTCATTTTCAGCATTTTCGTTAAATGTAAATAGTTCTAGTGTGCAAAATAAGTATTATACCTTAAGCACATTCTATTACTTCAATTGTTTTATTATTACAATTTTAATAGGATAAATTGTACAAATATATTTATATGACAAATTTAGAGGAAAAGTGAATTAGATTGACAATGAAAAATTGTGTGGGAAACACATTGATTCTAATCTGAAAGCATGAAACAATGCAAAATGTAATTTGTTGAAAGCAGACAAGACTGTCCTCAGTCAAAACTAATATATGAATTCTACAAATAATATATCTAATAATACATTGCTATGTAACAACCGATGACAACAGTGTTGACAGCACCATACTGAAAGAAAATACCATGCAGTGACAGAAATCTAAGTCCATTGGTAGAGCTAGAAAAAGCATCTAATGCTGTTAAATTTGCAATTGTACTGTTAGAACAAATATATATGAGCTGACCTTTCCATAAATCAGGAACCTCTTGAAACAAGACTGTGGCACTATATTATTACCATGGAAAAATGTCAAAATTATGAAAATGACCGCAACATATAGAGTAGGTATGACTGTTTATTACTAAATAAGCCATTATGCTAGGCTAAGTGTATAATTTCACAAGGCCAGTTTTTATGGTTATATTCATGTTTGTTTTTGCCTTTAGGAAGGCTTTTGTTTACTTCAGGTCTTAGCAGTCGTGAAATTTTTATCTAAAACCAAAACACTTGTATAAAATAAGCTTAGAGCTAATCAGTATTCCAGCCATGAAACTTAGTATGTGACTTTAGGCCTGTTGCTACTTTTTAGCCTAGTAAGAAAAAATGTACTGTAGCTTGGGTTTCTTGAAGAAGTAATAGAATATTAAATAAATAGAAGCCTTTTGGATATATGAAATAAAAAAAATATACCATGTGTCTTGCCACTTACAAAATGTTTTTCATTCACAGAATTTAAAATTGGTGCAACTGGAATTTGAAGAAGGGCATATAGAATAATTTGTTTTATAAGGTTTGTTTTTAGATTTTAATAGCTCACGGTCTAAAATAAAATCGGTATTCAAAATAAATATTCATTTCAAAATAAATATAAAAAAAACGGCAGTTAACTGTTATAGATAAAAGCCAAAAAGACATCAAACTTTATTGTATATTGTAGATTTTAGGTAAACATTTTGCCTCTGCTTTGGTTCTTTTACTTGCAAAAGGTTTACAACTCATCTCACAAGAACTCATTTCTCACTATTGCACTAACTTATGAATTGATTAATTTCCACTATACACCAATGTATTATGTGCGGATAATAACTTTTATATTCTTTACAATAAAATAGCAGAAACTTTAAGCATATTGAAAAGAACACAACTGTTATTTAACTGCACTTCACTTTTATAAATAAGCAACAATTTAAAGTATCCAATAACTCTTTAGAATATATAAAAGTGTAAGAAAAATGCTGCTTAATATTTTACATTATATATCTATGTACCTCTGTCAAATGGGTGATATATGGTTCTCCTTTATAGTGAAATAGAAACAAAGGAAGGCTATTGTGATCACTGTACTTTCAATATCTCTAATTGCAGCTGTCTATATTTTTCAAAATAATTTTATTCATTATAAACTACAAATGAGATAATTTATAGATATTAGCTGGCTACAGTGCCTTCTGAAATTATAATTTTATATTAAAAATACAGCTACAATGTGCTATCTAGATATATTTAGTGCCTTCGAGTCAGTGTCGATTCGGGGTGACTGTTATAGGAAGAAGCCTATGGAAAAGTAGTTTTGAAAACCTCACCAAGAAAAGTGTAAGGACTACTTGAGGCAGTTGCCAGAAATTGACACTCTGTGTATGTGTGGTTGTCACTTTGAAATCAAGTTGTAGGTAGCATAGCATAGCATAGCATAGCATAGCATAGCATAGCATAGCATAGCATAGCATAGCATAGCAGCATCATTTTTTCTCACTCTGCATGCTCTTTTAGAAGCAAGCTATTCCACGAAGTTGTGGGTGTTCCATCACTGGAAATTTTTAAGAAGAGATTGGATAGCCAGAGTGGTATAGGTTGGACTAGAAGACCTCCAAGGTCCTTTCCATCTATATTGCTATGTATTTTGTATCTGTATTTCAATATTTTATCCTCATTTTATAAAGTTCTAGTATTTCAAACTATGCTATATATTTCTTCACCCAACTCAACCCCCAATGAAATAATTAGTTTCATTCATGGAACATAGAATGATTTCAATTTTATTTGATAAGGCTGCCCGATCACAAACCGTGAGAAACCCTGTAGCAAAATCCTTTTTTTATTAGTTGCAGAACAAAGAATGTGTTGATATAGAAAACATTACAAAAAATTGTCTTATAATTATACATTTACCAAGACAAAAGTAACTAAATTAATTTATTTTTATGAAAATATATTTAGTTCTGCTGAAAAAACTATTAACAGTACTTTAGTATGTTCATAATAATTTCACATATACATGATCTACAATAGCTAAAAGTTAAGCAAAACTTCATTGTACTGTTCTATCTTTTAGCAGTTGTTCATTTTTTAGTAGATCCTACTGCCGTTTTTTGTAGCTAAGTGCATCTTCGAAAGCTGAGAAAAAAATGGACAGTTAACAGTTCAAATTTAGAATAAAAGGTCTTAAGAGGATGAGATATATAACCGTTCATTGTTCATTATATTCCAGTAGGGGGAACTAAAGATTCACCACCAAATATGGTTTTTTGGCTCACAAACCTGTACGTATTATAACCCACTGTTTAATCATCAGTGTTAATAATATATACCACTGGTGATCATATATAGTCTCAATTACATTTTATGTATTAAAGCTGCAAGAAATATGCAAGTATATACCTTTGTCATTACCTCAAAATCCTTGATCCTATTTACTGGGGTAGATTATTTTCAGTTAAATACTCATGTTTTTGTAGTTTCGTTTCCCTTTGCTGATTATGTTTCCTTTTTTATAATTTATTTTTTTGTCTCCATGTTGTTCTTTCAAACAAAGTGAAGAAAAAAGTTTTTTTTCTCCTTATTGCTGCACTATTTTTTCATCCATGTGAAGCCATTAAACTTTTTGTTCTCTTGGGTCCAGGAAGTTTGAATTTATATCAAGATGACTAAATAGGCTTAAATAAAGTCTTGAAGAACTTGGTAGGTTTAAAATGAAGCCTGTTGAGCAATTAGTTTAGAAATTGTTGATAGTATGCACTGTTATATGTGTCATTTTGTGTTAATTTGGTATATTATAAAAACACTGAAATTATGAAAATGAGGAAACAGATAAGCAAAATAGCTAGACTGTTTCACTACAGTGCAATTGTATGTACATTTCCTTTTAAAGATACTACCAGCTTATTACTGTATATGAAAGTTTGCAATTGAAATTACTTTGTGCATGATAGTTTTAAAAAAAACCTGGTCTCCTGCTTTTTCTAGAATATGGTATATAAGGAATATGTACCACAATTTGTTACATTTGTACACAGCTATACTTCAAAATGAGAAGATTCTTTATGATATATGCTAATTATACATACTGTATGTCCAGACTTCTCTGGACATATTCTTCATTTGCATTAACCTCATTTGATTTGTAACCCCCTCCCCCCAAAAAATCCTTTCCCAAATATTTAGGATTAACATGTAGAGCAAATGTGCAGTATTCAGAAACAGAGATGACCATAATCACCTCTGGTAAAGAATATTGGTTCTACTGGTGTATAAATAAGAATGAGGCATAAGATGATAAGAAACATGGCCCACGGTTTTGTCAGTGATGATTCTTTAAATATATAAAATTTAAATTGGAACAGCATGGGCGTAGCTTGCACAAAAGTGTGATTTCATGACATGTACTGATATAGTGCCAGAAATCTCTGATTCTACACTGCAAAGAATAGTTCAGAGAAATAAGTGATTTCAAAAAATAACTATTGGTTTTTGTGGCATAGCCTATGATTTTAAGACAGAAACATGGTTTAAGTGCAAGCCTTAGGATTTAAAGCTTGAAACACTTGTTTAAATGGAGACATTCTAAGAAACATAGCTTTATGCCTGGAAGATACTTACATTCTGTAACAGTGTCAGATCCACTTAGCTTTGCTAGCAGTGACCAATGAGCAATAACCAATTTAATTAATTACTTCCAGTTTCACTGTACTAGCACAGCAAAAATTAATATTAGAAAAATCACACATAGTAGTTTGCTTGGCACATTACATATTCACACTCTCCTCACAACATTTCATATTTTTGAAAATTAAAATACGTTAACATTTAAAATAATATTTAATATTTTGTTTAGGTAAGAAAGGGAATGATTTTTATAAAAAAAACATTTGCATATGTTATATATATATAGTGTACTTTTAAAATTTAACTCACTTTAAATTTACTATATACTGGAAAAAATGAATAAGCAAAAAACATTTGGCAAAAATTAGCAATGCAATGTAACTTTTAAAAAGCTAATGCATTCAATATGCCTTATTTTCCCATAAGTGACCAAAGAATTATGATTTTTTGTATAACATGTGCAAATATACCTTGTAATGCATGATAGAAACACAAGAATTTTTGTGAACAATCCTTATTTTATCTATCTCATGTAAAATCAGCCTAAGGTTGAATTCACTAGCAAAACATTAACATTGTGTTTTGTAAACCTTAAAACCAGTCTAATACCTGGCTGTATTAGTTGTTAATTGGTTTCCTGTTCACTTTCAAAATATCTTAACAGCAGAAGTTGCTTTTGCATCGGAATTTTCAAAAGCCCCAGGCCATATGTCAATTATGAATTATAACCCTGTAATATCTAGAACAGTATCCCTGGCCTTTAGAAGCTAGTGAGAAATGTAGGAATTTTGAGGTAATGTTATTGTCATTCTTACAAATGGCTACAATAGTGAGTGTAACAAATAATTTAATATCCATGCACCAGACAACAAAAAAAGGACTATGCCATGGCTACCCCCTATTAAGAAAAGTCCCCAGTGTCTGATATATTATATTTGAGGTGAATACTTTGTTTTATAACACTATTTTGTTATTTATTGGATGTATATTTTGCCTTTATCTTGGGAGTTCTAAATGGTGTACACAGTACTCTGTTCTCCCATTTCCCCCATGATATAAAATCTTGCAAAGTATCTTTGACTAAGATAAATAATCCAGTACAGACAATTAAAAAAAAAACATCTTGATGGAAATATGTAGGAACCATTACCTAGGCAAAAAGGCAAAAACATTCCTTAAGTGCAGAATGATACCTCCCTGATTCACTGAAGAATAAGGATAGCACAATCAGAGTTGCAAGATTATGTATTTTTCTGTCAATCCCAATAAAAGTAATTTTAACCTTTCCGAATCTGGTCTACCTTGTGTTACTGACACCCAGGTTGAACTTCTGTGCCTGAAAACTTGAACCTTGGCCTCTCTGGTGGCAGTCCAGCATCTCAAATTGTATACCACACTGGCCCATTTGTTAAAATATATTTACCAATTATCTTTCAAACCGATTCTGCAATCTGCTACCTACCATTTAAAAAATTAAAGTAACAAAATTGGTAGGACCAGGGTCTTGGTATATATCAAAGTATGTGTTTTCAAGTACAATGTCAGATCCAGCACTGGGACCCTGGATCTTGAGATCAAAGATTACCTTTCATCACCTATACAATTTGGAAAAGGAAAACTGAAGGGTGTAAATATTTAATTGGACATTTTACTGGTATTAACT
Organism: Pantherophis guttatus; assembly: GCF_059756535.1. NCBI lineage: Eukaryota > Metazoa > Chordata > Lepidosauria > Squamata > Colubridae > Pantherophis > Pantherophis guttatus. The sequence continues at coordinate 45,943,774 of NC_142067.1, read as the reverse complement.
AACATTTTGAAAGTGGCACCTTTTATTCTGTTTTTTATAGTTCCTTTTGGAAAATGAAGGTTTTGAAAAATGGTCAAATTGATGAAATTCATACAAATAAATATATTTACAATTAAAACGTTAGGATTATTTTAGCACCTACTTGAAAGCTTTGGAAGAAGAAGGGTCCAGGTGCAATATGCCTTTATCTACTTTTTAAATTGCAGATTTAAAATTAACCAGTGAAATTAGCTAGGGAGCCCTGGCCCATTTCTTTGCCTTGACCACAGGAAACGGTGAAGGGAAGCCATCAAAAGAGTACCTTTCTTTCAAAGGACTCTCTGTGAGAGAGAGAAAAAAAAAGAGGCAAGTAAAAATGAATAATTAGACAAGCAACTTGCATGAAATCACTCAGTGAGAAAATTACCTGCCCATTAAACGAGAAGCAGCAGGAGCAATCATGGTAATGCTACCTATAGCCACCGGTAAAGAGGGAAAGGGTTGGGAGGAAAGAAAAGGAGGCTGTAGCCTTCGCCTTAATCTCTCAGCTATCTCACTTGTCTTTTTCTCTCCCTCCCATCGTGGTCCCAGAGCGAACCCGAGAGTGGGTGTGGTGTTTCGCGGTCGTGTAGTGCACAGCCCAACCCAGCCCTTCCCTTCCTTCTCTGATTAGAAGGGGAAACTGCTGTTTTTCCTTTTCTTTTTTCCCCCTCGCTCTCGGGTCTTCTGAGCGACCACAGGAGAGGAGGAAGACGAGCTGGGGCTGGGGAAAAGCGCCCGGCCAAGCTGCAACTGGAGTGTGCTGCTCACAGACACAAGCACCCCGCTGCGCCTGGCGCTTGCCGCCTCGCTTGGTTCCTTCCCAGCGGGGAACCTTCTCCCTTCGCAAAAGGTGGCGGCGGCGGCGGCGGCCTCATCAGCGGCAAGAGCAACCGCCTCCAATACTCTTCGCCTCTTCCAGCCCAGCCACTCGTTGGGAGTTCTTAAGCAGTTTGTTGCCTCTGGGAAGGTGGGCGTCGTAGGGTTTTGTTTTACATTGCGAGTTCTAGGGGGAGATGTTGTACAGCCCTTCCTCTTATGGAAGTTAAAGGAAGCCAGGCTGCAGCTTGAAATGATTTCGGAGAGGAAAAATGAGAAGCAGCAGACTTAAACTAAGCCCATGATTTTCGACCTCCTTCCCCGCCTTCTCTTCGGAGTGCCAGGAACTTTGAGGGAGGGGGGAGACTTTCTAAGAAAAGAAACCTCTCTTTGCTCAAAAAACCCTTTGCCTTTTGGCTGCAACGGAGAGTCTTAGCCACGCTTGAACAATTTATTTGCCTCAGCTGGATTGGTGGGAATTTCGGAAAGGAAAACCAGGGCGGTGGAGATTGCCTCCCCTCGCATTTTTTCCCTCCCCCACGCGGCTGATCTTCACGGGGGTGGAAGTGTCCCATTCAAGCCTTTTCCTCTTCGCTTCCTTTGAGCATATCTATAGCTCCCAGGGGGTGAGGTGGGGGGGACCAAGTTTTTGCACTTTGGGGACGGCTACTTTTTCTCTGGTTCTTCCTGGAATTGGATTGCCTTTGAATATGCTAAAATGGGGCTGCTGACGGCTGTCCTGCTTTTCGGATTTGTCCATTTTCAAGTTGATGGTAAGTTTCGCTGTCATTTCTCTGGATTCCTCTCCAGCCTGATTTGAAGAAGACCACGGAAAACAGTAGGATTTTAGGCTGCAAATCCAGTGTGGTGTTGATAGTCTTGTAAAGACCATTGGAAGGAAATAATAGATAAGGATGCAGTTCTAAAGCAAAAAAAAAAAAATGTTCTTATGGTGTGCTCAGGGAAATCATCGTTCAAACTTTATGAATGTTAAGTATGAAAAGCGTGGAGAAGGAGCAACCTGGCTAATTCATTTGTACATGTCATCAATAGAAATTGATTGTTGCTATTTTTGTCTCATGGGGAACTTTCAGAGTGGAAAGATGACTGATTAGAGTATTGTGCTTTCAGTTCTAGAGAAGGACTAAATAAATTTGGAAGGATGACATTGTGAGTTTGCTGCCTGTAGCCCATGCATGCATGGAAATTCAGAAACCATGTGGAATGTGCTGAAAGGTATGAAATAAATATGTCTTCAGCTGAGTAGAAAGTATATTAACTTGGAGGGAAGGATGAAAGTGATATATCTGTAGAACCTCGAACTATAGAAGAATATTATAGCCAGCTTCCTCCACAGAAAGTAGCTCAGCTTTCAGTCTTCAAAAGACAATGGGGATTTTTGAACAGGTGCTGTAGGTGTCTCCTCTGCTGTAAAGTCAGTGCTCATTGCATGGGGTTTTGTCCTTTGTTCAACTTGCCTAGCATCTTTAAAGTAAACCTAAAATGTTCTGATTATTAAATCTATAAGATGTTATGTGAGAATTTAAACAGATTGTATTTACAGTGTTAGAAAGGAGAGAACTGAGTGAAAAGATTGTCTTAAATTATAACTATACATATAGATGAGAAGTGGGTGTCATGGAATAATTTTTTTTAACAAAAACGAGGATTGGCATGGATTCATACAGTCACATACCCACACCCACTCCCACTGTAGTCTGCAAATTTCAGAATTTATGCATATACTCACATGATAAGCATTAATACTAAGTATTTATTTGAATAGTCCTGGTAAGAAGGCATGAAATGCTTCCAGGTTTAGTGCTGTTGCCCTATTTGGCACTAGGTTGTATTTTTTTTAATAGATTTGAGTTAATTTTTGTTTTAATTCATAAATCTGAGATGTTTAGCATTAGGGGCAGATTGTGGCAACAAACTTGGTTCTAGCAGGAAACTGGTGCTAAAACATTTTAGATATCTATGTCAACAATAAGGTTCTCTTGTAAACAAAGGAGTATATTATATTACCTACAATTATGGTGTGCAGTTATGGACAGTATAAGTACCTATGCCTCTTTTCCACCACACCCCATCAACACTGAAGGCAGCAAAAAAACTCTTCTAAGAGTGGAGGATATGCAACTATTTATTATGGTTATATAATGCATACATTTTCCAAAGAAGCATTCTACTTTCCATAAGGCACACACTGAAAATATACATCAAATGTGAAGGTATCAAGCCACAAGAAATGTACTTATTAGTCAGTGCTTAAAATTGTAGGTAGCTAAGAAGAATACAATTAAAGTGCTCAGTGGAAGTGACAGAATGAATCACAGGAGCCTGGTGTTACAGAATGTAATTAATGTACCAGGCTGTTTAGAGATATAGGAAACAAATGCAATTAACCAGCTTGCTGGAAGGACATCAGCAGAGCATAATTTATTCAAGTTTTCTTCCATGGAGATCATAACTTGAAGCTCTTTAATTTTTTTTAAGCAGAAGAGACTAGCATACTCGTTGGTCCATGTGGAGAGAAATAATACAGAATACAAAAATACATGTATGTTGAGAAACAGTAATGTTCAGCTCTGTGGATATATATCTTGACTTTGTTCAGGATTACAGGTAAAATTAATTTGGTTTAAAAGGTAGACAAGCCCTTGTTGGATTACAAATGTAGACATGGCATTAAAAATGTGGATCAATCTCTATGGTATAATTAAGTATTTTATATTTGGCATAAGTTTATTGGTGCAACTTCCTATATCAAAAATTACTTGCTTTTCTTGCAAGCATGTACATTGGAGAGAGTGGCCGTAGTATATCAAGTTGAAATATTGAACAAGTGTCTTGGGCATTATTACAATATAACTGATTATGGTATAGAGGTAGAGACCTACAACAAATCTTCCCAACAACCTGATAAAAAAATCTGCTGGAAAAAAAATCATGTGAACTCTTTTTGTACCTAACTCATTTTTTAAAATGCACTTTTTTGTGTTTCTGCTATTAGCCAACCAGTTTTCATCTCTCTCCTTGGAAATAAACTCATATGCATGTAGGAAAAAAAGGGAGGAAAATGTATGCCCAATAGAATGAAAGTACACACATAGCACAGAAACGGTAAAGAAGTATAGGTTATAATCAGTACCGTTGTTTTCTGCCTTGCTTCTTCCTTCCCCTTCCAAGGGCGTATCTCTTCCCTTTCTATGTCCCAGAATTCACCTGACTTCTGATTTTTTCTTCATCTTTCTGCTACCAACATTTACTCCTTGGAGCCCTGATAGATGACTTTGCTCAGACAAATCTTAGCCACTAGGGGTCTTTTCTTCAACTAATTTGGAGACCACCTATTGTCCATTAGAATGAATGTAAGCATGCACAGGAAAGTTCCCAAAGAAATGACAAGCAGGCAAGGAGCAGTACAGGCTGGGAGAAAAACAAAACAAAGAAGGGTAAGTTAGTGGAGAAATGATCTTCATGAAAGAGTGTAGATTATCTTGTGGGCATCATTGCAGACCTCTGGGATACTCAGTGTTCCAGAGCCATATATAAATCTATTTTTGTGACTGAATGCTTGAAATCATTCTAATCCACCTCAAAAGAGCTTTTTGATGGTTTTATATAGATAGATGAATGAAAATGCCAAATCCAGTCTAAACATCTGGCTGACCGTGACCAACCGTAATACCTTTAACACTATCAAACATCTGCCTATCCCAGGTCCTTAGGAAAGATTGAATAATTAGATAAAAATGCCAAATCAAGTTTAAGCGTTTGATTGACTGCAATCGATCATAATTTTAATAATAATAGCATAAAACACCCAGAAATACATCTTCTTTCACTTAGAAGATAAACTATTAGTTTTCTGTATCACAGTTGAGATAACACTTTAATATAGCTTAGTATAAATTTTGGATACAAAAGTAATAGCTATTAGTGTTTTAATATGTAATTTTTACTTGCTCTCTGTATATGAACATTTAAGAATAGTAGCTTTGAAATAATTTTATACTGCACTTCAGACAAATTCAAATGATAAAATTTCTGTCTGCTTCTGAGCAGTCTGAGTTCTTAGAAATTAAATTACTGCAAAACTGGGCAAAATATATAATCTTTTCAACAGGTGTGGAATTCTGGTGGTATAGCTCAGACTGCTTGGATTCTATTTGTAGATAAATGGAACCTGAACCTTATACTTTTCGACACTGCTAACAATATAATGCTAAAAACTAATAAGAGCATGTGCTATGCCATAGAGCAGGGATCTCCAACCTTGGCAACTTTAAGACTTGTGGACGTCAACTCTCAGAGTCCCTCAGCCAGCAAAGCTGGCTGTATATTTCATTTTGTAAAATATAACTTTTATTTGAATCTAAAATGATGATGTCCCATGTAGAAGATATTTTGTACCAGTGCATTACAATAGATTAATGCAGTATATTTGAAAGAGGAAGAAAACAAATATGTAAACAACATTTTAACTTTTTGGAAAGATGAATGAAACAAAATTTGAAAGCAATTAACATTTTTAGAAATTTTATAAGACATGGCCACAAAATATTTAAATATGTGTTATTTTCTCCAATTTAAATTTATTTAGATTAATTTTTCTTTAACAAAAAATCTGCTTCCTGTTTACAAATTAATTCTTTTTAGTATACCTGGATCAACATCTTGGTACTATGCTAATTGAATTCTGAAATTTCATCTGTATGTACAGTGGTGCCTAGTAGTATGTGAATAGTGTTGAATGTTCAATATTTATGCAGAGATTTGAATTCATACCTGTCTGGCAAAGTTATGTGAACTTTTGTTTTGAGTAACTGATGTGCTCTCCCTTGGGCAGCAACTAAACATTTCCAAATAACTGTTGATCACCCCTACATAGGAATTTCAGTCCATTCTTACTTTCTGAATAACTTCCATTCAGGGATGTAGGTGGACTTTCTCACCACTTCAGGTCCTTCTACAACATTTCTAAAGGTCACTACTTTGACTTGGCCATTCCAAATATTAACTTTCTTCTGCTTTAACCATTCTTTGGTCATACATTTTGTGTGTTTTAGGTCGTTACATGACTTACTTTAGAACTTCAGCTCATAGACAGTAAACCTGACATTTTCCTGTAGAATTCTCTGGTACAATTCAGAATTTGTAGTTGAACATGTTTTCATCCAGAAGCAGTAAAGAAGGCTCAAACTCCCTATTGCTGCCACCACCAGGTTTTATAGATGGGATAAGGGTCTTACCTTGTAATGCAGTATTTGTCTTTCATCAAGCATAACAGTTTTCATTCAAGCCCAAATGGTCTATTTTGGTCTTACCTGTCCATAGTACAATTCTTGCATTAATTATGGATTTATCCATGTGGTGTTCTCCATCTATAGACAGACAGCAATGTTCCTTTTGGAGAGTAGAGACTTTCTCCTTCCATCTTGCCATGCACACCATTGTTTTTCAGTGTTCTCTTGATAATAATCTGATGAAAACTGAAATTAGCCAATGCAAGAGAAGCCTTTAGTTCCTTAAGTAATTATCCTGGGATTCTTTGAGAGTATTATATGCCTTGCTCTTGATGTAAATTTGGTTGGTCAACTATTCCTGGGAAAGGTAGAAATGGTATTGAATTCCCCCCCATTTTTTGGGACACAATCTGTCTGACAGTAGACTGATGGGAGTCCAGATACTTTGAAATAGTTTTCCAATCTTTTCCAACCCGGTAAATATTTGTTTTTTTGGCGGTCCTCTGAAATCCCCTTCTTCTTTTTTTGAGCCATGACACACTTCCATATTCATATGCTGTGAAAATCAAACTTTGATAATGAATATCTAGAATTTTGATTTTTAAATAAGGCAGGACCTCCCATATGATTATCATCCCATTGACTGGAAAACTCAGCTATAATTTCCCCTTCAAATTAGCTGGCAATCCTAGTGGTTCACATACTTTTGCTAAACACAAATATGTAGCCTTGGATAATTTTCCTCAATAAATGAATGAAGAAGTATAATGTTTTTGATTCATTTGATTAATGGGTTCTCTTTACCTAATTTTAGGACGTGTAGAGAACAGATCACGTTTAAGATAATTTTTATGCGGAAATATTGAAAACTAAAAAAGGGTATCACTTTTGGTTATTAAAATACTGGTCTAAAGCTCTGTATAATTAGTTTAGGATTAATTAATTTGAAGAATGTGACATGTTTAATCTTTTAACATTTAAAAAATTATGTAGTTTCTGTATACAACCATCCCCCTTTGTTTTTATCTTGACAGTTGACTGTTATGATGGTAGAAAAGGTATTTAAAATAAAACAAAATAAAAATATGTATTAGCCATAACTGGCATTAAATTATTATTTATCTGTGCCATAAGACAATTTGGAAGTAATCTATTCTGGTTCAGTTAGTCTTATTTTAAAAAGCAGGACTCTGTTTGACTGAGGCTTCTTCCTGTATCATTAAAAAATAAATAATGAGCTGTGCATATATTTTCTTGATTTTTTAAAAACTGAAAATAGTTGAATCCTACCTGCAGAGTGCAATCTTTCCTTGATATATTCTGTAAAAATGCAGCTGACCTCCTATTTTGAAGGTTTCTAAAAATATATCCTTCCTTTAAACTGTCATTCTGTGAACGAGGGCCTAGGCTTGAATTTGATTGCTCCTGGTATCATACAGTTATATGGATTTTGCATTTTCAAATTCTCTAAAAAGAGAAAGGGAGGGAGAATTAAAATGATATTGTTCTACCAAAGTGTCATAGTGATTCTTTTCAGATCATCCATTTTGGTGACAGCAATTTTAGTATCTTCCAAATTGAAACATAGACTTTTTCCCCCTTTACTGAATTAATGTGCTAACAATCTATCCTTGAACTGGCAGAAAACAGCACCAGCATAAAATTAGTTGTCCTCATTGCCAATCTCTGTTCTGTCTCTATTTAATCTGTCAAATGATGGCACATCCAGATTTGTGTTTGTGTAAATTGTCTCCTGCCAACAGGAGGAACATCAGGCTTCATTCATACTCTACTGGCATGAGTAGGGTGGGTCTGACGTAAAACTACAGACAGAATTGTCTGCTTCTTTTCATACACCATCATAGCTATTTGGGCATCTAAGGAAACATGAGAAGACATCATGGCAGATGTAGACCTAGAGAACAGAGAGACCAATGTTTCCATATGTCATTCTCTTGTCCTACTGCTGGAAAAATATATATTTGATTTTGAAAAATGATATTGATATTACAAGAGGAAGCTACTGTATATAGCAGTGTTGGTGAAAGTTTTCAGCACCGAGTGCCGAAATGGGAGAGTGTGTGTGGGCGTACACGTATGCCAGAAGCCAGAAGAGCAGCCACCCAGTGTGCATGCGTGTGCCAGGCAGCTGCTCTTCCGGTTTCCGGTGCACGCATGCACACAGCCCAGCTGGCCTTCCAGTTTCTGGCACACATATGTGCACGAAGACCAGCTGGCCAGTGGGCCGGAACCCGGAAGAGCAACGGGTGATGGCTCTGCATGCCACCTCTAGCACCCGTGCCATAGGTTCGCCATCACGGGTATATAGTATGGCCATGCAGAAAGCTCTTCATCAATATTGTTCCAATATGTATAATGCAAGCGGCATTTCTCTGAAGAAAATAGGTGACTACCTAAAGAAACAAAATTTACTGAGGATTACTAAGCAACAGAAACTGATTATGAATGGACTATAACATTAGAGAACTTTTTAATATTAAAAAAAGATTAAATTAGGAAACGCCTTACCAGATGGATTACGGTATCAAATTCTTATTATGTTTTGAGGATGAACTTTTGCAAAATTTACAAAATACAAGAAGGAAAGATGCCAGAGAGTTGAGAAAAACCCAATATAGTACCGGTATTAATACCTAAAGAAGGACAAGAAACTATAGACTAATATCATTATGGCTACAAATTATTTATAGTGATACTGATATAGTCTACTGGCTGAAGGACAAACTAATTTTGCAAGAATTTATTCTTTTTTAAGTATTCTTATTTATTCAAGTAGATACACTATTGATTCTGCATTTGAATTCTTACTACCTGAAACCTAGATTGAAGTCAAACAAACAACTTAGATTCTCTAAAGAATGTTAAATTCCTTTTTGAATTTCAAAATCATCCCAGTGGTCTCCTAATTATTACTTGACACTTTGTGAGTTGAATAGAATTGTTAAATTTTTTAAGTTCTTGTAGTCACTTCAGATCTCAGTAGAATGTTCTGCACTTAAAAATGGTAGCATAGTGCTGAAAATCTTGCTTCATGGACAGCAGCTTCTTGTTAAAGATGTAATTGTGTATATCTTAATTAGAAGGAACAATCTGGTAAGGAATTATTACAGGAGAATTTTCGCTTCAACTCTGGAGTGGATTGTAAAAATGCAAAAAGGGAGGGCAGGACTGAGAAGTGCTAAAGCCTTGGAATGCCATTTAAATAAACTACTTTGTAAGGCAAGTAAAGAGTATGATTAGTACATCGAAATTAGGAATAAATCTACTGTAAAAATTGACAGAGTCCAGAAAATGCCCTATGTCTTTTAAAGTGCAGGGGATATCCACGACAGATTGATTTGAGCTGAACAAGATCTATTTGAATTACTTTTGAAATTCCTTTTGATACAGTATCTGAAATAGCTAACGTGGACATATTTTTTCTTGTTTACAGTTGACACTATAATCTGTACAATCATGAAATACTGTATAGTTCATAAATTATATAAGGACTGGACAAATGACATCAATCTGAAGGGTATTGTTGCATATTCAAATTCCCTATGATGAGAATCAAAGGTAATTAAATATTCATGACCTCTTTGTGTGCAAATAAACCTACTCCCCCTAACTCAAAGTCCAACTTGATAAAAAGCCTACAGCTGTCTAAGAGTCCAGAAAGGAGGAAAGATGGTAGTCTTCTCTTATGGCTACATCACAGGAACTGGTAATTATGGACTATATGTTGGTGGATAAATAGGATAACTGATGTGGAAGGAGGAAGCGGGCAAATAAAGCTTTTCCTAAGTGCTTATTTATAAATTCCTTCAAAGAAGTTCTATATTTGACATTGTACTATGGTGTTTGGGAGTCAGCGCTTATAAAATTGATTGATTGTGCAGTTCAGTACTAATGGAGGAAGTGTTTGTGCTTATCCATTTCCACACATCAACACTGTCAACATACTTGGCAGGCAAGGTAGGAAGTTGTACTTATGGAGGAATTGGTGAATAGCCATAAATCCTGCATTCTGAAGTAATTCTTTTTAGATCCAACAAATATGTGATTTGAAAATCTGTAACCAATTCATTCCATAAAGAATCAGAAAATGTGATATGAAAGCTGAATAAATAATAATTGCTAATGGTGAGTGGTAGAGGATTAGTATGGTTTGTGATAGATTCTGACTGTAAAGGCTAACCATAATTTTCTCACACCTAATCGGTAGGTAATTAGGGGATAGATTTAGAGCTTTTAAGTCATATATTTGGACAATGCCCTGTTCTCACAAAGTAACACTGTGTATTGTAGGAAGAAATATCCTTCTGGGTTCAGCTCCAAGTGGGGAAAAAGACACTGGAAACAGAGACTGCTTGGAAAGATGGTTTAATGGTGGACAGGATCACATCGTTTGAGTTCCTGAACAGAAAAAGGGCCAAGACAGAGCAAGTCCCCGGGTTTTATGCTTTCTCTGGCTTTGAACTTCCTGGGGCCCAGAAAGAGTATCCTGATTGGTTGTCAGATTCCCAGGGGGTGGGGGTCTTAGCTAGCCTTGCTGGCTGATGTAATCTTCCCAAGTGCCATGTGGTGAGTTTCTGTCCTAGATGGATCCCATTGTTGCTTGTTAGTTTCTGTTGCTATTGTGTTGCAGATTATGGCCCATTAACAAAAGTCTATGTGGGGGAGGCAGGAAGCTGCTTTGTCTTTAAAACATGTTTCTCCATTTCTCATCCAGGGAAATATAATATTCTGCCTTTTTAATATTTCCTAAAATATTTCATTCTTCCAGGAAAGGGGTAGGTGCTAACTTCCTACAGTATCTTCAGAGAGAGGGTTCTAGTAGAGCATTCACAATTGAAATGGCTACTTTCTTAATAATATATTATAAAGAAACTTTTTACATCAATGCAACTTTTCCTGAGTAGTTAATAGAACTCTGCTAGCTGTTAGTTATTTCATTTAAATTTCAAATAATCTTTGCTGGAAGGTGGAACCAATTAGATTAGTGGCTACTTTCCATTTTAGATTTACTCCATTACAACTCCATGTGTAAGTTATTATATTACTCCCTTTATAGCCCAAACATTAATGCAGAGGTTATGAGCTTTTCTCGCATTTCTACTTTTCCCTCCTTAAATTAAGCTTCTTTCATTTCTTCCTATACTTTGAACTAACCTCTGAAAGTTGAAAAATACTATTGCATTGTCAGTCCTCCCAGGTAAACCAGACAGGAAACATGATTTGCCATTTATGTTATATAAAACAACATTTTTTAAAACCCTTAAAACAAAATGTAATTAAAGATAGCAGTAAAGAACTAATATATTGGATAGGATATTTGAATCTGGTTTTAAATCTTGTTTATAATTTACAATTATTAGTTGCTACATCTGAAGCAGTGACAAACATGTTAGCACTTGTATTTTCCCTTGATTAGGTGCTTCAAAACAAAGGATTCCCAGAAGAATAGTATTATGTTTCGAAGTGATTCAGCTACTTCAGGGCTGGATTTTTTCCCCCCCAACTATTTGTGATAGTATTGCTAATAAAGGCAGCTTGCTTCTGGTTTTTGTTGGTATTTGTAGGTCAAATTTATTTTTATTAACTTGAAAATAATCTAGGATAAGAATTGAATATTGTATGTCTGCTCAAAAGTCATTTTGTTGCTGTAACTAAAATTAATGTTGGCTAAAATTTTTGGATGTTTAATTTTTTTTTAAATCAATCATTGTCTGGAATCAAATGCAGGAGAACATGTATCTGCTTTTGTATGACCGTAAATTCTTCTGTTCCCTTTTTAGTAAATGACACATCTTTTTCTCTATGTGATATTGGTTGCTAAGAGAAGTGCAGTGGTCTGGCTTCATAATCAGTAGTAAAATCAAAGAGCATATTGGGGTGAAAAGGGAAACAGCACAGTATGAGTCATGAATCACAAGTTGTCTGCACTATGTCTACTTTGTTCTAACTTTTTCTTTCAAAAACTTTTGTTTTACTGAAGTGCTCCTTTTCATCATCATCTCCAAACCATTCAACAGAATAAGAGTAAAACTAAGCTGTTGTTAGTCCACTCAGAGAAACAACAACAAAAGTGTTGAGAGTTATTCATTGGCCACATTAGTGACAATGTGCAATATAAAGAATAGCTTTACTCAAGAGCCTTTAAAACAGAATGATTAATACTTTGCTTTTACCGAGGAGAAAGGGGTAGTAGAAAGGTCTGAGTTTGTCACTGTACTGTTTTGATTCTGGCCCCAAACAATGCCATAGCAATTGTGAATTTAAATTGATTGTTAAAAAAAATATTCTTTGAATGGTTTCTTTTTTTGGGGGGAGGGGATTGGCAAAGGTTTTGTCTTTTTATTCATAGTTTTTAACATAAAAATCTTCACCAAAATGGTGAAATTGGCTAACAGGTTTTTTTTTCCACTCAGTAATATAAACAAAATGAGGAAAAAATTGTGCAGGGTTCTTAATATTCCATCATAGTGAAGTACTAACTTTTTATCACTTGCTTCCTTTATACTGAGGCCACAAAAGTTGTGGCATCAAAGATTTTTTGGAGAAAAAAATGGACATGATTTAGACTAGTGTATTGTGAGCCCTTTTTCCTCCTACAGTAACCTGATAGAGTCCATAGACCAGGGGTGTCAAACTTGATTTCATTGAGGGCTGCATTAGGGTTATGTTCAACTTTAGGGTTCTGGGATGGGCATGGCCAGGATGGGCATGGCCAGCTCAATGTCACTTGTGTCAGAGGTGCCTGTGGTGGCCTGAACACACTGCCAGCAAAAACAGGCTCCTGAGCTCAGTTTTCTGCTCTGACGGCCTCCTGCAAGCCTCTGCCAGCGAAAATGGAGCTCTGGAAGGCCGCGTGCAGCCCTTCTGAGCTCTGTTTTCTCTGGCAGAGGCACCGTGGGCCAGTCCTTCACTGTTTCCAGGATGTCCCCGTGGGCCAGAACTAAGCATTGTATGTGCCGGATCCGGCCCCCAGCCCTTGTGCTTGATACCCCTGCCATAGATCATTTGTAAAGCCATTATGAGTTAAAGAAATAATCAAGCACAAAATTGTTAAAGTTGGAGAGATGAGATCCTGCCTTGATTTTAAAAAATAGCCATTGAATTAAATAGCTGTTTAAAAAAGTGCAAACCTATCTCACCCCTTTGTAATTGAGATATCTGCACCTCTACCTTGTGTGACTGCATTACTATGCAACATCTTAATTAAGCAGAGTAACCTCTGATGTAAGAATAAGTAAAACAACTTCCTCCGGAGTCATTCTTTCGTATTTGGCATGTGTTATTAATATATGGAGACGGAGGCCAGAAGGGAAGACCTCCAATTGATGTTGCTTTTTAGCAGTTTGACAGTATATCATTTCACTACTGGCAACTTTCCTGTTTTTTAATGGATTGATTAACAATTTTCAGATGAGAGACTGGTGGCCAGAGGGAATACTGTTTGGAAGAATAGCTTGAGACAAAGAGCAAATGAAAGCTATCTAGTTTACAGAAAAATTACCTACTTCTTGGGTGGAATCTTTACTTCTGGACAGACTGTCTTGTTCAGGAGTTGAGATATCTTCTCAGAAAAGTGACATATTTATTCCTCATAGCTTGGAAAAGTCATTCTTAAATGGTATGTATCAGTGGTTTTTTTCTTTTTTTCTTTTTTTTTTCTATTTTTCTATGTTCTTTTGAGAATTAATAGTCAATTCCCAATGCTGTGATGGCTGTTGTATTTGTAACATTTGAAAGCTGTCATTTGCTTGCAGTCTTGTGCAGTTCTTCCATTTCTCCTAAGATTCTAGGGTTTGCTCATAGATCTATGGTTACCCTGTGATTTTTATATAGCATTCTATCTAACATAAGCCTCTGGAGATTTTGAACTGTGAATGAAGACCTATAATTTGAAGACTAGACTGAGGCAAAAAATGATTGGGTTATTCTTGAAGACTATCTTAATTCTAGAAGTGACTATATCTGCATCATTATCCATGACCTGGGTGAAATTGGTAAGGAAAGTCAGGTGAGAACTAAGACCCTGGTGAAATAATAGCAGTGAGTGGTCACTATCTGGCCATAGTTCAACCTTAAATGAAAATATTAGATGGGAAAGGTTGTGTGAGGTTAGGACTTAATTGATTTTACTAGATCCTTGGGTCCCACCAGTAAGTAAACTCACCATTAAGGTCACCATCTGCTATTATATTTAATAAACAATGCCTAAGTCCTTTGGCAATACATAATAGATACCAGCCTGCTGTGTGATACCCTGATCCTTAGAGTGGTGCAGTTGACCTCTAGGATGGCCCCTATGGGGAAAAATATGTCTATTAAAATAAGAGAGCCTTACTGTTATTGCCAAGTTTGGTATCAAAATTATCTATTAGTATAAGACCCAGGTTCCCAAGTGGGTTGAGTATTTTTCCAGTAATGTGAACTAGTATTTGTTAAAGAAAGCAACCTACAAAAAGGGAAAAAATAGACATTTATAATTCATAGTTGCATTTGGATAAATTCAGCCTAGAAGCTGATGCCATGTGATCTCCTGTAACAAGATAAGATGATTCTTTCTACCCATTAGGAGTTGAATATTTTGCCAAATAGGTAGTATAATACACGTTATGTAGACTTTGGGGCTGCTGAGATGTCCTTCTTGGTGATAGGACATAAACTTGAAAGGCTTTTAAGAACTGTTTGGAGAACAGAAAAAACGTTAAGTCCCAGTTTGTGATGCATCCAGTGATAATCCAAGGCAGTGAAAGTGAAGTAATTGGAAGACACTAGGTGGTGAATATTTATCATGGACTCCTCAATAAAATCAGATTGAAAGCTGTTACTGGTGTCAGTTTTTATGGAACTGAATGTCATGGCTAAAGAGAATGCATCATCTTAGGAAGAAAACCAAAATAACCATGGGATTATCAAGAGCTAAAGCTGCAATGCAGCAGTGGATATTTGATAATAATTTGTCACTTTGCTTTCTAAAGACTGGATATAATTATTACAGGCAGCTGGAACACCAGATTGGAAGATTGTGAGTAAAGTTGCGAGGGAATGTATGAATGCATGACAGAAATGGGGTATAGGAAACATTTATGCCTGGCTGTAGCTGCTTTTCCAAAATCCAGACAGTAACCCCTACTTCACTGCCTCACATTGTCATATACTGTTTTTGCATGTATGCTTCCCATAGGTATTCATTTTTGAATGAATACCTACATAAATGCTCACTTTCCAGGTGCAGCAGGATGAATTATACAGCCAATACTAGCAGGCTATAAAAAGGAAACCAATGAAACTCCAGCAAATTACTTCTTTTATATTACCTTCCCAACACACTGTACAGTTTTTTTGTAGCCTACTTAATGTGTTGTCCTCTAAAATACAAGAAAGAAAGTATAACTATAAGTGCAACCTTGAGGAACCTGATAATCTATCAAACAGGTTCATTTGATATATTTTCTACAGCATGTATTCACTATCTTCATAACTCTACTCACTTATAAGTCTCACCAGTTTTGATGATAAACTTGATCTTTTTATTTATGTTTTTATTGTGGACTTGAAATCTAATATTTCCAGGAAAGTTGTCATATTTTGTTCACTGTCATTGCATAGCATACATATATGTATTTCCACTCGATTCTGGGCTTTTTTCCTTCTGGCAGCCAGCAAGCCCTTGCTGCCTGGTGAGAGACTTATATAGATCTATTTCTGGCTTGTTAGCCATCATCAGTAAGCCACACCCACATCTCATGTATCCTCCCTGTAAAGGTACAATGTCTATTTTCTTACTTTTCGTAGGATTTATGTGTGTTTTTTCTTTTAGCCAGGTTTTTCCTACGTAACCAAGGGCTTGCTGGCTGCCAGAAGGAAAAAAGCCCAGAATCGAGTGGATGTGACTCCACTGAGCTAGGGCTACAGAAAAACCTTGGTTACGTAGGAAAAACCGGCTAAAAGAAAAAACACACACAAATCCTACGAAAAGTAAGAATATGAATATATATATATATATATATATATATATATATATATATATATATATATCAATTATATATTACATGTATAGCCAAATTTTTGCCTGCAATTCTGCTTTTTCCCCAGTTCAAGTATTGATCCATTATTGCAACAGGAATTGACTGACTGGCTTGTCACCCAAACCTGATGCTATGTCCCAGAGTCATCCAGTTGGCTTTCATGCCTAAATTGGGATTAGAATTCTGAGTCTTCTGGTTTCTTGTCTGATGCGTTGATTACTAGCCAAACTGACTGTCATTTATAGTTATGTACGTATACTCGCATGCACATAGACACATACAATACACATAGCCAGTAACTAAATAGATTACTATTTCAATAATTCATTCATTAGTTTACTATTTTGCCTATTAGTTTTAAGATTTTTTTCTAGTATGTTTATCTTTTGAATTTTTTAGTGTTTAGTAATCTGAACATTTCTACTAATTTCACCAAAAATGTTTATGTACTTAATCTGAGTCTTATAACCTCTTAATAAAAAATATTTAAAATACTGGTTAATCACTGTAATAAAGATATATTATTATTTTTCAAGAAATAATTTATAGGGAGAAGTAATGGCTTTATATTATTGTGCTTAGCCATTCTATTTTTTTTTTAGTTTCAGAGGAAAATTTATATAATCTAGAAAATGATAATTAAAATTACAGTAACAAACAATTTTAATTATTGTGTTTTCAAATTAAGTAATGAAAATTGGCATATAAATTGTAAATTTATAATCTAATAAAGCCATTAGATGGAGGTAGATGAAATAGTTCTTATATTGTTAAATTACTGCAGTCATTTTTTCTCCAGAAAATTCTTTGCACAGCATTTCTTGAATATGTAGTCACACAAACAATTGAACACTGTATATGCTGGTCATTATGTTATTTTAGCTGTAAAAGATTTTGAAGAAACAAAGTGTCTTACCATGGCTGGAAGATAAGTTTAGTTCTCTTTTCCTTTCTTCTGGTTGAATTGTTGCAATTGCTATCTTTCGTTACTGTTTGTATGTTATCACTGTACTAATTATTCAGAGATTTTGTGAATACATGTAAAACAAGTATTAGCAAAATTTGGCAACAAAAAGATTCAGCAATGAGTAATGATAATATAATTGTGTACTGGGAAGGGAACTGGAGAATTTTATCTTGTTTTGTTTGATTTATTTTTTAAGGTAGGGATCTTTTAAGTTTCATAGTTCCATTAAGCCTACTGGGGCTTAACATATGTGTTTCCTTTAGCTTCCTACTGAAAATTGGCAAGAAATTGCAGAACTGCTATTTAGTGGTGCAATCCTGGGTTTTGAAGGCCAGCTATGACCCTCCCTGGTTGTTAAATGTATCCACATGTTTGACTTGTGTTGATTATGACCAGATGATGCCAGGAGCCATTTCTTGTTCATTGTGAAACAGTAGAGTACATACTGCATTTAAGAAGTACATATACATATGTGCATCTGTGCTTGAAAACATGTATAATTAATATGAATTGGAAGTGTAGATAATTAACATATTTTCTCTGAAATCAGACCCATTAAATTCAGTTGAGCTGAGTCCCAGAAGTAATATTATTATGCTGTTTAATTATAAATCTAATAAAACATTGATTTCCACTATGATAACTCAGCATGGAAGTGTGGTTAGTTTATGAAACATAAACTAGTTCATGTTACTGGTATAAGCAACTTTTAGTATATAGGGTAGTCATATATCTTTGTTTCTTCTCATCATAATAACCATGATAATCAAATGTCTACATTTTTTAAATGAAGCTTTAATCCAAAATGACTGGATTAAAGAACTGGCTTTTCACATGAGGACCAAGGTTCAAATTAAGCCTGAGGCAAGATTGTCAGAACCTGCTGTGCAAATTGTGGGCTTCACAAGAACACTCTATGAGGGATGGGCACCAATTTCAAGTAAAAAAAGAGAGAAAGAGGTAAAATATTAATAAGAGAGACTCACCAACTTCACACATGTACAATTGGCTGCTTAGACCAGTAGACAGACTTTAGCATATTGATGAAAATTCATTTTGGTGGGGGAGTAATTCTGAATAACTTGGGTACCTCACAAGAGAAAGCATACACTCTTATCAACTCCTCACTACAGTGCCTTCAAACAATCAGAGATGTGACTATAGATGATGAAATCATGGTCTCATTTTCATCTTCATAGACCCGGAATTAGCCAAACTATGACTACACATGGGTGGGATTCAATAATTTTAGCAACCGGTTCTCTACTCGGCCTCCTACACCATTGTCGAGGAGTGTTTTCACACTCCCCAAGCTCTGGAGGCTTCCCTCAAGCCTCCCGGAGGGTAAAAATGGCCTCCCCTGGGCTCCAGAGGCCCTCTGGAAGCCGGAAACAGGCCCATTTTTGGACTTCTATAACTTCCAAGAGGAAGTGTCTTGCATTATTGACATGAAGAAGTGTGTGAAATATAAATACAATTCTGAAATTGTTGGCTCATCGTCCTTTGTGAGTTCATTTTCCTGATCCGAAATAAGGTTCCAGATAACCTTATGGCACTCATCAGATCCAAGAGAAATAAAATACGATTTTAGAGGTATCCAGTTTAAAAGAAGTCTTTCGACAGCTTTAAACAAACTTAACCAATGTGTTGGAACATGGCGCAAAACTTCATGGAATTCTGACTCGCAAAACTTACGTACCATTTCATCATAAAGCTTTTGAATAAAAAAAATGTCCACTATTTTGTGAAAAAAAATAGCGAACATAATGTGAAAAAAGCAGACTGTCCGCTCAAATAGTGGACACCTGGCAACCCTATTCACCGCCCTGAGTCCTTCGGGAATAGGGCGGTATACAAATTCAATAAATAATAATAATCTTACTGTACTGTACCCTCCTCCTCGTTAAACTTCAGTAAATTAAAGAGGCATCTGATCTGCTTCTGAATGTTACCTTGTTTTAGATTGACAAATTAGATCTGCTTTAGGAGAGGGTGAGGAAGGGAGAAGGGGAGAGATTAATAGCCTGTTCAAAATGTATTTGGCAACAGTTAAAGTTATTAAATCTAACTTTATCTTTTAGTTAAAAAATATTTCTGTTAGAACATACTAATTCTTGCCTATTTCATAAACATTTGGAAGCAATTATTTTCTAGATTTCATATTTTAATAATGTAACAAGTTATAAGCCAATAGATAAATGGGAACAAAATGGGGGATTAAAAGAGTCACAAAATAGATACCTTTTATTTTGGTTTAGATTTTTAAAAGATATATGGATAAGCTTGCTACTATTACTGTCAGAATCTAATGCCATTAATACCATTATTCTTTGCTTAAATGATTAATGCAAATTGGCTTTGTTCTTGTATTACTAGACAGTAACACCTAGTTTAAAACTAAAAATAGAAAGTAATGATAGGGAATCATGTGTAGAATCAGGGGAAAAAGTGTCAGTTGCTTTGATGCAGGGATGTTGTTTGGGTTCTGTTTTATTTAACATCTTCACTAATAATCTACACAAGCGGGTAAACTGCATGTTAATTAAATTTGCAGATGACACTAACTGGAGAGGTGTTACAAATACAGGGTGACCAGATTTCTAAGTAGAAAATCTAGACCACCTGTCACTGGAAAGAGACGAGCAAGCAGTAACTAAAGATACCATAAAAGGATCAGTGGGTTAATTTTGAGAAAGAAGATGGGGACAAAAATATATTCAGTCCATAGTAAATATACAGTCCATAAAGTAATATTCTGCTTTCAGCATAATACTCATAGATATTTATTATTTTATTTTTCTGTCCTCAAAGTTATGTGCTAAAAACTGGGGAAAATAATTTCTTAGATACTCAATTATAAGTAAGTTTTCCAATACTTTGTATTTAGTTTAAGAACATTACCTTGGAAAAAAGGCTTGAAGTGACACTGTAGCACATGTGCAGTACAGAGATAAGCACATGTAAATGCCAAATGAATTCTGTAAGATGTTAAATAATCTGAAATATTCAACATGAATTTTAGTTGCCTGGTTTGGTGCCAATTTTGTGCACATGAATTATTATTGGAATGCTGTATATTCCGCCTTTCCACATGAATAATTGTTAATCCACTTATGTGACACTGCAGTAAAACTTAGCAAGATTACAGAATGAATCAGCATATTGGTCTGGAAACAAGAATAATGTGTTGCTTAATATAAGAATTTAAACTTAAAAGTGAAAAAACAAAACAAATGACTTAAACTGCAGTTGTTAAAAGCTGGGTATTTCGAATGATGATGAAAAATTAGTTTAGGGGGAGCATATTAAGCAAACAAATCATTAATAATTCATGTACATAATGCTAGAGAAGCATGCTTTTTAATACTGAGCAAAATAATTTGAGGAAATGGATGAAGTGCCATTTCTATATTGATGATACCTACTGTAGCTCTTTTACTTGAATTGAATGAGTCTGTGATAAAATCTTTGGACTTGTTAAAGAAATTTGGAACTGTGTTCTGAAAAGACAGAGACACTTTAGGTAAAAAGTCCATATAGGGATTGAATATCTCTGTAAAGTTGCATTCTTCCTGAAGTGGAAGATTCTAAATGTGAATTAGCATATAAGCGGCTGTAATTGGAAATCATTGGCTAATCATGGTAGGTTTACCAATTTAATTTATTTTCTTATTCTGTTACCAAGATAATAGTTAACATGCACAAATTCCAAGAAACCTAGAAAAATATTATATGAGTAATCTTGAAGAAATAAGTGAGAGTAAAAAAAAGTTATAATGTTTAAATATGATTCAAAAATTGTACATTTGTATCTTTTTATTTGAACGTATTGTGTTTCCTTTCCATAATCTTCATTACTTAAGTTTATTGGCATCCGAAGTTCATGTAAAGCTATTTGTGGTGTTGTCCATTTTATGTTTGTGATTTCCAATAAAATTTATAAGAAATACTAGGATGGCAGCCAATCTTTATGTAACAACCTCTTTCCTTATTTTTTCTGCTTTCATATTTTAAGTTTCCAGTTATTTTCCTATTTAAATTTTATGAAGAGAGCCTATTAGGCAAAATGGTCTTCATGCAACACCGTATTTATAACAAGAACGTCAACAGTGGAAGTCACGTATCAATTGAGAATATTCTGTAGGCCCCAGCTAGGCCATGATTAGCCTGACTGTGGAAGACAATTGTAGAGGCATCTGCTCCGTTAATTTTCAGAGAAAATTTACCAGATGGGGGCTGAAGATTTAAGTGATTAGAAGGAAGTAGATTGGAATACAAATTGGATTAAAAGAAATTAGATTGATATAAATCGAATTGAGTCACAACAGTTTGTGTTCGTTATACCAAGGGGCAGGGGATTATGGGAGAAGCAGATGCTCCAATGAGATAGGAATTAATGTGGCTTTGACAGTCCATCTGGGAAAGACTGACTTATCAAGTACATCTCTAATCTCTCTCTCCATTTATCAATGCCATAATGTTAATTAGTACTTCATTCATTAAGTTAGTTACAGAGGAGAAAAAAAATCTCACCCCTAGGCTTTCTATGTTGAAGATTTGTGATTATGCCAAGACATAGGAATTCCTTTCTAGCTGTGCTAACTACGTATATTAATCTTATGTAAATTTTTTAACCCTGCTTTTGGCACCCAAGAAATTTACTAGGCTTTGTTTTACAGTATTTTTTCTTCATAATTCCAGATTTGTAGCTATATAATGTACTATCTTAATGTCCAGCTAATCAAGATAATAGAAATTCCTAGTAATAATTGCCCCGATACTATTTTAATAAGCTGTGACATATATTCAAATGTTAATATGTTGTTTTATCACCAAATATATTAATCACTTTATCAATTGGTAGGTTCTTTCTTATGAATATTTGTTCATAAACACCTTATTGTTTGAGAATATTGTATTTATGGCTTCTGAAATTTATGTTGAATGTCTGTGCTGGGTCCATCCTAATTCTCGGACCGAGTGACATCAGCATAACTGATTTTTTAATTGATTCTTTAAGTAGTATGTTGAAGTATGAATACTAGATTTGGAGAGCGCTAAAATATATCTTGATATTTTACTTCACTTTTTATTAAATTTATAAGGTTACCCAATTGTATGATAACCTTGGGCAGCATATAAAATCACTCCTAAAATTAAAAACCCAAGTATACAGAAAAGAGAAAATATATTCCAAAACACTAAAACTCACATGAATTTCAAAAGTACTTGAATATATGCAATATGTAAGAGGCATGTACTCCTAAAATATTTGGGCTTCTCCCCTCCAACACACAGAATTATGAAATTGAAAAGATACATTTAGGCTAATAACACCATTCCCTGCTCAATATAGGAAGCCAAAATAAAGCATCCCAAACGGTCAACTGTGAACATTCTTGTTGACTATATCCTACTATTGTATCCTACAATTCCCCACTATTTATATGTTTCTTTATAACTTTGACTTCTTCCCACTTTCCATATATGTTCTTTTTGCTTTCAGATCTTTACAAAAGCATTTTATGTATGCATAGCAACTGCTTTCCCTAGCTTCCATTTTTTTCCTCATTTAAATTGTTCCATTGTGTATACATAGAATGTACTAAAAGTCTATTAGCTTTTTTCTGTGTTAAATGAATGAAGCCATATGTGAACAATGCATATATTTTAAAGAATTTATATAATTTTAATGAGTTTTTTAAATAATGCCAGATTATTACAAATTAAACTGCTATTTAATACATTCCTTCATGAAATCATCATCAGATTTTTGAAGGATTAATTACTAAATATTTGTTTATTTCTGTAGTATTGTGATCACTATAGAAATTGTATTATTTTAGGACCTGACATATTGTTTTCAGAAAATACAAATTAGATTCCAGTTGAACAAGGTAATGCTGATATAGTAATGCCAAAATGTAAAAAAAAAAGTTGAATTAAAATGATTTAATATTAAAAGTGGAGCCATATTTTCAAAATGCCAGCAAGTTACTTGTATGCAGTGGTGGGCTGCAAATTTTTTAACAACCGGTTCTCTGCCCTAATGGCTGGGTGGACATGGCTGGGTGGGCGTGGCCAGCTTGATGTCACGTTGAGGGGTGCTTTACCTCGCCCACCCTCATGACCATGGGGATGCTGCAACAGTTGTGTCATAAGTCACTTTTTTCAGTGTTCTTGTAACTTTGAATGGTCACTAAATAAACTATTGTAAGTCAAGGATTACCTGTACAAAAATACAAAAAGCTACTTTGTTTGCAAAAAGTTGCCCTAAATACCAGTCATTGGATTAGAAATGGGGAATACACAGTGAAGATCAATGAGTCATAACCGTCATAGAAACCTAAACCATTCTGTCTGAATACCTTCCTTTTCCTCAGCAATACCTCCAACCCGGAGTTACAAATCAGGCAGGTTGCCAGAGCACATTGAGGAATTAAAATAGTTAAAATACAAGGATAACTATCAGCAGCCAAGTTACTCTTGCTCATAAAGTGAAACCCTTTAGTAGAGAGGTCATTTAAGATCTCCAGAAAGTGGGTGGGCATATTTGGGCTACAAAATGCCAAGCTAAATTAACATCTTGAGTGAGGGCTAATCCCATTCTGCCTTTGTTCAGACCTTGCTGCAGGGAATTTTTGCCTATGAATACATCTGTCTCTTTATCTCTTAAGTGCTGACATCTTCTGTGGGCTATTAAGGAAGGTGGGGACTGGTTTCTCCCTCTAAGAAAATATATTTCCCCATTTCTCATTCAGGGAAATATATTCTTCTTTTAATATTTCTCAGAATATTTCATTCTTCTAGGAGAGGGGTGAGTGCTAATTTTCTACAATTGGTGCCATGTTACTATGCCATATTATCATGTGAGAAAACTAAAACAAATTGGAAGGAGGAACCACTTATTATCAGTGAGCAATCATGTGCCTTGGCTACTCCGAAGCAATGCAAGAGACTCCTGTCCCAAAGGTGCTTTTTCAAGAGGCAACTGGACTTTCTGGAAATCAAGAAAGTTCCGTTGCCTCTTGAAAAAAGCACCTTTGGGACAACCATGACCTGGATGACTGAAGAATTCCCATAGACAAGAGACTCCTATGCTCAGTGAACTGACAAAGCAATTTCCCACCCAGGAGAAGCAATCATTAGATCCATTTGCACCACTTAAAGATACCAGCTGGTCTTACTCACCTCACAAGATACAGTCAGGTCCAGAAATATTGGGACATCGACACAATTCTAACATCTTTGGCTCTATACACCACCACAATGGAGTTGGAATGAAACAAACACAATGTGCTTTAACTGCAGACTGCCAGCTTTAATTTAAGGGTATGTACATCCAACTCAGGTGAACGGTGTACGACTTACAGCAGTTTGCATATGTGCCTCCCACTTGTTAAGGGACCAAAAGTAATGGGACAGAATAATAATCATAAATCAAACTTTCCCTTCTTAATACTTGGTTGCAAATCCTTTGCAGTCAATCACAGCCTGAAGTCTGGAATGCATAGACATCACCAGACACTGGGTTTCATCCCTGGTGATGCTCTGCCAGGCCTCTACTGCAACTGTCTTCAGTTCCTGCTTGTTCTTGGGGCATTTTCCCTTCAGTTTTGTCTTCAGCAAGTGAAATGCATGCTCAATGGGATTCAGGTCAGGTGATTGACTTGGCCATTGCATAACATTCCACTTCTGTCCATTCAAAAACTTTTTGGTTGCTTTTGCAGTATGCTTTGGGTCATTGTCCATCTGCACTGTGAAGCGCTGTCCAATGAGTTCTGCAGCATTTGGCTGAATGTGAGCAGATAATATTGCCCGAAACACTTCAGAATTCATCCTGCTGCTTTTGTCAGCAGTCACATCATCAATAAATACAAGAGAACCAGTTCCATTGGCAGCCATACATACCCACGCCATGACACTACCACCACCATGCTTCACTGATGAGGTGGTATGCTTAGGATCATGAGCAGTTCCTTTCCTTCTCCATACTCTTCTCTTCCCATTACTTTGGTACAAGTTGATCTTGGTCTCATCTGTCCATAGGATCTTGTTCCAGAACTGTGAAGGCTTTGTTAGATGTTGTTTGGCAAACTCTAATCTGGCCTTCCTGTTTTTGAGGCTCACCAATGGTTTACATCTTGTGGTGAACCCTCTGTATTCACTCTGGAGAAGTCTTCTCTTGATTGTTGACTTTGACACACATACACCTACCTCCTGGAGAGTGTTCTTGATCTGGCCAACTGTTGTGAAGGGTGTTTTCTTCACCAGGGAAAGAATTCATCGGTCATCCACCACACTTGTTTTCCATGGTCTCCCGGGTCTTTTGGTGTTGCTGAGCTCACCGGTGCATTCCTTCTTTTTGAGAATGTTTCAAACAGTTGTTTTGGCCACGTCTAATGTTCTTGCTATCTCTCTGAAGGGTTTGTTTTGTTTCCTCAGCCTAACGATGGCTTGCTTCACTGATAGTGACAGCTCTTTGGATCTCATCTTGAGAGTTGACAGCAACAGATTCCAAATGCAAATAACACACTTGAAATGAACTCTGGGCCTTTTATCTGCACATTGTAATTGGGGTAATGAGGGAATATCACACACCTGGCCATGGAACAGCTGAGAAGCCAATTGTCCCATTACTTTTGGTCCCTTAACAAGTGGGAGGCACATATAAAAACTGCTGTAAGTCCTACACCTTTCACCTGAGTTGGATGTACATACCCTCAAATTAAAGCTGACAGTCTGCAGTTAACGCACATTGTGTTTGTTTCATTCCAACTCCATTGTGGTAGTGTATAAAGCTAAAGATGTTAGAATTGTGTCGATGTCCCAATATTTCTGGACCTGACTGTATCTTTATGTAATCATCCAGATTTAAGGAAAGATCACATGCCCCCAGAAAGGCAGTAAAAAATCAGACAGAATGCCAAGCTTTCATCCTGCCTCTCAGCTATTTCTTCTATGGCTAAGCCAACCTTTCTGTAAATAGCTGTTCCAGCTGTGTTGGAAGTATACTCCAAAAAGCTTAAAACAACCCGTTAACAATCTTTAAGAAAGTCAAGGAATTAAAGTACCACAAAAAATGGGGGTGGGGGGCTGCCGAACTGCCGCCGATGGGTCTTTGGACCGGAACCGTCCTGCAGGAATAGGGATGGAAGAGAGGCACCTCGGACGACCAGAGGAACAGGCAAGTTCCTCATAGGTCGGAGGGAGCTCTCTGTGAGTCGGCGATGGGGGGTGGCAGCCATGGCGGCTGCCACGAAGCTGGGACAAACCAGGCAAGTGATGTGCAGGAGGAAAGTGGAAAAGAGCAAGGCCTTTTGAAGCCGGGTGAGTGACAACCAACCCAGGCTTGAAACAATGTTTGGAGTAATGGCTTTTTATTTTGTAAGACCCCTAGCCTTTAATTAGCAGCTACGGAGCTAAGGGGCATGGAAGATTTTAAGATGAAATTTTTAAAAGAAAAGAAAAAGATCCGATTGAAAATTGATATTTGAATAGACTAAATTTGAAAAATAAACATTGAGACTTGGTTCAAAATTGAACAACACCTGGTCTAAAATGAAACATTGTAACTGGCTTCTTGTTTGGGAACATTGTGAATACTTCAGATAACAACGATGGGATTTTGGAGATGGAGCTGTTTTTTCTTTGTCTGCCAGATGATTTGACTTTGTTGAAAAAAAAGGGAAAGTATGATGGAACTCTTATAATCGGATTAATCGGCGCAGGAACAAAAGAAGTTAAATGGCGCAGGAACAAAAGAAGAAAAATGATATGATTTGTTTGAAATAGAAGTAAGAAAAAGAACTAAATTGATATATGGAGAATTAAATCGTGAACATTGAAACTGAAATGGAATATATGTTACAGACAAGGAAATGAGGAATGATATACACACGGCTGGAAAAAAGAAGATAGAAACAATGTGATTAAAAATAAAGCAATATATAGATGGACAGTAATAATAAAAAAGAGGTTTTTATAGATTAATAAAAATGAATATGAATATGAGAAGAATTTAATATAATATGTAAAAAATTGAAATAAAGAAAAAAGTAAGAATATGAGAGGAATAGAATATATTAACAGAAATTTACTAATTTATATAAGGAAGGGTTTGGAGTAAGAACTAAGCCTCAATGTTAAATTGTTATAAAGATGATAATGATAACGTGATTGAATATTAACAAGTAATGTATTGATGGATGGTAAAATTTTAAAAAAGGGTGATTATGCTGGGATAAGCAGCAAACTAAGATGATTATGCTGGGATAGACAGCAAAACATAGAGAATTATACTGGGTATAACAGTAAAATATAAAGAAAATTATGCTGGGTTTGACAGCAAAACAAGATGATTATACTGGGAATAACAGTAAAGATAAAAATAATTATGCTGGGATTGACAGCAAAAATGATGATTATACTGGGAATAACAGTAAAACCTAAGAAGAATATGCTGTGATTAACAGCTAAAAGAGGATGATTAAGAGGAAGATTATATACTGGGATAAACTTTTAGAAATAAAAGTTGACCATGCTGGAATTGATACTAATAATGAAATGATTATGTTGTGATTAAAAGGGTTAAGCTGAGATAAATAGTAAAATGAAGATGATAAATGCTAACAGTTAAAATACTGTGTGAATATTTTGTTGATTTATATCTTTAAGATATATTCATCCATGTTAAAAGGAAAAGAAATTGAAATGATACTGAATTAAGGATTTTAAGATTAGTGTAATGGGTTTTAAGAATTTTTTCTTCTTTCAGATAGAATGTATGGCAATAATGTTAGAGAAAATTAAGTTGTGTTATTTGAAAACTAAGATTTATGGTGAAATAATAGAAGGTAATTGATTTGTGTAAAATGATATAAATTAGGATTTTTTTTTTATGGTAATTAGCGGAGATTCGGGAAAAGCTTTTGTTAAAGAGGAATTAGTAATTGTACCTACTTATGACTGGATCAATGGCTCGTTCTAAAAAGATTTTTGTATATTTATGTGTTTTAAAAAAATAAAAATAAATTGTTCAAAAAACAAAACAAAACGAGGGGGGGGGAAATGCCAGAGAAGCACAGTCTACAGACAGAAAGTCTGGGCATAAGGTTTACAATGTAACAAGCTTAACCCAGAGGCAATTTCTGAAAACACTTAAAGCAGCAGGGCAATTAAGATAAGGATTAGGCTAGAAATACAGGCATACCAGAACGTTTCCTTCCTGCTTCCCTTGCAGCCCTGTAAAGTGGGAAAAGATTTCTTCCAACAACCGGTTCTCTGAACTGCTCAGAAAATTAACATCCAGTTCGAGAGAACCGATGCGAATCAGTAGCAACCCACTTCTGCTTGTTAGATACAGTGAATAATGGTCTATTGTAATATTAACTATTTGCACTTCATATTTTTAAGATCAGTTGCATTTAGTTCAAGTGAATTATGGACATTACATTTTTTTTGGTAACAAGATACATTATGCTTACTGAAAATGACGGTCAGTTAACATTTATGATCTGAAATAGTAACATGTTTTTCTGGTATATTCTTTTCACTGGCGTACTGTTGTTTTTAGAACTCATTCACAGATTTACCATGTAAAATTAAATAACTGTCTACTTGAATTCTTATCACCTCTCATTATTTTCTCATTGTAGATGAACAAAATGATTTTTTTTAAAATCACACACTGCATACACTGCACAAAACTTAAGTTAAAGAGGCTTCCGGTTGGCACCGTGGCGATTCAGACGGGGAATTAGCAGGTCTCCTCGGAGCCCCGCGAAAACCCCGTCTGTCAAGCTGCTGCCGGCAGGTCTGTGGACCTACCCTGTGTTGTAGGGACAGGGGGTTAGAGAGGGACCCCTCGGACGGCCGAGAGGAACAGGCAGGTTCCTCAGGGCCGGAGGATTCCCCCCTGCACCGGCGGCGGTGAATGCAGTAGCCATGGCGGCTGCCCCGAGACTGTGGCAACTGGAACAAAAGGATGTGCAGGAGGAGAAGCGGAGAGCGGAGCAGGGAGTTTGAAAGCCGGGTGAGTGGACTACTGCCCAGGCGGGAACTGCCCATAAATCCTGGATTACAATAAGTGTGCCCCAGGCTTAATAGCGGCTGAAAACTATGGGGGCAAAAAGGCTTAAATAAATATTGGAAGGAAAAGACCTGTTGATGGATAGCGTTAATTACTGACTTCTTGGAAACGATCTCACTATAGATTTGGGGGTTTTTTTTGTGTGTGACTAAATGAGAATAGATTATGTTTGAGAGAGAGGAAAGAGAAGAGGAAATAAATACGCTCTTAAAAGCAAAGACAAAAGGCAAACGGGAATAGACAAAATGGTTGCCAGCTGAGAAGTGAAAGTGTAAATTCCAGATTGCTTGTTACTTGAAAGAGAAACTTTGTTGCTTGTTACTTAAGGTGGATTATTTTGAGAAAAAAACTCAGGAGGCTTGACTTTGGATATATAATCTGTTTATTGGAGGATATATTGAAGATCAGAAAGAAGAAACTAAATGGAATAATGAAAACTAAACTAATAAGCATGGAAACAAGACAAAAAGGCGCGGCAATAAAAGAAAGACATGATACGATATATGGAATAGTTAACTCAGAACTAATTTTATAGAACTTATAACTGATGACATTGAAATGGAAAAGAAACATACTTAGACAGATTGGAGAAAGAAAAAAAATGGAATATATTATGTAACAAGATAACAAAATACTACAGTTTGATTTAAATGGATGTAATGGTGTCTGGGTGTTTGATGTTTGAATAATGTTAGGAGATATTTTCCTTCTTCTCTTTGTTCTTTCTTTGTTTTCTTTTCACTTTTTTCTTTTGTCTTTTTTCCCCTCTACTTTTTTCTAATTCTTTTTTTAATCTCTTTTGTCATATTTCTAGTCTCTTTCCTTTCTTTATTTTTGCTTCCTTTTTCTTTTTTATTCTAACTATTATAAATGTTGTTACTATTCTCTCTCTTTACTATTTTCATTGAAATGGATTTTATAAATATACAAATAATTTGATTAGAAAACAAGAGTACAAATGATTGAAAAACATGATTTTTGGATGTTCTAATGCCTTTTTAAATTTTGAATCTTTAATAAGCTCTATTTACAGATCTAATAATTTAGAAGAAAATGTTTTTCTAGGTGCTGGATATCAAAAAGAACTATTTACAGACTTAATAATTATAGAAAATTGATTTTAAAGTGACTTAAAATATCACTCTCGGCTTGTCGTTCGTTCAGAACCATGATAGTAAATAATCAGGAGTAACGCACAGAGAATCAGGGTTTACTTTGGCAATGGTAAGCTCGCAGTCAAAAGTAAAGTACAAGTTGGTGTTTTGGTTCAAAGTCAGCGCTGGGTGTAACCACACCACAGCACTATTTAACAAAACTCAGCCCCTTAAACATACATCCGGTGATTATCAATCAAGCACCCCCCCACTCCCTTAACAGTAACAGCTGTGGTGATTATCAATCAAGCACCCCCCACTCCCTTAACAGTAACAGCTGCGAGCGCCAGAGCAGCGGGGACAGCAGAATCGGAGAGCCCGGCAACGTCATCAATCATCGCCATGAACGCCACTATCCAGGAACTGATTGTGTGTTCACTGTGGCTGCTTATCTCCGCTCCTTCGTCTCCCATACCCCCCATCGATGGCGAGCTCCGGTAGGACTCGACAATCACTTTACTTATAGAAAATAAGAAATAAGCATGGAACGGGAGAAAGCCTAGGAGAGAATAGGAGCTAAGATATTTGTTGATATACATTCTTATTTTAAATTAGTAAAAGATATGGAGGAGAATGGATCGAAAAATAAATATGGGTAATACATTGTGAATTAATTTAAAGTTAAAAAACTGAATAAGAGATGTAGGAATGGAGGAAAACATAAAGCTGGACAATAACTAAAATAAAATGCTATGACCAGCTAAACAAAGAAGTTAGGAGCGGAGGGAAGCATGATTCTGGAGAACAGTGAAAGCAAAGCTGTGATCCAGTCTTACAAATAAGGTAGGACTGGAGGAAAGCATCATACTGGAGAACAGTTCAAGCAAAGCCGGGAACCAGTTTAAAAAAAAAAGAGAGTTAGGAGTGGAGGAAAGCACGTGCTGGGTAACAGTTAAAGCAAAACTGTGAACTAGCCAAAAAATAAAAAGTTAGGAGTGGAAGAAAATATATCTGGAGATCAACTGAAATAAAGTTGTGAACCAGTTAAAAATAGGGGTTGGAGCGGAGGAAAGCATTGCTGGAAAGCAACTATTTGTGTTGTGAGCCAGTTTCATAATAGATCTAGGAGGAGTGAAGGAGATAACGTTGGTGTGTAGTTAAAATTATATTGTGAACCAGCCTAAATAAGTAAGGTTAGAAGTGGAGAAAAGCATCCCTGGAAAGCAGTTGATTAAGTTGTGAACCAGCCAAAAAATAAACTTAGGAGGAAGTGGAGGAGAAAATACTGGAAAATAGTTAAGCCAAACAGTGAACCAGTTAAACAAATAGAGATAGAAGTGGTGGAAAATACAGCTGGGAAATAGCTATTTAAATTATGAACCAGCTAAATTCAGACTTAATAGTATTAGAGAACAAGCCAGAAGTAAACAAAATAAAGTATTTTGGGAGTAACAAATTATAGATGGAAATGTTGATTGATTTTGAAAAGACTTTAAGAGAGGAGGAAAATATTCTTTGTCAAGATCATGGATATTAGCTGCCATTTAAGAGAGGTAGAATATAGATTTGATGTAATGGGTTTTAGGAATGAGGAATATATATGAAATATTGGTTGTTAAAATGACAGATTTGGAATGATGTCTATTTGGAAATAATTGTTTAGAATTTTGGGTGATATAGTAGAATGATAAATGTTTAGAATAAGATTTTCTTTTTCTTTCTTTCTTTTTAAAGATGTAAATGAATAAAATTTGGAACAAAATTGGTTGAGGGAATGTGAGTAATTGTATTTTATACCGGATCAAATCCTTGCTCTAAAAAGATGTATTTTATGTTGTATGTCTAAAAAAATTCAAAAAAAAAAAGTAAATTAAAGGAACTTTGTTACAACAGTACACTAAAGCATCACATCTGGTTGTGAAATTTTGCTGTGTATTAATGACTACATAAAGAATAAAAATGATTGTGAAATGTATTCCACCAGTGAGTCACAAAAAATTACTAATGTTCCAAAATATAGACATTTTATGTGAAATAATTTTCAGTCTTTAATGAATTTTAATGAATAGAATAGAACACATTATTAGGCCAGGTGTGATTAGACATAAAATGAATTTATCTCCGGTGCAGAAGCTCTCAGTGTACATGAAAGCAGCAGAGTAATAATTATCATGAAAATGATACTAAGGAGAGAGTAGTAGAAGAGATGAGAAGGATAATAATATTACAGCTGTACAATATGGGTGAATACATTCAGACATAAGACAGTACTGTGAGGATTAGGTATTTAGCAGAGTGATGGCACAAGGAAGAAAACTGTCCCTATGTCTATTTGTTTTGGCATGCAATGCCCTATAGTGGTGTCCTGCGGGAATGAGCTGTAACAATTTATGTCCAGGATGTGAGGGATCTCTAGTTATTTTCTCAGCCTGTCTTCTGCTCTGCACAGTGTACAGGTCCTCAATAGAAAGCAGGCTGTTTGAGATTGTTTTTTCTGCAGTCCTAACTATCTGTTGGAGTCTGTACCTGTTCTGTTTAGTTGCTATACCAAACCAGACAGTTATAGAATTACATTGTTTTGCTTAATGAAATGAAATTTGTTGCTGGAATGTTTATTAAGAATTCCAGTGAGACACACAACTAGTTCCTTCAAATTTTTATTCAGCTTGTTACGAAAAAATCTTCATAACTGCCAGCCTTGATAGACTTAATAAAGTAAAAGGCATTATCAGTGATTACACATACTGTCTAAATTAGTGCTAAGTATTGACAGAACTAGTAGTCTGCTCTCTACCATAAAGAAAAGGAAATTCTATGTAATCTTGATACAAAAAGAGTGTTAGAAAATTGACGACTACAGTCCAGCAATAACACATCATTGTGTACATGAATGGAAGAAATTATAGAAAGAGAAGTCTGTGATATAGGAAAATCGGAATAGGTTCCAGAATAAATGTAGAAATACAGATTTTATCTAAGCCATGGCTACTGTGAATGTAATACCAACAAAAGGGAGATTTTTCATATAGTTCATGATATCAGAGTCAATAAGTAGTAAATATGGTATTTTGAGATATGCAGTACATAAGTTTGTAATTTAAGTAATGTTTGAACAAATTTCCCTGGTTCGTTCTGTAGGAAATTAGCACCCACCCCTTTCCTGGAAGAATGAAATATTTTAGGAAATATTAAAAAGGCAGAATATTATATTTTCCTGGATGAGAAATGGAGAAGCATGTTTTAAAAGACAAAGCAGCTCCCACCTTCTTGCCTCCCCACCCTTTGTCAATGGGCCAGAGGCAGAAACTCAATCTTTGTCAATGGACCATCATCTGCAACACAATATGATCCATCTAACAACAGAAACTAACACAATAGGACCCATCTAGCAACAGAAACTCACTACATGGCACTTGGGAAGATTACATCAGCCAGCAAGGCTAGCTAAGACCCCCACCCCCTGGGAGTCTGACAACCAATCAGGATACTCTTTCAGGGCCCCAGGAAGTTCAAAGCCAGAGAGAGCATAAAACCTGGGGACTCGCTGTATCTCGCCCTTTTCTGTTCAGGAACTCAAGCCATGTGATCCTGTCCACCATTAAATCATCTTTCCAAGCAGTCTCCATGTTTCCAGTGTCTTTTTCCCCACTTGGAGCTGAACCCAGAAGGATATTTCTTCCTACAGTTCCCAGCTGGGAAGCAGTCACCAATGCCGAGAAGAAATAGACATGGAAGCAGCTCCCAGAAAAGGGATCCTTTACAGTAATTCAGGAAGGCAAGAAAAGTAGTGACACAGCTCAAGTGTGACTCTGAGCCGTTTATTCTTTTCCCCTTTGGAGCTCCTGCAGCTTGATAGGTTTATTTGTGTGCTTCTAGTTAAAGTGATTGCCCTGGATCCTGTCTTCCTACCTTAATGGGTTAATCCTGTTCCTGGGGCTTTGTCTTTCCTATCTTGGGGGTTAATTCTGCCAGGAAAGAGGAAAAGGGGAGTTCCACGTGAGTTATTTTTAGCCTGATTCCCCTTATCTTAATGGCTATACTTAAGTATTTCTATTGTCAGCTCTGTTAGAAGGGCTGTTCTGGTCTTCTTTCAGCTGGTGCTTCTTGGTTTTCTTTCTTTTTTTTATTGAAAAAGTTTTTCAAATACAAATTCCCCCCCCTTTCCCCCCTCCTCCCTAACCCCCCTCCCCCTCCCCTCCCCCTGTGGCTTCTTCAAAATAAAACCCAAATTCATAACAGATTATATAATACTTTACCATCCCCTTACTCCATCCCCCATATACTGACCCTTTCTTTCTAATAATATTATTATATCCCCCTTATACTATACATTTCAAAATAACATTCTACTATAACATTATATAATAACTCCTAATTTAGCATAATAATATTATTATATCTCCCAGTTTAGCAATTTCTGCTCATAATCTACCCTTTTTCTGCCCCCCATACATGTATCTCTTAAATCTTTTATATATATTAATATAACATTTCAAAGCAACCTTCCACTATAAGACTATATAATAAATCCTAATTTAACATTTATTCAATTCATAGTCTACCCATTTCCTCCACCCCATCGATATATTTCTTAACTCAAATCTTTTACATATATTCATATCTAAACATAATATCCCTTTTCTTAAACTAAACAATCAATAAGCTAACTTGTCTCCACCCACTTTCCTACAAGACTACCATACTTAATAATTCTTAATATCTTTATTCTTCTGCCCACACCACTAAAAAATATTCCCTTATATAAATAAAATCCTCTTAAAAAAGACTTTAAGCTTGTAATCCGTATGATATCTTCTGTAATGTCTTTCAGCTGGATTGTTAACTCCATCACCCATGTTAGGGTAACATCACATCCTAATTCCAACAGTATGTTCGGTAGCTTCTTGGTTTTCTTAAAGGGGGAAGGGCTGGCTTGAGTTTCTTGGCAGTGTTTTCTGAGGTTTCTGGTGTGAGGTTTCTGGCACTGTCCTTTTGGGGTATACTTCCCACAGTAACATTTCCATTTGCTAGTATAAAATATTGTTTAAAAACAAATGACTGACTTTTTGTCCTTTTCTATGAAGTTGAGCTGTCATTTGCTGTACAATGGTATCATTGTTTATTTATTCATGAAATATGCAATTACATTTACTTCTGAGAAGCATGAAAATGTGTTATATTTGCTAAAGTTGGTTTGCCTATAATGCCACAGCTACAGCATTTAGTATATGCTTATCTTTTATTACATTATTACATGTAAAATTCTAAGAGGAGGTCATTACAATCATGCTGTATGTAAGAGTCATGGTTTAATTATATAAATAAATAAAAATTATATTTTATAATTTATATTTTAAGCAGCTCTTGTTAAAAACATATGCTTGCACAGTTGTATGTGGAAATTAGATCAATCCAACTTTTCTACATTATTTGGAATTAGTTGACTAATAGTATCCCGTAAATATTTATTCAGAAGTAAGTCCTACTGATTTAATAGGATATTGAATAGGATTAGGAATTTAATAGGATATTAAATAGAATAAGTAACACTATTTTTCTTGGAAGAAATGTTAACTTCAATGTTTTTTAATCATATAAGACACACAAAACAATAGCCAAATATAGTGCATATAATCTTGGTTGCCTATGTTTTTAATATTGGAAGGAAAGACGTAGTAGTTTCACCCTGAAGGCAAACCATCTGCTATCTCAGAATACAAGGTGAAAAGAAAAGCAGTTTCTTTTAAATTGTTTCTTTTTTAGCTCTCAAGTGGGAAGGAATAGTTGGCGTATGTAGAAAACTCTAATCATGTCTTAATGTTTAATGGTGTGGAGAAGAAAAGGGTGAGTTTAATTTTTAAATAGCTTTTCAGTGATAGAGTTGTACATTGATAGATTAAAGTTTGAATTTACATATTTGTGTAGGAAAGCATTCAAGCATGTTCACATGCTAAAAATATGTAAGTTTTCACCAGACATCATACTGTAAGCCAAAAATTATTAGTGTGTGTATTTTTGTATTACTTTTTATTGCTCATCTATCCATAGCAGACAGCTGCTGTCTTTTACTATCCAAAATCCATTTCATGACAATTGGACAATACATTTGGGGGATAAATTGATACCTGTCCTAATGGCACCTGTTAGGAAGTACCATTATCTGCTTAGGTGAAAAAAAATTGAGATGAGAATTAACTGATAATTATGAATTATAAACATGGTAGGAAGTGACGTCTGATGGAAATAGTACCCACTGTTTAATAAGCTCATGCAACCAGAAAGAAGAACACAATTGGTGAAAGCAAAACAATGGTGCAAACACACTACAGCTTGATTTTGTTGAAACAGCAAACAAATCCAATTATTTTGTGCACATAAAAGCAGAGAGTTCCTAGGAAGTTGAATTTATGAATTAATGTTTAAATCCAAATGAAAGATATCTGAATATTGATGACGACATACAGAGGTGGGTTTCAGCAGGTTCTGACCAGTTTTAGAGAACTGGTAGTGGAAATTTTGAGTAGTTCGGAGAACCGGTAGTAAAAATTCTGATTGGCCCCGCCCCCATCTATTCTCTGCCTCCCAAGTCCCAGCTGATTGGGAGGAAATGGAGATTTTACAGTATCTTTCCCCTGCCCCGCCCACCAAGCCACGCCCACAGAACCATTAGTAAAAATGTTTGAAACCCACCACTGGCCGCATATATAGAGAGAGAAATTTGAATACTGTAAACAGAGAAAGTGACTGACCCTATCTACTACTATACATTATTTTTACTGGCTGTAGGGCAGCTATTTTTGTGATGGTTCATCATATTTACAGCAGTAGAAATTGTTTTCTGATCATTATTTTTTTCTCCAATCAAAATTTACCACTTGATCCAAGAAAGTTTATAATGAATTACTAAATAGACAAGCGTTCAGACTATTATATATAATAAGATATTGTATGTATTTGAAAGAACTTACGTTTATGCTACAATCTTCAATGATAAATTCAGTGATAATATGAATTAAAATTGACTATCTTTGTAAGATTACAACCAATTACCAATAAATATGAATATAAGAAGACAAATATATCTTTTTCAAATAAACTGAAAGTGCATTAGGATTTTTAAGCAGTTCTCAGTCAGAAAGATTATTTTTCCCTTTATGAATTAGGGATTTCATAGAAAAATGCATAATCATCAAATTGTTGTTTAGCAAAATATAGTGTGGCTACATATTTCATGAGTAAAATCTAGCGATAGACACCTTACATTCAACTTATAAGAGTAAATTTTATCTATATTATGTATTCAATTTTATTCTCTCTGTTATTCTTCCTGTTGTTAGTCGTGTCTGACCCATCACGACCCCATGGACAATGTTCCTCCAGGCCTTCCTGTCCTCTACCATCCCCCGGAGTCCATTTAAGCTCATGCTCACTGCTTCAGTGACTCCATCCAGCCACCTCATTCTCTGCCGTCCCTTTCTTTTGCCCTCAATCATTCCCAGCATTAGGCTCCAGTGAGTCCTTCCTTCTCATTAGGTGACCAAAGTATTTGAGTTTCATCTTCAGGATCTGGCCTTCTAAAAAGCAGTCAGAGTTGATCTCCTCTAGGACTCACTGGTTTGATCGCCTTGCAGTTCAAGGGACTCACAGGAGCCTAATGCTCCTCCAGCACCATAGTTCAAAGGCCTCAATTCTTTGGCACTCAGCCTTCCATATGATCCAACTTTCACAGCCATACGTTGCAACTGGGAAAATCATAGCCTTAACTATATGCACTTTTGTTGGCAGGGTGATGTGTCTGTTTTTTAGTATGTTATTTAGATTTGCCATAGCTTTCCTCCCCAGGAGCAAGTGTCTTTTAATTTCTTGGCTGTAGTCCCCATCTGCGGTGATCTTGGAGCCCAGGAAAATAAAATCTGTCACTACCTCCATATCTTCCCCATATATTTGCCAGGAATTGAGAGTGACGGGTGCCATGATCTTAGTTTTCTTAATGTTGAGTTTCAAGTCAACTTTTGCACTCTCCTCCTTCACCCGCATCAAGAGGCTTTTTAATTTCTCTTCACTTCCTGCCATTAGAGTGGTATCATCTGCATATCTGAGGTTGTTGATATTTCTCCCGGCAATCTTAATTCCAATTTGTGATTCATCTAGCCGCGCCTTTCTCATTATGTGCTCTGCATATAAATTAAATAAGCAAGGTGACAGTATACAGTCTTGCTGAACTTCTTTCTCAATTTTGAAGCAATCAGTGGTTTCCTGTCCAGTTCTCACTGTTGCTTCTTGACCCACATATAAGTTTCTCAAGAGACAAGTAAAATGGTCTGGTACTCCCATCTCTTTAAGAACTTGCCACAATTTGTTGTGATCCACACAATCAAAGGCTTTCGCATAGTCAATGAAGTAGAAGTATATTTTTTTCTGGAACTCCTTAGCTTTCTCCATGATTCAGCGTATGTTGGCAATTTGATCTCTAGTTCCTCTGTCTTTTCGAAATCCTGCCTGTACTTCTGGTGGTTCTTGGTCCACATACTGCTGGAGCCTAGCTTGTAGGATTTTGAGCATAACTTTGCTAGCATGTGAATGAGTGCAATAGTGCGGTAGTTTGAACATTCTTTGTCATTGCCCTTATTTGGAATTGGAATGTAAACTGACCTTTTCCAATCCTGTGGCCACTCTGGAGTTTTCCAAATTTGCTGGCAAATTGAGTGTAGCACTTTTACTGCCTCGTCTTTTAAGATTTTGAATAGCTCATCTGGAATACCTCCAGTAGCTTTGTTGTGGCTCAGACTTCCTAAGGCCCATTTTTCTTAACATTCTAGGATGTCTGGCTTGAGGTCAGTATCGTGGTTATGAGGGACGTTA
The DNA here is from genome assembly GCF_059756535.1 of Pantherophis guttatus. Taxonomy (NCBI): domain Eukaryota; kingdom Metazoa; phylum Chordata; class Lepidosauria; order Squamata; family Colubridae; genus Pantherophis; species Pantherophis guttatus. The sequence continues at coordinate 45,904,628 of NC_142067.1, read as the reverse complement.
ACCTCATTCTTGTATAGTTCTTCTGTGTAATTTTGCCCTGTTTCTTAAATCTCTTCTGCCTCTATTAGGTCCCTGCCATTTTGGTCCTTTATCATGCCCATCTTTGTATGAAACATTCCCTTCATATCTCCAATTTTCTTGAAGATATCTCTGGTCCTCACTATTCTATTGTTTTCTTCTATTTCTATGCACTTTAAGAAGGCATTCTTATCTCTTCTAGCTATTCTCTGGAATTCTGCATTCAATTGGATTCAATTTCTTTCTCCCTTACCCTTCGCTTCCCTTCTTTCCTCGGCTATTTGTAAAGCTTCCTCAGACAGCCATTTTGCTTTCTTGAATTTCTTTTTCTTTGGGATGGTTTTAGTTGCTACCTCTTGTACAATGTTGCGAACCTCTGTCCATAGTTCCTCAGGCACTCTGTCTATCAGATCTAATTCCTTAAATCTATTTGTCATCTCTACTGTATATTCATCAGGGATATGATTTAGTTCATATCTGAGTGGCCTACTGCTTTTCCCTACTTTCTTTAAGCCTAAATTTTGCAACGAGAAGCTCATGATCTGAGCCACAGTCAGCTCCTGGTCGTTTTTACTGACTGTATAGAGCTTCTCCATCTTTGGCTACAGAGCACATAGTCAATCTGATTTCTGTGTGATGTCCATGTGTAGAATCATCTCTTGGGTTCTTGGAAAAGAATGTTTGCTATGACCATCTCTATTCTCTTGACAAGATTTTACCAGCATGTGCCCTGCTTCATTTTGTATTCCAAGGCCAAACTTCCAGTTATCTTTTGGCTTCCTACTTTAGCATTCCAATCCCCCATAATGATAAGGACATCATATTTTGGTGTTAATTCTAGAAGGTATTATAGGACTTCATAGAACCAGTCAATTTCATCCTCTTCAGCACCAATGGTTGGGGCATAGACTTGGATTACTGTGATGTTGAATGGTTTGCCTTGGATTCGAACTGAATCCAATTATTTTGTCATTTTGGGGATTGTATCCCAGTTTGCCTTGCCAGTAAATCAGTCCAGTAGTTACAGAATCTTCTTACTCAACAAACAGTAGTTGGTTAGAATAACAAACTCACTCTGGTTCACAAACCACGATGGTTGCAGATCCATCCAGCGATGATTAGCAGATAACAACTCCTCTCAATGGTAGCTTATCATAGCAGCTTCATCATCAAATGGCAGCATATCATAGCAGCAACTGAACATGTTACAATACCTTGCTTAAATACTCTCACAACCAGTCATTACCTAATTACAGCATGACTCAGCATTAAAGTCACCTAATACATTTACAGATTAAAGTTACAGTACACTTATATTGCCTGGACAACTGTTAGGCTCAAACCATATCCTAACATTCTCCCCTTTGGACAGGTCAATATATACAGTCTAGATTCTTAATCCATAGTTTTCACAACACGTTTTATGTTTTATAGCACCTTGCGCTTTGGTAAAATTATCAGCTATATTGTCTTCCGACATACAATATTCCAACTTAACCATGTTGCTTTGGATACACTGACGAACATTCAGATACCGAATGTCAGTATACTTAGATCTAGTTTTAACTGCTAAATTTGTTGCCATTTTTATAGCAGCTTGGTTGTCCTCATGTATTACAATTGGATAATCCATCTTTAAACCAATATCCATCATTAGTTGCTTGTAATAAATCAAATCAGTACAAACAAGTGACAAACATGAGAATTCTGCCTCCATAGTCGAAAGACTAATATGTTTTTGATGAATTGATTTCCAGCCAATCTAACAATTGTCTAACATGATAGCTATATCCGATGTGGATTTTCTGGTGGTCACATCAGTAGCAAACTGGCATCAGCATATGCACTCAATACTAAATCATTGTTAGGTTCTAGATACAATGCATAATGCATCGTCATTTTCAGATATCTTAATATACGCTTTGCAGCCTGCCAATGTCTATCAGTTGGCTCTGCATTATATCTCGCTAATTGGTTTACTCCAAATGAAATATCGGGTCTTGACCAATTGCTTATATAAGATAGACTACCTATAAGAGACTGGTAGATCTCCTTACTAAATTTAGGACTTTGGATTTCTCCTTGTTGAAAATCCTGTGCCATAGGCATTTAGCTGGCTTACATAGCTCAATGCCATAACGTTTTAACATTTGGCTTATTTTGCTAGATTGAGATATTTTATAACCTCTAGCTGTTTGATTGATATATAAACCTAAATAATGCCTAATATTTCCTAAATTTCTGATCTTAAATTTGGTTTCTAACTGTTTAACAATATCTATGGCTTCATTGTCAGTTTTAGTTATTATAGCTGTGTCATCTGTAAACAATAACAAAAATGATACTACACCATTATTTTCTCTTTTAAAGAGACACTTATCCGCTGCACCTTCATGAAAACCGATCTTATTTAGCTCTTTAACAATACATTGATTCCATTCAAACCCTGATTGTCTCAAACCATAAAGGCTTTTATTCAACCTCCAACAATCAGTGTGGTTTTGTGTTTCAACTCCTAAATATTATTTCTCCTGTAGAGGAACGAACCACGTTGTTTAACACATGGTTAGCACACATAACAGTCTCACCCCATAAATTTTCAGGCAAACCAGAATCTGCCAACATTGTTCTAGTCATGGCTTGTAATGTCTGACCTCGTCTCTAAATATATGAATTATGCTGTGGTCTGTACGGAGCAGACCGTTTATGCTGGATCCCTGCATTCTGCAAAAACTTTTTCAACCTTTGGTTGGTAAATTCTGTACCATTATCAGTCACTAAGCATTTAACCTTAAATTTCTGTTTCCTTTCCACAAAACGTAGCCAGTTGTTAATATGTTGGAATGTTTCACTTTTTGTTTTCATTAGATAACAGAATCCGTATCTTGAATAATGGTCTACTATGCTCAGAATATAGCAGGCACCTCCTATGCTAGGTTTCTTGGGTCCAATTAGGTCTACAAACACTACCTCTAATGGATTTCTGGTTTTAAAACCATTAACACGGTTTGCTGGTGTAACCCTACTTTTCTGCTGACTACAGGCATTGCAATTTAGATATTTACTACATGCTTGTAGTTTTATCCCTTCAGATAACTGAACTGTTTTCTTTAACATCCTGAAATTTAAATGCCCAAGTCTCCTGTGTAACAGATGAATACATTCATCATGTGGTTTAACATTCTTATAAACAGACTTAGATTTAGCCATCAATACTGGGTTATCCCTTAAAATAAATAAATCATTTTCTAAACTTCCAGTAACAACTTTGCCATCTTTCTCAATAAAACACTTATCATTTTTAAATGTTACTGTAAACCCAAATTGCAATAATGATTTAACAGATAATAAATTGAATTTTAACCCAGGAATATATAACATAGGCAATGGTTCATTGCTAAATGACCAACGAGCAACACCCTCTCCAGCTACCTTAACCTTCCAGCCATTTGCTAGTTTTACATGTTGGTTACTCTTCTCCATTTTAACAAAAATTTTCTATTTCTAGAAATTGATTGAGAAGCACCACTGTCAACAACCCAACAATCCTGGTTAACATCAGTAGTTGAACTGGATATAGCTAAATTACAACCCTTCTTGGGTCTAGTATTGTTCCTAAGAGGCATTTTCTTATTCTTACAATACTTAGCTATATGCCCTTTAGCCCCACAAGCAAACAGCGTTTTACAAAATAGGCAGTTGAGTACATTTTTTCTTCTTTTGGTTGTTGCACTCTCAACTGATCCCTTTCTTGTCTTCTTTTGGATTCTTCCAATAACCTACCAGTTATGCCAGCCAATGTCAGTTCCTCTCTGGACAAAATGTCTAACGAAGAAACATAGTCATCATAGCTATCGTCTAATGAAGAAAACATTATATAAACTTGTTGTAGTTCTGAGAAAATAAGTTCCTTTTCATGCAGCTCCTGGAAAATTCTGATCATGGATTCCAAATGAGCCATCATATCTCCACCTTTAAGAAGACGTTGTTTAAATAATCTCCTTGTGAGATAAATATGAGCACCCACAGAGTCACGAACATATAGTCTCTTCAACTTGGTCCAACACCTAGCAGCACCTTCGCCACGAATATGGACAAGCTGCTGGTCACCCAGTGTTAGTCCAATAATGCAAAGAGCTCATTCATTGTCTCTGTTAAACTTGGCTATTTTCCTCTCATCTTCCTCATCAGCAGGATCCCATGCTGTTACATCCGGTGGATTATTAACTATGTCCCACAGTCCTTCTCTATGCAGAAGTAGAGTACATTTTGCAGACCAGGATACATAGTTTGTTCCATTCAGCCGGGTTATCATGGAAAAATTTACTGCTTGTTCTAGTGCCATCTTCACTTGGATTGTATATCACAAACACAGTTTGTTCTATTCACATTAACTCTCAGTTTAGCTATTAACAATCCTAGTTAGTTCTGGTTGTCTCTGGGCCCATAACCAATGTTAAGGATATTGTTGTTGTGTTACCAACCAGCAGAGTGTTTGCACAAGGAACCGTTGCTGAGAGCAATGAATAAGAGTTATGCAAACTGGTTTATCAAAAGCTTACTTTATAGTAGATAAACAGTCTCATAGTCTTTAAACAAATTCCAAGTCTTTGCCAGTAAATCAGTCCAGTAGTTACAGAATCTTCTTACTCAACAGTAGTTGGTTAGAATAACAAACTCACTCTGGTTCACAAACCATGATGGTTGCAGATCCATCCAACGATGATTAGCAGATAACTCCTCTCAATGGTAGCTTATCATAGCAGCTTCATCATCAAATGGCAGCATATCATAGCAGCAACTGAACATGTTACAATACCTTGCTTAAATACTCTCACAACCAGTCATTACCTAATTACAGCATGTCTCAGCATTAAAGTCACCTAATACATTTACAGATTAAAGTTACAGTACACTTATATTGCCTGGACAACTGTTAGGCTCAAACCATATCCTAACAGTGTTGTAGGGCATCATAGAACCAGTCAACTTCATCCTCTTCAGCACCAATGGTTGGGGCATAGACTTGGATTACTGTGATGTTGAATGGTTTGCCTTGGATTCGAACTGAGATTATTCTATCATTTTGGGGATTGTATCCCAGATTTTCCTACTCTTTTATTGACTATGAAGGCTACTCCATTTCTTCTGAGGGTTTGCTGCCCGCAGTAGTATACCTGATGGTCTTCTGAATTAAATTCATCCATTCCTGTCCATTTTAGTTCACTGATTCCTAAAATGTCGATGTTCAGTCTTGTCATTTCTTGTTTTTGACCATATCCAGCTTGCCTTGATTCATGGACTTGCATTCCAGGTTCCTATGGAGTATAGATTTTTACAGCATTGGACTTTCCTTTCACCACCAGATACATCCACAGCTGAGTGTCCTTTCAGCTTTGACCCAGTGACTTCATTCTGGCGCTACTAGCACTAGCCCTCTGCTCTTCCCCAGAGCATATTGGAAACCTTCGGATCTGAGGGGCTCATCTTCCAGCGTCATATCTTTTTGTCTTTTGGTACTGTCCCTGGGGTTTCCATGGCAAAGATACTGGAGTGGATACTGCCATTTCCTTCTCCAGTGGAACACGTTTTGTCAGAGCTCTCTGCTATGACCTGTCCATTTTCGGTGACCCTGTGTGGTATAGCTCATAGCTTCATTGAGCTACTCAAGCCCCTTTGCCACGACAAGGCAGTAATCCATGAAGGAGTTAAAGAATAATGTTATTATTATTATTATTAAATAATAATTATTTTATAATTATAATATATATTAATATATTAGTGGACTAAAATGAATATATTAAAATGTGTGAGTATATATATATGTGTGTCTATATGTATGTATGTATGTATATGTATATATACAGTTCTTTATTGAACTTATTAATAAATAATAAGTTCAATAAAGGACATATTCATGAGAAAAAACAAAATAATTACCAGCCACCAATCCAGACAATAATCAAAATATATAACATCACAAACAAGGGTGATCCATTCACCCAATCAGGACTATTATTCAAGGTGTTTCAAACTGCTTATTAGGGTGGGACCCATAAGATTTCAGGGGCACCTTATTTCAAAGAGCAGGTAGCATTGAAAGAAGACAAATTTCCTGAGTCCCAAAATATTATGTTTTTTAATCCTGCCCTAGTGGGCAGGAATTGTAAAACACAGCCAGTCCCTCAAATAACCAAATCTTTTACCAGGTAGAGCTTTAATAAACAGTAACTTGAATTGTACTGTGAAGCGCATTTGCAACCGGTGCAGCTTAGAAAACAGAGGTGACATGGAGCACACTAAGGCAAGCTGTCACTGCTCATATCACTTGCATTCTGGAGTTTGAAGTTTTTGGATGCATATAGTTCACATTGCATAATCAAGCTATGAGATGACAAGGGCAGAAGTTACAAGTTTATAAAAAATGTTTAAACATTATTTCAATTTTATTTTTTTTAGTAAAAAGGTGTTTTTTTTTACTTTCATTTATTTGTAAAGTTCCTTATGCAGCAAATATGTGATGTTTTTTTTAAAAATCCACACAAGTGCAGTAAGGCTTATAATTTTTTTTTCTTTTCAACTATGAATGTGGATGGACAGTTGGTTGATAGCAAAATGTTTATCTAAATCTAAATACACTTTACAATAAATTATGTTATTCCCAAGTAAGCCAGTAACTATAGGCTTTAAATTAATATTTAAAATATTAATGGAAAACATGCTTCTTGCTACAAATTTCTACAAACATAGAAATTTCATATGTCTATGTTGCATTACACTGATATCCATTTATATATTTCTAAATTTACCATTGCCTTACAAGATAGCAATATGTATTTTTGACCTTAGCTTGTAAGGGAAGTAATCCCAATTTTAAAATTATCTAAAACACTACATTAATGTGCTTATCTCTCTTCAAAGAAGGGTGTTAAATGGAGGAATTGTATATTCCCCCCCTTTATTAGATGGTATCGTGTTTTCCCGAAAATAAGACATGTCTGGATAATAAGCCCAATCAGGCTTTTCAGCGCATGCGATGATATTGTCCACCCCTGCAAAATAATCCCCCCCACCAACTACTTACACGCATGGGCAGTCGGTCCCGCCATTTCCTCTGGTTGCCGTGCAACCAAAAGGCCGGGGAGGAAGGGGGGTTCATGCCCTCCCCTCCCTGTTCTTTGCACCGGCCAAGTGGCCCAACATGTCCCACCCCACCCCAATGGCAACAGCAGCCTGGCTGCTTCCCTTCCCCGCTGTCTCTTTATTTAGAGAGGTGGCAGATGGGGCTGGGAGAAGCAAGATGCGTGGAGCGAGAAGTGGCTCCTCTTGCCCTCTCTTCTCCCCCCCTCGCTAGGCATGGCAGGGCTCCTTCCCCTTGCTTAGCCACCCACCCCCTTTAGGGATGCAATTTGGGGGTGGCAGGTGGATCAGGCAAGAAGCGGGACGCAGGTCTTACCTTTCAATCTCCATTGCTTTCCTCACCGTTGCTTTCCTCACCGTTGTGTCCAGGGAAACCCGCTGTAAAAGAAAACCTTACGAGTTCAAGAAGTTTGATTGAACTCGCGAGAAAGTTTTCTTTTACAGTGTGTTTCCCTGGACACAATGGTGAGGAACATAACAGAGCTGGAAAGGTAAGATGTGCATTCCGCTTCTCACCCGCCCTACCTGCCACCCCCAAAGTGCATCCCTAAAGGGGGCAGATGGCTAAGCGAGGGGCAGGAGCCCTGTCATGTCCAGCGAGGGGGGAGAAGAGATGGCAAGGGGAGCCAGGTCTTGCTCCACGTGTCTTGCTTCTCCCTGCCCCACCTGCCACCCCTCTTGATAAAGAGATGGCAGGGAAGGGAAGCAGCTGTTGCTATTGGGGTGGGGTGGGACGTGTTGGGCTGCTCAGCCAGCGCGAAGAACAGAGAGATGAGGTGTTGGCAGTGACAGGACATCCAGTCCCATGCTCGTCGCCTCCACTCCAAAAATAATAAGACCGCCCGTTAATAAGGCCAATCCCTTATTTGGGGTGGGGGGGGTTTCAAAAGAAAATATGACCCTGTCTTATTTTTGGGAAAACACAGTAGATATAAGCTAGCAAACACACTGCTGATCTCCACTCTGAATGACACATGGCCACACACAAGAGATGTTTACAAACACATTGGTTTTCAGGTAATTGTATTATAAAGTGATACTTCAGTACTCAACTGCTTTGAAATTAATCCAGTTTGGTGCTCAACACATTTTGATGTGAAAATTTTGTACTCATCGTTTATTTGGTACTCAACACACAAGCTACAACTTGTAGATGTTGGCTGCCTTGTGACTCACTACATTATTCTTTATTGGAAAAAAAATGGTACTCATCATTTTTGGTACACATCACACTTCCCAGAACCAATTAATGATGAGTACTGAGGTACCATTGTACTGGAGAGACTCCTATGAAGTTGCTTCAGTACAAACAGAAAATAGTTTAAGCAAGGCATATATATACTAGGTAGGGATTACTAACTAGTAAGGATACTATTGGTATCCAAGATTTTTTAAAAAAATTCTAAAATGTTTTAATGCCAATGATTTCTAATAAAGTTTCAAAAGAGTAAAGTAGACCTATTTCTGTACAAGGATCTGCTTTATGATTAGTCGTTTTAAGGGAAGAAGGGTATATAGTAATCAATGTTTATATAACTCTATTTTTTTCACATACTATCGTCATCTTTATTAAAAGAGCAATTATTTCTAGTCTCCCAAATGTCTGTTGAATTCATTCTACAACTTCTCACTTTCATAGGAAATGAATAGTCCCACAAATGTAAAAATTCAAATTAGTAATGGGTGAAAAAATAATCTGATTTTCAATGCGAAATTGAACTTTATTTATATAGACCAACCTTAAATGCATTGCATGGAAGAATGTGCATATGATTTTATAAATACAGTATTTATGAGGAAGATACTATAATGTTCGCATGTGTTTTTTTTTTGTTTTTTTTAATTTGATTTATATGCCGCCCTTCTCCGGAGACTCAGGGCGGCTTACAGTGCGTTAAGCAATAGCCTTCATACTTTTGTATATTTATACAAAGTCAGCTTATTGCCCCCACAAACTGGGTCCTCATTTAACCTACCTTAGAAAGGATGGAAGGCTGAGTCAACCTTGAGCCTTGGAGAGATTCGAACCAGCAGTAAATTGCAGGCAGCTGTGTTAATAACAGGGTGCTTTAAACCACTGTAGTACCAAGGCTTTGGTACTTTGGTGTTGTATAAATTAATTCAGAATTAATCTTTGGTGAATTCTGTGGGACATGCTTACATACAGAATGACTATGACTATTTCATTTATGAAAATTATGAGTTTTAAAAATGGCTTACTGATTATTTTTTCTTTGTCATTAGGATCTCGTCTTCGCCAGGAAGACTTTCCTCCACGAATAGTAGAGCATCCATCTGATGTTATTGTTTCTAAAGGAGAGCCTACAACTTTGAACTGCAAGGCTGAAGGAAGACCAACTCCCATTATTGAGTGGTACAAAGATGGAGAGCGTGTGGAGACTGACAAAGATGACCCCCGTTCACATCGCATGTTGCTTCCTAGTGGATCTTTATTTTTCCTAAGAATTGTACATGGACGCAGGAGTAAACCAGATGAAGGAAGTTATGTTTGTGTTGCCAGGAACTATCTGGGGGAAGCTGTGAGTCGTAATGCATCTCTGGAAGTAGCATGTAAGTAATTCTAAACAACATCCAGACATCATGAAATATTTTGAATCATAGTGGAGAAATGTGTACTTTCCACTATGCATTCCTAACTTTATTAATGTTATCCCAGTGGTGGGTTTCTACCGGTTCGCCCCGGTTCAGGCAAACCTGTAGTGGTGGCAGCGGGAGGCTCTGCCCAGATGTCATGACAGACACTCTGTGCATGTGCAGAAGCGCCGCATGCATGCGCAGAAGCACTACATGCATGCGCAGAAGCACTACATGCATGCGCAGAAGTGCTACATGCATGCATGCGCTGCTGGTTCCAAACCAGTAGCGAAGGTAAGAGGACCCCACTACTGTGTTATCTGTAAAGTTTATGGGACTTTTAAAAGAAAATATGCTTATTGTTTTGTTCATTGATACAACTTCGTTAATGATGTAGTCATGCCTAACCATTTATGCTAAGATACCAGTTGGTATTCTATTCTATTTTGCTAGTGGGAATTATTACTGTTTTAGCAAATGTTTCATGAACAATGTTTTTTATGCTTTTAATGTCACTTTAGCTCTTCAAATAAATTACAATTTTTTAATAACTATAAACTATTTGTATTAATAAATCAAATATCCTTGTGATAATCTTACTTTCTTTTGCAAGTGTATTTAATGTCCATTTATAGTTAGCTATAATGAAATAATACCATAACAGTTTACAGAAATTACAGCATTTGCTTCTGTAACAATGGGCTATGAATATTTTGTTATCTTAACATGATTAGATCTCTTTTTATGCAACTGTAAATTGCTAAATAGAAGTGAAATGATCATAAAAAATATATTGAAAAAGATATAGAGACAGAATTTGAATTTCATGTATAAGGTCTCTGCTTTGAAAGACTAGAGACAAGTCCTAATCTGCCTGACATTGCTTCTGATCTAGGCAGAGTTGGTTGTAGCACCAGAGATAGCAGCTGTAGCCCCAGCTGTTAAATTTGAGATAGCAGCTTGATCTATTGACCACTGCAAGAGAGGCTCTGGTCTAAATGAAAATTCATGAAAAATTGATGAAGTCCTGAGATTATTTTTTTTTTCCTTTCCTTTTTCAGTACTATGCTACTCTAGTGAGAAAAGATTAAATGAGGTGTTGAATGTTTTAGCTGCAAGGAGGTTGTAGTTCAGAGGTCAGAAGTCACAAAGAAACTGATCATTTTCACTGTACCCTTTGGTTTAAATAAACCAGATCATTTATTAACTGGCTATGTATGTATGTATGTGTGTATATGTGTGCGTATATTTATACGTATATGTACATATGTACAAGTGTGGGTGGGTGTGTTTCCAATTTATTAATCTTTCCCAGAACTTTCCAAGAATTGATGTTGACAAAAATAATGATTGTATTCTAATTATTAACTTAGAAAAGAGAAGCAAGATTGAAATCTGAAACTGAAAGTAGTACTTTAGTTAACATATTCCAAAATGTTTTTGTATCATTTGTGGTCTTATTATTTGTGTATTATTTGAAATAGTAACATTTGAATTATTTCTTTAAAACCTAAAGTATATTTAACATTTTTATTTGTAAGAATTATTTGAGAATTTAGCAATAATTCTAAAACATAAACCAGGTATTTCAACCCAGTATCTCTAACTTTGATTAACATCCACCTAGTTTATAATAAGGATTAGATTCTAAGATTTATCTAAATAATACAAATTGTATCTAACCAATTTCAATGCAAATCACAGTTATCTTGATTAAATGCTCATAAAATTATAGGATCAGTTTAGAATAACATTTATTTAGCAATTAAAGGATTGATTTTCTCTAAAAGTACATTTTTTCTCAGATTTGGAATGTAAACAATTTTATATCTGATTTTTTTAAAAAAGAAAAAAATATTGTAAACAGTCCAGGCCCAAAGAGTCACATGGTTTGCAACACAAGCTGTATTAAGAATTATGAACTCTTGCCATTACATATAGTCTTCAACTTAACTACCACAATTGGGACCAAAATTTTGCTCACTAAGGGATGCAGTCATAAAGCAAGATGTCATGTGATGACATTGCTTAGAGACCACAATCTTAGTAATGCTAATTGCCATCATTAAGTAAATTTTACCAGCCAACAACCCACCTAATTCATGCCATTGTGGGCTTGGTCCCTCCCACCCTGATCTTCAGTATGGTAAAAGATTGACTCAAAATCCTGCCACCTGTCTATATCACCCTATCTGTCCTATTAGTTTCCATATACCCTATCTTTGTGTCATACTTCTGGGCCCTAAAAACTGGTTTTGGTTGTTATCACTTCCTGCACATTTCTAAGAAAAATAATGGATATTTTAAGGACTTGAGAACTATTATGTTCACAACCCTACATGCTTTGCAACATCTTTTTACTTTACACTGCATAGCTCAGACAGGTTCTGTGTTCAGTCACTTTAATTTTTATTTGCCATGTTGAGTATATGAGATGCTATGAGCAAAGAGAGATAAAAAAATATTGAAAGCTAGAAAATCTGTGACTTTATGGGACAAAACAGAAAATATTTAAAATATTTAAGTCATGATTAACAATAATTCCATGTCATTTAATAGTGATATAAAAGTACTCTATTCTTTGCTTTCATCCTAAATATTAACAGCTATTAGACATTTGTTTTTTCCAACCTCAAATACTGTAAAATAATTCTTTTTCTTAGTTCAATTTCTGCAAACTTTTTATGACATCATTTAATCAGGATTGTCTGTCAGTAACTGGTTCTTTTGATTACTTGTAAGTTCATGCTTGTGTCATCAGTGATAATTTATAGTCTTCTGTCAGCTTTTTTTTTTCAGTTGCTTTTCATTTTTCCAACTGTCAGGATGTGCAGTAATACTTGTCTTCACATTTATGCATCTAAAATATTTAAACATTTGTTTCATTTTAGTGCTTCCAGATGGTATTTTGCTTTTACTTCAACTGATATCTAATGATTTGTGTCTGAAGGTGTTCTCAGCCATTTACTCTAGTACCATAATTTGAAACAATTGATTTTTCTTTATTCAGCCATTCTGATGAACCAGCTTTGGCAACTGGGAAAACCGTGGCCTTGACAATATACACTTTTATGGCAGAGTGATACCTCTGTACTTTAAGATTTGTCTAATTCTGTTGTAGTCTTTTTTCCAAATAGTAGCCATTTCTTTATTTCATCTCTATGGTCACTATCCCTGTGAGTTTTGAAGTTGACAATATAGACTTCTATTACTTCTACTGCATTTCTATTCATGGTGTTGACATTGCCTATTGACATAATCTTATATTTGTTTTTAAAAATGCAAATATTTTGCCCTCCCACTTTCAATAAGAGATTTCTTCCTTGCTTCCAGGTTTCAGAGTGGTTTTATTAGCATATCCAAGGTTTTGTTCCACAGATTAATTCAAATTTCTATTTTTTCTAGAAATGAAGATACAGTACATGCATTTCTACATATAAGCCAAAGAAACAAATCAACAGTATGAATCTTTGGAACGTTCTTTTTTCTCTTTTGATCTATTGTGTTGATAAATATTCTGTTTGTTTCTTTGTGGTCACCATAAAATTCTTCAATAGGCAAATGAGTTGATCTGGTACTCATGCTATTAAGACCTATCGTCAATTCATTGTAGTGTACGTAGTTAGAAACGTTTTTATAATCAATAAAACAGTACTTGAGCATTATTTTGTTAGTATGTGAGAGAAGTGCAGCTGTTTGATAATCTGAATATTCTTTATGTCTGCCTTTTCTTTGAGACATAGCAGAATATATATTGATTTTTTCCAATCCCTTGGCTGTTGCTTTCAAAGCACTTGTATAATCTTATATTTTATCAACTGCAACTTTCTTGTTAGCAGTATTTTCTTGGGTCCACTTAACCTCACTTTCTTTAATTCTTTGCTGTAGTTGAGTTTTCAGTCCATCGTATCTATTCTTGATTTAGGAATCAATGTACAATTTTTCTTCATTGTTTCATCAATTTTATACCTTATCTAATCTGCATCATTTAATTTTTGTAATTTATGAAAAAAACAACCCTAAACTAGTGTCTCCTTAATTATAAACCTCCATTTCTAGGTCTTATTTATTTTGATATAATCCTTTCTTCCCATTTCCTCTTCTGTAGAATTCAGAATTTAGTTGGACTAATTTGGCTTGTCTTGCTTTTTTTTGTCTTTTTTAGCTATTTGCAACCTGTCAACATGCAACCATTTTGCCTTCCTTTGTTTTCTTCTAGATTTTTTTAGCAGTCTAGAATATGTTAGGAACTCTGTAATTTATTAAAACTGACCTTACCTTCACTACATTTTATTGCTGATGTCATATTTTGTTAATCAGATGATTCTGCTTTTAGTTTAGTTACAATTTTGAGCTCAGACAGCACAGGGAATAATTTTTACTAACGGAACACATGTTCCTTATATTTGTTTTCAGATTACATAATTTGGTATATCTAGTATATCCATCTGCAAAATTGTCTTTTAGTAGACGGAAGAAGATATTTACTATAGACCCGTGATGGCGAACCTATTACACGGGTACCACAGGTGGCACGCGTAGCCATATCAGTGGGCACACCAGCTCAGTTCTGGCGCGCATGATATTTTGGGCCTCCTGGGCCCACCAGAAGTAGGGAAACTGGCTATTTCCTGCCTCCAGAGGGCGTGGGGAGGTGGGGAACGCCTGTTTTTCTTTCTCACCTGGCTCCAGATCCTCTCTATGCATCTGGGGCAGGTGAAAACACCCTTCCCCACTCCCTCGGAGGTCTTCCAGAGACCCAAAACAGCCCGTTTCCCAACTTCCGGTTGGACAGGAAGTGACGTTTTCTGCTGTCCCCAGTCTCCAGAGCCTCTCTAGGATTGCAGTTGGGCCTGCAATACTTGCTGATGTCATAAATCCATCTTGTTTTAGGTCTCTTTTGTGGAATCCATTCTATGACTCCCTTAGTCCACCTGCCATCAATTCTTCTTGCTTTGTGATCAGCCCATTTCCATTACAATTCTTATACTCTGTTGATGATATCGTATACTTTTGTTTTTTCTCTAATCCATGTGCAGATCTTTCTGTCTTGTCTTCTGATGCTGAGCATGTATCTTTCCATGGCTCTTTGTGCCACTTGTAGCTTTTCTATAGATTGTGAGGCTAGTGGCATATGTTAGAACACTGATAGAAGACTTTACTCTTCAGGCATAGGGTGGGAGGGTCTTAACAATTACGTTTAGCTTGCCAAATGCCTGCCTACCTGCATTCGGCAGGCAGGTTTAGAATATTACAATGTAATTTTAGACAGGAATATTAAAATTGTCTGCTGTGAAGAATATTGAAAGTTGCTTTGTATCTTCTTTTTTATTTATTTTTTTCATTTTTTTTCCTGTCCTTTACTTTGCTTGTTATCCTTTTCTAGTTTTTTTCTAGGCCTAAGCAAGTAGTATTGACAGTCTACTGTCAAATCTATCTGTCAGATTTTGGTAATTTTTTTTTTCCAGTGTAGATAATGTATTTCATATTGAATGAGATGGACAAATGAGGTTCTCCAAATGGATTTGTTTCACCCAAAATCTTAGATGAAATAATCTTGCCTGGCCGTCAAAGCAGGGGTGAAATCTAAATTTTTTTACTACCGGTTCTGTGAGCGTGGCTTAATTAGTGGGTGTGGCCTGGTGGTAAGGTGACTGGGTGGGCGTGGCCAAGTCAATGTCACTTCTTTGCCCTTTTTTAACCTTTAACCACTTTACACACACACAACACAACACAACACAACTGGCTCACCCACAATGTAAAAACAGCTGTGCTAGACCCAAAATGGCCCCTGCAACAAGCAGGAACGTCACACAGCCACAAAAAGCCCAAAAAACCAA
Source organism: Pantherophis guttatus (assembly GCF_059756535.1). Lineage (NCBI taxonomy): Eukaryota > Metazoa > Chordata > Lepidosauria > Squamata > Colubridae > Pantherophis > Pantherophis guttatus. The sequence goes on along the minus strand of NC_142067.1, from coordinate 45,889,035 downwards.
TTTTCACACTTTACACACACACAACACAACTGGCTCACCCACAATGTAAAAGCAGCTGTGCTAGACTCAAAATGGCCCCGCAACAAGCAGGAACCTCACACAGATCCAAAAAGCCCCAAAAAACAACTTTCACACTTTACACACACACAATACAACACAACTGGCTCACCCACAATGTAAAAGCAGCTGTGCTAGACCCAAAATGGCCCCTGCAACAAGCAGGAACCTCACACAGCCACAAAAAGCCCAAAAAACCAACTTTCACACTTCACACACACAAAATTCCACATACAGCTTTGTGAGATTTTGTGTGTTTGTGTAGTTAGAGTGAAACACTACAGAAACACACTAAATCTCAGAAAGCTGCACAAATATTTTATTTTATTTTATTTTTATTTTTATATAAAAGCAGCTGAATTTAAAACTTCCTAAACTTTAAATGGCTAGGTCTAAAAAAAGAATAACTAAAAAACTCCCCAATTAACTATTTTTTTTAAAGCTCCCAAAGGGGAAAAAAAACTTACCCAATAGAACAGGGGTCTCCAACCTTGGCAACTTTAAGACTTGTGGACTTCAACTCCCAGAATTCCTCAGCCAGCTTTGCTGGGAGTTGAAGTCCACAAGTCTAGGCAGGAAGGCAGGCAGGCAGAAGGAGCTGCTCACCGATGAGCTTGATTGCAGGCAGAGAGATTCAGTTGCTTGCTGATGTATGGATTGCGATCGTCATGCGATCAGCAGCTAAGGTAAGCAAGCTGGAGGCTGCGAGTGGGGGGGAGAAAAAAAGAAACTTTTTTTCTTTTACATGGCTCTGGCGATCCAAGCTGAGTTGCCTTATTAGTAGGCAACTCAGCTGGGATCGTCAGAGCTTGGCTGGTCAGAGCCATTCAAAAGGAAAAGAAGGCTCTGATGATCGCGGGGCTCAGCTGGGCATGGGGGGCTGGGACAGGGATTTCTGCTACCGGTTCTCCGAACTGCCTGCCACCATCGCTACCTACTCGCCCGAGCCGGTCTGAACTGGGAGCATTTCACCCCTGTGTCAAAGGATCTATAGTCTAAAAATTATTAATATGGTAATGGCAATAGAATTCAAGTATGGAATGTGTGCTATTGATTTTAAGAATTTTGTTTGTATTTATTCAAGGAATTGAGGAATTTTGTAAGCACATATCTGAGATTCATATTGCACTATTCCAAGAACCTTGGCTTTGAATACTTTAATTGCTGCAGAGACAAACTTGTCAAAAGGCAGAGTGGTTATCTTCAAAGATACTTTTGAGCTTTTGTAGCTAACTCTCTTATTTGATGATCCCAGCATATGGATGAGTGGAAATGAATACTTAGGAATTTGAATGAGGTATCTGTCTTTAATTGTCCAGCTTCATGGATTATCAGACTGTCTTCTGAAAAAGATGAGAACTTACATTTTTTGGAAGTTTATTTTTAACTTTTTTCTATCACAGTAAGTTGAAAGCTCTTTGAGATCTCCATATAGCCCAGTTTTTAACTTGAAAAATATAATTAATCATCGGCTTATCAAAGAATAAAGCTTAGATCATGGGTGAAGAATGGGGGATAGAAATCTGGATCGGCAAGAATTTCAACATTATAACTAGTGTTAATCATTTGGTTAAACCATAGGGGAATATGTCAAAATAAAGCAATCAAAATAAAGTAAGATATATTAACACCTGAGGTAATGAGAGTTGCTGATTTTCAAAGCCTGTTTTACCAATAATAGTATGATAGTTAAGATATGATAGTATGATAGAAAACAGGAGACTATGAGCTGTAGTGCCATTTTAGGTTTGAAAAGTGGCACTAGAACTCTTAGGTGACTTTGGGCAAGTCACTCTTTCTCAGCCCAACCCACCTCATGGGGTTTTTGTTGTGTGGAAAACTGGAGAAGGAGTGTTATGTACAGTGGTGGATTCCTCCCGGTTCGGTCCGGTTCGGCCGAGTCAGTAGCGGCGACGATATGATGTCACCGAACCGGTTCTCCCCCCACCCTCCCCCCCATGTTATTCTTACCTTTTATTTGGTCCCACCCCCAATCTATTGCTGCCTCCTGAGTCCCAGCTGATGACTAGAGGGAAAAAAAACTGTTTAAACTCTTGCCACGGGGTTTCAAAGGGCCGTCCTACAGCTGATCAGTGTTAAAAGCAAACAAATGAGTCGGGTCGTAAGTGCGAGGACTGGTTGTAAGTGTGAGGACCTTCCAGAAATGACTCTGACCAGCTAGCCATGCCCACCTAGTCACATGACCTCCAAGCCACACCCACAAAATAAGCCACGCCCACAGAACCGGTAGTAAAAAAATTTAGAACCCACCCCTGGTTATGTATATTTATCCCCTTGGATTATAATAATATAATAGTAATAAAGGTGGGATTAAAAAGTAATAACTTTTATTAATTAAATAAATTAAAAAGTTAGGGTTATTAAGAAAATTACCCAGTATAGAACACAACAAAGAAATGTTGTTCCAATGGCTAAGCATTATTTGTGAATCTTTATTGGCAAAATTGCTACTGACATTCCTGATTTGTTGTTAGGGTTCTGATTTAGTTTATCCTTTCTTTTTATTCATTGCACTCCGGTTATTAAATCCTTTGGATTTTAGAAGAACCAGTCAGTGAAAATACATTTTTTTTTTGGCTTTAATTTATATGCCGCCCTTCTCTGGAGACTCAGGGCGGCTTACAGTGCGTTAAGCAATAGCCTTCATACTTTTGTGTATTTATACAAAGTCAGCTTATTGCCCCCACAATCTGGCTCCTCATTTTACCTACCTTTGAAAGGATGGAAGGCTGAGTCAACCTTGAGCCTGGTGAGATTTGAACTTGCAGTAATTGCAAGCAACAGATGTTAATAACAGTGCTGCTTGCAATTACTGCAAGTTCAACGTTTCCTTCTGCTAAAGTATTCTGAAGTGAAGAATTCCCTTAATCATAACCTCAGAATTGTTACTGTCATTTTCTGACTCTCTTTGACCCTCTGTCCACACTGGGACCAGAAGTGAAATATTTCTTTGCCAATTCTACTTTAAAAAAGAAAAAAGAATGGCTATTTGTAATTTTAAATCAAGACCTAAAATAAGAAGTTGGTTTTTATACATCTATTTACATATTTATTCCCAGTAATTGATGGAAAGAATTGTCTTCCATATGCTGATGCATACTTCAAAAATGAAGTTTATAGTATTGCTATCTGACAGAAATTAATGAAACTCATTATCAGGATTGTAACCGGACGTGCTAAATGACTCATTGAGATGGGCTAAAAATAATGTCAAAATATATACAAAATATTACCAAAATAAAAACAACCATAATAAAAGAGGAGAAGGACAAATATTGCAAAGGGCCTGGAATGTAATAAACATAATGGCTCAGACATTTTTCACAAGTATTAGGCCACACATTCCCCATCTTGTAGCTGTGTATTTGATTTTGGTTTCCAGCATGAATTAGTTGGGGTGGGTGATGGTTTGTAATTAGAAAACATGTCAGCTTTTCTTGACACAAAACACATGTTTGATCAGAGACACAATAGGTCACCTTCCCTTACCTGCAAGGTAACTGTAAGAAAATATTACAGATTTTATAGAACTTGGGATGAGATGAGATGTGATGAGGTAAAACCATGAATGGAATGGAATGGAAATTTAAGATTGTTTTACTCATGGGCTAAAATGACACAAAGACAGTATTCTGGGGCTGTAGAGAAAGGCAGTCTCACAATACTGTGGGACTGTAGAGAAAGTTAGGCACTATCAGGGCATAATTATGCTATGTTAAAGAACTAGCAGAAACAGAGCTTTGATTTTGATCTTTAAATTTTGCTGATTGATAGTTTTGTTTACATCTCTCTTGCTATGTATGTATATGAGGCATAAAAAATAGAATGAACAAACATTGTCAACTATTTTTTTTTATCAGCTACCTTAGAGTCCTCAGTTGAGATGACCTCTGAAGTGAGTGGTATAGTGAGTGATGTAGTTAATGAGATCAAATGACTTTATGACCTCAACCCCTTGTGGCCTTAGCTCTCCTCATCCATCTTCTTGGACCAACTGATTGTGAGGCATCTGGGGAAACAGGATTAAACAAGTGTGAACAAACAAGTTCAAGAGCGTCTGTTCCCGCCTTAACTCAGGACAGTAGAAAAAACACTAATCTTGGAACTGCAGTGTTGAAGGTATAATATTTTGAATAAATAATTATTGTTATAAAAATGTTACAGCAGTTTATAGTAAGTTGCTTAGCAAGCTGTGGAGTTTGATTTAGCCCTAGTGGGAGAGCATCACAGTGGAGCTGTTTAATCAAGTAACAATAGATCCCATCTCCCCCCCACATCCTGCCCTCACCCTCCCATTTGTAATTGGATTTTAGTGGTTGGCATTAATTTATTTGTGTTGTGTGGGTATACGTGTGATTGTAAGCTGCCCAGAGATATCTTGTGGTAAGAGGGGCGACCAATAAATTTTATAAATAAATAAATAATAAATACATTCATTGTTATTCATGTAGCTAGTATCATAGTCCATTCTATAGCAGATAATGCATTTTTAAGAGAACCTTTCTTCTGCAGAAAGGAAGTATATGAATTTACAGCTCAATATCAGTATATTTGTTGTAGATTTATTTTGAACAAAAAAATGACAACATGGAATACAATGCATTGAATCGGCTACAACCTGTTTTTTATTATAGTACAGGAAAGGCGAAAGGCGAAAGGCAAGGCAAGGCAAGGCAAGGCAAGGCAAGGCAAGGCAAGGCAAGGCAAGGCAAGGCAAGGCAAGGAAAGGAAAGGAAAGGAAAGGAAAGGAAAGGGTATGAATGTCTATGCTGATATTACTATTAACCCTGTATACATGGGCAACTGCTAAGGAAACAAATGATGAGAAAGGTTTGAAAACACATAAATGTCACAATTTATATGCTTGGAGCCATATGCAGCAATGTGATGGTAGCATTTGTGTGATACCATTTTGGCATCCTTGTGGTTTACTTATACCTATACACAAGTAAGATTATATCATGATATCCATGCTTAGAAGTAAATAAATTATATTAACTTAGTGGCCATACCTTATTAGAATCTGGTTTTAATAAAATAAAACCATATGGGCATATGGTTCTGAACTGTACTAGGCTTGTGCCCAATTTAGGAAAACCATTAAGCATGATTGTCTTTTGAACTGTTTATTTATAATGAATGTTCCATATAAGAAGTAAAAAAAGACTATAGGAAAAAATTTAAATACATTCTAAATAATATTAATTGAAAAATTAATATTTACTAAAATACTTTTTTCCAACATAAGGTATTTTTAACAATATTGAGTATTTTTATTCAGCAATTTCTCCCTTTCTGGATAGAAAATTGGACACATTTTGTTGGCTACAGATATACTTCATACTTTCCGAATAAGGAATACAGGATAATTGATATAATGAGTCGTCTATATTTTAAGATGAAATGACCATTTATTCCAATGTATGTTTCATTGTAGTTGCTTTGTAGGGAGAAACAGGATAGAAGTGGTTAGAATTCCTTCTTTCTACAAAGCTACTGGTGGAGCAAATGGTTTTATATAGTTTAATAAAAACAGCCATAGGAGACTAAGCATAAATAAGAGAAAAGGCTTAGCTTACCCTGCTAAGCACTTGCTCCCCTGAAGCTGTCATTATTTATTTTCAAGGTTTGGTATCAATGATAGTAATATGATATATTACAGTCTAAATTGAAAGAAGTTGCTTGTGCTCTGATTCAGTTTTTAATTGGTGATGATTCTTCTTATGTTCTGTGTTTCATTTTACCCTAATGGCAAATTATCTTGATAGATGGTCATTCGTGAATTATTCTAAAATGTCTTCAGAGATACTTAGTATAATGGCCATCCTCACATTTTGTTAAGTGCCAACTGAGGCATAAGGAACTTTTTATTAAAGGAAACAATTAAAGAAGAACTATTATTATAGGAAATAAACTTGATGAAAACAATAAATGAAAAGAGAAATGGGGAAATTAGCGCATTAGAAAAAGGTAACATAGCCAATAAAGGAATAGAACAAATTACAAAAAAGTATCTGAAGTGGTAATTGAATGGAATAACTCAGAAGTGTTTGTGTCCATTCTTAATAACATTTTAAAGTTCATTTCATAGTTTATTCCTCTAGTTCCAAGTCACTGAGATTCAGAACTTCAAAATGATTTCTGATGTTTTCCTTTAAAATGGGGGTATATGATTGGCTTACTTATTCCAGTTCAGCTAACTTTAAACTTACTTATTAGCAATTAGTGATCTGTTCCACAGTTAGCCCCTGCCCATGTCTTTGCTGTAATAACTGAACTCTTCCAACTTCTGAACTGAACTGAACTCTTCCAACTTCTACCATTAATCAGCATGATGATCCAAGACCGAGTGGCTGTGGCTTCCGGCGTCCTGATATAACCAGCTGATGCCATCGCTGGCTATTGGGGGTGAATCACTCGCCCCCACGGAGAGGGCTCGTAACTTGGGCGTCCTCCTGGATGCACGGCTGTCTTTGGAAGATCATTTGACGGCCGTGGCCAGGGGGGCTTTCTATCAGGTTCGCCTGATACGCCAGTTGCGCCCCTTTCTAGATCGGGACTCCCTACGCACAGTCACTCAGGCACTCGTCACTTCCCGCCTGGACTACTGCAATGCTCTCTACATGGGGCTCCCCCTGGGGTGCACCCGGAGGCTCCAGCTGGTCCAGAACGCGGCCGCGCGGTGGATTATGGGAGCGACGAGGCGCTCCCATGTGACACCTCTCCTGCGCGAGCTGCACTGGCTCCCGGTGGTCTTCCGGGTGCGCTTCAAGGTGTTGGGGACCACCTTTAAAGCGCTCCATGGCTTAGGGCCGGGGTACTTACGAGACCGCCTTCTGCCACCAATAGCCTCCCACCGGCCAGTGCGCTTACACAGAGTGGGCCTCCTCAGGGTGCCGTCCGCCAGACAATGTTGGCTGGCGACCCCCAGGGGGAGAGCCTTCTCTGTGGTGGCGCCCACCCTCTGGAACAACCTCCCCCCAGAGTTACGTACAATAACAGACCTCCAGATTTTTCGTTGGGCCCTGAAAACCCATTTATTTCAACTAGCTGGGCTGGCTTGAGTCAAATTTTAAACTGATTTTAAATTGGAATTGTTTTAATTACGGCCAAAAGATTTAATTATTTTAATCAGTTTTTAGATTTTGTATGTTTTGTATGTATGTCTTGTTTTTATTTTGGCTGTTCACCGCCCTGAGTCCTATATTGGAGAAGGGCGGTATAGAAATTTAAACAAATAAATAAATAAATAAATAATGATGAATATGCTCCAGGTCTCATGAATTAAGTAGTGTTATGTGACAGGATCCATGAAGTGTGTTTTCTCTGTAGTGATGCCTGTCTTGTGGGGAGGGGGGAGGTTATTTGGAAGTTTATATGGCTTCCATCCTTATGATAGTAAGACATCTGTTAAAAGCCAGTCTCTTCCCATATTTTTGGGACAGGATGATGATTGAATCATTGTTGTATGTATTTGGTACAGTACAGATGCTTGTTTTCAGACCATGCATAACTCTTTATTTTGTTATACTATGTCTTTTTTTCAAAGCCACCCAGAACCCTTATGTTGGATGGCCACCACATTATACAAATAAATAAATAATCTTCTATAGCCTATGCCAGTGATGGCTAACCTTTTTGCCGTTGTGTGCCAAAAGCAGAGAGAGCACGGGTGGGGGGGTCACGTGCATGCGTGCTCACACCCATAATTCAATGTCCCCCACGTCCCACCCTCTGTGCATGCGTGCCTGCCCCCCCCGCGCCCTGTTTTGGGCCTAGCAGGCCTCCCTGAAGTCTCCGGAGGCTAGAAATGGCCCATTTCCAGACTTCTGGTAGGCCCAGTAGGCCCATTTTTCACCCTCCCAAGGCTCCAGAGGCTTTCATGGAGCCTGGGGAGGGTGAAAATGGCCTCCCCCACCCCCAGAGGCCCTCCAGAGACCAGAAACTGCCAATTTCCCAACTTCCTGTGGGTTTTCGCCCTCCTTAGGTTCCAGAGGCTTTCTTGGAGCTTGGGGAGGGCGAAAATGGCCTTCCCCGCCCCCCCGGAGGCCCTCCAGAGACCAGAAACTGCCAGTTTCCCAACTTCCTGTGGGTTTTCACCCTCCCTAGGTTCCAGAGGCTTTCTTGGAGCTTGGGGAGGGCGAAAATGGCCTTCCCTGCCTCTCTGGAAGCTCTCTGAAGGCCAGAAATAGCTCATTTCCTGACTTCTGGTGGGCCCGGAAGGCCAGTTTTTCACCCTCTCAAGGCTCCAGAGTTTTTCTTGGAGCATGGGGAGGGCAAAAATGGCCTTCCCTGCCCCACCGGAGGCCCTCCAGAGGCCGGGAACAGCTCCTTTCCTGACTTCCAGTGGGCCCGGAAGACCTGTTTTTCACCCTTCCAAGGCTCCAGAGGCTTTCTTGGAGCATGGGGAGGGCAAAAATGGCCTTCCCTGTCCCCCCGGAGGGCCTCCAGAGTCCGGGAATCCCCCCTTTCCTGACTTCCTGTGGGTTTTCACCCTCCCTAGGCTCCAGAGGCTTTCTTGGAGCCTGGGGACAGCAAAAATGGCCTTCCCTGTCCCCCCGAAGGCCCTCAGGAGGCCAGAAACGCCCTCCCAGAGTCTCTGTGCGAGCCCTGTACTTACCTGGCATCCAAAATGGGCCACATGGAGACTCCTGGGAGGGGAGGATGGGTGGGGCCAGCCGAAAAGCAGCTGGCCAGCGCGCACATGTGCACTGGAGCTGAGCTAGGGCAATGGCTTTTGTGCCCGCAGGTATGACTCCATGTCCCACCTATGCCACGCATGCCATATGTTTGCCATCATGGGCCTATGCTGTCTAAATCTTTCATACTTTTCTGCAATTTTGTCTGCAAAATTCCTGCAGGAACCTATCAGCCCATTTTTATTTCTTGTCCCCAACTATTTCTGAGTTATTTCTATATACAGTTACAAAACTACACTAATGACACAATGTATAGAACAGATATGTACACAAATGGAAAGGAGGAATAATGAGAACAACTGGTATGTACTTATGAGTTACAATGATGCCGGAGCGCTGTAAAGATTTTAAAAGTTTTTAATGTACTTTTATCCATTATTGTCAGTGGAGAAGTAAAAAAAGGGGTGCTTCATATCATTTTTTAACTCTTTCCCTGCATCTGCACAAATTTCAACAACGCCTGTGACTACTTCAACTTTTTATTTATACAGTACTTTGTATCTCAATCACTATCATTAGGTCCTGATATCTATTTGCTATTCTGGAACATCTCAGAATTGTGCTCCAAATAGACAATTCTGCATGCTTCTATATCAATTTCAACTTCTTTTCTCAAAAGAGACTTGGGACTTAAAACCAGTGGTGAAATTCAATTTTTTTTACTTCCGGTTCTGTGGACATGGCTTGGTGGGCGTGGTGTTGCTTGGTGGGCGTGGCAGGGGAAGGATACTGCAAAATCTCCATTCCCTCCCCACTCCTGGGGGAAAGATATTGCAAAATCTCTATTCCCACCCCACTCTGGGGCCAGTCAGAGGTGGAATTTTCCGGTTCTCCGAACTACTCAAATTTTCCGCTACCAGTTCTCCAAACTACTCAAAATTTCCGGTTCCGGTTCTCCAGAACCTGTCAGCACCTGCTGGATTTCACCCCTGCTTAAAACCCTTAGTTCTTCAAAGGTTTATCAATAAAACCTTTACAGCTGGACCAGTTAAAAGGTGGTCAGATTCTTGGGGGTATAAGCATTCTAATTTCTACTCAGTTGCATGATCACATCTTACTTACTTTGAAATGGAATTTGTTAGCTATAGGTTCTTTTTAAACATCAGTTTGACCAATTTTCTCTTTATTAAAGTCTGTTTGCCCCCGCCCCCTGCGCCAGTCTTATTTCTCAAACTCAGAGACTGGAATCACTTTAAAGCTTGTTTGTTTTTTTCATTTTAATGGTCCAGTCCCAATGCAATATTAATTATAAATCCAACTTTATAACTTTGACTTTAATCCAACAATAACCCTATATCAACACATTAACATTTCATGTTACTTTTTTTACTGGATTGGTTCCCCAGAAATCTAAAGTTAAACGGTATCTACTGGGATGGGGATGAAGATTATTTCAATTGGTGACAGCATTTAGCTTGAAGGTCCTCTGTGAATCTAATCTAGATGACATTGAGGATGAATTCACCTTCTAGGGCTGCAAAGGAACTTCTGTCGTAAACTATATATTAATTTCTGATGATTCTGTCCTGTATTATTTAAACTTTATTATTGGTTTCAGCCTTGACAGTGAGCACTTACCATTTCTTTCAACTCTACAGAGTGAAATCAACTGCTTCAAATTATCCCTTATTTGATAGACACTTTGGGCCAATATGATTCACAGCCCTGCACTAGAATGAGTTGAATCATTGCAGCTGAATCCTTCAAAACATAGGCAGAACCAGAAATACTAATGACTAGTTGTTATTACTTTTCTGAAAATCACCGCTTAAAGTTTAACCAACCCAATCTTGCTGTTTCTCTAACAAAAATTACAAATGTTAGTTCATTAGGGTCTGTATTCGAGTCATGACTACGGTAATTTAAACATACTATGTAGAAAATCTAGTTGTACCGTATAATTATTTTCCTCTTGTGAAAAACGTTTAACTTACTAAAATAGTCAAATGAAAAGATTCTGAGAGACACAAAACAAAACTACTCTTTAATTAATGAATAAGGATGCAACAAACAGTAACAAATGTGGATGGTTGTTTTAGTATTTTGTTTCTTCCTATTTAGATTAACCTATCTCCAATACTAATAATATAATCAGAGTCCTACCTAGACCAATATTTTGTTAACTCATTCATTGCTTCTTTTGGTGATGATTTTCTTGGCCTTGATTATCTGTTTTCTATCTCTATTTCACAGTCAGAAATCCAAAATTAATTTCACAGTTGAAATATTGCAAAGCCCTAAAGATACGATGTTTTCCAAAATTTGTGAAAAATAATCCTGATTGGTCGACCTGTGTATTACTCCTTTTATTTACTGCTATTAACAAGCGTTTATCACTCCCAAAGAGTGGCCTACTTCTATCATTTTCCCAATATACAAAGAAGGCAATAGACAAAATCCTGTCAAGAATCATCCAATTAATTTATTATTAGCAAACTCTTTGCCTGACATCTATATCATGAAGTATTATACTGAATGTATTTAGAAAATACTTTGGCTTCTGAACAAGCAGGTTTTAGATCCAAGATAGTGCATCCTGGATCAGTGTTCAATTTTATACATTTAGCTGAAAAATACTCCAGCCCTATAAAAGACACCATTGATTGGTTAGAGTTTAGCTGCATTTTCTTTTCTTTTCTTTTCTTTTCTTTTCTTTTCTTTTCATTTCATTTCATTTCATTTCATTTCATTTCATTTCATTTCATTTCATTTCCTTTCCTTTCCTTTCCTTTCCTTTCCTTTCCTTTCCTTTCCTTTCCTTTCTTTTCCTTTCCTTTCCTTTCCTTTCCTTTCCTTTCCTTTCCTTTCCTTTCCTTTCCTTTCCTTTCTTTTCTTTTCTTTTCTTTTCTTTTCTTTTCTTTTTTCTCTTCTCTTCTCTTCTCTTCTTTCCTTCTTTCTTTCTCTTTCTTTTTTGAGGTTAAACTGAGACTGTACTGTCTCAGAGTTTGAGTAATAAGATCTTGTGAGGTGTATATCATTTTCCAGCGTGGTGTCGATAGGCTCCAGGCATGGGATGACTCTTGTCTCTTAGCTCTTTAGACTGAGTACAAACTGAAGACACACCCACTGCCAACGGTCCCCAGTTTCGACTCAGTCTAAAGCTCTGCTAGACATGTCAGGGAGAGCTCTTAGAGCTCGTTAGTATTTAGGGTGATTTCAGTCAATTAGGAAGGTGAGCAGTCAGATAGCAGCCTTCAAATTGCAGTGTGAAGAGCCATCGGCTCGAGCCCGCTGCTAGCCATGGAGAGTGGCATGAGGGCAAGTGGTTGTCTGGAAAAAGACTCCACATGAGCTGATGCCATTTTGGGGGAAGCATGAAGGGCCGTTTGCTCGTGCCCGTTCCCCCAAAGCAGGAGACGAAAAGCACAAATTGGCAATAGAAGTGCACCGAACACCGAATGGAACGGCTGCTTGGGATGCCGAAAATGCATCTCCACAGACAAGAGAGAGAGGAGAGAGAGAGAGAGAGAGAGAGAGAGAGAGAGAGAGAGCACTGGGTATGGACTAAACAAAGCCTGAGACTTCTCAAGAGGCAGCAGATCCCACTGAACTTCTTTTTTCAGAGCCTATGGCAGAAACAGAGGCCATTCCAGTGCTACAGCTATTTATGGACATAATCCAACATCAGTGGGATTCTCCTGGGGCTTATCCCAATGCCCCAGGAGAGAAATTTGACAAGAAATTTTAAATGTCACCCCAGCCCAGGACAAAGAAGATTTTTTATCTTGACTGAAATTAGTGCACTATCTATTATGGAGACTGTAGACTCCCATACAGTAACTATAATTAATTGAGGTTTTTTGTCTGTCTTTTAAATTGTGTACTGTGATTGGTCTCCGATTACAAATAAATTAATATTATTTTATTGGTTGTTATTTGGATAGGGGAACAATAGAAATGCAAGGGTTGTAGGATAGACAAGAAATTTAATAATGATGATGATCATCATTGTTACCATCCTGGAAGAAGGCAGTGTCAAACTTTCTTATTGATGCTAGGAAAACTAAGTGGTTGCTTTTCACATGTACTCATTAGTAATTCATCTCATCTCATAGGAGACTACTTTAAAAGTTATCAATATATAATCCTCTCTATTTGCATTTAATAATGTTGGGACCAAATGGACAAAGATGCATCACTATAATTATCTGCCATGTAGAATTCCTGAAAATGTATCATCTGAAATGGAATTATTACTTAAAAGAAGATAGAGAAACATGGAATTTAAAAGATAAGGTATACTTTTGCTGTAAATCCAAATGTTTAATGTCTAGCCAGAGGGTGGGATCCTTTGTTCAGTTTGAACATTTAAAATAGTAGATGAGATCACCAGTTTCAAATACTGTATATGTACAGCTTCTGTTCAACATGCACATTTGACCCCCAAGTGATGGAGTAAATGAAAGCTGTTATTTAAAGTAATGCAATCAATTCAAAAATATTGAGCTAATAAAGTTATGCATCTTATTGAAAGATTTATGGCAACACATTGAGTTGCTACTGGGTTATTTGTGACAGGCAGATGCCCAGTAACTTGATTAGAGGAGGCATTGTGATGACTTGTAACTACAAAAGAGAATAAAGCTTCAAAGCATTGTCATGGTCGATTCTGTAAAATGCATTCAGAAGATGATTTAAAGGCAGGAATGCTGTCATTAAACACGAGTTTGCAGCTGCCTATCTAGAGGTGATTAAAATTTAAAATGTCAAAATAAAACAAGCAAAGAAACCCCATGTCATTTAACTTTTCCTTCACAATTCAGACCTGCAAATTCAGAAAGCAGAACTAATACATTAATATTTTATTAAAAATAAAATATTCCTGTGCCTTAAATAGGAAGTTGATTTTAAACATGCACAAAAAACCACCCTGACATAGTAAAATCATTGTTGCTACAATAAAATGTGCATGCTTTGTTGGTTGTTAGGTGTTTTTCTTCTTTACCATGTTGGCAAGGACACAGTACAGCAGCAAATGGGCTGCTGAGAAAATGCAAGAGAAACACCTACAGTGGCCATGTCCTATGAGCAGTATCCCACACTGGTGTCTGTACGACCTTCTACTTTAATAGAGATGGCAAGTGCTCACTTGGAAGGCTGAAGCAAAGATTGTGCAAAATAGTGGTCATCAACCCAAAAACTGGACCCTGCACCTGCGGGAATAACATTAGGAAGATGATGATGACTGTTTCTAGTGCTTTCAGTAATTCTGAAAAGTTCTATAAATCTCCTCCCCCCGCCCTCTCTCTCCCTCCCCCTCTCTTTCTTTCTTTCCCTTATATAGAGTTGGATAGAGCGTATCCTATGTCATAGACTTTGCCTTTGGTGTTGTGTGCAGATCATTTTTGGAGTGATATAGCCAGCAATTTATTGAAAATAAACTGATTTGTCATTTTAATGACATTGTTAAGTGAAATTGGGCAACCTACTCCCTTTAGTTCCCTTTTTGTAACCACAAATCAGACTACATTCTGATTGCAGCTGAACAATTGCCAAGAATAATTTGAGATAAGAAAAATATGAATATTTTTAACATAAATCCTAATAAAATCTAAAATATACATAAAAATACAATTAAGAAGCATAGTGTTTCATTTCAGTGTTGTTTTGTTGTTTAGCTTTAACCATTGCTCTCATTCTTTATCTCTCGTTCTGCTTATTGGGTTGCAAGTTAATGACTGCTAATATGAATATGCAGGCTTAACTTCTCTGACTCGGTACAGTTATTCTATTCCCAAGTCCTTCCTTTGATGTTTTTATTAAACAGAACATATCTTTGCTAGTTGGATTGGTATTGACACACTCCCAAGCCATTTGGGCCTGATAACCATAGTTAAAATGTAGAAAGATTGCTGATTTATAGTAGTTACTATACTATATATAGTAACTACTATACCAGTAGTATAGTAGTTAAGATGTTGAACTAGGATTAGAATACCATTTCATTTCATTCATTCATTCTTGGCCAGGTATAAAACCTTAAACAATCTAGAAATGAAATTTTGGGAGTAGAGAAGTAAAATTATCCAAATGTGATGAATGTTTTTCTTTACTGATAAAAAGTGCCTTGAGGTCGTTGAGATGTTAGAATGTAGCCTATGTGATTCAGGTTTTAGTCACCTCTCAATCATTGGGTGATCACTGTGTGAATTTGGGCAAATCTCATTGTCTCGTCCAATCTTACCTTACCTTGATGTGAGGAAAAATAAGAGAAAGGAACATTTCATACATTACCTTGAGTTTCTGAATAAAATTTGGGTGTAATTGTAATAAATAAAATAATAAAGCTTACTTCCGCTGATGGGGGAAGGTTGCCACTGTTTTTGTTTCTTTTTGATGGAGGGAATCTATCAATTCAAGACAAATGATGGCCTGGAAGAGATCTTCCATTTCGGGAGAAATGGCAACATCTAGATCCATAGGAAGTAATATATGGGGAATATGGAGATTATAGGAAGGTATATGGCACCTCTTACTAGGAAAGTATTCTGAACATTTCTGAAATGAAAACCTCAGAGAGAATAGATAGATAGATGGACTGATGGATGGATAGATGGATGGACAGATGGACGGATGGATAGGACTATGGTTTCTTTTTATACTTTCATGTTCCTGCTTTTGATTTTTTTATCTTACAAAATAACTATAATGGCTGCAGATATAGATCTAGATATATTCATTCATTCATTCATTCATTCATTCATTCATTCATGTAATTAAATTCAGTAAAGTACATTCATGTAATTTATTTCTTGGGGGGGAAAGATTATAATGCATGTAGACGGGGAGTGCAGTAAAGGCATCGGTTTGCACATGAGAATATTGCAATTGAAAACTAAATTTTCAATCTTCTCCAAATATTGAAAAATGATACTTTGATTTAGTGATTTTTTTCACTATAACTATTACACAATAGACACAAATAGAAGTCTTCTTATTTTTTAATTTACAGGGTTTATGAGCCATAAAATTAAATATTTAAGTAACAATTTTTCTCACTGAGTTAAAAACTGCATCATGTTTTGTATTTTTCTTTGCAAATATGACTTTCTTTGAAATCTTGTAGTTTTAACATGTAGCATATGATATAGTTATACAGTTTGTGGGCTTAGAATTTATTATAAAACATGGTATAATAATTATTTATAGAATTAGGTTATATCCATAGCAACCATGGGTCAAAATCTATTCTTATTCCTATTTCTATCTATTAAATGAAAACATTAAGATCCTTCTTAGTGTTTCTGAAACTTGTTTCTTCATTCTTTGTCTGATCAAGGTATGTTTTTCTTACTAATATTCTCATAAGATAAGAGTAACAAGAAGAAAAGAGATAGAGACAGAGACAGTGCACTCTTTCTGCTAATTTTTCTTCCAACATAATCAAATCAGTACAGTCATCCAGCCAGGAGTCATAACCAGTAATAAGTCACTCTTGTTGATTAAGAGAAATTGATTTTCCTCCATCATGGATATAGTGATCATGACAAATATTGTACCTACTGTTCACTTCCTTTCTTCTCTGCCAGTGTCCATTTGTTTGCTGGCCAACAAGTAAATGAATAGAAAAGATGATGTGGTGTCATTAACAAGGGTTGGTGACAGCTGCAGAATCAAGTGGCTCTGTAGAATAGTGAAGAAGGTGATTGTGAAGGTCCCCTGCAGCAATTATACATGCTTGACAAGTATAGTGACAGCCTTAAAGTGGGAAACCGTAGGATGGTAATTTATAATTGCAGTTAGTACTATGAGCTGCAATGTTGTGGCCCTCCTCTTGGTCCAGAACAAGAAAAGTGACAAGGTGCTATTTCTTAGAGCTGCATCAGCTGATCTCTTGTTTTAATTCAATTTAGTGCAACATTTGTAGGGGGTTGAAATTGTTATGAGGGTATTGGTTTATATTGCTGAACAGACCAATATTGTAGGATAAGTATAATTCAACAAGACCAATATTTCTGAAAAGATACTTATATGCATTTAATAACTCATGAAACAGCTAGTCTAGAAGCTAGGTTTGATTTGTTTTTTTAAAAAGATTTCAGTACGCGTGCTATTTCATATTGATTCTGAGTGAATTATAAGAAAATCCAGTGCATGAAATTTAAGAGAGGTAGGTAGGTAGGTAGGTAGGTAGATAAGAGAGAGAGAGAGAGAGAGAGAGAGAGAGAGAGAGAGAGAGAGAAGACCAATACTATAATAACATCCATTAGCTAATATCCTCTGAAGGCCTTATTGAATATTCAAGCTTTTCTATTCCTGCTGAAACCAGTGTGGAAGAAGTGCTCCAGATGTGTGAAGGCAAGCTGTTCTGCAAAGGGAAAATGATGCTAAGGAGACTTGTTTATAAGAGGCCCCTATACATAAACTTTTTCTACGATCAGGCCTTCATTGGCATTCTGTCACTGATCTCACTGGACGGGAGATCATCCTATATATAGTAATTTCTGGATTCAAATCCCATGTATTTTTCTTGTGTTATTATGTCATAGCAGATTGAAATGTTCAGTTCTCAGGTGACAGAAGGAGTTATTGCCTAAGCAAGATGGAGCAGGCTGGATAATGGTGCTTTCCTTTTTGAACTAGCAAGCTACAGACTTTACGATTAATTTAAAATAATGCTGGTATCATGTGCCTAAAAAACAAAACAAAACAAATACCTGTTATCTAATGAATGTGGTTAACTAATATTGCTGTTTTAACAGCTAACAGTAACAACTAACCCTATTGGTACCTGTACTTCAATATTATCAATAGCTTTCGGAGCAGATGTTGATTTTGTATAGATTACAGATAGTCCTCAATTTACAATTGCAATTGAGATCAGAATCTCATTCATTGAGTAAAGTAGTTGTCAAATGAGACACCCACATGACTGCTTGGCTCAATGACTGCAATACTGCAGTCCCAGCTTTCTTTAAGCAATTTCCCAGGTTGTTAAGTGGACAGAATGAACTACAGAACTGCCTGCGAAAGGATTTCTTCTCTGCATGGTTCTGAAATCCTCTCAACATCAGCTCTTTAAGAGTGAAAGTGTTAGGATATGGTGTAAACCTAACAAGTTGTCCAGGCAATATATGTGTTCTATCACTTTAAATGTATTCTGTAACTTTAAAACGTAATGCTGAGTAATTGTACTGATGATTCATTGTAAATGACTGCTGACTAACTGCTGACTGCAATTATCCTAATTGTACTGTTGAGTCATTGCACTGCTGACTTCACTTATCTTAAGTGGATAATTACTAGTGTAAACTGTATATAAGGAGAGAGCCGAGCTATAGTCATTGTTGCTTGACTTCTTGCTTGACTTGCTGGTTGGAACTATTACTGTCGTGTGTGAAGACGTGGATGGATCTGCTACCATCGTGATTTGTTACCAGCGTTGAATTACTGTTTATTACCTACTGCTGTTTGTATGGTAAGAGGATAACTGTAACTCTGTAACTTCGGACTGATTTGAATGGATAAAGACTTGGATTGACTAAAAGACTATGCAATTGTTTTTCACTACAAAGTAAAAGCTTTGTTAAACCAGTTTGTATGTATTGTATTCATTGCTCTCAGTACCGTTTCTCTGTGCACTTACTCTGCTGGTTGGTAACACAACAATATCCTTAACATTAAGGATACCTGATGGAGCGCTTCAGCTCTTCTCAGCCTTTTCATTCTCAAAAGTTCCTGAAACCTGCAAAAAGATTTCCCCTCCCTTCTATCCACGAAAGGGAAATCCTTTGTGGGGCTGAAGAAACGAAGCTGAAATCTTCAGCATTTCAGCTCTGTTCATGGAGCCTACTGAAGGATTTCTCATCCCCTCCATCCCCTCTACTTGCAGTCTTCCTTGCCAGCTTCTCCATTGACTTTCTGGAAAAGCCAGCAAAAAAGTGTACAATCACAATATTGCCATCATGTGAGCATTGGAAGAGGGGAAACACTTGACATTTTACAAATGGCCAGAAGTGCTTTTGGGCCATAAAGGACCCTTTCCAAAGCCACCATAACTTTGGTCATTAAATTTACCTATCATAAGTTGAGAACTACCTGTAGCCCTTTTTGTATTTTCCATAACTGTTAATTATTATAGATTAAAATTTCATGCAAAAACACATATTAGAATTGCTGTGAAAAAGATTTATGCCTAATGACAATTTTGCATTAATTCCATCATGCAAAATTGTAGAATTTATGCAGAATGCAAAGGAAGACCTTGGCTGGTCTCCTTCATTTTTCTTGTATTTCCTAGTAGAAGTCTTTCAGGTTGTTAGAGCAGTGACATGTCATTCTGTTCTTATATAGAAAGTTTATTCAATTTTTATTATTCATTTCGTTGTATGCTACTTTCATTACTATTTACAGAATCCAAGAAGATTACTCTGCCCATCAGGCAACTGTATCTGTACGTATTTAGTAGGGAAGTTGAGTGAGCTGAGTGAGCAGGAATAAGCTAAGGAGCAGAGTTGCTTCCCTGCAGATCAATCTCTGCAGGGTTCCTTTGATCAAAAAGTGAAAAATGATATAGGGAAATACTCTGTATCAAAGCTAATATGTTGCTATTTAGGAAAAAAAGGTTATCAGATAAACAGATTAACAGAGTTGGAAGAGACCTTGTAGGAATACCTTGTAGGAGACCTTGTATAGAAATTCGAATAATAAATAAATAAATAAATAAATAAATAAATCCAACCCTCTGCCCAAGCAGGAGACCCTACACCAGTGGCAGCTAACCTTTTCGGCACTGAGTGCCAAAACTGGAGCACATGGGTGCACGCTGGAGCACCAGAACCCAGAAGAGAGCAGCTGGCTGGTGCGCATGCGTGCAATGGAACCTGGAAGAGCAGCTGGTGACGGTCCACGTGCCCACAGAGAGAGATCTGTGTGCCACCTCTGGCACACGTGCCATAAATTTGCCATCACGGCCCTACACCATTTCTGACAGATGGCTTCTTGAAAGTCTCCAGTGATGAAGCTCCCACAACTTCTGAAGGCAAGCTGTTCCATTGGTTGATTGTTCTCACTGTCAGAAAATTTCTCCTTATTTTTAGGTTGAATCTCTCCTTGATCAGGAAGAGACCATTGGTTTCCTTTTTTTCTCTTTATTGCAACTCGCTCCACAACATTAATATTGTTACTGACATAATAGAAACTTTGTTTAGGCAGATGTTTCATATCAGCAAGACCTTTTCATCATAGTTGCTCACTCTGTAGGACATTGCCTTCAGAGATATGTGTGTGTGTGTGTGTGTGTGTGTGTGTGTGTGTGTGTGTGTGTGTGCTAAATTTAAAATACATAGTTTTAAACAACAAAACATATCTAGAGATTAATGACTGTGGCTTTTGTGTGATTTTTGATTTAGCTCTGTGTAACAACAAGACATCTTTTTATTGTGGTAATTTCTGATTTCTTTTCTTTTCTTGGTTTGAAATTTCTTTCCACCTGTGTTCCTGAAATAGCCACCGGTTCCAAGATTTTGTTGTTGAAAATTCAGAGACAATATATATATATATATAACTAGTATATGTATAGATAATGCATATACGACATGTGAGTGTTTACAAACTTTGCAGAATATATGTAGTATGGAACAAATAACCATACATCCCTTTTGATAGCAAATGGATTTCTGAAGCTAGCCTATTTATAGAACCTTCCCAGGACTTTAGTCTTTGCTGAGGTTCACTTTTTCAGGGTGATTTAGAGACATATATACACTTGTTAATCGTGTGGTTGATATCATACTTATTCATTACTAAGATGCACTGACCAAGGTTATATCACTAGAAGTCTCATTAAATCAAAGTAAAAGTGTTGCCAAGTAGTACCATCATAATCTTTCTTTTCCAGTGGTCATTTATCCAAGGAAATTTTATATCTAGAATTACTCAATGGAAAAGTCCAGCTAAAGAACACTTTAGTCAGAAACTACATTGTTTAAACTGGGAAAATACTGCCTAACATTTCAGTATGGAACCAGCATTGGTGAACTTGGAGGCAAAAAGGGTTATGCATTATTAATCTCTATCACTTTTCCTTCCCCTACTAGGATGTTACACTTCCATAATAAATTGGCTTCTAATTTCTATGCTTCATTTTGATAAATGTAATAGTTTGGCTTATCATCTGATTTTTTCCAAAATTTAATTAATTAAAATTCACATTCTATTTATCTTGTTGTATTTCTTTTTATCATTTCAAAAGCAAAAGTAAGTCAATTTGCACATTTGCAGGAGACTAATTTTTAATAGCTTGAAACTCGGTCACAGCTGTATTATTTTGCTACATCTAATTGTAAACATTTCAAATCTACATTATACAGATAGTCCTTGTCTTACAGCAGTTAATTTAGTGACCATTCAAAATTACAACAGCACTGAAAAATATGGCTTATGATTAGTTTTCACACTTATGACCGTTGTAGTATCCCCATGGTCATGTGATCAAAATTCAGACACTTGGCAGTTGAACCATATTTATGACGGTTTCAGTATCCTGGGGTTATGTGATCACCTTTTGCGACCTTCTGACAAGCAAAGTCAATAGAGAACCCAGATTCACTTAACAACAGTTTGACTAAATTAATAACTACAGTGATTCACTTAACAACAGTGGCAATAAAGGTTGTAAAATGTGGCAAACTCACTTAAATGTTTCACTTAGCAACAGAAATGTTGGGCTCAATTTTGGCCGTAAACTGAGAACCATCTATATTAAGTTTAAGCACATTGAAAGTGAAGGAAAAAATTCCATCTCTTAGGTTCTTTGATGTTTCTTCTCTGGTTACAAATTATCTGTTTGTAGGGAATGTGTCTCTATTGTATGAAAGAAGTGACCTTTGTAAAGATTAATTTCTGTGGCTAAAATTATTACTTTTGAATGCATCATCCCACACATTTAGCTCTTAGGCATGTTCAGTCAAGACATAATCAATGTCTTAAGGTCATGTTATAGCTTTTCAATGACATTTACATGACACTTTTCTCAGTGGAGAATTTCAACTGATCAGACTTATTTCAATAGCTCATATTATATGCTGAGAAAGTTAATCTAATTTTTCTTCTTTAGAAAGTTTGGGGACTGGGAATATGATGTTTAATGCTTTCAGTTTGTGTTTGTGTGTATACGCATACTGACAGTTGAGTGAGGAAAATTAAATTGTGTCCTACAAATAATTAAAGAATTGAGAATACAAAAACCATATTGTTATGGGAGCCTTTTAATTGTTTGTAGCCAATTAACTTTGAGTATTACTCCCGCCAACCAAAGGCAATGCTGGAAATTAATTATATTAGCAGATTTTGGATTCTGCATAGCAGTGGGGGTGGGGGGGAATATGACTCAGCAGTTGAAGATACTGAGCTTGTCAACTGACATCCTTGGTTCAAGATCTGAGCAGCACACAATGGGGTAAGTTCCCATTACTTGCCCCAGCTCCTGCCAACCTAGCAGTTCAAAAGCATGCAAATGTGAGCAGATAAATAGGTACCAATGAACAATTCCATGTGCCTCTGCATTATGCTGGCCACATGACTACAGAAGTATCTTTGGACAATGCTGGCTCACTCAGTTAAGAAACAGAGATGAGTACCTCCCCCTATAGTCGGACATGATTGGATATGGGAAACCTTTACCTTTACCTAGCAGCCGGAAAATACACTGAAAATTGAATAGAACGGGATCAAATTTGGAAGGAGAGGCTAGCAAAAGAAGGATAGACTTTATTACTGATTTACAGGCTTAAAGGTTGGTCCAATCCACTGACTAAGCAACAGCAAGCTCCCCAACAGAACAGGCATTATGATAAAGTATGTAAGACAAACTATATAGTCAGTTAAAACAATATCTTATGGCTACAGTCCTATAGAACCATGACATACCGGTAATATTAACAGCATCCATAAAAACCAATCTGTTATCCAGAGGGATAGTCAAAATAACCCAAACCCTTGATTTACTGAAACAATTAGATTTTTGCTATTAAACACACACACACACACACACACACACACACACACACACACACACACAAAAATTCAGAGTGTTTTGAAAACAAATTAGACCTGACTCGTAGCCTCTGATCAAAAAAACAAAAAACAAAAACCTGAATAAATTCCACAAGTTATATTGCTTTGTCCCCAGTCCAAGCAGAATTGGGTCACAGGTTCTTTTTGATACGAAAGCAATGGTCATCTCAGTATGAGTACTTAAATTTTTATTCCAAAGCTATATAAGAAAACAATAATATAATATTAGACAGCAATCAAAGAATATTGAAAACTACAATAAGGCAAACAAGAAAGAAAGACCTTATTCACCTCCTGCCAGTCAGAAATCCAGAGACATGATGGACAGATGCATATGGGGTTCTAACTAATTTATGAGGCTCTGAACCATTACTCTCACCTGACATGATGGTCTCATATCACCAGAGTTTTCCAAAGACAAGTATATCTTGTCTTGGAATGCAGTGCCTAATTCTGCTAAGAATGAGACCATCTTGAGGTTAAGGATTATTTATTTATAATAGGTGGTGATAACACTATCTCAAAAATAAGGAGTATACATTCCTTTCAAAGTTCCTTTCCTTTCAAAATTTTGAAAATGACAGTGAGAATGATTACCTTGCTCTGGACAATACAGGACAAAATAAAGTATAACTTAAAATTAATCATTTAATGATTAAAATAAATGTGAAATGCTAAATAATTCTGTATTTCATATTCAACCATATACATAAAGGAAAGAAGGGCAACACCATTGCTGAAAATTAGTTGTTTGGGGAGATTAAGTGTGAAAAGATAAAATATACTGAGTTTTGAATTTTATATCCTGCTGACACCCCGTAGTAACCATAGGGCTCCTGAAGAATCCTAGTTCTGCAGAGTGTATGGTTCAAACAGGCAGTATGCCTCATTACTTCCACTTTCAAACTACTTTATTTTCCAGGATTTGAGGTAGTTAGCCTATGATTGTTTCCAGCTGTTGCATTTCCAGCTGTTGCTTGGCTGGCCTTTCCTGAAGTTGCTTGATCCTGGATTTGATCCTGTAATTTCTCACTTCTTTATTAATAATCCTCTAAAGAAGACATGAGAATGCTTTTGTAAAATAATCATCAGTTGAACTGTTGCTTATTCAGTTTGGTCTTGCAAGATATTGTTTTCAAATACACAAGGAGACATTGGAGCAATAAAATTTAAGAAAAATAGATGAAATAATTAAAATAGATCTGTTTCTCTCGCAATGTACATGTATACATCCAAACTGTATTGTTGTTTCTCCGTGTCATATAATACATGTGGATATATGCATAATTATTTATTTATTTAGTCATGTTTATGTATTGTATATTAGAGGTGGAGACCCTTTGAGAGCTGTATGCAACGAAATTTCCTTTTTAATATATGCTGATTTGTGTACATTCAAAGTGACAATAAAGTTAGTCTAAGTCTAATACAATAAATACAATAAATAAAAATAGAGTCCATGTTAATAATGGCTGAATTTTAGCATATAATTATCTTGCAAGAAAACTTTATTATGTTTAGAAGTGATTGCAAATGCTTGTTAGAATCCACTTATCCCAGATGGCTTTATTAAAGTGAAAGATTTCAGATGGTCACCTGGGAAACTGGACTGGCACTGTCAAGTTTCATAGCAATTGTCATATATCGGAAAAAGAAAAAAAGCCATCTTGCTTTAAAAATAAGTGAACTGAGTGGATTAAAAAGTGATTATCACTTGTTGATATGATAATTCTGTTATCACTAAAAGATGAACAATCCTGTTTTCTTATGTCTGATACTATATGAATAGCTACTAATATTTTTATTCCATAAAAAAATATTCTTCTCAATCATATACTTTTTGAAGTGTACATCATAAAATAAATTATAAAGAAAAGATTCCTGGAAGAAAAAAAATCTATGGACTGAAAAAGCTCTGCAAAAAAGCAGAGCCAACAACTGCAGTGAAGAATGATCAGCTCTTTGGAAAAGGAGAGGATGGGAAATTGCCCACATGCATCCTGAACAGTTGCACCATCTAAGGAGATTGCAAGGCAGCAGTTCCCAGTGGGTTTTGAGCACTGGGAGATGATTAAAATAACCATCTTGCTCATAAGCACAGTCAGCACTTTTGAAACAACACTAATTTTTAAAATTTCCCTTTCTAATCATATTCAAAAATTGTTTGTTTACTAACTATTGGAGCCTTTTGGATCAACAAATCTGAAAACACTGGGTTAGATTTCCTTTATGAAAAAAAATCATAAATTTTAAATTTTAAACAAAATAAGTAGCAAAACTTTAAATAAGACTTTGATAGTTTAAAATTATAAATAGAGTACAGGTCCAGATAAATTTGGAATAAAATTTTGAGATTAATTATACAGAATCCAACTGTGGAAAATAAGACTTTGCAAAATAAAATAATAAAAAGCAATTCTAAAAAGACACACAAAGGAATTAAAGATTTTAAAGTAAAAAAAAAAAACCACACAAACCTGATAAATAGCTAATTGATGGTGTGTTGCAAATGATGCAAAATATTTTAACATTTAACATACTGAAGGACACTTTTGAGAAATGGCATCAAAATTAGTATCAACAAAGTAAATCACAATATTTGATTCTATGGATAGACTCTGTCCAAAAGACATGGTGGAAGAAATGGCAGATGAGGAATAAGTTTTATTTGACAAGTTAGAGATTGGCATTGAAAATGGAACTATAAACAACAAGTTTATGAAATGCTATGAGGCAGTTTATTAACACTAGGCCTGCAAAGATAATGCTATATGTTTTTGTCTATAGATAGGAGGTAGGCTATGGGATGAAGAGATAATTGGTTGTAAACTTGTGTGGGTGTGTAAAATAGAAAAAAGTAATATATATATATATATAATAAAAAATAGTAAAAGAAACATAAAAACATACTGTCCTAACACAAAACCATAAAACTAAAAGTACAATGGAATGAAGTAGATAAAAGTCTTTAGTATTTTGAGTTCCAGATTATTGTCCTAAACTTATTCCTGAAAAATGGAGAAAGGAACAGTTTTCACTTCATTTGGAGTCTGTTCCATATAGCTGTGGCAATACCACAAAGATCTACTTTGTAGTGCTTGGACTCTAAAACCCTGGGGGAAGGGGAGAAATCAGAAACCTACTCCAATGTACAAGGCAAGCAAGCTAAATTGATGCCTTTGAAAGCAACAATGAAATCAAGAACAAAGCTGTAAAACGATTTATAGCAGAGTGATGTGGAACATCTGATGGAAGTAATGGAACACCTTCTGCCTTTAATGTACATGTATAATAGGATATCATAAACTATATGTGAATTATTTTGTGCTGGTATTGCTATACCACAATTCTTGTTTTATCATTTTCTTCCCGTTTCCCTCCTTGGTAATACCATGGTTTATTGGTCTTCAGCAGCACTTTGAATTTTACATAGAAACCTATTGGCAACCATTGCAGTTTCTGCAACATGTTCATTGTTTTGCAGAAATGTCTCTGACTTATCAGAGAGCAGGCAGCTAAGTTTTGATCCAGCCATAGTTTCTGAGTAGATGTCAAAAGCAGCCCCAGGTAGAATACATTACTATAGTAAGGTGATGAAGGTCGCTGTCACCGGCAGTGGTGTATTAACCATTAAGCAGACTAAGCATGTGCTTAGGGCACCAGGCCCAAAGGGGGCACCACAAAGTTTTATGTAGCCTAACCTTGGCTTCATTTGTACAGTATCTACAAAGGAGGAGGGCACCAAGATCTGTCAGGGTTTAGGGCACCAGTGAGCCTTAATCCGCCACTAGTCACCAGAGCATTTGGAATTCTGCTCCAAGTTTGAAAAGCTTTCTGTACTCATGCGGTACATGAAAAAATTGGTGAATGCAGCTTCTGTAGTCTTTTACAGAATATTAAGCAAACTTTTTAAAAAAGTTTAAACATTTGCATATAGTTAACTGGTAATATAACGCTTTGCTTAACTTCAACAAGTTAGTAGCTATATTACCTTGCACATTTTCAAATAAAAAAATTATTTGGAACTTTAATTAATATGATTGTAAAACATATTGGACATTTATTACTAATTCAAAGATCTTAACAAACTTTATCTAATTTATTAAATTAAAAATATATAATATCTAAACTTTATAATGCCTTGGTATTACTAGTACAGTTGAAATAAATAAACAATTTAAAAAATACCCAATCCCCCTAAAAAATGTTGTTTTTTTCTACCATTTTGTTTAAATAATAGATGAATTAGCCTGTTCAAATTCCATTAATTATCTTTCATTCCTATCTATATTTCTCTTGCTAGGAAACCATTCCAGTCATATATCTGCCTTAAACAACAGAGAAAAAGAGGATTCAGTGGCCTGCTTGACAAACACACCGTTATTTTTGTCACTGTCTCTCCCCCGCCCTTCATTTATTCATTATGGTAATGGTACTTTGTGATATGCAGTTTCTCGATTTATGACCCATTCTTGATAAGCATGAATCCAGACTGCATGTGCATCTTTGATAAGGTTCTAATTGGATAGCAGTGACCTTTCTGAATGTAATTCTGGGACAAAGATTAAAAAGCAGTACAGAAAGTGACAGGTTTGGGACAATAACATATGAATTTAGCTTTGCTGGCAGGCAAGAGATGTAAGCTGTGATAAATCAGAAACTAACCAAACAGGCTTGCTGAATGATTGTTCATTTCCTCTGAATCCTTTTAACATCTATGGCAAAACTGGTGCCAACCATTCCTATTTTCTTTGTGTAACCTGCTTACTGATAAACACTTGAAAACTGTGCAGTCAATTCAACCTTATGGAACTGCTAGACACATACTAAATTAAGAACACTTACACCTCTGTGATACTTTGCAAATGTTTATTGGTTTACTTTGTACTTTATAAACATCTCAGTGGTAAAAAGCTATGTATTGCAATTTGTGTGACTGCAAACAAGAAAGACAATTTATCCAGTGTCAGTCTAAATTAATGCCTTTAGTCTTCTGAGATTTTTTTTGACATCAATTTCTTCTTATGCTAAGAATTCTCTAAATAGCCTACATAGAATGGAATGGGTGGGAGGGAGATTTTAAAACTTGATATTAACAAATATAGTGGCTAGAAAAAGAAAAAATACTGCTCAAAACATTTCATTGCATTAATATATATATATTTCTCTGTTCAGTTGAGTCTGATTTTCAGAGACCACCTAAACAAGTCCCTGCAAGTCTTCTCAACAAATTTTTTCAGAAGTGGTTTGTCATTGCCAAGTTCCTAGGGCTGAAAGAAAGTAATTGATTGAAGATCAACTAGCTGACTTTGTATGTAAGGTGGGACTAGAACTCATGGTCTCATGGTTTTCTTAATGCCTTAACCATTACAGCAAACTGACTCTCTGCATGGTAATCTAAAATTAATTGAACATGTTGAAGTTTCTCAGTCACGGAGGAAACGCCGGTCACTAAAGGGTTACAACCAAGCCAGTAGCTCTAGGACCGAGTCCACCAACAAAAGAAGCCCCGCCTCTTCCTGTATCCAGTTTTTAGACTCGGTCCGGTAGAGGACAGTCGTGTCTGTTAGTTCTCTCTCTCATTAACTCTTTGTGGGGGAGTTATTTGGCCATTGCTGGCTTATTTCTACTTAGTTTGCTCCTTTCTGCTCAAATTGCTGGAGTTTTCTTCAAAAGTGGCTAAACTTTATTGGAATCAGCTGGGGAGTGCTAGAAACGCTCCAGTGGCCCTGAGCAGCCCTGCAGCAACGCCCACGTGCGTTTTGCATCGCCCTATCTTTTGCAGCACTTTCAAAGGATTTTGGAGGCTTTTGGAGAGGTTTCCCTGCCTCCTGTGGCTGTTGGAGGATTCTGGCTGCTAACTTCTGGCGCGAAGGCTTTTCCACGCCCAATTTTGCCACGCTGTTAAGCCCTTTGGCTAGTGGCTATTTCCTGCCTCCTGAGTAATCTTCCTGGCTCCTGGATTCTACTCTGCTTCTCTCCTGGCGCAGTGAGTTACCTGAACCTCCAATTATTCCCTGTGGGTGCATTTAAGGGTGATTTCTATCCTTTGCATTTATTCTGAGCTGCAAAAGTAAATTTCTGCTTTATCATGGCTGATGCTAGGAGCAATAAATCCCAAAGCAAAGGAAAAAGGGGCCATTCTTCTGATCCTAAAGAAAGTTCCTCAGGGGATTCTGTTCCTCCCAAGGCAGCCAGAGTTTCTACTAGATCCACTCACTCCAAGAGTGCTAATATTGCTACATCATCAAGAGAAGAGACCAGGAGGCATAAGGCCATGGAAAAGGCCTTTCAAAAAGCTGCTTCAGAGGCCTCTAGAGTTTCATCTCCTTCTGTGGGGCCTTCTAAATCTCCTGCCTTCCCCACTTCCAATGTGGCTGTTCCTTCTTCCCAAATTCAAATTGAACATGATTTTTCTCCTGATCAGTCTAATCTGGGTGAGAATGTAGCTGCTGATGCTTCTTCAGTTTTTCCTGCTGCTAGGCCTCTATCTCCAATTGTTTCTATTCAGGCCCCCCCAAGGCAAGAATTTCCTGAGGCTCAAGCCCAAACCTGCATTCAGGGGTCTGAGGCTCCTGTAAATTTAACTCCTGCCCTAGCTGAACTTGTTTCTGTTTCAATTAGGCAGGGTATTGCTGAAGGCCTTCAGCAAAGGGCCTCTTCTGAGGCCTCCAGTTATGTGAGTCAGCAGAGTCGTTCTGTGAGGGCCCAGATGGTTGCTGATCCTGTGCAATGTGAAGAAAGGGCGGATTCCCCGGAAAATGCAAGTCAAGGTTCCCTGTCTGAGGGGGAAATTGCCCCTGATCAAGATCTCTCGGAGGATGAAGGCCTTGAACCAGACCAGCCTTCCTTCATTGGTCTCTTCAAGCCTCAATTATTCAGATCCCTTCTATTTAAAGCTCAAAATGTTACTGGCCTGGGAATTTCTTCTACTCCTTCCTCTCAAGGGGCTTCTACACCATCTTCTCAGCATCCCTCTTCATCATTATTATTTCAGGAACCTTCCATTCGTGCAGAGGTCGTTCCAGCTCCCAAGCTGTTTTCTGATGTCGTTCAAAGACAGTGGTCTTCTCCTAGTTCTGGCCTGGTTCTCAATGGTCTAGATAAAAGATTTTATAATATGGCATCTGATTTTGCTAATATTCTTCAAGTTCCTTCTGTAGATGCTCCCGTCGTCGCCCTCTCTTCTGCATCTCCTCTTACTGGTCCGTCAGAGGAATTCCTGCGCCCTGAAGATAAGAAGTTGGAACGCTCCTTGGGCAAGGATCACCAGGCCTCTGCTTGGTCCATTCAGGCCTCCTCGGCCGCTTCCTTTTTTAACAGGGCCTCCATCCTTTGGCTTCGCCAATTACAGGAAAGGCTGCCTCCTTCTGATATGAGATCTCACCAGGACATCAACAAGATCCTAGCTGCTGTTGAGTTCTCTGCTGATGCTACTCTGAATGCGGCAAGGTTTTCAGCTAAGGCTATCGGGGCTTCAGTCACTTCTCGTAGGCTCCTGTGGCTTCGTCAGTGGCAGGCAGATGTTCGGAACAAGTGGAGACTGGCTTCAGCTCCTTTCTCGAGGAACTATCTCTTCGGCCCAGCCTTGGACCCACTCCTCATCGAGACGAAGGATCATCGCAAGATTCTGCCTGCCTTATCGAGAAGATCTGATCCTCGTCAGCAGGGTTCCTTTCGAAGCCATTCCTTTCGCTCCGACTTCTCTTCCTTCCAGTCCAGGCCTCAGCGGTACCCTCAGCCCAGGGGCGGACAGCAGCAGGATTTCCAGGTCAGGCAGGGGTCCCGTTTCCCTCCCCGCAGACCCTTCAGGGGGGGTAGGGGGCGTCCCTTTCGCAGGTCCCGTTAGTTCTCCTTTTCCTATCTCTGACTCCTTAATTGGAGGTAGGTTAGCATTTTTTGCTGACCAATGGGATTGTTCAGTTTCAGACCCCTGGATTAGACGTACTATTAGGTTTGGGTTGACCCTTGAGTTCTCTTCTGTTCCCCCTGACTGGTTTGTCAGGTGCCCTGTCTCTCATGTCAGGTCCAAGAGGGTTCTGCTAGATGAGGCTATTCAACACCTTTTGGAGATTAGGGCTGTTCAATGTGTTCCCCTAGGGGAAGTTGGCCAGGGATTCTATTCCCGTTTGTTTCTAGTTCCCAAGGCTTCAGGAGGCTGGAGGGCCATATTGGATCTTAAATCCTTGAACCGATATATAGTCTATCGTCGGTTCAAGATGGATTCCCTCCAGACCATTCTCCTTTCGATCCGTCCAGGTGATTTTTTGTCTTCCATCGATTTGACGGAGGCTTATCTCCATGTGCCCATTTTTCCGGACCATCGGAAATACCTCCGTTTTTGTTATCGGGGTAGGCATTATCAGTATAGAGCCCTTCCCTTTGGCCTTTCCTCAGCTCCTAGGGTCTTTACAAAGATCATGGCTGCCTTATCGGGCCATATGAGATCTTTTCCTGTTAGAGTTTTGTTTTATCTAGATAATTTTCTTATTTTGTCTAGTTCTGAGGTTAGGGGTAATGAGGATATTCAGGTCACCCTTCAGACCCTGCATTCCCATGGTTTTTTGGTTAATCGTTCTAAAAGCAATCTAGTTCCCTCCACGTGCATTCAGCATTTAGGGGCTGTTATTGATTCTGTCAGGTTGCAGGTTTCCCTTTCTCAGGATCGTCAGGACAGCATTGTTGAGCTGGTAGGTCAGGTTAAGGCCTCTCGCTCTTTTTCCCTCCTGGGGCTTTCCCGCTTGCTAGGGAAAATGGTTTCTGCCTTTGGGATCACTCCCTGGTCTCGGTTTCATAGCCGGGAACTTCAATGTTTTTTACTTCCGTTTCAACGGTCTCGCAGGAGCACGTCAGAGGCCAGAGTCCCCTTGACTCCTCAAGTTCTCCGGTCCTTGGCATGGTGGACCTCTCCGGCTCTTGCTCAGGGATGCCTGTTCAGAGTGCCTCAACGCGTGAGCATCACCACGGACGCGAGCCTCTTCGGATGGGGGGCTCACCTGGGGTCTCAGCTGGCCCAAGGGCAGTGGTCGGTCCAGGAGAGGGGACTTCACATCAACATCTTGGAGCTCAGAGCCATCTTCCGAGCTCTTCGCAAGTTCGCTCCTCTCCTTCGAGGTCTGGATGTCTTGATCAGAACAGACAACGTAGCTGCCAAGGCCCACATCAACCGGCAAGGAGGGACCCTCTCCAAGGCTCTCATGAGGGAGGCATCTCGTCTCTTCAGGTGGGCGGAGAGTCACTTGGCATCCATCCACGCCTCTCACATCTCAGGGTCAGCAAATGTTCAGGCGGACGCTCTCAGTCAATCGGTGGTGGACCAGACGGAGTGGAGCCTCGATCCATTTCTGTTCCAGGACATCGTGCATCGCTTCGGCCTTCCAGCAGTGGACCTCTTCGCGTCCGAATCCAACCACCAGCTTCCGAGGTTTTACACGAGATTCCTGTCCCGGGAGCCGAAGCTGTGGACGCCTTGATCAGCCCGTGGCCTTGTGGTCTTCTTCTCTATGCTTTCCCACCTCTTCCCCTCATCTCCAGGGTCATCAGGAAGCTGTTGCAGGAACAAGCCGAGCTCATCCTTCTGGCTCCCTTCTGGCCCAGACAACCGTGGTTTGCGGATCTGATGGCTCTCTCTGTTGCTCCCCATTGGCAGATCCCGGCCGACAAAATATCTCTGTGGCAGGGCCGTCTAGCTCATCCAGACCCTCAGTGGTTCCGGCTGACCGTCTGGAGGTTGAGCGGTTCCTCCTGTCCTCAGCCAGGGTGCCTTCGGAAATAATTTCTATGATCCAGGCCTCCCGTCGAGGATCAACGAACCGTATTTACAATGCCACTTGGATGGCCTTCTCTGCCTGGTGTCGATGGCTCAGGGCTTCCATTTCTTTAGCTTACGAAGCTCAATCGTTGCCAGTGCCTCGTGGTGTTACAGCCCACTCTACCAGGAGCGCGGCTACTTCGGCTGCCTGGTCTACCCAAGCTTCACTCGAGGAGGTCTGCCGAGCCGCTACTTGGACGTCTCCATCTCCATTTATCCGGCATTACCGGTTGGATGTTTATGCATCGGCGGAAGCCTCCTTTGGAAGACGTGTGCTGCAGCGGGTATCTTCCCAGGACCAGGAGAGGCGCCGGCCTTCTCCCTCCCAATAGGTACACGGGCTTTGGTATATCCCTTTAGTGACCGGCGTTTCCTCCGTGACTGAGAATGAGCGTTGGTCTTACCTGATACGCCACTTCTAGTCACTAGGAAACGCCGGTCACCCCCTCCCAATTGGTCCGGCACCTCTCGTGCTGGCTTTTGGCTGTTGACAGAGGGGGGTGGGTCCTGGGGATTTTTTACCTTTCCTTTATTTTTCTACAGACACGACAGTCTACCTTTCGTCCTCGTCTCAAACTGGATACAGGAAGAGGCGGGGCTTCTTTTGTTGGTGGACTCGGTCCTAGAGCTACTGACTTGGTTGTAACCCTTTAGTGACCGGCGTTTCCTAGTGACTAGAAGTGGCGTATCAGGTAAGACCAATGCTCATTCTCTCCCCCACTCTCAAAATAAATAAATAAGTAAGTAAGTAAAGGAAGTATCTGGAAAACTGCTTCGTATATATCTATGTTAGGTATATCCAATTCTCATTTACATTTAGATTTGCTGAAACAACTCTGAGCATCAATCAGCTTTAAACAGGCTTAGGTGATTAGTATTCTATTTAAGGTGAGTAACAAACAGCAAGGCAAAAGTGCTTTGAATAAATTGGATATGGAACCATTACCCTTAAAAAATTCACATAACAATTAAAATGTTGTAGGTCACAACAATTCTCCATGATAATGCTAGTCATATTAACTCTGCTATAGCAAAGCTCAAAGTAAAAGAAGTTAGGAAAAGAATGAATAATATGGCTCCCAGAATTGTTTACCAGCTGTTAATTATATCTGTGATTGGATATGTGGCCAGGAAGGAGAAGAATTTAGAATGTAGAAGGGAAGAAGCCAACAAGTCACTGCCCAACTGTCTTTCTGATAGGGATGCTTTGGGGAATCGGGGAGAGGAATGTTGTTTTCTCTGCAGACCCAGCCTAATTGCTCTGTTTATGAACTTAATATTTCCTTTGTTGGGTTCTCTTCCAACCAAATTTATAACTATTTTATTCTGCTTTTATTCTGACCAAATAGATTAATTTTAGATATTTTTTAGAAATCATTTAATCTATTCTTTAAAAGTATTTTGATTTTCAAAATCAACAAAATGAACTGAATGTTTCTATTCAGTGTAAAGAAATAAAAATACTTAAAGTCTGAGTATTATGTGGTTATTTCACAAATATTATATACACAGGTAGGCCTTGATTTATGATTACAATTGAGTCCAAAATTTATGTTGCTAAGTGAGAAATTTGTTAAGTGAGTTTTGCCCCATTTTACTACTTTTCTTGCCACATTTGTTAAGTGAATCACTTAACAAATTAATAACATTGTGAAAGATGAAACTGCAAAACAAGTATGCTCTCAAAGATTTTTAAGAAATTGTGCTGATCCAATTCAACTAAGTTGATAAGAAACTAAAGTAGGAACAAATTTTAATGTCTGAGGCAGATACAAAAGTTCACAAATCTGCCATTACAACCATAAAGCAATGGGTTGTCTGCCATTTGGGAGAAAGTCTAGACAGATCTAGCCAAAATATTAAAGTGTATGCAGGGGTGGGGAACTATGGCCCTTTTATGACTGACTCAGGAATTCTGGGAGTTGAAGTCCACTAGTCATAAAAGAGCCATAGTTCCCCATCTCTGAAGTTTAGAAATAGCCTATTGTTAACAAAAATATGTACTGTTAAGTCCAATTTGTCCAAGTTCTAACATATGATTGTGAAAGTTATATTACAGTGTTTCTCAACCTGTGGGATTTTAAGATATATGGACTTCAACTCCCAGAATTCCCCAGTCAGCATGGGGAATTTAATTTATGTTTTTTATTTATTTAATACACATAACTCTTATTTTATCATAGAACTCAAAGCAACATAAATATGCTTTCTAGGCATTTTCTCTTCATATTGTTAATACCTATAGTATTTAATTTCAGTATTCCATGTGAGAATCAGAATGTTTGTATTATGATAGAAGGAATAGTAGACATCAATGGTTTAGGACAGCTACAAGCAACTGTATTCTATATTTTCAAAATTTACTGAGAATCATTTTCACTCAGATCCCAAATTAGAAAGAAGGTGCTGGAGTCCTAAAAAAACAAAACAAAAAAACAAACCCCAAAACATTTTATTTCCTGTAAAGTCATGTTTTGTGCTTCGCTTATGAAGACTTCAATTTAGTGCCAATTCATGCCTTGTATTTTATGGACATATATATGCAATATTAAACTGTATTTTGGTTGTGTGCAATGGTAATTAAATGTTTTAATAACTAGAAAAAAGATGCAAATGCAGTATATTATAGTATGTTCAAATAAGGGATGTTCCTCTATCCTGGTCCTATTAGATCTCTCAGCGGCTTTTGATACCATTGATCATGGTATCATGCTGCACCGGTTGGAGGGGCTGGGAGTGGGAGGCACCATATTACGGTGGTTCTCGTCCTACTTCTCTGACAGGTCGCAGTCAGTGTTGACAGGTGGACAGAGATCGACCTCGAGGCCCCTTACTTGTGGGGTTCCACAGGGATCGGTCCTCTCGCCTCTCCTGTTCAACATTTATGTGAAGCCATTGGGGGAGATCATCCGTGGTTTTGGGATGCAATGTCATCTGTACGCTGATGACACTCAGCTATACATCTCCACCACAAACCATCCCAATGATGCCCTTGAAGTGATGTCCCAGTGCCTTGAGGCCGTACGGGTCTGGATGGGGAGAAACAGGCTTCAACTCAACCCTTCCAAGACTGAGTGACTGTGGCTGCCGGCGTCCTACTACAGCCAGTTAGTCCCATCACTAACTATTGGGGATGAGTCATTGACCCCTGCAGAGAAAGCTCGCAATTTAGGCATCCTCCTGGATGCATGACTGTCTTTAGAAGATCATATAACAGCCGTGGCCAGAGGAGCTTTCTATCAGGTTTGCCTGATTTGCCAATTGCGTCCCTTTCTAGACCGGGACTCATTATGCACAGTCACTCAAGCCCTCGTCATTTCCCGACTTGACTACTGCAATGCTCTCTACATGGAGCTCCCCTTGAAGTGCACCCGGAAGCTCCAACTGGTCCAGAATGCGGCCATGTGAGTAATTATGGGAGCAACATGGCGCTCACATGTAACACCTCTTCTACGTGAGCTGCACTGGCTTCCGGTGCCCTTCTGAGTGCGCTTCAAGGTGTTGGTTCTTACCTTTAAAGTGCTCCATGGTTTAGGACCTGAGTACTTACGAGACCACCTGCTGCAACCGATAACCTCCCACCAACCAATACGCTCTCACAGAGTAGGTCTACTCATAGTACCATCATTAAAACAATGTCGTCTAGTAGTTCCAAGGGAGAGAGTCTTCTCTGTTGGGGCACCTACTCTTTGGAACAAAATACCTCCTGGAATACAAATAATCCCAGATCTTCGCACTTTCCAACGTGCCCTGAAGACCTTTCTGTTTCAACAAGCAGGGCTAGCATAAACATCTAAATTCTATGCCAAGGTCTTAGCAGATACACTAAGTTGACTCAATTTATTATTTACTGTTTAAAAAAAATATTATATGTATATGAAATCTTATTCTGTTCACTGCCCTGAGTCCTTCGGGAGAAGGGCGGTATAGAAATTCAATAAATAATAGTAATAATAGTAATAATAGTAATAGTAATAGTAATAATAATAATAATAATAATAATAATAATAATAATAATAATAATAATAATATAATTTGGGAGCAATACCCAAAGGGCTACCCCGCTATTTAGAAATTCTAAATTTGTCAGACTTGAACATTTTGACTCTACAAAAAACCACCTTACTCGGAACAGCTTACATCCTCCGACGATACCTTAACAGTTCCTAGGTCCTTGGTTAGGACTCGAGCTGCTGAGCTATTAACCAGCCTCAAAGGCTGTGAATCTCACTAAAGATATAATAATAATAATAATAATAATAATAATAATAATAATAATATTCGTTTATCATGGCTAAAGGAGCCATCTGATCTTCATGAAAGATTTTCCTGATTAAAGAAATAAATTATTCTACTACAAGAATGTAAAACATAAATGATGAAAAAATTATTGAAACTTCAGTGTGATTGTATATACTTTATCTGACTAATGGTATTATTGCTTTCAAAAGAACATTGACTATTTGAGGTAAATCGAGTCAGTTGGATTAAGATGGTCAGCTATAGAAATTGAATAAATAAGCAACTAATGTTCAGCCTGTTGTAAGATATTAAAAAAAGAAAATAGATATTGCATCCCAAATGTATCGCCAATTGCTGTCTATACTAGTAGCTTAATATTCCTTGCAAACTCCCATGTGGCTGATGCAGGAAAGAAGAAAGATCAAAGAGTCACCTACTGACCCTACCTATTGTATGGCCATATCATCTTCTGTCAATGACATGCTGTAATAAGCAAGATATGTATGCACCTCATGCTTGTTCAAGATTTAGCAGATCTTGTCCCTTACACTCGTTTGCCTATGTATAAGCTGTGTGTTGAATGAAAATAACTGAATAGGACATAGCAGAAGATTGTGAAATCACTATCAATATATTTTCATTACAAAGAAAGATGAAACAAAATAGATGCTTTTTAGAGGCAAGATATATATTTGTAGCAAATTTACATAATGTAGAATGTAAATAGGTGTGGCAACTATTCATGCTTTAATTAATTAATATTTTTATATATTTAAAATTATTTTTTTCTCAATCACAAAATGCAAATTTAATTTCTGAGTGATTAACAGTGAGTCAAAACTTATTCCATGTCTGAAGTATGATTTGGTGTCACAAGAAAACTGAGTAACACATTTTATGTGATTGAATAATCACATAATTTAAATACGCTATTTTAATTTGGAGAATTGTTAATGTAATAATGGGACAGTTTCTCTCCCTATCTCCTTTTCTTTTGAGTATGAATATTTTTACTCTGGAGTATTCCTTTCTTTTACTATAGTCCTTAGAATAACATGTATGTACATTAATATAGTTCATAGATCAGGGCTAACCAACATCATATTCTTCACATGTATTGGATATCATCTTTTGTTAACCTCATTCAGCATGTTTCAGTTAAATTTACAGCAGATTACAACACTTCACCAGGACATGCAGGAAACATAAAGAATATATGACTCATATATGTGAAAATTATATTAATGTTAACATATGCAGGAGATTTAAAATAAATAAAAGTTAAGAACTTCATATGGGGTAATTAATGTGAAATTAATTACTATACCACAAAACATGGTGATGACTACTAACCGTGGATGGCTTCAAAAAGGAATTTGAAAAATTCATGGAGATAAGTCTTAAGAAGGGCTGTCTTTAAAACTCATTATTTCTGTGTTCAGAACATGGCTCCAAATATAGTTCTAAGCAGTAATTGTCAAAAATTTTGACAAAAATTGTGAAAAATCTCTCTTGTGAATATCCAAGAATCATGTGATTAGTTCATGTTGTTAGACTAAGATGGGCCTTTGTCTTTCGCTATTCTTTTTAATTTTTTTGGTGTGGTACTTAAAAGAGCCGTAAAGTATAACTAGGTAACTTGGTTTTGAGATCCAGTTTGGTGAAGTAGTTAAGGCATCAGGTTGGAAACTGGAGATGTAAACTCTAGTTCTGCCTTGGATAAGAAATAGTATAGGTGACCTTGGGCCAGTCATTTTCTCTCAGCCCAAGGACAGAGGCCATGGCAAACCACTTCTGAAAAACCTTGCTAAGAGACTTGTAGAGCAAAGGTCCCCAACTTCCAGGCCACGGCCCATTACCATGGCCTATTTGGAAGAGGGTTGTGTGAATGGTAGGCCAGTGTGCATGCACATGCAGCTACACTTGGACAAGTTGCGGGCCGATGTGCAGTCTTTGTGTGCAACTCAACCTGTGTAAGTTGAGCTGCTGTGCGCACCCTGGCCCATCATTTGTGCAGGTTGAGCGGCACACATCAACCCACCATTTGCGTGACCCAGTTCCCCTCTGCTCCCCCAGCTGGGCCGCCAAGCTGCAAAAGTTGGGGATCACTGTTGTAGAGAATCAAACATGATTGAATGGAATTAAAAAAGAAAACTTCTAAAATGCAGACTTTGCCATGAAACTTCCAGGATGCCTTGAATTAGTCACTCTGCCTTAATTTAGCATAATTCACAGCAGTGTTATAGATCAGATTGGCAATGGTTCATGTTCTTAAACTCTTTCAAAGAATGGAGAAAATGTAAAAAAAAAAAAACAATTAATAGCACAAGAAGAGAAAATATTACATCAAAATTTCCCAAACTTCTATATATTAAAATAAATACTTTATATTTACAATATGCCATACCTTTGCAAAAAGAAATACACAAATAGACAGAGAGAAATATCTGTTCTAAGTTTTCTAAAACTAAAAATCTATTTTATTTAAGAATAGAGATAAGAATCAACTATATGTTTTTTAAATTGCAATTTAGTAAATATGAACCTACAAATATTCTGAGTGCAAGTTTTTACACCCACAAGGAAATTATACATTATTATATTCATTATTGATATTTTGAAAAAATGAAATATTTAAAAATAAGCATTCACAACTATTAAAAATAACTGAAAATTATAATAATTTCATTTTTAAATTTATTAGTGTTATTAAATAGCTTGATTTCTTTATTTTTATTTCCTTTCTTGACCTCTTTAACTATAATAATCCCTGTAATTCTAATTTTTCATTTGTATATTTTATTTTAGTCAGATGCCTTGAAATAAAGGCAGTACTAATTTGCAAACTACCAAATTCATTCATTCCAATAGAGGTATAATTACCTCCCTGTTTGAACAATGTAGTATAAAAATTAGAGGCTGTTTTTTAAAAAAAATCTAAACTGGGAGACTTACTCTGATGTTCTTTTGAAATGAGAATTTAACTAAAGCACTCTAAAGTCCCCTGCTGCGCTCAGGCAAGTTGAAATTAATTCAAGACGGCAGATAAAAATTTTAACCAGCCCGAGTGGAGATGACGGATGTGACAGCTCTCAGTTAAAATGTCTTTTAGTGGCAAATGCATGCATATTAGTCAAGTAATGTGACATAACTGTCCTGGGTGAGAGAAGATGAACCAATGACCATTTGCATGAAGAACAAAGAAAAATCTTAAGGAGTAATAGATAGAACTAGAAAGAAAATGTACAATATAATTTAGCTTGCTTCTGGTTTAAAGAACTTAAGTGATTTAACCTTTTAGTCTTTTTCTTCATCTTGTAATGAATGAATTAAAAAAAGAATGCAACCATGAATTTAAAATGAGACACACATAACTTATTAAGAAAAGAAAATGTAATCATAAACCATATCTTGTGAACACTGATCTGGCAGTTAGCTTTACTGTAAATAAATAGGGTTGTGCTATCTTTATATACTGAAAATAACAGTAAAATGCAAAATAATCCTTCAAATTGCTAAACTGCTTACCACTATTTAATTTCGTTGGGATGATTTGACTATAAAGTATCGCTGTTAAAGAAAGTAATTATAAGCGTCCATCTGAATCACAAAAGTATTGAACAAATGATATTTATGTTCAGTCCCTATAGTTATTGCCATTACTTTATCCTCACAGTCATGTGATCAAAATTTGGGTGCTTGGTAACCTACCTGCACTTATGAATGCAGGATTGATTCAACTGTCCCCCTGTCTATCTCTCCCATTTCTGCCATTTTAGCTCCTTGCTCAATGGCACTCAGCAGCAGTGGTGCTGGGGCTGAAGTAGAGGCCCAGAGGTGGTTGCAGATGACTGAGACTGCTGAAGGTCCTAGGCCTCAATTTCAGCTCTAGCACATCAAAGCTTCCAAGGAGTGCCACCTCAAGGTGTGTGTTGCAGCCATATACCCCAGTGCCATAGTGCAAAGATCCTGCCATGATCATACTATGTTCTGTAGGCCAGGCCCCACCCAGCTGACCTTCACTGTCTTTCTCCTGGTTCTGGCAATAGCAATAGCTCTTAGACTTACATACCCCGCGTCAGTGCTTTACAGCCAGCCCTCTCTAAGCAGTTTGTAGAGTCAGCATATTGCCCCCAACAATCTGGATCCTCATTTTACTGACCTCGGAAGGAGGGAAGGCTAGGTAAACCTTGAGCCAGTTAGAATCAAACCTGCAGTACTGTATTCTAACCAGTGCCCCACCACGGCACGTCAAGGCACACCTGGCCCAGCCCTATGTGAGGCAGCTACTGACTGCACCAGTCCTTGTTCCTGAGATGCCTTATGCTGTTCTCCAGGTAGCCTGTATTGCCTTCATATCGCATGTGCAGTTCTGGCAATGCTTTAGAAACCCAGAAGCTTTTTGGAGAACAGCATAAGTCTTTTTGCACAATTTCAGAAGGCCTCAGAAGCACTCCAAGCATTATGAGAATGACACTCAGCACATGGAGAATGTACATGCTATTTAGAGAAGGGTGTGAGTGGTCTCAGGAAGAAGGCCTGGTGCGGCCAACAGTTGCCTATCTTGGGGCCAGATTGTGCACACCTCATCAGCAGCAGGAGGACGATGGTGAAGATCAGCTGGGTGTGGCAGGGCCTATGGAATACAGATGGTGGGGCAGTTGTGGCTTTGTACAATGATGCTGATGTACCTGGCCGTGGCATAGGGCTTGAAGCAGCATTCTTTGACAGTATTGTTGGTGCTGAGATGAAATAGAGGCACATGATGGTGGTGGCCAGCTGAGACTGCAAAAGGCCCAGGCCTCTACTTTAGCCCCAACAACTATCCCTGTAGCCAAGGAGTGCTGCTGTGTAGGATGGCCAAAAGGACAGAGATGGATAGATAGATAGATGGGAGATTGAAGAGGATACAGTCAATTAATCGTACCAATGTTCAAGGCTACAACGGACCAAGCTGGGAATGGTTTGGATTGAGTTAGCCCTTGCCTAACAATTTGTGGCATTTGGTTAACAATGACAATGGAAATGGTTGGGATTGCTGTTGCTAAGCGATGTGGTCACATGACATCATAGTTTACTGAGTTAAATAAGATAATTTCTAGATGGTTTTTAAGGAACATAAATTGGAAGTCATAGTAATTCTTGGTTGGGTTTATCAAGATAATCAAGGGAGGTTTTTTGTATTAATTTACTTGTTTTCTCTATTTTCTTTGTATTGTATTTCAATATCTTTCAATATAGTGTACATGTTTGATTTAGATTTGGATTTGAATTTGAGATGATTATAAATTTCTCTGATATAATCAGTTTTATTCCCAGTTATTTTAAACACACATACATTTTTTTCTCCATCAGATAGCTATTTTGTGACATATGATTCACTCCTCTGAAATAAAAAATACTTCATTAAAATTTTAGATATATTTAGAACAATTCACCACCAAATAGTGCTTATCTTTGAATAGACATATATATGTTTTCCAGGACTAGGAAAAAAATATAAGAAGCTTAATAAAACCTCTCTGAAAAACATATTAGGTACTGGTTTTCTTCAAATATAGTGACAAACTTATGAAGAGTTCTGTCTAGGTAGAGCTGCTTTACTAATGACAAAATATTGTAGGTTTTATATGACATATTTGTAGATTTTATTATATTACCCATTAACAATATAAAATTTGAACATAGTTTACTACATTAATGTTATACTGAAATAACAGAAAAAGGAGACCTAAAGTTCTACAGTCCTGACCTTAAATAAATATCTGATCAGTGATCCAAGATTAAAAGGATAAAATTATTTACTACACTTTGAGAGAAGGTATTGTACAATGTCATAAGTCATGACTCAGGTTCTGTTCATCTATTGTTGTCTCTGCTTCTGCCTGACAGATTACAGTTGAAATTGAGATATGGGATGATGTACTTTGGTACTAATGGGTGTCAGAAGCCAAAACGTTTCTCCTAAATGTGAAGGGTTATGAAAGAGGCCATGGATAAATTGAGATCAGCAGCTGTGTAATCTGTTCAGAGTGTAGAATTAGAGGA
This sequence comes from Pantherophis guttatus, assembly GCF_059756535.1. Lineage (NCBI taxonomy): Eukaryota > Metazoa > Chordata > Lepidosauria > Squamata > Colubridae > Pantherophis > Pantherophis guttatus. The sequence continues at coordinate 45,846,141 of NC_142067.1, read as the reverse complement.
AGAGTAGTCATAGGGGGGGGGGAGATAAATTGAGGCAGAATGAGAAAATGGCTAGAAGAAGAGTGAATGCAGGACTATTATGGCTCCTAAAAATTGATATTTGGAAAAATGTCATCAAATCTGACCATAAGTATAAACAGAAACAAAAGTATATGTTAGTAAAAATCTGACGCTAAAGTATGGAACTTCTGTCTGTGGTATCTTTGCAAAATATACCTCAATGCCTATTTTGAAAAAGTCAGTACACCTATCAAAAGTTTTATATCCTAGGAAAATAAAAATAGTAGCAAAAGCAGGGTCTCCCTGTAGCAGTCTACAACCTGTACCACTGGCCTATTTAATCAGAGTATCTGTCTTTGGTTAATGGTATCATTGCCATAGAGGCCTCAGAAGGAATAAATGTGGAATTTATTCTAGGTCTTAAGCAGGCTGTAGCCAGTATGGCAGGCCAGCCTTGAAATAGATTGCTTTGTAGAGAAATAGCTGTTGAGAAGGAATAGAGAAGGAACTATTAAATGTCAGTGTCAACCTGTGTGCAAAGAACATGTGAAACAAACTCAATATTTCAGTACTGGCAGTGGCGTAATCAGGCTGGAAATCAAGTATTGTAACAGTAATGTGAAAGGCAAGAGAATACATTTTGTCTGGCAGAAGGTTCACCCGTGCATCAGTCTGATGATAATGAGCTGTCCCAAAGTGATCAGATTTGCAAAAGAGAACTCACAAATGGCCTAATAAGTTTACTGGTCCACTAGTAATTGTCCAAAGGTCTACAGTATAACATTGTAAAATCAATGTTTTGCATGGAAAATTATCAGAAACATTTTGTCTAATATGCAACAGAAATTTTTGTCTAAAATTGTAGAAAATATTGGAAATTTGATGAGCCTTAAACTTTGAGGGGGAAAAACTGTTTTGGATCAAAGAAAAAAAATTAGTTTTTTTTATGGCCAAAACAGTTTGGCTATAACCCCAAAAATAATTTTGAAGAAAATTTTCTGAAGTGTTTAAAGAAAAGAGCACAGATTTCCAACCATTAAGAATGAACGGGGAGAGGATTTTTATGGTTAGATTATGTAAAAGCAAGTGGTATAAAGTAAAACATGTCAGAAAAATAGCAATTGTATAATGACCTTTACAGTCAATGACCTGTATATTGTTAAACTTTGATGAAAAGGCTTCATGCACACAGTATACACAAGGGAGCCAAGACTCTTCCTTAACGGTTTCAAACCAAATTTAAAAATAAGAATAAAAAACTCCTAGATGGCTACAGGAAGTACTTCAAAAGTATTATTTTTACGAAGTACTACATCAAAAATTGTCCAAACTTTTGCACCATCAATTATCACTTTCTTAATTTTGAATCTGTAAACAACTTATTTACAGATTTAAAATAAGAAAATAGTTATATATTAGCAGTAAAGCACGCATTCATATATTTGCAGAAATATTCATAGCTTATTTGCTAGGGTTTATTAAAACATGATTTGACCAGATTCCTATACAGTATTTTGCAAGCATTTGTATATTAGCTCTTTCATTGTATTGAAATCTGTTCTTGTTGACCATTTTAAAGTAATTATACTTCAGTCAGATTGAAAATATATATTGGTTTTTTTAATAAATGTATTCATTTTTTTTTTCTCTTAGTTCATCTAATTTGGGTTACATTACAATTAGGGTTGGGTTTGTGAATGGCAATGTGTTTCCTGGCATAAATAACCTGGAAGAATAATTAAATACACATAGACACACATTCTCTCACTCACACTAGTTATTTAATTATTTTATATTTGTCTGTTATGAATAGGGAATTCTTTCTTCTACAACAGGGGTGTCAAACTTGATCCTGTTGCAGGCCATGTCAGGATTTTGTTTGCTCGGGGGGGGGGGGGCGCAGGCTGGGCATGATCTGGTCATTGTGGCCAACTAAGTGGGTGTGGCCAGGCCTCGAGTGGCAGGGGCCGGTTTCTCAGCATCTCTGGGATGGCCCATGGGCCAACTCCATAGCCTATTGTGGGCCGGATGCAGCCCATTGGCCGTGTGTTTGACACCCCTGTTCTACAAGATTAGGAATGCTGGTTTAAATCCTTATTTCAATTTATATACTATCAAATCTCTCCTGGCCTTGTGATGCAAAAAAAAAAAGGTACCTCAAAGGTGCTAACTTAAATATCTGTACAAAATCCAGGACATTAGTTTTGCAGAACTGACATGTCAGGGATTTTCAGAACGATTGTATTCACATACTTGTGCTGCTGCAATACTGCCATAGTCAGCCACAGTCATGTGATCATGATTTCCAATGTTTTCTGCCATCTTCCCTCAAGCAAGGTCAATGGGAAAGCCAGCCCCCAACTCCCTCTAAGTCGGCCCAAAAGGATACCATGGTTGATGGTGTCATAACCCATAATACATAGCCCATTTGTAAGTAGGGAAATAACAGTACTTGGAAATATTTATATACAGTTGGGAAAACTGATTCTCCAGATGTTCTGAATTGCTCTTATGACTATAAATAGCATGACCAATAATAAAGAATGGTAACTTTTAAGAAAATGGTATTGAAGGTTGTAAGAATGTTGCTCTTTTTATGTGAGTTAGAACAATCTGCCACATAATTCAGAATTATCTAACAGACTGGTAAATTTACCAGTGTTTCATCAGTAATCTTTTCTAGACTTTTCTGAAGGTGCTAGGAATTAAATATGGGGATTCTGTCTGTCAAACATATGTCTCTAGTTTGAGCTGCAGATCATTATTATCAGGACAGGGTAAGGACTCTGGAGAGTTATGATATTTCCAGATTCAGAATTTTATTATGAGTTAGGCAAAGGAAAGTATAAAATATATACTAGCCACTAAGCTTTCTTTTGGAAACTGTCATCTCATCCTTCTCATCTTTAAATGTAAAGTTAACTTTGGAATAAAGTGGCAGTACTTGTATTTATTTATTGTATATATGTATTTATTCTTTTGCTATAAATTTGTTTTACTGATTCTCTTAGTTGTTGCTGTAAGAAAATTGGTGAAATGAGGAATGTAGATGGCATTCATTAGTTCCATTAAAAATAGATGCACATGCATATGCTTGTGCTGGCATCTAAGGATTTTTTTTGAAGCAGCTATTTGGATTTTTTTCACAGTTATAACTGCTTTAATATATAGATGAAGACTATGCTAATCACTCTGAAAATACCTGTTGCAGAATCCTAATATGATTATTATCTTAATGGTCGGAAATGCTTGGAGATAAATTGCCCTGCAAATAACCTTATAAATGTTATGTAGAAGTAGGATAGGACAGGACAAGACAATGACAAGAATAAAATGGCAACAATACAACAATACAACAATAATACAATGACAACACAATGACAACGAGAAGACAGTGACAAGACAAGACAATATAGGACAAGAAAAAGAGAATTCAAGACAGGGACAAGACAATGACTATGAGAAGCAATACCACCTGGAAGCATATTGGAAGCCAGTGCAGGTCATACAGTGGTACTATTAAGAGCCATGGTGGTACAGTGGTTAGAATGCAGTACTGCAAGCGACTTCTGCTGAGTGTCAGCTGCCTGCAATTTGGCAGTTTGAATCTCACCAGGCTCAAGGTTGACTCAGTCTTCCATCCTTCCGAGGTCGGTCAAATGAGGACCCAAATTATTGGGGGCAATATGTCAACTCTGTAAACAGCTTAGAGAGGGCTGTAAAGCTTGTGAAGTGGTATATAAGTGCTGTTGCTATTGCATGAATGAATTGTGGAGTGCCCAGAACTTCACATATTGCTGCGTTGTGCAACAGTAGAATCTTGTCAGTATTCTTCAAGAACAATCCAATATAGCATACATTGCAATATCCGTGCAGCAAATGACTAAGATGTTAGTGACAGTATGCATAATCTCCCAGTTCAATTCATCTGTGGACGAGATTAATTCAGCAGAACAAAATTGTGATTTCTAATAAGGCATTTTAATAAGGATAACAAAATACAAAAGATCAAAAGTAGAAAACAAAGAAGTATTCCCATTTCTTTCTCTCTAGTTCTATCTTTTGTAGGTGTTTGAAGAACAGAATTAATTTATTTGCTGCATTTCTCTCTCTCTTAAAATAGAAGTTTAGTTTTTTGTGGGGAGAAATCTTTTGTTTCGATCTGTTTTGCTTCATAGGTGAAAAATGCAAGATTTGTAAGGATTTGAAAATTAGGCAATTTAGAAACAGAAATTCTAAAAGTGGCATGCATTTTGTACAGCTGAAATGTAGCTACAATGTTATAATGATTTTAGTCCTTGAAACTTCACACATCATCATAGAATACAGTTTATTAAGTTTGCACAAGATAAGATTGGCAATATAATATAATCTGTTTTAGTTATTTTTTTCGTGTTTAGGGATTGTGAAATGTGTGTTTGATGACAGTTACTCATGTTCATAGTCATTTTTAATTGTTTTTACTTATTTAATGTTCTGGCAAGATTGTAATATTTCAGGGTGCTTTCCTCACAATATTTGGACAAGGCTTGTTTTGATGACACTCCATTTATTTGGTAAAAGTCAAGAAAATGTTTCTTGAGAAGCGCTCTTGCTCAATAACAAGATAGAGATATAAAGATTGCTTATTCCAAGCTCTGCTAAACACAGGAACAGAGATAAAGAAACTACTTGGCCTTGGTGCAAATTGAATTAGCTGACTTTAATATCATTTCCTGCCCTTTGATTTTATGATTCATTTTAAATTAACATTCCTGCGCTCTTCCCTCTGCCACTATAGGTATAAAATCCATAAGGTCTCAATAAGACTTGATTCACACATTGCATTTTAGTTGTACTTGTACCCTGTAAATAAGATATGAACATAAATTAAAGCACATGTTTGCAGTTAATTTTAAAACTGTATGTTCACTCTGTCAGTATGCATGTTAAAACACGCATAATTTGAATTTGCACATTTCACAACTCTTGTTGCTTTAATAATACTTGCTGATACATTTTTATTGCTGATGTCTTTTTATTGTCCACAGACAGCTGGAGAAATTGATATTTTATCAGAATAATCCCAGCTTTATATTCAAAGAGAAAAAGTCATATGATTATCTGGCAGAAGAAATTAGTACAATTTAGTGTGGGGAGAAACAGAGAGCCTTTCTTTCTTTTGCGCTCTGTTCTGTCAGCTGTAGCATTGTTAAAATCTGATCTTTAATCTGGAAATAATCAATAAACTGCACCCAACTTCTATCAAAAAAAAGAACCAACTATGTAAAAGATGGTGGTAATTAAGAAAATAGAATTTCCATTCCTTTCATTCCTATGTTGTCCTATTTGCATAGAAATAAAGTTAACCACAGACAACACATGACTTTAATGAGAATGGGAATTTTACTTCATAAATGTAAGTCAGTTGCTGATGGTAATGAAACCAATCTGCAAATGAATTTTTAAAGGGTGCAATACTTTATCATGAGTATGTTGTCATCACTCAGGCAGCATTTCCCTCTTTGGAGTGCGGTGCTATTAGTTGCAGATTAAGAGCGATGACAGAATTATGTTCTAAGTACCCCCTTTGCAATGTCAACAGGCCTTAATGATAACATAGTACCGCTATTGTTAAGGAGTTTCATGTCTTATTTAGTGTAAACGGGAAAATCTGGCATTTTCTAGCCTATGACTGTGTTTTGCTACTTATGCTGTCACTTTTACCAGCTGCTGAGAAAAGAGCAGGTCATCAGATGCCATTTTTCTTGGTGATTTATTGATAGCAGTTAAAGCATATAGTGTAAGAAAAAGAATAAATAATCAGCCAGAATTGAACAACACACTGTTGTATAAAACTTCCATTGGTTCTTAATTTATACATGATGACATCACAAAAGTATTTTGCATACATTCTGTCAAAATAAAAGTTTATCAGCTCCGCTTTCATGAATTTGTAGCAACACGGAAATATATTGTAAATCAGTATTTTTTCTTTAAAAAAAGATGACCAATAATTAATATATTTTGTGACAAATCAATTATTTTTCTGATGTGGAACATTTCTTCGTGTATCAATATCATTTGTATAAATAGAATAAATAGTGAAATAAATCAAATCTTTTTTTTTTTTTTTTTACAAAGACAAATCCTTACCCATGGTTTCAGGCTGCATCCCTACTGCAGTTCCTAAATTTGGAACTATCTGAAGAGTAGTTCTTTGTCAGTCTATTTCCAGAGCTCACAATGTGTGTGTATGTATATATATATATATATATATATATTATTTATTTTATTTTATTTTATTTCGAATTTATACCGCACCTTCTCCCAAGGGACTCAGGGCGGTGTACAGCCAGATAAAAACATACAATACAAACATTAAAAACAATTAAAAGAATATATATTAATTTGGCCCCAGTTTAAAATGACAAACCAATTAAAAATTTAAAATTTAAAAATATGTTAAGCCAGCCCGGCTTGATGAAAAAAGAAAGTTTTAAGGGCATGGCGGAAGGCACCGAGGTCTTGGATTCTCTTTATCTCAGGGAGCAGCTGGTTCCATAGGGTAGGTGCCCCCACAGAGAAGGCCCTCCCCCTGGGGGTCACCAGCCTACATTGTTTGGCTGATGGCACCCTGAGGAGGCCCTCTCTGTGGGAGCACACGGGTCGATGGGAGGTTGTCGGTAGCAGCAGGCGGTCTCAAAGATAACTAGGTCCTATGCCATGGAGCGCTTTAAAGGTGGTAACCAACACCTTGAAGCGCACCTGGAAGATCACTGGGAGCCAGTGCAGCTCGCGCAGGAGCGGTGTTATGTGGGAGCGCCATGCAGCTCCCGTAATTACCCCTGCGGCCGCATTCTGGACCAGTTGGAGCCTCCGGGTGCTCTTCAAGGGGAGCCCCATGTAGAGAGTGTTGCAGTAATCCAGGCGAGAGGTGACGAGGGCATGAGTGACTGTGCACATGGAATCCCGATCAAGAAAGGGTCGCAACTGGCGAATCAGGCGAACCTGACAAAAGGTCCCCCTGGCTACAGCCGCCAGATGTTCCTCCAAGGACAGCTGCGTATCCAGGAGGACTCCCAGATTGTGCGCCCTCTCCGAGGGGGCCAAAGACTCGTCCCCAATAGTCAGTGATGGAGTCAGCTGACTATATCGGGATGCCGGGAACCACAGCCACTCAGTCTTGGAAGGGTTGAGCTTGAGCCTGTTCCTCCCCATCCAGATCCGCACAGCCTCCAGGCACTGAGACATCACTTCAAGGGCATCGTTGGGGTGTCCTATTACATTGGTTGTAATAGTGTTGTACTGATCGACATGATATTATCATGCCATTAATCTGTACCTGATATTTTTGGTTATGGGCATTTTAAGTTAACATCTCAAAAATGAAATTTCACAGTGGGTGACCAAGATAAGAATTGGGCCCTCACAATTGATATAAGACAAGTATTACACTTTTAACAGAAGGGTTAAAATATTAATGGTTTTCTATAATTGTAGGAAATTGTAAAATTGTAGATAACCACAATGGGGTGGTCACTGACCTCAAGCCAGAAATTCTGGAATATGAAGTCAAATGGGCCTTAGGAAATCTGAGCAACAACAAAGCTAGTGGAGGTGACAGTATTCCAGCTGAGCTATTCAAAATCTTAAAAGACAATGCAGTAAAAGTGCTACACTCAATTTGCCAGCAAATTTGGAAAACTCAACAGTGGCCACAGGATTGGAAAAGGTCAGTTTACATTCCAATTCCAAAGAAGGGCAATGACACAAAATGTTCAAACTACTGCACCACTGTATTCATTTTACATGCTAGCAAAGTTATGTTCAAAATCCTACAAGCTAGATTCCAGCAGTATGTGGACAGAACTACCAGAAGTACAGGCAGGATTTCAAAGGGGCAGAAGAACTAGAGATCAAATTGCCAACATATGCTGGATCATGGAGAAAGCTAGGGAATTCCAGAAAAACATTTACTTCTGCTTTATTGACTAAGCTAAAGCCTTTGTTTGTATGGATCACAACAAATTCTGGCAAATTCTTAGATGGGAATACCAGACCATCTTATTTGTCTTGAGAAACCTATATGCGTGTCAAGAAGCAACACTGAGAACTGGACACGGAACCACTGATTGGTTTAAAATTGAGAAAGGACTTTGACAAGGCTATATACTGTCACCCTACCTATTTAACTTATATGCAGAGCACATCATGAGAAAGTTGGGGCTTGATGAATCACAAATTGGAATTAAGATGGCCGGGAGAAATATCAACAACCTCATATATGCAGATGATACCACTTTAATGGCAGAAAGTGAAGAGGAACTAAAGAGCCTCTTAATGCGGGTGAAGGAGGAGAGTGCAAAAGTTGGCTTGAAAATCAACATTAAGAAAACTAAGATCATGGTACCCGTCCCTCTCAATTCCTGGCAAATAGATGGGGAAGAAATGGAAATTTTATTTTCCTGGGCTCCAAGATCACCGCAGATGGGGACTACAGCCAAGAAATTAAAAGACGCTTGCTCCTGGGGAGGAAAGCTATGGCAAATCTAGACAGCAAACTAAAAAGCAGAGACATCACCCTGCCATCAAAAATGCATATAGTCAAGGCTATGGTTTTTCCAGTTGCAATGTAAGACTGAGTGCCAAAGAATTGAGGCCTTTGAACTATGGTACTGGAGAAGACTCCTGCGAGTCCCTTGAACTGCAAGGTGATCAAACCGGTCAGCCCTAGAAGAGATCAACCCTGACTGCTCTTTAGAAGGCCAGATCCTGAAGATGAAACTGAAATATTTTGGCCACTTAATGAGAAAGAAGGACTCACTGGAGAAGAGCCTAATGCTGGGAAAGATTGAAGGCAAAAGAAGAAGGGGATGGCAGAGAATGAGGTGCCTGGATGGAGTCACTGAAGCAGTCGATGTGAGTGTTTTATAAAGATCCTTGTTTAGTTAAGAGACTTGGTCATGAACTTGGTGTAAATAAATGTGGCTTGTTTATTGACATATGGAAAATTAGATTGAAAATTATCCTAAATAACAGAAATAAATTACAGTCTGAACCATTAGTCCATGATACTGCCATTAAATTTTCATATGAGATCATGAATCTACTTTTGGAAAAGATGCAGTATGACAAAAATGACACATTTAATGCAGAGTTGAGTGAAGATGAAACAGTTCTAGGGCAATCTTTCAAAAGCAGAAAGTTATCACAAAACAGTGATTTTCTCAAGTTGTATAAAGCTATAGAATGTAATATGTCATTGAAAGTTTATTTCTTGGAGTTCTTCCCATATAGCTCCAGAACAGTCAGTGATTAACATGGTGAACAATTTCATTAGAATGTTTCAAACATGGAAAAGTGGTACTGAGGCAAGTGAAATCCCATTTTACTGGCTAATTATTCTTGACTCTTAAGAGAGATATTCCTGAAAATAAACACTGATTCTTTTAAGCTAACAATTTTGTGCTTCTAATTAATGTATAAATACTGACTATTATCAAAATAAAGTTGTGTTACAGAAAAACTTTGTCTGATAGAGAAATTCTGAAAACATATTTGAATTCAATGTAAAGAATATATGATTAACCAGTTTTCAGATACACAAACTCTTGTTTTTCGTTGCTCAGTGATATCTTTCCTTTGTATCTAATTGTTCATAGGACTTTTATTCTACCTCTTTAACTCAGCATAATCACTTCTTTTTATTTATGGTGCCAGCTGTTTTTCCCCTAGGTCTTCAGGAAATAGATCAGTGATGGTGAACCTTTTTGTCATCGTGTGCCAAAACCGGGGGGGGACCGCGGGGGGGGTCACGCATGCTCACACCCATAATTGAATGCGCCCCGCGCATGCACATAAAACTGCACCACACTCCCTCCACTTTTGGCATGCGATGCCACGGTGGGACTGTTTGACAACTTTTGGTGGGACCGGAAGGCCCGTTTTTCACTCTCCCCAGGCTCCAGAGCCTGTCTTCTGGAAGTTAGCAAACGGGCCATTTCTTGCTTCTGGAGGACCTCCGGGGGGATTTTGCCCTCCCCAGGCTCCTAGAAAGGCTCTGGAGCCTGGGGAAAGTGAAAAACGGGCCTTCCAGTCCCACCGGAAATCGGCAAACTGGCCATTTTCAGCCTCTGGGGGGAGAGAAGGCCGTTTTCACCCTCCCCAGGCTCCTAGAAAGGCTCTGGACCCTGGGGAGAGCGAAAAACAGGCCTTCCCCATCCCCCCCTCCAGAGGCCCTCCGGAGGCCGGAAACAGCCTGTTTGCTGACTTCCGGTGGCCTCAGCGCGCCGGAGATGAATTAGGGCAACACTCACATACCCACTGATATGGCTCCGCGTGCCACCTGTGGCACATGTGCCATAGGTTTGCCATCACCAAAATAGATGTTCCCAAATTAGAAAAATGGTTTGGGTATATACTGTACATGATCATATGTGAAATAGCATGTAGAATTTCTTTATTTTTGCAGTTCAGACTAGTTCCAGGATATACATCTGATGCAACAGGACTTTTGTTCTTGTATTATCTGACTAATGTCCTTTTCCCATAATCTTCACAGCAGACTTATCTCATTTCTGACCTAATTATTAATTGTATTGTCCTACAATATACTCTTTTAAAATGAATGACTTCCTAGAAACCCTGTAAATGTAACTCGCTTGACTTTTAACTGCCCATGAATTTCATATGAATGAGAGGTGAGAATTCTCACTATTGAGAAGGTATAAAACAAACTGGTTCAATTCTCCAATTAACCCAATCCCCAGCTCCATTATTTGAAATATCTCGTAGACAACTCATACAAGAGTTATGATTAATACTGTAGTATGGTATTCTAAGCTTTTAATATTATAATATTATACTCTTTTAACATATAATCAATTTAAAAGGTTATTTATCTACAGTGAAATTCTTGTTTGCAATGCTGTGCAATGCTGTGTGTGTTAATTTCTATTAATAATTTATTTCTCTTACATTTTAAATGCTAACATACAAATATCTGAAGTTTATTAATCATACATGAAAAGCATTATAAATTTAAATACAAATATCAAAATGTTTTAGCTTCTTCAAAAATTTTTAAACATTAACATTTTTATATATTAACTTTGTTTTAACTAGTTGGCTATTAAAAACAAGAATACAATCCCAAGTGTGTATGTGTATAGGTATATATATATTAATATTCCTAGTGCGCGCAAAGCACGTGCGTGAAGCCAAGTGGTGGTAACACCGGTTGAAACCCACCACTGGTTCCATTCCCAATCCAACTGAATATGGCAAGCTAGGACTTATTTACATAGTTGACATTTCTACTCTTCGTGCTATTCAATGCTTAAAATTAGAATCAGAACGAACGTCTTGCTCCAAAACAATGCTTAGGTAATTATGGTTAGCACTTTGTATCCCTGAATAATTTTTTAGTTTAGACCAAAGCTGCATGATTACTTGCCCTCTATTTTTCTTTACGTCTTTGTTTAATACAGTTGTTTGGTATTTTGTATTTATTTCTCCTAGAAATACTGGATTGCATAACAGCATACAGCAACAGCAATATTGCTGTCAAAAAGGGACAGGAGGTAGAATATCAATTAATCTCTGTAGTTGCTGACTCTGCACTTTATTCTGGCTGAAAACATGGCATCAGTGACACTGACCTGAGGGTTACTTTGCAAATTGGCAAGAGCAACTGTCCGGCACAGTTTTACTGTCTAACAATATAACTCCTGCATTGCTGTTATTTATTTGCTGTCACTGAAGAGTTATATTCATTTCCTCATTGCAAGCATCCTGCACTAAGCTGTTAGACTATTTTCCTAAATACAGGTTTTTTTTAGTGCAATGGAAATATATAAGGATATTTTTAGTAGAAAATGAATATTGCATTTTAGTGAATAATTGAAAAATGTATTTGGATTCTACCCATTTTCAAATATGATTCTTTGTTGTCTTGTGAAGATTTTTAATTTTCTCTTTTAAAAAAATATTCTGAATTTGATTGAACTGTTAAAGAAATAGACTTCAAACTAAATGAATAGATAGCTAGTCATATTAAAATGACTATGGGACATACAGTCTATAGGTAAGAAACAAATTTGCTTTCCAATACATAATTATAAAAAGTGGGAAGAACCAAATTTCCATTTGAAAGATAGCCACAGTTAAATGTATGATATATACAGTATGAATTTATATATATAGCAAGTCTCATTTTATGGATTAGATTATGATGGGAGAAATGTGCTTACCTTTAGAGGATGCTGGTTGATTCTTAGAGATTTTGTTTATTATGAATAATAATCTCAATTTTTCAGAAAGATGATTGGTGGCATATCAAGTCCACGGTCATCCTTTTCTACTTATCATTGATATACAGCTAAATGACAATTATGATTATTGAACATTGTCTGCACTAGCATATTACACCAGAATATAACTTGCAAAAAGGCAGTAGCATTTTAAAAAAGATAAGGTCAGTTGTCAATATTAGTCATATATATGATATAAAAATAACAAGACAAATATGTTTTGACCTATTCACTAGACTTGCAAATTTAGCATCTATATTCTATCCTGTTTAGAAAATAGCTGGAACCATCTTACATGGCATGGGAATTTAAACTTCAACAAACAGCTGCTAGTCTGTTTTCAGCATTTCTGGAAAGTTACATCTTCTATATTTATTTCTTATTTATCTGAAGTAAATTGCTTCAGTGCCAGTGTTCTTGAATATTTGTTAAGCTGTTTAAAATGTAGCAGTGAATCTACCATATTAACTTAAAAATTCAGATCCTCAAATTCTGAGTCATGAGTGGCAGCTCAAATATATAAATATTACAAAATTAGCTTAAAAGATACACTGCGCAACACCTGGCTGATAGAAAAACATGTAACTAATGGAGCCAAGAATAGCATTCTAAGATATTTATAGGTGCATAGTGCTGGATAGAATTCCCATTAATGTTCTTATTGTATATATTTTTGTGGATTTTTGTGCTTTAGTTTATAGAATCTTATAGAAGATTTGAGCTCTTTTATCCAAAGTTGAAAAGGAAAGGGATTAAAATGCATCAATCCTTCCCCTGTCTCTGAGTGGAAAAAGCTCCCAAAAAATATCCCAAGGAAGAGCTTCCAGTTCTCATGGAGGTGTTAGAATACAGACTGAATGGGAAGGAGTACTATTAAATCAAGGGTGTCAATAGTAGGACAGGCCCATATTATATTACTAAGTACTTTCAAATTCCATTTGACACTTCCTACATAGGTTGTCCAGGCAAGTGAGGTCAAGTGATGGTTTTTTAAAGAGAGACAAACCAGGGCCTCCTTAAAGTGTCCCAGGAATGTTCCCTCATGCAGTGAAAAACCTGGCCTAGGCCTTACTTGAGAGTGGTGACTGGGTCTCACTCACTGATTGATCGGAAACAACTTTGACAGTGAGCCAACTGGACTGAGTTCATCACAAGAGTTGAAGTATTCTGGGGACACTATTTGGGAGAGGTTTGGGACCTGAAGTGCCTATGAATTTGTTTCTAGGGTTAGAGCCTAAGGGCAGCAAGTGCATTTGAGTGAATGTCAGTTACCCACTACCTAGAGCAGTGATGGCTAACCTTTTTGCCATTGTGTGCCAAAAGTGGGGGGAGTGCGGGAGGTTGCATGCATACCCGCCCAGACACATAATTCAATGCGCCCCTCCCCCTGCGCATGCCTGCATGACCCCCCCGTGCTCCCCCCACTTTTGGCATGCGATGGCACGGTGGGCCTGTTTTTTGTGCTTCCCAGGCTCCAGAGGCTTTCTTAGAGCCTGGGAAGGGTGAAAACAACCTTCCCCACCTCCCTGGAGGTCCTCCGGAGGCTGGAAACAGCCCGTTTCCCGTCTTCTGGTGGGCCCGGAAGGCTCGAAAATCAGCTGGCCAGTGTGTACATGCACGCTGGAGCTGAGCTAGGGCAACGCTCGTGTGCCCACAGATATGGCTCCGCATGCCACTTGTGGCACACATGCCATAAGCTCACCATCATGGACCTAGAGTGAAAATCAAGTGGTGAGTTCCTCATGAACCAATCCTCCTCCTCACTGGTCGCTGAGAGTGAGTTCATGCCAGGATGGCACAGCGTATATTTGTATTCCTTTCATATTCTCAATAAGGCACATCTAATATATTGCTATTGAAATCCACACTAACTATAAATTTCATCCTGCCATCTAAATCTCAGTCCCTCTAATTTTAGAATAGAATAGAATAGAATAGAATAGAATAGAATAGAATAGAATAGAATAGAATAACAGAGTTATTCTGTTATTCTAAAAGAGCCTTGGTAGTACAGTGGTCTAAAGCACCCTGTTATTAAGACCAGCTGCCTGCAATTACTGCAGGCTCGAATCTCGCCAGGCTCAAGGTTGACTCAGCCTTCCATCCTTTCTAAGGTAGGTAAATTGAGGACCCAGTTGTGGGGGCAATAAGCTGTCTTTGTATAAATATACAAAAGGATGAAGGCTATTGCTTATTGCTTAGCACATTGTAAGCCGCCCTGAGTCTCCGGAGAAGGGCGGCATATAAATCAAATTAAAAAAAAAAAGAGTTGGAAGGGACCTTGGAGGTCTTCTAGTCCAACCCCCTGCCCAGGCAGGAAACCCTACACCACTTCAGACAAATGGTTATCCAACATCTTCTTAAAAATTTCCAGTGTTGGGGCATTCACAACTTCTGCAGGCAAATTGTTCCACTTATTAATTGTTCTAACTGTCAGGAAATTTCTCCTTAGTTCTAAATTGCTTCTCTCCTTGATTAGTTTCCACCCATTGCTTCTTGTTCTACCCTCAGGTGCTTTGAAGTAGTTTGACTCCCTCTTCTTTGAGATATTGGAACACTGCTATCATGTCTCCCCTAGTCCTTCTCTTCATCAAACTAGACATACCCAGTTCATGCAGCCATGTAGAGCCTGTAGCCTCCAGTTCCCTAATCATCTTTGTTGCTCTTCTCTGCACTCTTTCTAGAGTCTCAACATCTTTTTTACATCGTGGTGACCAAAGCTGAATGCAATATTCCAAGTGTGGCCTTACCAAGGCATTATAAAGTGGTATTAACACTTCACGTGATCTTGATTTAAAAGTCTTCTGTTTTTCAGCAGCTCCATTCTTTTTATCCAAACTAAATAGTAAGCTGCAAAATACAATTTTAAATTAGGTAAACCCCAATCCTCCTCTTATCTTTGTCTCTTGTAACACCAAACTAAAATAGATCTTGCTACTGTTTAAATTGTATATCAATTGCCAAAAAAGGTACAAGAATGAAACAAAAACATCATTCTGATCAGGTTATTCATCTTTATTGCAGAAATTTTCCCCAACAGTGACAATTTTAATTTGTCCCATGTTAACCTATTTCTTAAACTTCATTCCATGTCTTAACATAATCTAGGTCTTCCTTATTTTCAGCCAATAGCCAAATCATCTTTGTACCTCAAATTATTTATGGTTCTTCCTCCAATATTCACTCCCAAATCAGTCAGTTCCACGTCTGATTTCCACATGATCACTTCAGCATATAGATTGAACAAAAATGGTGATAAAATACATCTCCGTCTAACTCTCTAACAGAAACTGAATCTGTCACCATAGTGTGTTCTCATTGTTGCCTCCTGATCAGTTTACAGTGATCCACTGGGTTGGGACACCAAGATCACGTAATGCCACTCATAGCTTATTGTATTCTAC
The DNA here is from genome assembly GCF_059756535.1 of Pantherophis guttatus. NCBI lineage: Eukaryota > Metazoa > Chordata > Lepidosauria > Squamata > Colubridae > Pantherophis > Pantherophis guttatus. The sequence goes on along the minus strand of NC_142067.1, from coordinate 45,830,444 downwards.
ACAGTCAAAAGCTTTTCTGTAATCGATAAAACACATACCAGTATATAGATCCTTTTGATATCCACATGTCTTTTGCAAAATCCATCTACTGTTGGCAATGTGATGCAATGTGTTGAGTGCCACACCCTTTACTAAAGCCAGGTGCACTTTAGGTAACTCTTGATCAATGATATTCTGTAGCCTCTGTTGAATGATCTTTAACAGAAACTTGCTTTCAGTGCAATTGTGCGATAGTTGGAGCAGTCTCACTATTTACCATTTACCATTAACCACTTCACCATTTACTTACCTTTATATTCCAAATGACACTCCTATATAGACCTGGTGAAAAATATTACTACCGTTCCATTTTTTTTTTAAACCAAAGAATCCCAATTTGGTCTGAATAAATTGAAACTGAAACACGTAAACAGCATCCGTTATTCTTTATTCCATAGCCCATGAAACAGACACTTTGCTGCAAAGCCAATTCTCCAGCAGCAGTTCAGAACAGCAGATAACATCAACAGAAGCTTTCAACTTTAAGGTGACTAAGTGGTGACCAAAGATGGTGTTTTTTTTAATTTGATTTATATGCCACCCTTCTCCGGAGACTCAGGGCGGCTTACAGTGCGTTAAGCAATAGCCTTCATACTTTTGTATATTTATACAAAGTCATCTTATTGCCCCCACAAACTGGGTCCTCAATTTACCTACCTTAGAAAGGATGGAAGGCTGAGTCAACCTTGAGCCTGGCGAGATTCGATCTTACTTTAATTGCAGACAGCTGGTGTTGTAAGCTCAGGTAACAAAGGAGAACAGTCTTATTCATAAGACTGTTTAGGAATTATTTATAGGCATAGGCATAGGCACAGACTTTAACTATAGTACAATATATAGTACAATATAGCATAGACCTATTAATATTATTAAAATAGATGTTTAAAAAGTAAGTTGTAGCCCTGGTGGTGCAGTGGTTAGAATGCAGACAAGCTCCACCCATAGAGTTCGATCTTGAAAAGGGCTCAAGGTTGACTCAGCCTTCCATCTTTCTGATGTCAATAAAATGTATTCAGTGTGCCCAGGGGTCTGTATCCATCCATAACCTGAAGGGTAAGGCCAATAGCAAGGGCAGTCTGCTGAGTATGACTCGCAAAAGGATTGCTTTCCTTGAAGAAGTTTTTTAGCTCCACCTCTCTCTTTTCATCTCTAACTCAGAATTACTTTGTTTGGCCATCTGCAAAAGAAGGTTAGATAGTAATGAGTATTAAATGTTTAGCTATAAAAGGTTTGTTATCTAACAACTTGCAAAAATAAATAGGGAGAGCTAGAATAATTTCGTGATACAAAGGTATTTAAATAGAGAGCCTGTAGTGTGATTTTGCGTTATTCATTCTAATACAAATTACATATGTTTAACCTTTAATATATACCTTTTTGAGTACTTGTTTATCTTATTAAAATAAATGTAAAATATTCCAGGTAGCATTATCATTGATTACTCTAAGATATATCACCCGTTATCTTAACAGTAAAATATGTAATATTCATGGCTTTTAAAATAAAATACAGAACATTTTTTTACTACTTAGAACTTATTTTTGCTTTTTAATCCCCGAAATAGGGACTATTTCCTAAAAATAGAAAAGTTTGAAATTTGCTCTACAAAGATTTTGAATTTCTGCAAACTCTGTTAAAGTCCAGGATAATCTTAAATGCATCCATTTTACATACCAAAATATTTTGCACTTAAGTCTATTTCTCAGTATTTTATCAAAATAAACTTGTATTGCTTTCATTTTTAATAACCATTATATTTCATCCTATTTAAATTTCCAACCAGTGGGGATTATATTGTTCAGTTAGAACTTCTGGAATGTAAGGAATATCAACATGCTTAATAATAAGCAAGACAGAACAAAACAATGCTCTAAAACTTATATAACTGAGGTAGTCAACCCCCAACCACCTGGAAATTTCTATACATAATTGCTGTCGGTGCTATCCAGAAGTCTCTAAAGCTGTGTAGCATAAATTAGACCCAGTGTTCAACACTTACTATTGTTTGATATATTTGCATTAGAACATAAGACTGATGTTCTTTACTGCCATATGTTTGGGCAGTTGAGACGACAAAAGAAAAATGTGCTTTAGGCTCTTTTCCATTCTCAGTAATAAAAATCATTTAACAAAGGCACTTAAGAATTTGTTTACATATTAATTGGGTTAATTATATATGTCTTTGAATAAATCCATTTCATATGAATTTTTTTCTAATATTTTCACAAATACATAAGTATGTTCAAGAGGCTATAGTTCTTTTTGTTATTGTATTCTTATTGGTGTTTCAAGGTATTAAGACAGATGATCATGAAATCCTTTACTACAGGTAGTCCTTGACTTATAAGTATGTTTTAGTGACCATTCAATGCTACAATGACATTGAAAAAAGTGACATGACTATTTTTCACACTTATGACTGTTGCAACATCCTCAAAATCATGTGATCCATATTTTAACTTTTGACAACTGGTATGTATTTATGATACTTGCAGTGCCCTGGGGTCATATGATCACCTTTTGTGACCTTCTGACAATCAAAGTCAATGGAGAAGCCAGATTTATGTTTTAAGTTACTATGTAACTTAATTACTATGTAACTTAATTCACTTAACAACTATGGCAAGAAAGGTTGTAAAATGGGGCAAAACTTATTTAACAATTTTCTTGCTTATAAAACAGAAATTTTGGGCTCAACTGTGGTCTTAAATCAAGGATTATGTATAATTTTTTTTTTGATTTCTGTGTAAATTACAAAACAGAATTGGACAATACTGCCAGTATCCTCTTTAAATCATTTTAAAATACAAAATTCAATTTCCATGTTTTCATCTCATTCATACTAGAAAGAAATGGCAGCTGAAATAAAATAAAATATCAAAAATCATGCTTCAATTTACTGTAAACAACTTTTTATTTACCAAAATAATATGTATTTTGAGAAAATCATTTAGGATTAATTGTTTCTGTGTACATAATTGTATTGAGGTGAAGTATAATTGTATGTTGTGGTAAATATTTTATATCTTCAAGACTTTGAATAATATATAGCAGTGATGGTTAATCTTTTTGGTGCCCAAACCGCTCATGCACACACCCATGCCCGAACCCCCAAAATGCAATGCGAAAGCACCCCACACATGTGCCCCATCCCCTGTGCATGCGCCCCAATCCCTGTGCCCCATTTTGGCTTCCAGGTGGTGCAGGAGGCTTTCCAGTCCCAAAACGGGACATGGGGAACCCCCACGCATACTGTTTGAGCTTGTAAAGCCTCCTGCACCAACCTTGGAGCCAAAACAGGGCACGGGGGCCTCGTGCAGCCCCTCGTGCCCCGTTGTGGGCCTGGAAAGACTTCTGTACCAACCTGGAAGCCAAATCAGGGTGGAGGGGGCCATGAACAGCCCCCATGTTCCATTTTGGGCCTGGAAAGCCACCTGCACCAACCTGGAAGCCAAAACGGGGTGCAGGGGGCCATGAACACCCCCCATGTTCCATTTTGGGCCTGGAAAGCTGCCTGCACCAACCTGTACGTGCTGCACATGCGCCCCACCCCCACACATGCACAGCAGAGACGCAAAGACCAGCTGGCTGGCCGGAGGTGCATGTGCATGTTCAGTGGAGCTGGGGCGATGATTGGCATGCCCACAGAGAGGGCTCTGCATGCCAGCTGTGGCATGCATGCCATAGGTTTTCCATCACGGATATATAGAATATCTGAGTTTTATAAAAGTGTTTAGTTTTAGTCAGATTGTTCAGTCTGGAACTCATAAATAGTCTGTATATGAAATATCAGTAGAAAAACAATAAACTAGCCTTCCTTCATTTGTTTTCAACAGTTTTCCTAAAGTAAGACTTAAACAAGGTATAGATAATCCTGGGGAAGGAAACTAGATTTTTTTAGTTTCATACCGATCAAAGCAAATATTCTTCTATTTCTGAATTTGCCAAATGTTCCACAAAGTCTTGAAGCATTTAAGAGGAATAAGAAGACCCAGTTATATCTAAAATTAATCTTAAACAAATTCCTACAAGTTTCCTTTAGGCCAAATATAACGCTAGTTCAGTGATATCTCAGCAACTTATTGTAATATTTATTTACTTTACAATTGTTTATTTCTGGATGATAAAATAGACAATAGTAAATACCTGTCAGCTTCACAGTCAAGTTCAAGCTGTTTTTTATGCTTGTGAAGGATAGCCTTTATAAAACTCTACGGGGACCACAATCCCAGTAATCCCCATGCTATTGTTAAGCAAATTTTACTGGTCATTAGCTGCAGGCCCACCCCAAGCCAAGCCATTAAGGATTGATCCCTCTCGGTTCCAAGTCTCAGTAATTTAAGGGATTGCTTCTAACTTCCCCCCACCTCCACCATTTCGGCCATCTTGTATATCTTGCATGGCTCTGGGGCTTCTTGCCAATGCTTCAGGAAACTGCAGCTGTCCCAGCCCAGTCTCAGTTACCCTTTTTAACCTGCACACCAAGACCCTCACTGTCATGTTCCACTGCCCCAACTGACTTTTGATGTTGTCTTGTTGCTCCCACTGTTAATATGGTTGTTGTGCCTGCTGAGCTGTGCGGGACTGGTTTCACATGGAGAAAAAGGGGGGAAAAGCACAAAGCAGCTTACATGACTATGCTTCTCCCCTTCTTTTTTTCCTTTTTTTTTTTTTTGCAGCACAAATCAAACTCCATACGATCAGCCGGGGCAGTGAAGAGCAAGGTCCAGAGAGACATAGGTTGGGAAAGAAAGATATGTGGGAACCTTTGCAGTGCCCCTGCAGTCATAAGTGCAGGACTATCAAGCACCCAAATTGTGACAGGTTTATTGTTGGGATAAAATGGGAAGAGAATGTGATATACAGTGTACATACTGCCTTGTTTAAACCACTAATGCTTTTCTATATAGTCCTCTGGTCATAATCCATAGTATTTACCTGCTGTTATTTTTGTGGCACTCTGTTCATTGGTTTCTTTCTTTCCACATAATCTTTTTTTCTTTACCTTTTTCCAGTGTTGCATTTCCCAGTCACCAGGTTTTCAGGGACTGGAATCCACTTTTATTTTCCATTCATTATGACAGTTTGATGATCTTTAAAGGGGGTTTATTTGACTGTTCCTTCTGTTATTTACTACTATTGGATTTAAAGTTCAGTTGGTAAATGAAGAACAAATGAACTGTTCTTGCATAGAAACAAACTTTCTTAACCCTTAATTCTCTTATTTTTTTTTATTCCCGAGCTCTGTAGACAAGTATAAGATTCAGGGGGAAAAACCACTATACTAGAATAATGATACATTCTCTAGTATAAAAATTATATCAGTAAAAGTCTATTTGACTGAATTGTATTGACTGAAAAACAGAAGTATCTAGATCTATTCTGTATCATAATATGATGAAAAGAGATGTGTCATGTTTGGAAAGAATGAAAAAATGCTCACTTAGATTATATCAATTATGCTTGTTAAGTATCCTAAAGTTAGGATGTAGCTGACAAGCATTGTCAATGCACAGAGATACATAGATCAATAGTATATAAATTATTTAAATGCATTCATTTCCACTTAATAGGAACTTAGGTGGCAATGCTAGGAAGGCTGAACATTTAGGGATCAATAATCTGACACAATTTTAAGTACAGTATCTCACTATAACTTTCCTAGTAAATATGAATGATTCAGAAGATGGAAAAATTTTATGGCATTGCTATTAAAACTATTTGTACATACTTACTAGGAAAATATGAATCAGTATACTTGGAAAAGATATGATTACAGGTACATTTATTCTAATTGCATTATTTGGTAACTGAAGACATTCACTTTTATATGGCATACTTCAAAATGTTTTCCATATCGTATTATTTTGTTTTGCTTCTTCTGATTTAATTTCATATTGAATATATAGAGATGGAATCTGAGATAAAAAGATAACATGTCAAGGATTAGGGGGATGGAAGTTTATAGAAATTAATGAAGAGAAAACATTATTAATAAAGAGAACAGTCCTTTAATAAAGATAGAATAGATATTAAGAGGTAGAACAGATAATAAAGATTATAATTTCTGAACTGACCAGATTTTTTGTGATCACTATTTCCAACAACAAAATTGATTCTTCTGGTATAAATAAATATAGGGATTTATAAATTATAAATATTATACTTTTCCTGCCCCTTCTCTATTCCATTATTTTTTAAAAAACAATTAGTAATTTCCAGCAATGTGGTCCCCCCACCCCCAATGAATAGAATTCTGAGGATCTTTTTTCTGATTGTCAACATGGATATGATTTTACTCTTACACATTTCATATAACTTTTGCTCTAAAAGCCAGATGGAAGCCAGCTGATTCCCAACGATCTGTTTTTAGATTAGATAGTAGCGTTTCTTGAATTAACTCTGTCAATTCAGCCATGCTCTGGCCAGAGCTGTACACTTTTTGTGTTTCTTCTTTGCAAGAGCAATCATTTCTGCCAGAATAAGCAACATAAGTCAGATTGATTCATGACAGCTCCTTTCTCCTATGATGTTGGCATGAACAATGTTTAGCTAACTGGTAATTTGCCATATTATATGGAAAGATTTGCATCAGACAGTGATGGAAAGTATGCCCCAAGAACATCCATAATATATCCCAAAAGGAATTATATATTCATTACTAAAATAGTTTGTAACAAGTCTGCACATAAAAGACTTCTATGAAACTAAAAGTTCAGTTTCAAAGACTTCTCAGGGTATGTAGCTTAAAATCAGAGGAGTCTATAATGAGTTCAAACTCTGACTGCTTTTCATATGATCACTTTAGAGATTACTTATTTTGTTTGAAGCAGTAGTGCTTAAATTTAGGCCATTATGAATGGCTAGTCAAATATATTGCTGTTCTAACTTAGTGCCTGTTTCATGACACTTCTCCCTATATTCTATGGAAAATCCTGTATGAATGTTGAGGATGCAACAACTTTTTATATTTTTAAGATTTGTTACTATATCTCTGTGATTTGTCTGCTAATAGTATAAACTGTAATAGATACCCACCAAAATATAAGCATGAAAAAGTCAGGAAAAGAATAAGAAGAGCCGTCTTTGGCAGTTGCAAAACATAATGAGGATAGTTTTTTTCTGAGTGAGCCTTGCGGTTGAAGTAGACTGAGTTAATGAGATGGAGTTTCTTCACCTGGAGCCGATCTGTAATTAGATAAGAAATAGTGACAGCAGGAGCAGTGAGTAAGTGGCTGCCCTCCAATGACAACTATCGACTGAACAATAGGCTGTGCATGAAATGGTGATGTAGTCAATAAAAGCATCAGGCCTGGTTTGATAAAACCCTGCTGATTACTGCCTAATTGGCTGTTTGGAAAAGGAGCCACAAACGGTTCTGCCCTCTGCTTAGAGTTGATGAGAGCTGCTGCTTATACTTGATCTCATGTTTACTAGCAAATTTTCTCTGATAAGAATAATGTACAGAACCTGATGATGCCAAGAAAAGGAAGCAAACTGTTACATTTTCTTTCTTTCTTTTTAACTAGAAATGATAGTACCAATCAGCATTTTAGTAAGGGACACTAATTTGGAAGAGAATACGTGTAGACATCACAGAGATTAGATACAGATTTAAATAAGCAGAAAAGAACATGGTCTGGACTGACATTGCTGGGGACTCTTGGAGATTTACTCAGATTTATTTTAGGTAGGCCACATAAAAAAAGTTATGTATTTATTATTTAGATAAAAGAAAATGGTTTGATGAATTATTCTATGTACAACCACTTGTTTATTGGACCCGTGCCCCTCCTGGTTAGTACTGGCTTCCCGGGAGGTGACGCGAGGCTGTCTCCAGGGGATTATAAATGCTTCGTTGGGTGCGGGTGACTTCCCCGCCGCCTTGAAAGAGGTGGTGGTGAGGCTTCTCCTCAAGAAGCCTTCCCTGGACCCAACAGTGTTGGCTAATTATCGGCCGGTCTCCAACCTTCGTTTTGTGGTGAAGGTTGTTGAGAGTGTGGTTGCGCGACAGCTCCCCCAGTACCTGGATGAAACGACGTATCTGGATCCGTTCCAGTCGGGCTTCAGGCCTGGGTACAGCACGGAAACGGCATTGGTGGTGTTGGTTGATGATCTCTGGAGGGCTCGGGACAGGAGCTGCTCCTCTGTCCAGGTCCTATTAGATCTCTCAGCGGCTTTTGATACCATCGACCATGGAATCATGCTGCACCGGCTGGAAGAGTTAGGGGTGGGGGGCATTGTTCTATGGTGGTTCTCCTCCTTTCTCTCTGACCGGTTGCAGTCTGTGTTGGCAGGGGGGCAGAGGTCGTCCCCGGGGCCCCTCGTATGTGGGGTGCCACAAGGGTCGGTCCTCTCGCCCCTTCTGTTCAACATTTATGTAAAGCCGCTGGGTGAGATCACCCGTGGTTTCGGGGTGAAGTTCCATCAGTACGCTGATGATACTCAGTTGTACATCTCCACCCCAGACCACCCCAACGATGCCCTTGAAGTGATGTCCCGGTGTCTGGAGGCCGTACGGATCTGGATGGGGAGGAACAGGCTCATGCTCAACCCATCCAAGACCGAGTGGCTGTGGTTTCCGACGTCCCGATATAGTCAGTTGACGCCATCGCTGACTATTGGGGGCGAATCGCTGGCCCCCAGGGAGAGGGCTCGCAACTTGGGTGTCATCCTGGATTCACGGCTGTCTTTAGAAGAGCACTTGACGGCCGTGACCGGGAGGGTTTTTCATCAGGTTCGCCTGATCTGCCAGTTGCGTCCCTTTCTGGATTGGGACTCCCTACACACAGTCACTCATGCCCTCGTCACCTCCCGCCTGGACTATTGTAATGCTCTCTACATGGGGCTCCCCTTGAAGAGCACGCGGAGGCTCCAACTGGTGCAGAGTGCGGCCGCGCGGGTGGTTATGAGAGCAACATGGCGCTCCCGTGTAACACCTCTCCTGCACGAGCTGCACTGGCTCCCGGTGGTCTTCCGTGTGCGCTTCAAGGTTTTTGTTACCACCTTTAAAGCGCTCCATGGCTTAGGACCTGGTTATTTACGGGACTGCCTACTACCACAAATAGCCTCCCACCGGCCGGTACGCTCTCATAGAGAGGGTCTCCTCTGGGTGCCGTCAGCCAAGCAGTGTCGACTGGCGGCCCCCAGGGGGAGGGTCTTCTCTGTGGGGGCACCCACTATCTGGAACGAGCTCCCCCCGGAGATATGGAGGATCCCGGATCTGCGCACCTTCCGCCGTGCTCTTAAGACCCTCTTATTCCAGCAAGCCGGCCTGGCCTAATTTTTCTCCCCTTTCTTTTAAATTTTAAATTGAAATTTTAATTTGTTTTAAATTTATTGGGATTTTAATTGTCGTGGGCCAATATTATTTCATTTGGTTTTAAATTGTCTTTAACTTTTGTATTCTGTATTTTATCCTGTGCCTGTTCACCGCCCTGAGTCCTTCGGGAGTAGGGCGGTATACAAATTTAATAAAACTAAACTAAAACTAAACTAAACTAAACAACCTAAACTGTTTTTGTTAAGAGTGAAAACTTACAATTGGGTGTTTGTTTGTTTGTTTGTTTATACCTTCCTGCCTGCCTGACTAGGCACCCATTTTTCAACCAACTCTGGGTGGCTTCCAATCAAAAAATTAAAATATAGATAAAACCATATTAAATTATAAAACAACCAATTAAAACATTAAACCAACAAAAACCTGGCACCCAATCAGTTTTAATGTGTGGTTATTTAACCTTCTACTAACACTTAGAAGAAAAGCCAGGTCTTCAAAGCTTTATGGATGGCTAAAAGGGTGGAGGGTGGAGATCTGCCAAACTTCACAGGACAAGATATTTCATAGAGCAGGGGCTGCCATGGAAAAGGCAGACTTCCTATCTGCCTTTTCAGATGAAAATATCAACGGGCCGCGGTGAGCCGCAGTGGCTCACATGGGAGGATGCTGGGTCTGCGTGCCTTAAGGTTGACAGCTCAGTAGCTCGATTCCCATGAGCGAATAAACCATGGAGGGAGAAGAAAGGAGCCTCCCCCAATTGCCTACCGGCATTCAGGCATCCCGCAGGTAAAGATAACATCACCCAAAAAAACCCTTTCATAGAGGCAGCCAGCCACCTTGGTGATTCCTGGCTAACACGTGCCATATGCTAAATAAATAAATAAACCAAGGGGAAGAGTGTAGGAGCATGCCCACCCTATTTATTCTACAAACATTTTAGAATTGTTCACAAATTTAGATGGCACTGAAATAACTGAAGGCAAAGAAGAAATGTTTCTAACAATTGTACCACTAACCCAAATTGAAAAACAAGTCTACCTAACTTATTTAAAAGAACAAAAAGCTATAAAACACACAGAAAGAAATACAAAATGACAAAACAATCACAATCCTTCTGGCCAGCAATGAACAAATTATAACTATTATACTCTAGAGATGGACAAATTAAAATATACCTAAAAAGCAGAATATATACTGTGTGATAGCCAGACATATAACCCAATAAACATTAATCCAATATATAAATTAGACAACTAGATCAAGAAAGCACTTAGTACTTTCAATCAACTGACTTCTCCACGTTTTTGGGATAGCCAAAAAATACAAAAATCTGACATCTCTTCCAACCCCATCGTATCAGATTTTAAGCTGACAGGCCCGTCCTCACTGAATGGAAAGAAGGCCAACTATATAAGGAAATATGGTGCTGCCATGCTCACTAACATGAAAGGGGATAAAGGAGAGAGGAGAATAAGAGAACAAGGGAATAGGAGAAAGACATGGATTGGAAAAGACTGCCAATAATAATGGCAGGTGGGTGAGAATGAGGAAGAATAAGTTTTTATGAATGAATGAATAAATGAATGAATGAGCATGGGGAAAAATCCTCTGGTAGGATACGTATTTAAGGTACAACATTAGATAGAACAACAGAAGAAAAGGATTTAGGTGTGCTCATAGCAGATGACTGCAAAATGAGTAAATAGTGTGGCCAAGCAGCTGTGAAGGCAAACAAAATTCTGGATGCATCTGGAAAAAGTAGGTCAGGCCCTATTTAGAATATTGTGTCCAATTCTGGAGACCTTATTTAAAAAAAAGATTGAGTGAGTCTAGACAGGCAACAAAAATGGTGCAAGGTTTGAGGAACAAAAATCAATGGACTACTAAGTCTTTTTCTGCCATCCGTTTTCTATCTTTTTATGTTTCTAAACTGGATGCTGTTTGTTTGTATCCTAATGCTTATTAGGAACATGGTGATAAATGGGAAAGAATGAATGATGAAAATGATATATGAACTGAAAAGGACATGTAAATATTTAGAGTAACATGGAAAACATGAAACGAGTGAATTAAAATCTTTATATTTCATAAATTATTATATGAGGTTTTAAAGAAGTAGCTTCTGTATTAAGGACATGGATTTTATTGACACTTTCTACCAAATATACAGTACTCAGAATATCTAAACTTCATAGATTTCATTTTTTTTCCTAGCTGTGACTAATGCAAAAAGGGATTAGGCATAGATCTGTATGCCCTCTTGTATTGAACTGTGAAATCTCAGAAGCCTGTTGAAGAGATCTAATCTTCAGCCAAACAACCTGATCTATTTCCTAAGGATAGGATTAGTAGCATGTAGGCAAAGCAATTATATTTGCAAACACACTTCTGACATTTCCTTAGGCGATAAGTCTGAATGTAGTTTCCTTCTATAATGGAAAAGTATATGACAAGTTTGTGACAAGAATTTTGACACTTGCCCTTTTAAGTAAAACAACCCACATGCAATTGCATCACTTGCATGGTTTGACATGAAAAAGAAAAGTATCTTGCAATGAGAATGTACACCAAAGTTAAACCTGTAGGCAGGGATAGCTTGATAGATGAAAACTGTCAAAATGCCACAAAAATTTGTATGTGTGTGTGTGTGCGTGCGTGTGTATGTATATGTGTGTGTATACACACATACACTCATCTGGTACATACACAGAGAGAAAAATTCTAAACAAAAATTTATTTAACATCTTAACATTATGAAAATATGTAAATAATGATGAAACATTATGAAAATATGAACATATTTGTAAATCCTACACTGTAGCATTTTTAGAAATCACATTTACGACATAGTCTGATGCCCATTGTTATACCCATTTCAACTTACCTGTAAACCAAACTTCCATTGTTTATTTAAAAAAAACACGTTTTGCCTCCATGGAATTTGGAACAAAAGAAGCAGAGAAAATGAATATGAGGACCAAATTTATCCAAAATTCCGAACTATCATTGGTTGCTACTTTTTAAAAATAATTCATAAAACATTTTTTAAATTAAAATCAAGATAGTTCCAAGGTAGCTTTAAAAACAAAAAAAAATCCTCCCTAAAGAGTTAATAGAGGAGAAAGCCCCATTTTATTAAGAAGACTGATGAGTGGTCGCCTGGTAGTACTGTTAATTATGGTCATAATATAGCTATGGAAGAGTTTGTCTTCATAAAAATTGCAATTTCATATAATTCCAATTGAATCAACATATATTTTCATGACGAAACATAGAAAAGATGAGCTATTGTGGTAGCAAGATCACTGTTGGCTAAAGGAAGGAGAGGATGCATTATTTAGCACTGAACTTTAACAGGAGTTTGAGGGTAGTATGAAAATGGTACTATGAAAAGAAAGAGGGAAGGTAAGGTATGTATTTTAAGGGGAAAATGCTATATTCCCATTATGCAGATTTCTAATTAAGTAGACTGAATGAAAAAAAAGCATAATCTAACACATTTCAGAGGAAGAAGGGCTTCTGTCTGAATTGTTACTGTATTTAGGGAAGGCTCCCTGCTGGGCTTCCAAGTTTTAAGTTAGGGTTTTGTCTATTAATAGTTTGTTATCAGAGAGCTCCACAGGGGTTGTGAGCACAACACAAAGACAAACGTGTTCTAGCTTTGCTAAGGTTGATGAATTGTCTTTCTTTTTTCTTTTTAAACAAAATCTTATGCCAAATGGATTCCAGCTATTACATTTCAGATGTTCGGTTCAGAATATCTATCACATTTGAATGTAATATGCTCTAGGTTAATGGCAGCTTGTTATAGCGTGACTCAAAATTACATTGGTATTTAAAAAATAAGAAATTAAGATCTGTATATTTCTCTCTCTCTCTCTCTCTCTCTCTCTCTCTCTCTCTCCCTCCCTCCCTCCCTCCCTCCCTCCCTCCCTCCCTCCCTCATATATCAGAGGATTCCTCAGGGAAATCACTTTTTCCATGTGTTCAGCTCAATGTTTGTATTTAATTATGCTCTCTAAATATTTAAGTATATTAATACTAAATTTGCATTTGATTATATGATATAATATTGTAACAATCATAATAGTTTTTTTAAAAAATGACACCAATCCAGTGACAAATGTTGAATGAAAAGACAGTTGATAATACCCAAGGTAAATAACAACAGTAGAAATGTGAGAGTACTATTCTGTTTAACAACTTTAGATGTTTTATCATACATTCATACTCAAATAAAGAGCCCTAGTGAAATGTATGTAGTTATTTTGATTTGCAGTTTTTCAGGCTAATTATATATGGTATATTACTTGAAATGGCAGTTTTGCTGTTTTGTATTTAAAAATTCATCCTGTTTTTAGGTTGTCAGTCTAAAATCAAAACAGGTGCTGTGCAATCTCAATGATTTGCATTGGACATATGCTTTGCAAACAGATGAAAACAATACTGCTAAGTAAAAACCTATGTTTTAAATCTGTAGTAGTCAGGGCTGCTTTGAAAATATTGAATGAAGTAAAGTGAAAAATGATGTGATTTGTACAACTGAGTGCTTCACTTACAACAAAACTGTGATTTCTGGTTTGCTCAACCAGAAATATCTTAAGGATAATAGCTCTGAGTGCAAAGCACACAAAATCTGACCTACTCCCCCTCCCCTTTCAGCTTTTATGTCTTGGTTCATTTTCTAGAAAGATTTTTTTATTTTCTTCTCTCATGAAATACAGTATAATAATTTCTGTTGAGGCCGTCAGTTTGCAACATAGCAATATTTTGTGCCACTCTTCTTAGGTCTACATGCATCCACGTATCATTCACTGTGGAATATAGAGAGATATAGGAAAGAGTAATGACTGTTATTTTTGAAAATATTGGAACCATTTGGTCAACTCATATATTCCAGGAAAAAAATAATAATACAGAAGATAAATTATAGTTTCTGCATTACTCAGGCGTTTGCCACATACTTGTCAAGTTTATGTGAAGCCATTTTGCTTCAGGATTATATGAAATATAAATCTTTAACTCATATGTTCCTCTCTTTTCAGGACATATAATTTTTATAGGGCAATTCTATCAGGAAGTATTAGCACTCTTTCATAAGTTGTTATGAGCTCTCAGAGTTGTGTCCTAAGATGGATGACCATATATTTTTTTAAATAAGTAAAATCAATAAAATAATATTGGAGGGTTGGGACTTGCATTTATGCTGTTTCAGGAAGAAAGAAAAATATTATCATTGTGTTATCATCTCTAGATATTTACAGCCTTCAACATTTTAAAGTTTATTCTAGCTTTAATTATTTCTTATAAACCACATAGTTATTAGACAACCATCATCACATAAAGACCATATTATAAATATCTTAGAGACCACAGAGATGAATTTTCTCTCCTAAGAAACTGCAGGTATGTTCCTGTAGATTTATAACAATTTGTTCAGTAGCCCTTAGAACTTGCAGTGGTGCTGAACCAAGGGATTTACCACTCTTGACACAATTTTACAGTTGTTGCAATGCCCTCATGGTCAAGTTCTTGCAATCCATGCACACTTAAGACCGGTTATTAAATGCCTCAGAATCATGTGCAACGAGGAAGCAGGCAGGAAGGTTGCAAGTCACTGCAGTCTGTTGGGAGGATTTCCTCTAGCCTGTGAGGGCTGTCTGAAAAAAGATCTATGCCAAAATCCAAGCAGGATTTTCAGCAGTAGAGGATTTTCAACTTCAGAGCAGAGAGGCAAGTCTCTCCGTGCCAAAATCTAAGTAGGATTTTCAGCCAAGAGGATTTGTAGTCCCAAAGTGGAATGGTTTTCAAAAGTCTCTTGTCTCTAGGTCTGAAAATCCAAGCAGTTGCGTCCTCTATATTCCCATTCACCTCCTTCCTCCCTCCTCTACCCAGCAGCACTAGGGCTTGCAACTTCCTGATGTTTTCTCTGCTAACTTGATTGTGGGAAGTCAGCAGGAATTTGCCTCAGCTAATTTTATTTATTTATTTATTATATTTATTTATTATATTTCTATACCGCCTTTCTCCCGTAGGACTCAAGGCGGTGTACAGTCAAGAAAAAGCTAATGATCAGGACTGGCTGCATTGCTATCACTTTTGCATTAAAGTCACCCAGAATGTAAGCAGTGTCTCTTTTGGACACTTGTTTCAGAGTTTCTTGTACCATGGCATAAAAGCCTTCTATTTCAAGTTCTGTTGCAGCAGCATAGACTTGGATAACTGTGATTTTGAGGGGTTTGGCACAAATTCTGATGATTATAATTCAGTTGTTGATAGTTGAAAAGCTTTCTATTGCTCTAGCAAGTTTCTTGCTTACAATAAATACCACTCCATTTGTCTTCCTGATATCATGTCCTGTATAATCGACAGTGAAATCCTCAGACTGGAAAAAGCCATTGTCCAACTAGTGTAGTTTACTGACATCAAGGAGATCAATTTCTAACCTAATCGGCTCTTGTTTGACAATATCTAATTTAACTTGACTCATTCCCCTTGACATTCCATGTGGCTATCTGATTTATCTCTATACAATACAGACATTTGCTTATATCAGTAGTTGCCTCAGCAACTGGATTTCCTGTTGTCCTATCATTGGACACCCTATCTGATATATTTGAGATCCTTTCCATAGAATTTTCTTGCTGAGTTTTATGTGGAGTAGGTCACCAAGTTTTTCTCCAAACCTTAACTCACTTTTCAACAACTGCTCAGGGATAGCAACTGCTGCAATCCCTGTTAAGCCAAGTGATGACCAATCTGGTATGGGTTTCTTTTTCTGTTGTCACATGACATTTAATGGGTTTGTGAATACTCTTAGTTTGACTCCTGCGTTAAGACTTATCTAGCTTTTATGACCCTTCCAGTATATTTTCTGATGGTTTACATCCAGCATATCTTTCAAGTTTCAACCTTAACAGAATACAAAAGCCCCTCATCTACAGCAAGGAGGTATCCACATGGAGTAGGATTGATTGATTATGTGCCACCAAATTGTTTTCAACTGATAGTGACCACATGGGTTTTCTCTATGATGCTCTGTCCCTAACCTGGTATTTCAGTTCTTCCAACATTACTTCCATTGTTACTGTAACTGATTCCATCCACCTTGTTCTGTTCATCCATTTCTTTTCTTGCCTTCTATCTTTCCAGCATTAGATCCTTTTCCAGAGAGCCATTGGCATAATGTGTCCAAGCAGGGGTGAAATCCAGCAGATTCTGACAGGTTCTGGAGAACCGGTAGCAGAAATGTTGAATATTTTGGAGAACCGGTAGTGGAAATTTTGAGTATTTTGGAGAACCGGCAAATACCACCTCTGGCTGGTCCCAGAGTGGGGTGGGAATCAAGATTTTGCAGTATCCTTCCCATGGAGTTGGGTGGCAATGGAGATTTTGCAGTATTCTTCCCCTGCCATGCCCACCAAGCCATGCCCACAGAACCGGTAGTAAAAATAATTGAATTTCACCACTGGACTGGTGCATTGGGATCGCCTCTGCCTCCCCCATGCCTCTGCCTCCACCTTCTGGTGCCACCATGAAAGCCTCCCGTGAGGAAAAAGAGGGAAAAAGCAAAGCAGCTGGCTGTGGAGCTGACAGCTTCAGGGAGTGGCCCAACAGGCAGAAGTGTCATGCCCAGAAAAAGACGGGTGAGAGTCATTCTGCGCTGAAGCAGAGGCATTCCGAGCCTTCAGCGTATCAGCAATTGCAACCCTGAAGGTTCGGAATGGAGCTTTTTTCGCGAACGGCAGGAAAATGGGGAGGGGGATTTTCCTGCCTACAATTCTTCCCTCAGTCTGTACTGAGCTTGAGGAATGGATGACATGCAGGAAAATTCCCCTCCCCATTTTACTGCCTTTTGCAAAAAAGGCTCCATTCTGAATCTTCAGCGTATCCCAGGATTGCAATGCTGAAGGCTTGGAATGGAGCCGTTTTCGTGAAAGGCAGGAAAACAAGGAAAGGGATTTTCATAATCATAATCATAAGTTTATTTGTCAAGCATATATAAGATAACAGGTAACAATATAAACATAATTTGAATACATGAAAAGAGTAAGTAAAAAGGAATATTAGGACAGGGACGGTAGACACGCTGGTGCACTTATGCACGCCCCATACAGACCTCTTAGAAATGGGGTGAGGTCAACAGTAGATAGTTTAAGGTTAAAGTTTTGGAGGTTTGGGGAAGAAACTACAGAGACTGTCATCCATTCCTGAAGCTCAGCACAGGGAAGGATGGTAGGTAGGAAAATTCCCCTCCCCATTTTCCTGCCATTTGTGACAAGATGTTGCTGAGAGGGCAGGAGCCGGGTGAGGCACCCCTCGATGTGAGTGATATCAAGTTGGCCACATCCACCCAGTCACATGACCCCTCCCCCCACGAAGCCATTCCCACAGAACCAGTAGGGAAAAATTTTGAATTTCATCCCTGTGTCCAAGTAAGATAATTTGAGCTTGGTCATGAGTCTGGACCAAATGCCAGGTCTTGAGTGAGAACTAGGTTAATTTGTTTGATGATCCATTCATTTATTTGTTTGCTTTTCACTGATTGTAGCATTCTCAGGAGTTTTTTTTTTTTCCAGTACCAAAGTTCAGAATATCAATACTCGTCCTACCCTGCTTCTTCAAAACCCTACTTTCATTTCCAGAGAAAATGCTAGCGCTATCACGATTCTGATCTTTGCAGGTATTAAGACATCATATAATTCATCCCCCCCCCCC
Organism: Pantherophis guttatus; assembly: GCF_059756535.1. Classification (NCBI taxonomy): domain Eukaryota; kingdom Metazoa; phylum Chordata; class Lepidosauria; order Squamata; family Colubridae; genus Pantherophis; species Pantherophis guttatus. The sequence goes on along the minus strand of NC_142067.1, from coordinate 45,812,407 downwards.
CTTCATGGCTGTCCTATTAAGTGCTAGTATATGGCACCTTTCTTGACTGCTTGTTTCTTTACTGTTGGTAAAGTTGTAGAGGTAGTGTTGATAATAGTGATCGTAAAAGCAGAAGCTATTCACCCATTCAGTACCTTCATTACCAATTCTAAGGCTGGTGTTCTCCTGGTTGTCATTAGTTTGGTCTTCATTATACTTAGCTTTAGTTCCTTTTTTACTGTGCTCTTTGATTTTTAGTATTAGAGCTTCTAGTTCCTTTGAATTTTCATCTATCAGGGTAATGTCACCCGCCTGGTTTCTGTGACCAGTGCAAGTTACTGTTGTTTCTTCATTAAACCACACTCTTCTCCCAGTCCAGCTTCCCTTAAAATATATTCAGCATACAGGTTAAATAAATAAAGTGAAAGTATTCAGCTCTGTTGTACTCTTTTAGAACCTGGAGGCAGTTTGTTTCACATGTTCTGTCCATCCTGTGACTTCCTGACTTGTATATAAGTTTCTCATGAAGACCATGAAAGATGGGGGTAAAGAGATGCTGCCTAGGAAATGGTCAGATAGGAGAGAGCTCACAGGTAAATACTGGGCAGACAGATCTTCTATAGTTTTGAAGACCACAAAGGAGGCAGTGGGAGAATTGTACTTTCAGATGTGCAAGATTCCATAATGGAGCTTTACAATAAAGTAGTCATAGCTTATCTGTTGTGTTTCATATCTGGTCTACCTGGTAAGGCTGACAGAAGGACAATGAGATATTCTGGAATTCCTATTTTTCTGAGGATATTCTATAGTGTGACATGATTGACATAATCAAAGCCCTTTCTATAATAATGAGGCACATAATAATTTCCTTTTGGTATTCTTTGTCTTTCTAAATTACCCAGCATGCATTGTCTAAATTACCCAGCAGTAATGTCTCTCATGTTATTAGGGAATTAGCATAACAATAAAACATGCATGGTTATTATGAAATCCTCTCATCAGAAGTATTAATAATATTTATCAGCAATCTGTTCATTTTGTAATAAACAAATTGTGTAGTACAGAAAGATAGCAAACTAGAATATGATTATCATACTTATATGTACTTTTAAAATAATTTTGAAGAAGTGTTCTGGACTTTGTGCAAGTGCAACTACCTCCTTTTATTAAAGTAGCACATAAATGCAATGACATCTTTTTTTCCTAGCTTAGTCAGAAGCTACAATAAAGTTGGGCTGCTTTAATGAAGAGCAGAGAGATGCTAAACTCTTAAAAACATCCAAAGCACTTGTTCTAATTCATTTTCAAATGTACAGAGCCATAACGATTTATTGAAATATATATATTTCTCCTCCTAGCTCTATATGTTTTTTAAAAAACCTAAATTATATTCCTACTGGTTCTTAAAAACCTGTAATATTGCAATGAAAAGTGATAAATAATGCATGTTTCATTTTTTAAAAAATAAATGTATAAATGTCACTGTGTGAGAAACAGAAGAAGTGTGCTCTTGCAGTCATATACATCTTACCCACCAGGCCTCATTAATTTGGAATTATAAAGAGAATCCTATCTTTACAAAGCAGAACAGGTATTGTTCTGATGAGATGATGGCAGCCCACCACTTGGCAGTCCCATTGGGTGATAAATGTCCTAAGGCCCCAAAGTTGACGACACATTTTTCATCATTAATCCAGCACATTGTGAATTGGTATAGTTGCATTGATTTCAACTAGGGGGTATCATATGCTGTTAAAAAGGTGATGACTTGCTAAAAATGAAGGACTGAAACTAATCAAATGTATTAGAGCCTTTTCTGGCAGCTTGCGTAGATAGCTGTGGGGTACTAACATAATAAGACTCTTGGCAGGCATATTTCAGTTTAGTATGGGAATGCCACATTTTAATAGTTATTAAGTGAAACACTAAAGTAGAAACACCATTTCAGGTTCCTTTGATTTTTTTTATTAAAAAAACCACACAAATTCAGGCAATAGAATTTTAAAAAATATTCCAATGCTCATTCTGTCAAAAAGGAAAGTTACATGGAATTTGACAACACTGGAATTTATGAATACTGTGCCTTTATTATGGCTACTGAAATATTGAAAAGATAAATGTATGGCCCCATTCACTCAATGGATTGAAGACCTTGCTATCTATGTATGGATTGCCTATAAACATAGTATTTGTATAGACTACTATAATGAAATATGGAACTCATTTATACAAAATATAGCAGGTTAAGTACAATAGGTTAATATATATATATATACACACACATATATATGTATGTATGTATGTATGTATATGTATATGTATATATGTATATGTATATGTATATGTATGTATGTATGTATGTATGTATACACACAGGCACATATACTGTTTTTATGTATAGTGTTCATACATATTTGCATTATAATTTTTCTCTCTTTTTCTGGTTTTTTTTACAAAAAGATAAAAACATCAAAGAAAGAATAATTTAAAGTGGTTTATAAGGAATTTCATTTATAACATTGTTATTGAATTGCTTAATTTATCTATCTGTCTCCATCTCAGTAAATCCTTTTATTTTGGCAAGAAATATGTAACTCTTTGTATTCAAGTATTTTGTTTTCCTGACTTAATGTGTTTGATATTGCTAATTCTCTCCCTCCTTCTCCCTCTCCCCCCACACTCTCTCAAAAAAATATCTCATGTAAGTCTGAGCTACAAATGAAAATCGCCCTGATATGAATAGTTCTGATATCCTGCACCATGTTGATGTTAGATTTTCTTACTACTAGGGTATGATTGTTATTATAATCCATATTTTGTGTTACCTGATAGTTTAGCATGGACAGAACGATCTTAAAGCAGAATGCTAAATCTTACATAGTTACCATACAGGAATTTTTCAAATCACAACTGCATTTGGGATCCAGATTGCCATTACTAAACATAATATGACAAGACTGTATGACTTAGTGATGGCAATTTGGATTGTTGGGTTGTTGTAATGAGTCAGGGGAGGGGTGCTGTGATGCAATAGGAATGGTGTGAGCTCAGGAAGGATGGGAAATACGGTCATGGGATATTTGTGTGCAACACATGGAGCCTCAGGAAGGAAGGTTCGTCAGTGTGTGCATGTCTATGAGTACAGGAAGGCTAGAGAAAAAGAGTGGTGTATGTGTGTGAGCTCAGAGAAGCTGCATAAAGGGGATACAGCATGTGCATGTATGCAAGTATAAGGAAGCAGGTGAAGAAGGCCACTTGTGGGTGTGTGCTTGTGTGCAACTCAGGCAGCCTAAGGAAAGAGAACATGGAGTGCATGTATATAAGAGAAGGTAGCCCAGGAAGGAGGGTACTGTGAGTGCATGCATGTATGTGTGGAGCAGGGAGGCCAGGAAATAAGGTGTAGGGCGCATGCAGCAAAAAGGGAAAGGAGACATAGTGTATGTAAGCAAATAAAGGCTGGATAATGAGTAAGACTTACCCAAACGATTTGTAACCTTCCCTGCTAGCTTCCCTGTTGACTTTGCTGGTGGGAAGCTGGAAGGAAAGATCTCAAATGGTGATCTTATGACCATGGGATGCTGCAACCCATCATAAGTTTGAACTGGTTGCAAAGTGCCTGAATTTTGTTCACATTACCATGGGGGTTCACAACATCTGGAACTTTGAGGATTAGTTTTAAGCCCCTTAATTCAGCACTGTTGTAACTTTTAATGGTTTGCTGAACAGTCATAACTTGAGAACTACAGTACCTGTACACCATTTTATAAGCCTCTGTAGGAACAGATATCCATACTGAACCTGCAATTTTCTTTATTTTTTCATCATTTAAATTTAGAGCTAGAGATTGAGAGATGGCATACAAAGTTGAAAATGTCAGTCTTTTATGATAGGTCAAGCTAGGAAATAAATGCCATAAGAACCATTGAAATTTTACTTCATTGTTATAGGGTATAATAAAAGAAAATTGAAACCCTGGCAGAGCTTTTCTTTCTTCTCTTATGATAAACAGACCCAGTGTGGAGACTTTTTTTTCTTTCCTTCCTCTTTCAGTGCTAAACTGATATTTATATAGCCATTTTTCCAATCTTTTTCAATCTCTGTTCTCTGTATAGGAAGACACTTTAAACATAGTTTGAAGGATACTATAGATATGCTATATAGTAACAACCAATATAAAGAGAGTAATTTGAAAATTAAATATTATCTAAAATTCTACATGACCTAAAATCAATACTGAATATATGACTGAAAATTCAGCATTTATATTTTAAAATAGAGGTGTATGAACAATACCTTATTAAAATTATTTTACTAGGCCAAAATTTAATGGAATCACATTCCAGTAGCTAGATCAGCATAACATATAATACAATTTCAGAAACAACATGAGTATATTAAATAGGATTATTAAATAGAGAGTTAAAGGAGGGAGCTATTAATCATTGAGGATACATCTGCCCACCCTGGTCTCTGACAAATTTGTATCAGTAGGAGACCAATAATTGAGAAGCAAAAACTAGTTCATAAGGTAATTGTTTTAGAGTCTTCCTCTTTTATGCATTTGCTTATTTGTATTTGTTTAAATTCCTGACACTGTTTTTAAAAATGTGGGGATATAGGAAAATTGTGGGGAGATGAGAAGGTACAAATCCTTGATTTTATTTTATTGGCAAGGAATTATAGAAGTGGTTTGCCTCCTTCCTTGATTGAGAGAAAATGACTAGTTCAATGTCATCCAGTTGTCTTTGTGCTTAAGGAGGGACTACACCTCATGGTCTCCCAATTTCTAGCCTTATACTTTAACTGCTACACCAAAGTGGCTTCTTCACTAATAATCATGCAGCGTTATTCAGTGCCCCATGTGTGTTGGAGGTGAAATCTAAATTAGCATTCAAAGCCTTCCTATGAGCTATGATTATGAAATGAACCTCACTGCTATGGGACCTTAGCAATCAGGTTGATATTGAAAAGTAAAGCAGGATTTAGCTCAGTTGCATGTGAAACCAACAGAGTTGGGTTTCTGAAAAGCTTCAAATATTGTTAGTTGCTGTTCATCAGGCACCTTTTTTTTCTCTAACGAAAGAAAGCACAACAATTTATATTCTGATTTGGATGCTTGTCTTGATAAATTGTTTAAATGAAAAAGAGATTGTGTGCCATAACACACCAGATTATACTGCACTTGTTCCTTCTGTGTTTTTATTTTTAAATTTCTTACTATTAATATGCTGTTATTACTGAAATAACTATTTCCATTTAGTACTTTCTTTTAGCTTATTTTAAATTCCCATTTATTATAAGCTGTGGTGTTCTTGAAGGAATTGACCAGAAATTGTTGCAGAATGCTTTTCTGTAAAATAAATTGTTGTCTTGATCTACCCTTAAAAATTTTGAGTGCAAGTGGGACTCAACATAGGCATTTTGTATCTTTTTCTGTGACTGTATGTATGGAGAACATCTCTTAAGAGGAAAGTGAACATAGAGGAACAAGTTCTTAATATGTAGTTTCTTCATTTTTTTTCAATGTCTCTCTGTGCAATACCATAATGTTGGCTATACTGGCACTTTATGTGTGAGTCATCCTTACTCATACCCAAAAAGAATGGAAGACTGTACCATAAACCTTCTGCATAGTGTTCACTTTTGTTAGCATTAAGGAGGTAACTAATTCATTTGTGACTTTTATTCTCTCGTTTTCTCATTAGAATTAATGAATTCTAATTTAAAACTTGCTTGAGTTTTAATGGTGTCAAAACCTTTTCTTTCCCATTCTTTTCCAAGCCATTTAAATAGCATTGCTCATTTAAAACCTGTTATGTTAAACCAATTTTAATTCTTATTCTTCTCAATTTTTTCCCCTTTATCCATTCTTCTCAATTTTTTGATATTGTTTAGCCATATATTATCAGTCAGTCTTACATATTAATTAAAGTGCTTTGTGGGTCATTTTAGGAGTACAAAATAATTTACCGAAGAGACCTAGAATGAAAGATGTGAAATGTGTTTCTAAATCAATTATGAGTTCATTCACTGCCAGCATCTTGTGTGTAATAGTGTGTAACCAGTTGAATCTTGTGGTTAAGGTACCAGACTAGAAACCAAAAAACTGTTAAGTTCTCATCCTGCCTTAACCATGAAAACATCTGTGTGATCTTGAACCAATCGCTCTTTCTCAGCACAATTCACCTCATGGGATTGTGTTTGTGAGGAAAATAAGGTGAAGGAATATTAGGTATGTTTGCTGCCCTGATTCATTTATACAAAATAAAAAATAAAAAATAAATCTATCTCTTATCTATCCATTCCATTCCACCTCCCTCCCTCCACCATGTATGCATGCATGCATGCATGCATGCATCAATCCATCCATCATCTATCTAGATTTCATCAGCTACCTAATAGTGTACTACAATTTATTTTAAAAAATACTAACAGAATTAATGCTTAAGTGCAGAGCATTGTTTCAAAAACTATAAACAATTATCCTTAATTTCTCATTTCTGACTAGTAATATGTAACAGAAATTGTAATATTCTGAAGTTTTTTTAATGTTTCTTCCACTTAACAGCAAAACACAAGAGTGCAAATCATATATAGTGGTGTTTTTTATATATCTGCAGTACAAAGATAAAAAGATTACTGAACATTATTCTCAAATTTTTTAATGCATATTAAATTGTGCCAGAATACAACAGACATTAAAAATAAGCATCCTCCCTTTTGGATCTTTCATTGAATTCTTCCTTTTCTATGGGAAAAGATTAGCCCATCTCACAAATAATCACATATATATCAATCTGAAGATACTAAATCTTTTCTTCAATCATCTAGTGATATTCAGAACACATGCTTTCTCCATAGTTGTACCTGTCTTCTGATACATCATCCCACCCAAGGTTTGGCTGGCCCTAATTGCTCAGAAAGCTTTGAAGACCTGTTTTTCTAGGGATGGTAGCAAGGAAGATAAGTAAGCCAACACTGCTGGTGAATATTGTTTTCATCAGTCGCTTTGTGTTATTTTTTCAGAAAAGGGTTTTTTTTACATTGTATTTTTTACATTTTCATAGGGTTCTTTTTTCTTTTCTTTTTAAGATTAAAGAATGTGAGGCTAAAAACGGAGTATCTTTTAAGAGAAAATATTGCACTAATACCTACTCATTGGATAGCATCCTGTCTAGAGCATGCACACGCACATATATTAAACTAACTAACCAAAAAAAAAAAAATCCTCAAAGGAAATTCCATGGCAATTCCAAAGCAAGGAATTACAAAACCAAATAATATATCAAGAAAGGAATTCCCAAGATAATCAGAACTTGAAAAATTCTGGATTTTATTAATGATATCAACCTAAATTAAGCCCTTTGCTTTAATTTGTTGATCTCAGATTACACGATAATATCATGACTTACTAACATAAAAATGGTAATGGAAGAGGGTGGTAATTAACCAAGTTCTAAATATGATCAGTCAGTGTTTATACAGTATGTCACTGATGTGAGTACACCCCCTCACATTTTGTAACTATTTAAGTATATCTTTTCATGTGACAACACTGAAAAAAAAGAGACTTGACTACAATGTAAAGTAGTGAGTATACAGCTTGTATAACAGTGTAAATATGCTATCTGCTCAAAATAACACAACATACAGCCATTAATGTCTAAATTGTTGGCAAGTGAGTAGACCCCTAAGTGATAATGTCCAACTGGGCCCAAAAGTGCCAATATTTTGTGTGGCAGCATTATTTTTCAGCACTGCCTTAACCCTCTTTGGTATAGAGTTCACCAGAGCTTCACAGGTTGCCACTGGAGTCCTCTTCCACTCCTCTATGATGTCACGGAGCTGGTGGCTGTTAGAGACCTTGCGCACCTCCACCTTCCATTTCAGGATTTCCCACAGATGCTCAATAGGGTTTAGGTCTGGAGACATGCTTGGCAGTCCATCACCTTTACCCTCAGCTTCTTTAGTAAGGCAGTGGTCATTTTTGAGGTGTGTTTGGAGTCGTTATCATATTGGAATACTTTCCTGCAGCCCAGTCTCTGAAGGGAGGGGATCATGCTCTGCTTCAGTATGTCACAGTATATGTTGGCATTCATGGTTCCTTCAATGAACTGTAGCTCCCCAGTGCCAGCAGCACTAATGCAGCCCCAGACCATAACATTCCCACCACCATTGACTGTAGGCAAGAACACTTGTCTTTATACTCTTCACCTGGTTGCCGCCACACACACTTGACACCATCTGAACCAAATAAGTTTATCTTGGTCTCATTGGGCCACAGGACATGGTTCCAGGAATCCATATCCTAAGTCTGCTTGTCTGCAGCAAACCGTTTGCGGGCTTTCTTGTGCATCATCTTTAGAAGAGGCTTCCTTCTGGGACAACAGCCCTGCAGACCAATTTGGTGCGGCGTACGGTCTGAGCACTGACAGTCTGACCTCCCATCCCTTCAACCTCTGCAGCAACTCTGGCAGCACTCATAGGTCTATTTTCCAAATCCAACCTCTGGATATGACGCTGAGCATGGGCACTCAAGTTCTTTGGTCGATCATGGCGAGGCCTGTTCTGAGTGGAACCTGTCCTCTTAAACCACTGTATGGTCTTGGCCACCATGCTGCAGCTCAGTTTCAGGGTCTTGGCAATCTTCTTATAGCCTAGGCCAGTGGTCGGCAAACCACGGCTCGTGAGCCACATGCGGCTCTTTGGCCCCTTGAGTGTGGCTCTTCCACAAAATACCAAAAAGTCCACAAAGTGCTGAAAAGTCCTTCAGCCGGTGAGAAGAAAGCTGTGCATGCGCGAAGATGGCGGCAGTGACTGGAGGTCTTTTCGGCGCTGTGCACCAGTGGCTGGGTAGAAAGATCAAAAGGTACGGAGCAGCCTTTAATTAGGTAAAAGAAGACAAACCACTGAGGGAAGGAGCCCACTGAAGCTGCCGGTGTTGCAGCCGCCCCCCCCCCCGCAGCTTGGAGCTCCAAGCGGAAGAAGTCCTCGGCTGTTGCAAAGAAGAGGCAGCTCTGGGTGAGCCATGCCCACTTCTTTCTCTTTGAGAGCTGCTTTGCAAACAAGGTGCAAAGCAGTTCTCAAAGAAAACAAAGTGGGTGTGGCGCACCCAGAGCTGCCGCTTCTTTGCAACAGCCGAGGATAGAAGAGTTCACTCAGGAGTGACGCCAGCAAGGAAGGTGGGTGGGTCGGAGGGAGGCATAGCCCAAGCTCTCTGGGATGGGTAAACAAGTGTGGGGAGGTGAACGGGAGCAGACTTGGCCCTCCGCGTGTTGCATCCCCCTCCCCCTACTTTTTAATTGTAGTTAAAAAGAACTAATTAAGTTAATAACAATGTACCTACCTATATAGTTTAAGTTTAAAAAATTTGGCTCTCAAAAGAAATTTCAATCATTGTACTGTTGATATTTGGCTCTGTTGACTAATGAGTTTGCCGACCACTGGCCTAGGCCATCTTTATGTAGAGTAATTTGTTTTATCAGATCCTCAGAGAGTTCATTTCCATGAGGTGCCATGTTGAACTTCCAGTGACCAGTATGAGAGAAGAGTGATAACATCACATTTAACACACCTGCTCCCCCTTCACACCTGAGACCTTGTAACACTAACACCGTCACATGACACCAGGGAGGAAAATGGCTACTTGAGCCCCATTTGGACATTATCACTTAGGGATGTATTCACTTTTATTGCCAGCAGTTTAGACATTAATGGCTGTGTGTTGCGTTATTTTGAGGGGACAGCACATTTACACTGTTATACAAGCTGTATACTCACTATTTTACATTGTAGCCAAGTGTCATTTGTTCAGTGTTGTCACATGAAAAGATATACTTAAATATTTACAAAATGTGAAGGGGTGTACTCACTTCTGTGACATACTGTAAATCCCTCAATGCTTATGAATTGTATTGATTACATTGAAATCTGAAGAAATTGTTACTTTAGCAAATATTTTATTCAGAATAAAATGAAAATTGGTTGAATGTTCCAAATCATATGGAAGCATTCTGAGCATTTTCACAAAGTAAAGAGTTATTGTATATGTTTTAAAACTATTATATATGATATACAGATTTTTAACTCCAAAATATATATTTCTATTTATTCCAAAATGACAGTTTAAAATGGTGAAATTGATAGCTAAAAATAAAGTGAAATATTCTTATGCATTTTGCATCTTAACAAGCCGGCTGTCTCATTGGAATGCACTGCCTTTTTGTGCTACAGTTTATTTTTGGAATTTAATAAGGCACCTGTCATATCTGCCTCAAGGCTAAAGAATATAAAGGAGGAGAAATCCGAAGTACTGTCATGTTTGAATGACATGGGGCCAATTTTAATTTTTTATGGGAGGTGACTGAAATTAACAGGCCTTAGTGGCAAAGAAGCATTGCTCTGCCATCTGCTTTAAATAACCTGAGTTGATGAGCCAGTAATGACGTTGCCTGGTGACAGTCAGTGGATAAATTGTTATTTATTTTTTTTTGTTGATGGAACTTTTGGGGTTAGTTCTTTTAGCAGTATTTAGTTGTTTTATGTATTATCTTTAATATATAATGCCACAAAACATGTACAGGGAAATGCCAGGTCTAGGGATCATAAAAATAGTTTGAATAAAATGTTAATGATAAAAACATAATGATTTCACCCTACTATTTGCTGATAAATGATTTAAAAACTTTTTTTATTGCAGTTTCTTCTAAACATTATTAATGTCCATATTTTTTTTAAAAAAAAGCAGTTGCCATGTTTGAACATAATGACCAATGTTTGTTTCATTTAAAACAGGAGATGAAGTTTTCATAAACTCCTTCAGAAGCATAAAAAGCAGTTTGGGAATATAGCAGATAAGATTAATTCATCCATGAAACAATAAACCATATCTTGACCATTCTAAAGCAGGAACAGTCCATTCCGAGGAGGGCCATTGAAGATTCTCCCTGCAAGAGCTCTTAATGTGTGTCATGAGCTTATTTCTTTCTTATGAAATCTAACATAAACTTTTCCTCCTTTTAAAAAAACAACAACCTGAAAGCCAATTATGAGAAATAATATATATACATGAAATAAAACATTTCTTTTTTTGCCTAATTTAGCTTTTAAAGCTGTACTCTTAAGTATATTTCCTATTTATCATTCCGGTAATAACAATGTGCTTTTCTTAAAAATGTGTACACTGTTGAAATAATATCCAACAATATTTAAATGTAAAGGAGCAATGTTGTCAGAGATTGAAAGCTCATAACAAATCCACTTGTAAAAGCTATTACCGCTTATCAATATAATAATAATCCTACCTCATTTTTACCTCAAGTTATAAACTTTATAGATTGGTACCTATTCTCAGATCATTCATGGGAAACACTCACCTTTAGCAAACAAAAACCAAGCTACTGGAACCAGAAATTATTGCTTGTGCCTTCCCTTAACTGTTAGCAAATACTGAATCAGTCAAAGATTCATTTTCTTTTGGATATACCTTTCTTTTTTTCAAATTGGAAATCCTTTAATAGAAAAAAATATTAAATTTCGTAAGTCTAAAAATTATATTTCTAATAAATCTTTTAATTTTAAAATATTAAACTTTTAAATGTATAGTAAAAATATTGCTAATAACCTGCTTGTTCAGGTGTTGGTGTTTATATTGTTTATGAAGTTTTTTTGCAGAGCACTGAGGATCTGCCAGTGGTCAAAAGTAAAGTAAAATAACCATATGGTTGTTTGCTGCCATGTTATTTTAACCAATCATGCATTAACATAGCAGATGGCTATGCTTTGCTTTAAAACACTTATTTGTCTTTCCTTCCTACAGGCAACGTATCAGTATCTGGAAATGTGGCCTTTTTTCACACAAGAAAGAAATATTTATGGTAATAGTATCTAAGCTGTCAAAAAGAAGAGTCAAAGCAGCAAAACAGGAAAAAATAGTGCAGTTCAATATTTTTCATGAAGCAGCATTGAGAAATTCAAGCATGCTTGAACAAAGAAAATCTATTTTCTGCACTATAGATTTCTCCAACATTACAGCATTTACTTGACTCTCCAATTGATCATATTATCTGAACCTCGTTTTGTTATATTCCTAAGAAGGAATTCCTAAATTAGATAACTGTTTTAAAGGTTCGGACTGCTGATCATGAGTAACAATCTATGACATACAATATGATTTACCTCAATGATTCATTTAATAATTACAATGGTGGAAATTTTCTTTATTCTTTTATTTTATTAATATTTGATGACAGAAATACTACATTTTATTTATTCATCTTATTTTATTTTATTTATATTGTTTGTATATGAAAGACAGATAAAAAAGACAGGATAATGTGTGTATATGTATATGCATGTATATGTGTACACATATTCATAAACACAGATTGAAACAAAGAATTGAACTAGACAATTCTTAGGGAACTTGATAGGTCAGTGAAGTTTTGAAACAAACTCCTTATGAAAAAGAATGATATTGAAGAAAACATGAATAAAATAGATAGAGGAGATAAACTATAATTTTAATCATAGAGAACCAGTTCACACACACCACTAACCATAAACAATGAATTGCAAATCACAATTACTGGCATGCATAAGTCAAAACTGAACTAATCACATAGTTAATAACAATATATAAATATAGTTAAAATTCCTTTTGAAAAGGCAGACTAGAAAAGCTTAATGCAAATATTCTGGATATATTAATCATTTGCATTATTCAAATAGTGCACAGTTTTTTTAAATATTTATGGTCATATTTGTTTAGCTGCCCATCTCACTTCTATAATACATTGAAAGCCAAAATAGATTAAAACCAAAAAAACCCACAAATTAATGTGAAAACAATATAAAAATAAATACATACATGTATAAAATGGTGGGAAGCATGTAGACTGTGTGTCAGTTAACCATCATACAATCACTGTATTGTAGGATTTTATTTATTTATTTATTTATTTATTCGATTTATATGCTGCCCTTCTCTGGAGACTCAGGGCGGCTTACAATACGTTAAGCAATAGCCTTCATACTTTTGTATATACCTGCTTAGTAGGGCTTTCGGCCCCCCCAAGCGGTGTTCTTTTTTATACAAAGCCAGCTTATTGCCCCCACAATCCGGGTCCTCATTTTACCTACCTTGAAAGGATGGAAGGCTGAGTCAACCTTGAGCCTGGTGAGATTTGAACTTGCAGTAATTGCAGGCAGCTGGTGCTACTTTAACAGCACTTAGTCAGCTGCGCTGCCAAGGGATTGCTAAACTCGTTGACAAAATCATGTTTTGAGGGCTGTCAGAAATTTAGAAATTATAATCCCTTTCTCTATTTGTGTCCTGAAAGAGATGCCAGAGATTTTCTGCATCATAGAATGACATGGAATAGTTACAGTGAATATCTATATGAGATTGAATATTTTGATTTTTTTTTAATTTTTTAATTTTTTTAAAAATTTTAAAATTTTGATTTATATGCCACCCTTCTCCTGAGACTCAGGGTGGCTTACAATGCGTTAAGCAATAGCCTTCATACTACTGTATATTTTATACAAAGTCAGCTTATTGCCCCCACAAACCGGGTCCTCATTTTACCTACCTTAGAAAGGATGGAAGGCTGAGTCAACCTTGAGCCTGGTGAGAATTGAACTCGCAGTAATTGCAGGCAGCTGGAAGCTAAATACTACTTTTAACAGTAGCATTAGTCTGCTGCACCATTCACGCTCCTTTTGATTGATTAAATATCTTGATTGATTAAATATTAGTCGAATTAACATGCATGAATGACTTTATGAAACACCTACACTCTTAAATAAAAACAGTGGAAAATCTGTCATTATGATAACTATTAGTTCTGATACTAATCTAAAAATATAATCTCTATAGAAGAGAATATTTGTAGTTCAGGGCTGAATTGTGGAATCTTTGGTGCTCTCTGAGTTTGGTTGTTTTCTTGCAGATGTTTCATTATCAAACTACGTAACATCAAAAGTGTGCAGACTCTCATCAAATGATAGGTTTATCTATATTTTAATTAATATTTTGTTCAAATATAACCATGATTTAAACACAAAAATGGATGGATGGATGGATAGATAGAGAGATAGATAGATACGTCAGATATTTGAAAAGAAACATGAAAGGAAATGTGAATTTACTAGCAATTACTAATTTTTCTGTTTATAAAAAACTATTCGACTTGTCCATTTCTGCCTACTATCAGGTTTTTACATCAGATGTAGTGGTATAATCCAAAATTTGAAGACTGAATTTGTGAAGGCTATAGCACTATCATACTTTAATTCACTACTTTTTAAATGTTTTCATGCCTATTTCACTTTACAGTAATTACAACAGATTAATGACAGTGCTGGGTTTTTTTTCTTATAACAATAAGAATATCATGATTAATTTTAATTGAGTTGTTTTGGGGGTCCAATTATAAATCATTTTTAAAAACTATACTGCTACAATAATTACATAAAGTAATATTTTTCAAATTCTATTTTAATATAAAATTTTGAGTGGAAAGTAGCTTTCCTATTCTAAAAACTGCTAAAAACAAACTCTCTAGATTATATAATGTTAATGGTTTCCGGCAATGAACATACAATGCATTTGTCACTTGCCATTTAATTTGGCTATATTAGCTTCCACTAGTTGGGTGAAAAATGTGCTCCATTTGACCTGATCTAGACAATCTAGCATAAGAACTAGCATTTATGGCTACAAATGAGGTGGGCATAGCAGCTGCAAGATATAAATGCCAAGTTTCAGAGTTTATATTACAACTGTACCATCTGGGTCTCTGGCTAGTTCCTTTTATTGTCTCTTGGCTGCCTTATGGCTAGCTTTTTTGGACAGCACAAGAGCGTATGAGATATTTACTGGGTCAGATCATTTATGGGAACCTCTTGCCATTTGTGATTCCACTTGTTTCCATTGAAGTGAGCTGAAATGAAGATGGTTCTGTTTTTTTGTTTTTAACTGTATGACTTGAATGAAATGGAACAGGTGTTTTTAATTCATTAAAAAGCATCTTTCTGTTTAATATACAAAGTATTAGAATTGCTGCTTGCTTATACATCATATAAAATTATCTGGGCTA
Organism: Pantherophis guttatus; assembly: GCF_059756535.1. NCBI lineage: Eukaryota > Metazoa > Chordata > Lepidosauria > Squamata > Colubridae > Pantherophis > Pantherophis guttatus. The sequence goes on along the minus strand of NC_142067.1, from coordinate 45,797,327 downwards.
ATTTCTATATATAATAATATCTTGAAAAGTTTTGGCATGATACCTTTTTTTACATCATATCATTATGCAAATTCGTGTTTACCACACATACATATATAGTTTATTAATTAGCCCATAGGCCATATCAAAGTGCAGAGTTTCAAACACAAATTATTGCTAAAATCTGATAAAAACAATTTAAAAAGAGATTGGAATAAAATACAATTTAAAATGAAGTTGGAATAAAATACAATAATTTAATATATAGGTAAATAAAATAAAATAAAATAAAATTATATTTCAGTATCATCCCTACAATCTACCCCAATCAATCCCAATATTGATCCCAACCAAACCATTTTGCTCAGGTACTGTGCCGTATTAAATGTTGTTTTCAAATTCTGGCTCCACATAAGGTAAGTTGTTTTAATATGAGGTTCCCAATGGGTCATTCGTTTAGTATATGGGCCAATGTACCCATCTCTCACCCTATTATATACAAGCAACAGTCAAATAGGATATGAGTCAGGTCTTCTACCTCTGCCGCTCCACAAATGCAAAGACATCCATTATAGGGTATAAATATCTGACTATTGTGTCAAGCTGTTCAAATCTCACTTGCATAAATACCTCCCTAAGATATTTTGGCAATTGTAACTTTAAATAACTGTCTATTTGAAAAGTACATTTATATTTGCTCAGCCATTTCAAGTTACCAGCCTTACTAAGGATAGTAATATCATTTTGTGCTGCAGTATCCTTGATTCTTTGAGCAGTTCTTTTTTTTTTTTTTTTTACTTTTTCTCCTGTTACACAAGAGACAGGAAGACCATAGCTTCTTACAAAATTGGTCAGTTTAGTGATCCAAGTTTAAAACGCATATCAATAGAAATCTACCATTCCCTTACAAGTTCAGAAATATTATCCAAACTTCAGATAATGAGAAGAAACAGTGGGCAAAAGCAATTAGAATCATGAGAGGAGAAAAAGAAGATCCATCGCTTTGTTTTGAGACTCTCATTAAGTCCATCAAACCAGGACTTTCTCTGTCTTTACCTCAGCTCATTCACTTCTTCATCTTCATTTTTTCTCTATGTGATAAATGCTCCTCAGTGTGCTTATTACTTGTCACTCAGTTGGATATTTGATCCATAACCATTCAGCATCGTTCATTCTTGAATTTATCTATTCTTGTTTTATCATATACACTTCTTAAAAACTCATTCTTGCTGCATTAAAATTGCTTTGCTTCCTTCCTTCTTTTGTATAATAAAGTGAATAGAAGCACACACTTATATACCTTTTCTTCAATAAATATTCGTTTTTCTTATAAACTACAGAATACCCCTCACTTTACTGCAAGCAGTAGTGTACCTTGAAATTTCTGTTATCCCATATAGTGTAAAGTTTATACTGAGATTTACTCTGATCCTAATAAACTCTGATACTGAGATTTATATACTTATTAGTTAGCTCTAGTTTTTCACAATTATGTAATATTTGCAATTTTTCACTCCTTTTTCTAACACAACTATTTATGATATTCTAATAAGAAGATTCAAACTGTTTCTTCCTGACCTTGTACTTTTATTCTTGGGTCCCCCCCCCCGAGTTCCTTTTCTTCAACAACCATTTTTACCTCTGCATTCTACTCTTGACACTACCAGAAAATAATAATAGGGTAAAAAAATATTTCCTGGGTGGCATTCATTCATTCCCCCCCCAAAACAAAAACAATTCACAATATCTTTCCATATCATGCAACAATTGTGAATGTATAAGTTGCTGTGACGATAGTGTTAATATCAAACTGCAGGTTCAGATTTAGAGTAAAGGTCCCTCATATAAATTATGGATCTTTGTCAATATATACCAACCATTCCCTCTTTTGAAAGTAGAAAAAGATATTTTTTTTTAATGTGTAGAATCCAGGAAAGATTTTTACAGAAATGTTGGTAAGGAATAGAACTTCATCTTACCAAATATTTTTGGTGCATAAATGAAATTTTCTAAGAGGCTGGAAGAATCCAGGTAATGGAAACAGAGAAACATTTTAGGAGTATACTATTTCTATAGAAATAGTCCAAAATATATAGCAGAAATTTGTCATAGTTTTTTAATTCTGTTTTCACTGTGGTTTTATACCTCACATTGTTTGCTTCTCTTATCTATCTACTCTTATCTACCATCAATTTGCTTTGAGTGTTAATAGCTCAGATTCTTGTAGAGAGTGTTAGCATGTAATAAGCCTGTATTCATTTGAACCAACTTGGCTCCTGATTTCCTGTGCCTGAAATTGTGGTTTTTGTGGAGAACAATTTTTTTTTGGGGGGGGGGAGGATCTATTCTCATGTATGTATGTCTCATTCAAAAGCTCCTTATGGTTATTAAATTTAATTCTCAGGAATTGGAGTTTTGCATCAGCTAAAGAAGTTACCCATCCATGGTAGTATTTCTGAGCTTATCCCACAAAATTATTTTAAGTATAGAATCAAAAGCAATTTTAAAATTTAAGAATACCACATATAAAGTTGCTTTTAAATTATGTACATGCTTCCAGAAAAAAATGCTGTTGCAGCAAAATTGAAGCGTCGGAAAAGACACCTGGAGAGCGATTGGAGGACAAGCCGATCTGAATCTGACCGAACACAGGTGAGATCTTATATTAAGACCTACCTAGTGGCGATAAGAGCGGCAAAGTCTAGCTACTTCTCCGCTCTTATTGTATCTGCAGAGAACCGCCTAGCTGCACTGTTTAGGGTGACCCGCTCCCTACTTCAGGTGGGGGTACAGGAAGATCCCTTAAAAGGTTGAGCTGAGGATTTTGTACAATTCCTGCATGATAAAGTCGCTCAGATTCGGGAAGGCCTGGACTCCGATTGGGTAGATCCAGGGGAGGAGACGGGCAGGTCTTGAGAGCGTTATCTGGGAAGAGTTTGACTCTGTGACTCCTGAGGACGTGGACAGGATTCTGGGCAAGCTTAACGCTGCCACATGTTTATTGGACCCGTGTCCCTCCTGGTTGGTACTGGCCTCCCGGGAGGTTACACGAGGCTGGCTCCAAGGGATTATAAATGCTTCTCTGAGTGAGGGTGTCTTTCCCGCTGCCTTGAAAGAGGTGGTTGTGAAGCCCCTCCTCAAGAAGCCTTCCCTGGACCCGGCTATATTATCAAATTATCGTCCAGTCTCCAATCTTCGCTTTGTTGCAAAGGTTGTTGAGAGTGTGGTGGCGCGACAACTACCCCGATACCTGGATGAAGTTGTCTATCTGGATCTGTTCCAGTCGGGCTTCAGGTCATGATACAGCACGGAAACGGCATTGGTCGTGTTGGTGGATGATCTCTGGAAGGCTCGGGACAGAGGTTGCTCCTCTATCCTGGTCCTATTAGATCTCTCAGCGGCTTTTGATACCATCGACCATGGTATCTTACTGCACCGGCTGGAGGGGTTAGGAATAGGGGGCACCATGCTTTGGTGGTTCTCCTCCTTCCTCTCTGACCGTTCGCAGTTTGTGTTGGCAGGGGGGCAGAGGTCGACCTCGAGGCACCTTATTTGTGGGGTGCCGCAAGGGTCAGTCCTCTCACCCCTTCTGTTCAACATTTATGTAAAACCGCTAGGCGAGATCATCC